>NC_090931.1:317850161-318475161 GCF_040938575.1 Ambystoma mexicanum | reverse complement strand
AATGTTGTTGGATCAAAAACGGTGTCAGAGAGCTCTGAATGTCCCAAAAACATTTGCAGCCTGAAAGGGGCATTAACCGGCATCCTAGACCTCTGAAATTCCAAAAAATATTTTGTGCACGAAAAATGTATACTACCCCTAAAAGTTCAGAATATGTTAGAAGCCCAAAAAATGCATTCAAATGCATTTTAGGCCTGCAAAAATTTAGAAAACTTTGGAGGCCCAAAAAAGGGGTTTACAGGCATCCTAGACCCCCTAAAGTCCAGAAAATGTTGGTGGATCAAAAGCGGTGTCAGAGAGCTCTGAATGTCCCAAAAACATTTGCAGCCACTGAAATTCCCAAAAATATTTTTGGCACGAAAAATGCATCCTACACCCCTGAAAGTTGAGAAAATGATGGCAGCTCAAGAAAAGGCCTTAAAATGCATGTTAGGCCTTCAAAAATGTTGAACACTTTGGAGGCCCAAAAAAGGGGTTTACAGGCATTCTAGACCCCCTAAGGTCCAGAAAATGTTGTTGGACCAAAAACGGTGTCAGAGAGCTCTGAATGTCCCAAAAACATTTGCAGCCTGAAAGGGGCATTAACCTGCATCCTAGACCTCTGAAATGCCCAAAAATATTTTGTGCACGAAAAATGCATCCTATACCCCTGAAACTCAGAATATGTTAGCAGCCCAAAGGAGGCCTTAAAATGCATTTTAGGCCTACAAAAATTTAGAAAACTTTGGAGGCCCAAAAAAGGGGTTTACAGGCATCCTAGACCCCCTAAAGTCCAGAAAATGTTGTGGGACCAAAAATGGTGTCAGAGAGCTCTGAATGTCCCAAAAACATTTGCAGCCACTGAAATTCCCAAAAATATTTTTGGCACGAAAAATGCATCCTACACCCCTGAAAGTTGAGAAAATGTTGCCAGCTCAAGTAAAGGCCTTAAAATGCATGTTAGGCCTTCAAAAATGTTGAAAACTTTGGAGGCCCAAAAAAGGGGTTTACAGGCATCCTAGACCCCCTAAAGTCCAGAAAATGTTGTTGGACCAAAATCGGAGTCAGAGAGCTCTGATTGTCCCCAAAACATTTGCAGCCTGAAAGGGGCATTAACCCGCATCCTAGACCACTGAAATTCCCAAAAATATTTTTGGCATGAAAAATGCATCCTACACCCCTGCAAGTTCAGAAAATGTTGGTAACTCTAAAAAAGGCCTTAAAATGCATGTTAGGCCTTCAAAAATGTTGAAAACTTTGGAGGCCCAAAAAAGGGATTTACAGGCATCCTAGACCTCCTAAAGTCCAGAAAATGTTGTTGGATCAAAAACGGTGTCAGAGAGCTCTGAATGTCCCAAAAACATTTGCAGCCTGAAAGGGGCATTAACCCACATCCTAGACCTCTGAAATTCCCAAAAATATTTTGTGCACGAAAAATTCATACTACACCCCTGAAAGTTCAGAATATGTTAGCAGCCCAAAAAAGACATTAAAATGCATTTTAGGCCTGCAAAAATTTGGAAAACTTTGGAGGCCCAAAAAAGGGGTTTACGGGCATCCTAGGCCCCCTAAAGTCCAGAAAATGTTGTGGGACCAAAAATGGTGTCAGAGAGCTCTGAATGTCCCAAAAACATTTGCAGCCTGAAAGGGGCATTAACCGGCATCCTAGACCTCTGAAATTCCCAAAAATATTTTGTGCAAGAAAAATGTATACTACCCATAAAAGTTCAGAATATGTTAGAAGCCCAAAAAATGCATTCAAATGCATTTTAGGCCTGCAAAAATTTAGAAAACTTTGGAGGCCCAAAAAAGGGGTTTACAGGCATCCTAGACCCCCTAAAGTCCAGAAAATGTTGGTGGACCAAAAATGGTGTCAGAGAGCTCTGAATGTCCCAAAAACATTTGCAGCCTGAAAGGGGCATTAACCCGCATCCTAGACCTCTGAAATTCCAAAAAATATTTTGTGCACAAAAAATGTATCCTATACCCCTGAAACTCAGAATATGTTAGCAGCCCAAAGAAGGCCTTAAAATGCATTTTAGGCCTACAAAAATTTAGAAAACTTTGGAGGCCCAAAAAAGGCGTTTACAGGCATCCTAGACCCCCTAAAGTCCAGAAAATGTTGTGGGACCAAAAATGGTGTCAGAGAGCTCTGAATGTCCCAAAAACATTTGCAGCCTGAAAGGGGCATTAACCGGCATCCTAGACCTCTGAAATTCCCAAAAATATTTTGTGCACGAAAAATGTATACTACCCCTAAAAGTTCAGAATATGTTAGAAGCCCAAAAAATGCATTCAAATGCATTTTAGGCCTGCAAAAATTTAGAAAACTTTGGAGGCCCAAAAAAGGGGTTTACAGGCATCCTAGACCCCCTAAAGTCCAGAAAATGTTGTTGGATCAAAAACGGTGTCAGAGAGCTCTGAATGTCCCAAAAACATTTGCAGCCTGAAAGGGGCATTAACCCGCATCCTAGACCACTGAAATTCCCAAAAATATTTTTGCCACTAAAAATGCATCCTACACCCCTGAAAGTTCAGAAAATGTTGGCAGCTCAAGAAAACGCCTTAAAATGCATGTTAGGCCTGCAAAAATTTAGAAAACTTTGGAGGCCCAAAAAAGGGGTTTACAGGCATCCTAGACCCCCTAAAGTCCAGAAAATGTTGTTGGACCAAAAATGGTGTCAGAGAGCTCTGAATGTCCCAAAAACATTTGCAGCCACTGAAATTCCCAAAAATATTTTTGGCACGAAAAATGCATCCTACACCCCTGAAAGTTGAGAAAATGTTGGCAGCTCAAAAAAGGCCTTAAAATGCATCTTAGGCCTGCAAAAATGTTGAAAACTTTGGAGACCCAAAAAAGGGGTTTACAGGCATCCTAGACCCCCTAAAGTCCAGAAAATGTTGTTGGACCAAAATCGGTGTCAGAGAGCTCTGAAAGGGGCATTAACCCGCATCCTAGACCACGGAAATTCCCAAAAATATTTTTGGCACGAAAAATGCATCCTACACCCCTGAAAGGTCAGAAAATGTTGGCAGCTCAAGAAAAGGCCTTAAAACACATCTTAGGCCTGCAAAAATATTGAAAACTTTGGAGACCCAAAAAAGGGGTTCACAGGCATCCTAGACCCCCTAAAGTCCAGAAAATGTTGTTGGACCAAAAATGGTGTCAGAGAGCTCTGAATGTCCCAAAAATATTTGCAGCCTGAAAGGGGCATTAACCCGCATCCTAGACCTCTGAAATTCCCAAAAATATTTTGTGCACGAAAAATTCATACTACACCCCTGAAAGTTCAGAATATGTTAGCAGCCCAAAGAAGGCCTCAAAATGCATTTTAGGCCTACAAAAATTTAGAAAACTTTGGAGGCCCAAAAAAGGCGTTTACAGGCATCCTAGACCCCCTAAAGTCCAGAAAATGTTGTGGGACCAAAAATGGTGTCAGAGAGCTCTGAATGTCCCAAAAACATTTGCAGCCTGAAAGGGGCATTAACCGGCATCCTAGACCTCTGAAATTCCCAAAAATATTTTGTGCACGAAAAATGTATACTACCCCTAAAAGTTCAGAATATGTTAGAAGCCCAAAAAATGCATTCAAATGCATTTTAGGCCTGCAAAAATTTAGAAAACTTTGGAGGCCCAAAAAAGGGGTTTACAGGCATCCTAGACCCCCTAAAGTCCAGAAAATGTTGGTGGACCAAAAATGGTGTCAGAGAGCTCTGAATGTCCCAAAAACATTTGCAGCCTGAAAGGGGCATTAACCCGCATCCTAGACCTCTGAAATTCCAAAAAATATTTTGTGCACAAAAAATGTATCCTATACCCCTGAAACTCAGAATATGTTAGCAGCCCAAAGAAGGGCTTAAAATGCATTTTAGGCCTACAAAAATTTAGAAAACTTTGGAGGCCCAAAAAAGGCGTTTACAGGCATCCTAGACCCCCTAAAGTCCAGAAAATGTTGTGGGACCAAAAATGGTGTCAGAGAGCTCTGAATGTCCCAAAAACATTTGCAGCCTGAAAGGGGCATTAACCGGCATCCTAGACCTCTGAAATTCCCAAAAATATTTTGTGCACGAAAAATGTATACTACCCCTAAAAGTTCAGAATATGTTAGAAGCCCAAAAAATGCATTCAAATGCATTTTAGGCCTGCAAAAATTTAGAAAACTTTGGAGGCCCAAAAAAGGGGTTTACAGGCATCCTAGACCCCCTAAAGTCCAGAAAATGTTGTTGGATCAAAAACGGTGTCAGAGAGCTCTGAATGTCCCAAAAACATTTGCAGCCTGAAAGGGGCATTAACCCGCATCCTAGACCACTGAAATTCCCAAAAATATTTTTGCCACTAAAAATGCATCCTACACCCCTGAAAGTTCAGAAAATGTTGGCAGCTCAAGAAAACGCCTTAAAATGCATGTTAGGCCTGCAAAAATTTAGAAAACTTTGGAGGCCCAAAAAAGGGGTTTACAGGCATCCTAGACCCCCTAAAGTCCAGAAAATGTTGTTGGACCAAAAATGGTGTCAGAGAGCTCTGAATGTCCCAAAAACATTTGCAGCCACTGAAATTCCCAAAAATATTTTTGGCACGAAAAATGCATCCTACACCCCTGAAAGTTGAGAAAATGTTGGCAGCTCAAAAAAGGCCTTAAAATGCATCTTAGGCCTGCAAAAATGTTGAAAACTTTGGAGACCCAAAAAAGGGGTTTACAGGCATCCTAGACCCCCTAAAGTCCAGAAAATGTTGTTGGACCAAAATCGGTGTCAGAGAGCTCTGAAAGGGGCATTAACCCGCATCCTAGACCACGGAAATTCCCAAAAATATTTTTGGCACGAAAAATGCATCCTACACCCCTGAAAGGTCAGAAAATGTTGGCAGCTCAAGAAAAGGCCTTAAAACACATCTTAGGCCTGCAAAAATATTGAAAACTTTGGAGACCCAAAAAAGGGGTTCACAGGCATCCTAGACCCCCTAAAGTCCAGAAAATGTTGTTGGACCAAAAATGGTGTCAGAGAGCTCTGAATGTCCCAAAAATATTTGCAGCCTGAAAGGGGCATTAACCCGCATCCTAGACCTCTGAAATTCCCAAAAATATTTTGTGCACGAAAAATTCATACTACACCCCTGAAAGTTCAGAATATGTTAGCAGCCCAAAGAAGGCCTCAAAATGCATTTTAGGCCTACAAAAATTTAGAAAACTTTGGAGGCCCAAAAAAGGCGTTTACAGGCATCCTAGACCCCCTAAAGTCCAGAAAATGTTGTGGGACCAAAAATGGTGTCAGAGAGCTCTGAATGTCCCAAAAACATGTGCAGCCTGAAAGGGGCATTAACCGGCATCCTAGACCTCTGAAATTCCCAAAAATATTTTGTGCACGAAAAATGTATACTACCCCTAAAAGTTCAGAATATGTTAGAAGCCCAAAAAATGCATTCAAATGCATTTTAGGCCTGCAAAAATTTAGAAAACTTTGGAGGCCCAAAAAAGGGGTTTACAGGCATCCTAGACCCCCTAAAGTCCAGAAAATGTTGGTGGACCAAAAATGGTGTCAGAGAGCTCTGAATGTCCCAAAAACATTTGCAGCCTGAAAGGGGCATTAACCCGCATCCTAGACCTCTGAAATTCCAAAAAATATTTTGTGCACAAAAAATGTATCCTATACCCCTGAAACTCAGAATATGTTAGCAGCCCAAAGAAGGCCTTAAAATGCATTTTAGGCCTACAAAAATTTAGAAAACTTTGGAGGCCCAAAAAAGGGGTTTACAGGCATCCTAGACCCCCTAAAGTCCAGAAAATTTTGTGGGACCAAAAATGGTGTCAGAGAGCTCTGAATGTCCCAAAAACATTTGCAGCCACTGAAATTCCCAAAAATATTTTTGGCACGAAAAATGCATCCTACTCCCCTGAAAGTTGAGAAAATGTTGGCAGCTCAAGTAAAGGCCTTAAAATGCATGTTAGGCCTTCAAAAATGTTGAAAACTTTGGAGGCCTAAAAAAGGGGTTTACAGGTCCTAGACCCCCTAAAGTCCACAAAATGTTGTTGGACCAAAATCGGTGTCAGAGAGCTCTGATTGTCCCCAAAACATTTGCAGCCTGAAAGGGGCATTAACCCGCATCCTAGACCACTGAAATTCCCAAAAATATTTTTGTCATGAAAAATGCATCCTACACCCCTGCAAGTTCAGAAAATGTTGGTAACTCTAAAAAAGGCATTAAAATGCATTTTAGTCCTTCAAAAATGTTGAAAACTTTGGAGGCCCAAAAAAGGGGTTTACAGGCATCCTAGACCCCCTAAAGTCCAGAAAATGTTGGTGGACCAAAAACGGTGTCAGAGAGCTCCGAATGTCCCAAAAACATGTGCAACCTAAAAGGGGCATTAACCCACATCCTAGACCTCTGAAATACCCAAAAATATTTTGTGCACGAAAAATTCATACTACACCCTTGAAAGTTCACAATATGTTAGCAGCCCAAAAAAGGCCTTAAAATGCATGTTAGGCCTTCAAAAATGTTGAACACTTTGGAGGCCCAAAAAAGGGATTTACAGGCATCCTAGACCTCCTAAAGTCCAGAAAATGTTGTTGGATCAAAAACGGTGTCAGAGAGCTCTGAATGTCCCAAAAACATTTGCAGCCTGAAAGGGGCATTAACCCACATCCTAGACCTCTGAAATTCCCAAAAATATTTTGTGCATGAAAAATTCATACTACACCCCTGAAAGTTCAGAAAACACCCCAGAAATGTTGGCAGCTCAAAAAAGGCCTTAAAATGCATCTTAGGCCTGCAAAAATGTTGAAAACTTTTGAGACCCAAACAAGGGGTTTACAGGCATCCTAGACCCCCCTAAAGTCCAGAAAATGTTGTTGGACCAAAATTGGTGTCAGAGAGCTCTGAAAGGGGCATTAACCCGCATCCTAGACCACTGAAATTCCCAAAAATATTTTGGCACTAAAAATGCATCCTACACCCCTGAATGTTCATAAAATGTTGGCAGCTCAAGAAAAGGCCTTAAAATGCATGTTAGGCCTTCAAAAATGTTGAAAACTTTGGAGGCGCAAAATAGGGGTTTACAGGCATCCTAGACCTCCTAAAGTCCAGAAAATGTTGTTGGATCAAAAACGGTGCCAGAGAGCTCTGAATGTCCCTTAAACATTTGCAGCCTGAAAGGGGCATTAACCCGCATCCTAGACCTCTGAAATTCCAAAAAATATTTTGTGCAGGAAAAATGTATCCTATACCCCTGAAACTCAGAATATGTTAGCAGCCCAAAGAAGGCCTTAAAATGCATGTTAGGCCTTCAAAAATGTTGAAAACTTTGGAGGCCCAAAAAAGGGATTTACAGGCATCCTAGACCCCCTGAAGTCCAGAAAATGTTGTTGGATCAAAAACGGTGTCAGAGAGCTCTGAATGTCCAAAAAACATTTGCAGCCTGAAAGGGGCATTAACCGGCATCCTAGACCTCTGAAATTCCCAAAAATATTTTGTGCACGAAAAATGTATACTACCCCTAAAAGTTCAGAATATGTTAGAAGCCCAAAAAATGGATTCAAATGCATTTTATGCCTGCAAAAATTTAGAAAACTTTGGAGGCCCAAAAAAGGGGTTTACAGGTATCCTAGACCCCCTAAAGTCCAGAAAATGTTGTTGGATCAAAAACAGTATCAGAGAGCTCTGAATGTCCCAAAAACATTTGCAGCCTGAAAGGGGCATTAACCGGCATCCTAGACCTCTGAAATTCCCAAAAATATTTTGTGCACGAAAAATATATACTACCCCTAAAAGTTCAGAATATGTTAGAAGCCCAAAAAATGCATTCAAATGCATTTTAGGCCTGCAAAAATTTAGAAAACTTTGGAGGCCCAAAAAAGGGGTTTACAGGCATCCTAGACCCCCTAAAGACCAGAAAATGTTGGTGGATCAAAAACGGTGTCAGAGAGCTCCGAATGTCCCAAAAACATGTGCAACCTGAAAGGGGCATTAACCCACATCCTAGACCTCTGAAATTCCCAAAAATATTTTGTGCACGAAAAATTCATACTACACCCTTGAAAGTTCAGAATATGTTAGCAGCCCAAAAAAGGCATTAAAATGCATTTTAGGCCTGCAAAAATTTAGAAAACTTTGGAGGCCCAAAAAGGGGTTTACAGGCATCCTAGACCCCCTAAAGTCCAGAAAATGTTGTTGGACCAAAAATGGTGTCAGAGAGCTCTGAATGTCCCAAAAACATTTGCAGCCTGAAAGGGGCATTAACCCGCATCCTAGACCTCTGAAATTCCCAAAAATATTTTGTGCACAAAAAATGCATCCTATACCCCTGAAAGCTCAGAATATGTTAGCAGCCCAAAGAAGGCCTTAAAATGCATTTTAGGTCTACAAAAATTTAGAAAACTTTGGAGGCTCAAAAAAGGGGTTTACAGGCATCCTAGACCCCCTAAAGTCCAGAAAATGTTGTTGGACCAAAAATGGTGTCAGAGAGCTCTGAATGTCCCAAAAACATTTGCAGCCACTGAAATTCCCAAAAATATTTTTGGCACGAAAAATGCATCCTACACCCCTGAAAGTTGAGAAAATGTTGGCAGCTCAAGAAAAGGCCTTAAAGCACATGTTAGGCCTTCAAAAATGTTGAAAACTTTGGAGGCCCAAAAAAGGGGTTTACAGGCATCCTAGACCCCCTAAAGTCCAGAAAATGTTGTTGGACCAATATCGGTGTCAGAGAGCTATGAATGTCCCAAAAACATTTGCAGCCTGAAAGGGGCATTAACCCGCATCCTAGACCACTGAAATTTCCCAAAATATTTTTGGCATGAAAAATGCATTCTACACCCCTGAAAGTTCAGAAAACACCCCAGAAATGTTGCCAGATCAAAAAAGGCCTTAAAATGCATCTTAGACCTGCAAAAATGTTGAAAACTTTGAAGACCCAAAAAAGGGGTTTACAGGCATCCTAGACCCCCTAAAGTCCAGAAAATGTTGTTGGACCAAAATCGGTGTCAGAGAGCTCTGAAAGGGGCATACCCGCATCCTAGACCACTGAAATTCCCAAACATATTTTTGGCACGAAAAATGCATCCTACACCCCTGAAAGTTCAGAAAATGTTGGCAGCTCAAGAAAAGGCCTTAAAATGCATGTTAGGCCTTCAAAATGTTGAAAACTTTGGAGGCCCAAAAAAGGGGTTTACAGGCATCCTAGACCCCCTAAAGTCCAGAAAATGTTGTTGGACCAAAAATGGTGTCAGAGAGCTCTGAATGTCCCAAAAACATCGGCAGCCTGAAAGGGGCATTAACCCGCATCCTAGACCTCTGAAATTCCTAATAATATTTTGTGCACGAAAAATGCATCCTATACCCCTGAAACTCAGAATATGTTAGCAGCCCAAAGAAGGCCTTAAAATGCATTTTAGGCCTACAAAAATTTAGAAAACTTTGGAGGCCCAAAAAAGGGGTTTACAGGCATCCTAGACCCCCTTAAGTCCAGAAAATGTTGTGGGACCAAAAATGGTGTCAGGGAGCTCTGAAAGGGGCATTAACCTGCATCCTAGACCACTGAAATTCACAAAAATATTTTTGGCACGGAAAATGCATCCTACACCCCTGAAAGTTCAGAAAATGTTGGCAGCTCAAGAAAAGGCCTTAAAATGCATGTTAGGCCTTCAAAAATGTTGAAAACTTTGGAGGTCCAAAAAAGGGGTTTACAGGCATCCTAGACCCCCTAAAGTCCAGAAAATGTTGTTGGACCAAAAATGGTGTCAGAGAGCTCTGAATGTCCCAAAAACATTTGCAGCCTGAAAGGGGCATTAACCTGCATCCTAGACCACTGAAATTCACAAAAATATTTTTGGCACGAAAAATGCATCCTACACCCCTGAAAGTTCAGAAAATGTTGGCAGCTCAAGAAAAGGCCTTAAAATGCATGTTAGGCCTTCAAAAATGTTGAAAACTTTGGAGGCCCAAAAAAGGGGTTTACAGGCATCCTAGACCTCCTAAAGTCCAGAAAATGTTGTTGGATCAAAAACGGTGTCAGAGAGCTCTGAATGTCCCAAAAACATTTGCAGCCTGAAAGGGGCATTAACACGCATCCTAGACCACTGAAATTTCCCAAAATATTTTTGCCATGAAAAATGCATGCTACACCCCTGAAAGTTCGGAAAACACCCCAGAAATGTTGCCAGGTCAAAAAAGGCCTTGAAATGCATCTTAGGCCTGCAAAAATGTTGAAAACTTTTGAGACCCAAAAAAGGGGTTTACAGGCATCCTAGACCCCCTAAAGTCCAGAAAATGTTGTTGGACCAAAATCGGTGTCAGAGAGCTCCGAATGTCCCAAAAACATGTGCAACCTGAAAGGGGCATTAACCCGCATCCTAGACCACTGAAATTCCCAAAAATATTTTTGGCAATAAAAATGCATCCTACACCCCTGAAAGTTCCGAAAATGTTGGCAGCTCAAGAACAGGCCTTAAAATGCATGTTAGGCCTTCAAAAATGTTGAAAACTTTGGAGGCCCAAAAAAGGGATTTACAGGCATCCTAGACCCCCTGAAGTCCAGAAAATGTTGTTGGATCAAAAACGGTGTCAGAGAGCTCTGAATGTCCCAAAAACATTTGCAGCCTGAAAGGGGCATTAACCGGCATCCTAGACCTCTGAAATTCCCAAAAATATTTGGTGCACGAAAAATGTATACTACCCCTAAAAGTTCAGAATATGTTAGAAGCCCAAAAAATGCATTCAAATGCATTTTAGGCCTGCAAAAATGTTGAAAACTTTGGAGGCCCAAAAAAGGGGTTTACAGGCATCCTAGACCCCCTAAAGTCCAGAAAATGTTGTTGGACCAATATCGGTGTCAGAGAGCTATGAATGTCCCAAAAACATTTGCAGCCTGAAAGGGGCATTAACCCGCATCCTAGACCACTGAAATTTCCCAAAATATTTTTGGCATGAAAAATGCATTCTACACCCCTGAAAGTTCAGAAAACACCCCAGAAATGTTGCCAGATCAAAAAAGGCCTTAAAATGCATCTTAGACCTGCAAAAATGTTGAAAACTTTGAAGACCCAAAAAAGGGGTTTACAGGCATCCTAGACCCCCTAAAGTCCAGAAAATGTTGTTGGACCAAAATCGGTGTCAGAGAGCTCTGAAAGGGGCATACCCGCATCCTAGACCACTGAAATTCCCAAACATATTTTTGGCACGAAAAATGCATCCTACACCCCTGAAAGTTCAGAAAATGTTGGCAGCTCAAGAAAAGGCCTTAAAATGCATGTTAGGCCTTCAAAATGTTGAAAACTTTGGAGGCCCAAAAAAGGGGTTTACAGGCATCCTAGACCCCCTAAAGTCCAGAAAATGTTGTTGGACCAAAAATGGTGTCAGAGAGCTCTGAATGTCCCAAAAACATCGGCAGCCTGAAAGGGGCATTAACCCGCATCCTAGACCTCTGAAATTCCTAATAATATTTTGTGCACGAAAAATGCATCCTATACCCCTGAAACTCAGAATATGTTAGCAGCCCAAAGAAGGCCTTAAAATGCATTTTAGGCCTACAAAAATTTAGAAAACTTTGGAGGCCCAAAAAAGGGGTTTACAGGCATCCTAGACCCCCTTAAGTCCAGAAAATGTTGTGGGACCAAAAATGGTGTCAGGGAGCTCTGAAAGGGGCATTAACCTGCATCCTAGACCACTGAAATTCACAAAAATATTTTTGGCACGAAAAATGCATCCTACACCCCTGAAAGTTCAGAAAATGTTGGCAGCTCAAGAAAAGGCCTTAAAATGCATGTTAGGCCTTCAAAAATGTTGAAAACTTTGGAGGTCCAAAAAAGGGGTTTACAGGCATCCTAGACCCCCTAAAGTCCAGAAAATGTTGTTGGACCAAAAATGGTGTCAGAGAGCTCTGAATGTCCCAAAAACATTTGCAGCCTGAAAGGGGCATTAACCTGCATCCTAGATCACTGAAATTCACAAAAATATTTTTGGCACGAAAAATGCATCCTACACCCCTGAAAGTTCAGAAAATGTTGGCAGCTCAAGAAAAGGCCTTAAAATGCATGTTAGGCCTTCAAAAATGTTGAAAACTTTGGAGGCCCAAAAAAGGGGTTTACAGGCATCCTAGACCTCCTAAAGTCCAGAAAATGTTGTTGGATCAAAAACGGTGTCAGAGAGCTCTGAATGTCCCAAAAACATTTGCAGCCTGAAAGGGGCATTAACACGCATCCTAGACCACTGAAATTTCCCAAAATATTTTTGCCATGAAAAATGCATGCTACACCCCTGAAAGTTCAGAAAACACCCCAGAAATGTTGCCAGGTCAAAAAAGGCCTTGAAATGCATCTTAGGCCTGCAAAAATGTTGAAAACTTTTGAGACCCAAAAAAGGGGTTTACAGGCATCCTAGACCCCCTAAAGTCCAGAAAATGTTGTTGGACCAAAATCGGTGTCAGAGAGCTCCGAATGTCCCAAAAACATGTGCAACCTGAAAGGGGCATTAACCCGCATCCTAGACCACTGAAATTCCCAAAAATATTTTTGGCAATAAAAATGCATCCTACACCCCTGAAAGTTCCGAAAATGTTGGCAGCTCAAGAACAGGCCTTAAAATGCATGTTAGGCCTTCAAAAATGTTGAAAACTTTGGAGGCCCAAAAAAGGGATTTACAGGCATCCTAGACCCCCTGAAGTCCAGAAAATGTTGTTGGATCAAAAACGGTGTCAGAGAGCTCTGAATGTCCCAAAAACATTTGCAGCCTGAAAGGGGCATTAACCGGCATCCTAGACCTCTGAAATTCCCAAAAATATTTGGTGCACGAAAAATGTATACTACCCCTAAAAGTTCAGAATATGTTAGAAGCCCAAAAAATGCATTCAAATGCATTTTAGGCCTGCAAAAATGTTGAAAACTTTGGAGGCCCAAAAAAGGGGTTTACAGGCATCCTAGACCCCCTAAAGTCCAGAAAATGTTGTTGGACCAATATCGGTGTCAGAGAGCTATGAATGTCCCAAAAACATTTGCAGCCTGAAAGGGGCATTAACCCGCATCCTAGACCACTGAAATTTCCCAAAATATTTTTGGCATGAAAAATGCATTCTACACCCCTGAAAGTTCAGAAAACACCCCAGAAATGTTGCCAGCTCAAAAAAGGCCTTAAAATGCATCTTAGACCTGCAAAAATGTTGAAAACTTTGAAGACCCAAAAAAGGGTTTTACAGGCATCCTAGACCCCCTAAAGTCCAGAAAATGTTGTTGGACCAAAATCGGTGTCAGAGAGCTCTGAAAGGGGCATACCCGCATCCTAGACCACTGAAATTCCCAAACATATTTTTGGCACGAAAAATGCATCCTACACCCCTGAAAGTTCAGAAAATGTTGGCAGCTCAAGAAAAGGCCTTAAAATGCATGTTAGGCCTTCAAAATGTTGAAAACTTTGGAGGCCCAAAAAAGGGGTTTACAGGCATCCTAGACCCCCTAAAGTCCAGAAAATGTTGTTGGACCAAAAATGGTGTCAGAGAGCTCTGAATGTCCCAAAAACATCGGCAGCCTGAAAGGGGCATTAACCCGCATCCTAGACCTCTGAAATTCCTAATAATATTTTGTGCACGAAAAATGCATCCTATACCCCTGAAACTCAGAATATGTTAGCAGCCCAAAGAAGGCCTTAAAATGCATTTTAGGCCTACAAAAATTTAGAAAACTTTGGAGGCCCAAAAAAGGGGTTTACAGGCATCCTAGACCCCCTTAAGTCCAGAAAATGTTGTGGGACCAAAAATGGTGTCAGGGAGCTCTGAAAGGGGCATTAACCTGCATCCTAGACCACTGAAATTCACAAAAATATTTTTGGCACGAAAAATGCATCCTACACCCCTGAAAGTTCAGAAAATGTTGGCAGCTCAAGAAAAGGCCTTAAAATGCATGTTAGGCCTTCAAAAATGTTGAAAACTTTGGAGGTCCAAAAAAGGGGTTTACAGGCATCCTAGACCCCCTAAAGTCCAGAAAATGTTGTTGGACCAAAAATGGTGTCAGAGAGCTCTGAATGTCCCAAAAACATTTGCAGCCTGAAAGGGGCATTAACCTGCATCCTAGACCACTGAAATTCACAAAAATATTTTTGGCACGAAAAATGCATCCTACACCCCTGAAAGTTCAGAAAATGTTGGCAGCTCAAGAAAAGGCCTTAAAATGCATGTTAGGCCTTCAAAAATGTTGAAAACTTTGGAGGCCCAAAAAAGGGGTTTACAGGCATCCTAGACCTCCTAAAGTCCAGAAAATGTTGTTGGATCAAAAACGGTGTCAGAGAGCTCTGAATGTCCCAAAAACATTTGCAGCCTGAAAGGGGCATTAACACGCATCCTAGACCACTGAAATTTCCCAAAATATTTTTGCCATGAAAAATGCATGCTACACCCCTGAAAGTTCAGAAAACACCCCAGAAATGTTGCCAGGTCAAAAAAGGCCTTGAAATGCATTTTAGGCCTGCAAAAATGTTGAAAACTTTTGAGACCCAAAAAAGGGGTTTACAGGCATCCTAGACCCCCTAAAGTCCAGAAAATGTTGTTGGACCAAAATCGGTGTCAGAGAGCTCCGAATGTCCCAAAAACATGTGCAACCTGAAAGGGGCATTAACCCGCATCCTAGACCACTGAAATTCCCAAAAATATTTTTGGCAATAAAAATGCATCCTACACCCCTGAAAGTTCCGAAAATGTTGGCAGCTCAAGAACAGGCCTTAAAATGCATGTTAGGCCTTCAAAAATGTTGAAAACTTTGGAGGCCCAAAAAAGGGATTTACAGGCATCCTAGACCCCCTGAAGTCCAGAAAATGTTGTTGGATCAAAAACGGTGTCAGAGAGCTCTGAATGTCCCAAAAACATTTGCAGCCTGAAAGGGGCATTAACCGGCATCCTAGACCTCTGAAATTCCCAAAAATATTTGGTGCACGAAAAATGTATACTACCCCTAAAAGTTCAGAATATGTTAGAAGCCCAAAAAATGCATTAAAATGCATTTTAGGCCTGCAAAAATTTAGAAAACTTTGGAGGCCCAAAAAAGGGGTTTACAGGCATCCTAGACCCCCTAAAGTCCAGAAAATGTTGGTGGATCAAAAACGGTGTCAGAGAGCTCCGAATGTCCCAAAAACATGTGCAACCTAAAAGGGGCATTAACCCACATCCTAGACCTCTGAAATACCCAAAAATATTTTGTGCTCGAAAAATTCATACTACACCCTTGAAAGTTCACAATATGTTAGCAGCCCAAAAAAGGCATTAAAATGCATTTTAGGCCTGCAAAAATTTAGAAAACTTTGGAGGCCCAAAAAAGGGGTTTACAGGCATCCTAGACCCCCTAAAGTCCAGAAAATGTTGTTGGACCAACAATGGTGTCAGAGAGCTCTGAATGTCCCAAAAACATTTGCAGCCTGAAAGGGGCATTAACCCGCATCCTAGACCTCTGAAATTCCCAAAAATATTTTGTGCACAAAAAATGCATCCTATACCCCTGAAAGCTCAAGAATATGTTAGCAGCCCAAAAAAGGCCTTAAAATGCATGTTAGGCCTTCAAAAATGTTGAACACTTTGGAGGCCCAAAAAAGGGATTTACAGGCATCCTAGACCTCCTAAAGTCCAGAAAATGTTGTTGGATCAAAAACTGTGTCAGAGAGCTCTGAATGTCCCAAAAACATTTGCAGCCTGAAAGGGGCATTAACCCACATCCTAGACCTCTGAAATTCCCAAAAATATTTTGTGCACGAAAAATTCATACTACACCCCTGAAAGTTCAGAAAACACCCCAGAAATGTTGGCAGCTCAAAAAAGGCCTTAAAATGCATCTTAGGCCTGCAAAAATGTTGAAAACTTTTGAGACCCAAACAAGGGGTTTACAGGCATCCTAGACCCCCCTAAAGTCCAGAAAATGTTGTTGGACCAAAATTGGTGTCAGAGAGCTCTGAAAGGGGCATTAACCCGCATCCTAGACCACTGAAATTCCCAAAAATATTTTGGCACTAAAAATGCATCCTACACCCCTGAATGTTCATAAAATGTTGGCAGCTCAAGAAAAGGTCTTAAAATGCATGTTAGGCCTTCAAAAATGTTGAAAACTTTGGAGGCGCAAAATAGGGGTTTACAGGCATCCTAGACCTCCTAAAGTCCAGAAAATGTTGTTGGATCAAAAACGGTGCCAGAGAGCTCTGAATGTCCCAAAAACATTTGCAGCCTGAAAGGGGCATTAACCCGCATCCTAGACCTCTGAAATTCCAAAAAATATTTTGTGCACGAAAAATGTATCCTATACCCCTGAAACTCAGAATATGTTAGCAGCCCAAAGAAGGCCTTAAAATGCATGTTAGGCCTTCAAAAATGTTGAAAACTTTGGAGGCCCAAAAAAGGGATTTACAGGCATCCTAGACCTCCTGAAGTCCAGAAAATGTTGTTGGATCAAAAACGGTGTCAGAGAGCTCTGAATGTCCAAAAAACATTTGCAGCCTGAAAGGGGCATTAACCGGCATCCTAGACCTCTGAAATTCCCAAAAATATTTTGTGCACGAAAAATGTATACTACCCCTAAAAGTTCAGAATATGTTAGAAGCCCAAAAAATGGATTCAAATGCATTTTATGCCTGCAAAAATTTAGAAAACTTTGGAGGCCCAAAAAAGGGGTTTACAGGCATCCTAGACCCCCTAAAGTCCAGAAAATGTTGTTGGATCAAAAACAGTATCAGAGAGCTCTGAATGTCCCAAAAACATTTGCAGCCTGAAAGGGGCATTAACCGGCATCCTAGACCTCTGAAATTCCCAAAAATATTTTGTGCACGAAAAATATATACTACCCCTAAAAGTTCAGAATATGTTAGAAGCCCAAAAAATGCATTCAAATGCATTTTAGGCCTGCAAAAATTTAGAAAACTTTGGAGGCCCAAAAAAGGGGTTTACAGGCATCCTAGACCCCCTAAAGACCAGAAAATGTTGGTGGATCAAAAACGGTGTCAGAGAGCTCCGAATGTCCCAAAAACATGTGCAACCTGAAAGGGGCATTAACCCACATCCTAGACCTCTGAAATTCCCAAAAATATTTTGTGCACGAAAAATTCATACTACACCCTTGAAAGTTCAGAATATGTTAGCAGCCCAAAAAAGGCATTAAAATGCATTTTAGGCCTGCAAAAATTTAGAAAACTTTGGAGGCCCAAAAAGGGGTTTACAGGCATCCTAGACCCCCTAAAGTCCAGAAAATGTTGTTGGACCAAAAATGGTGTCAGAGAGCTCTGAATGTCCCAAAAACATTTGCAGCCTGAAAGGGGCATTAACCCGCATCCTAGACCTCTGAAATTCCCAAAAATATTTTGTGCACAAAAAATGCATCCTATACCCCTGAAAGCTCAGAATATGTTAGCAGCCCAAAGAAGGCCTTAAAATGCATTTTAGGTCTACAAAAATTTAGAAAACTTTGGAGGCTCAAAAAAGGGGTTTACAGGCATCCTAGACCCCCTAAAGTCCAGAAAATGTTGTTGGACCAAAAATGGTGTCAGAGAGCTCTGAATGTCCCAAAAACATTTGCAGCCACTGAAATTCCCAAAAATATTTTTGGCACGAAAAATGCATCCTACACCCCTGAAAGTTGAGAAAATGTTGGCAGCTCAAGAAAAGGCCTTAAAGCACATGTTAGGCCTTCAAAAATGTTGAAAACTTTGGAGGCCCAAAAAAGGGGTTTACAGGCATCCTAGACCCCCTAAAGTCCAGAAAATGTTGTTGGACCAATATCGGTGTCAGAGAGCTATGAATGTCCCAAAAACATTTGCAGCCTGAAAGGGGCATTAACCCGCATCCTAGACCACTGAAATTTCCCAAAATATTTTTGGCATGAAAAATGCATTCTACACCCCTGAAAGTTCAGAAAAGACCCCAGAAATGTTGCCAGCTCAAAAAAGGCCTTAAAATGCATCTTAGACCTGCAAAAATGTTGAAAACTTTGAAGACCCAAAAAAGGGGTTTACAGGCATCCTAGACCCCCTAAAGTCCAGAAAATGTTGTTGGACCAAAATCGGTGTCAGAGAGCTCTGAAAGGGGCATACCCGCATCCTAGACCACTGAAATTCCCAAACATATTTTTGGCACGAAAAATGCATCCTACACCCCTGAAAGTTCAGAAAATTTTGGCAGCTCAAGAAAAGGCCTTAAAATGCATGTTAGGCCTTCAAAATGTTGAAAACTTTGGAGGCCCAAAAAAGGGGTTTACAGGCATCCTAGACCCCCTAAAGTCCAGAAAATGTTGTTGGACCAAAAATGGTGTCAGAGAGCTCTGAATGTCCCAAAAACATCGGCAGCCTGAAAGGGGCATTAACCCGCATCCTAGACCTCTGAAATTCCTAATAATATTTTGTGCACGAAAAATGCATCCTACACCCCTGAAAGTTCAGAAAATGTTGGCAGCCCAAAGAAGGCCTTAAAATGCATTTTAGGCCTACAAAAATTTAGAAAACTTTGGAGGCCCAAAAAAGGGGTTTACAGGCATCCTAGACCCCCTTAAGTCCAGAAAATGTTGTGGGACCAAAAATGGTGTCAGGGAGCTCTGAAAGGGGCATTAACCTGCATCCTAGACCACTGAAATTCACAAAAATATTTTTGGCACGAAAAATGCATCCTACACCCCTGAAAGTTCAGAAAATGTTGGCAGCTCAAGAAAAGGCCTTAAAATGCATGTTAGGCCTTCAAAAATGTTGAAAACTTTGGAGGCCCAAAAAAGGGGTTTACAGGCATCCTAGACCTCCTAAAGTCCAGAAAATGTTGTTGGATCAAAAACGGTTTCAGAGAGCTCTGAATGTCCCAAAAACATTTGCAGCCTGAAAGGGGCATTAACACGCATCCTAGACCACTGAAATTTCCCAAAATATTTTTGCCATGAAAAATGCATGCTACACCCCTGAAAGTTCAGAAAACACCCCAGAAATGTTGCCAGGTCAAAAAAGGCCTTGAAATGCATCTTAGGCCTGCAAAAATGTTGAAAACTTTGGAGACCCAAAAAAGGGGTTTACAGGCATCCTAGACCCCCTAAAGTCCAGAAAATGTTGTTGGACCAAAATCGGTGTCAGAGAGCTCTGAATGTCCCAAAAACATGTGCAACCTGAAAGGGGCATTAACCCGCATCCTAGACCACTGAAATTCCCAAAAATATTTTTGGCAATAAAAATGCATCCTACACCCCTGAAAGTTCCGAAAATGTTGGCAGCTCAAGAACAGGCCTTAAAATGCATGTTAGGCCTTCAAAAATGTTGAAAACTTTGGAGGCCCAAAAAAGGGATTTACAGGCATCCTAGACCCCCTGAAGTCCAGAAAATGTTGTTGGATCAAAAACGGTGTCAGAGAGCTCTGAATGTCCCAAAAACATTTGCAGCCTGAAAGGGGCATTAACCGGCATCCTAGACCTCTGAAATTCCCAAAAATATTTGGTGCACGAAAAATGTATACTACCCCTAAAAGTTCAGAATATGTTAGAAGCCCAAAAAATGCATTCAAATGCATTTTAGGCCTGCAAAAATTTAGAAAACTTTGGAGGCCCAAAAAAGGGGTTTACAGGCATCCTAGACCCCCTAAAGTCCAGAAAATGTTGGTGGATCAAAAACGGTGTCAGAGAGCTCCGAATGTCCCAAAAACATGTGCAACCTAAAAGGGGCATTAACCCACATCCTAGACCTCTGAAATACCCAAAAATATTTTGTGCTCGAAAAATTCATACTACACCCTTGAAAGTTCACAATATGTTAGCAGCCCAAAAAAGGCATTAAAATGCATTTTAGGCCTGCAAAAATTTAGAAAACTTTGGAGGCCCAAAAAAGGGGTTTACAGGCATCCTAGACCCCCTAAAGTCCAGAAAATGTTGTTGGACCAACAATGGTGTCAGAGAGCTCTGAATGTCCCAAAAACATTTGCAGCCTGAAAGGGGCATTAACCCGCATCCTAGACCTCTGAAATTCCCAAAAATATTTTGTGCACAAAAAATGCATCCTATACCCCTGAAAGCTCAAGAATATGTTAGCAGCCCAAAAAAGGCCTTAAAATGCATGTTAGGCCTTCAAAAATGTTGAACACTTTGGAGGCCCAAAAAAGGGATTTACAGGCATCCTAGACCTCCTAAAGTCCAGAAAATGTTGTTGGATCAAAAACGGTGTCAGAGAGCTCTGAATGTCCCAAAAACATTTGCAGCCTGAAAGGGGCATTAACCCACATCCTAGACCTCTGAAATTCCCAAAAATATTTTGTGCACGAAAAATTCATACTACACCCCTGAAAGTTCAGAAAACACCCCAGAAATGTTGGCAGCTCAAAAAAGGCCTTAAAATGCATCTTAGGCCTGCAAAAATGTTGAAAACTTTTGAGACCCAAACAAGGGGTTTACAGGCATCCTAGACCCCCCTAAAGTCCAGAAAATGTTGTTGGACCAAAATTGGTGTCAGAGAGCTCTGAAAGGGGCATTAACCCGCATCCTAGACCACTGAAATTCCCAAAAATATTTTGGCACTAAAAATGCATCCTACACCCCTGAATGTTCATAAAATGTTGGCAGCTCAAGAAAAGGCCTTAAAATGCATGTTAGGCCTTCAAAAATGTTGAAAACTTTGGAGGCGCAAAATAGGGGTTTACAGGCATCCTAGACCTCCTAAAGTCCAGAAAATGTTGTTGGATCAAAAACGGTGCCAGAGAGCTCTGAATGTCCCAAAAACATTTGCAGCCTGAAAGGGGCATTAACCCGCATCCTAGACCTCTGAAATTCCAAAAAATATTTTGTGCACGAAAAATGTATCCTATACCCCTGAAACTCAGAATATGTTAGCAGCCCAAAGAAGGCCTTAAAATGCATGTTAGGCCTTCAAAAATGTTGAAAACTTTGGAGGCCCAAAAAAGGGATTTACAGGCATCCTAGACCTCCTGAAGTCCAGAAAATGTTGTTGGATCAAAAACGGTGTCAGAGAGCTCTGAATGTCCAAAAAACATTTGCAGCCTGAAAGGGGCATTAACCGGCATCCTAGACCTCTGAAATTCCCAAAAATATTTTGTGCACGAAAAATGTATACTACCCCTAAAAGTTCAGAATATGTTAGAAGCCCAAAAAATGGATTCAAATGCATTTTATGCCTGCAAAAATTTAGAAAACTTTGGAGGCCCAAAAAAGGGGTTTACAGGCATCCTAGACCCCCTAAAGTCCAGAAAATGTTGTTGGATCAAAAACAGTATCAGAGAGCTCTGAATGTCCCAAAAACATTTGCAGCCTGAAAGGGGCATTAACCGGCATCCTACACCTCTGAAATTCCCAAAAATATTTTGTGCACGAAAAATATATACTACCCCTAAAAGTTCAGAATATGTTAGAAGCCCAAAAAATGCATTCAAATGCATTTTAGGCCTGCAAAAATTTAGAAAACTTTGGAGGCCCAAAAAAGGGGTTTACAGGCATCCTAGACCCCCTAAAGACCAGAAAATGTTGGTGGATCAAAAACGGTGTCAGAGAGCTCTGAATGTCCCAAAAACATGTGCAACCTGAAAGGGGCATTAACCCACATCCTAGACCTCTGAAATTCCCAAAAATATTTTGTGCACGAAAAATTCATACTACACCCTTGAAAGTTCAGAATATGTTAGCAGCCCAAAAAAGGCATTAAAATGCATTTTAGGCCTGCAAAAATTTAGAAAACTTTGGAGGCCCAAAAAGGGGTTTACAGGCATCCTAGACCCCCTAAAGTCCAGAAAATGTTGTTGGACCAAAAATGGTGTCAGAGAGCTCTGAATGTCCCAAAAACATTTGCAGCCTGAAAGGGGCATTAACCCGCATCCTAGACCTCTGAAATTCCCAAAAATATTTTGTGCACAAAAAATGCATCCTATACCCCTGAAAGCTCAGAATATGTTAGCAGCCCAAAGAAGGCCTTAAAATGCATTTTAGGTCTACAAAAATTTAGAAAACTTTGGAGGCTCAAAAAAGGGGTTTACAGGCATCCTAGACCCCCTAAAGTCCAGAAAATGTTGTTGGACCAAAAATGGTGTCAGAGAGCTCTGAATGTCCCAAAAACATTTGCAGCCACTGAAATTCCCAAAAATATTTTTGGCACGAAAAATGCATCCTACACCCCTGAAAGTTGAGAAAATGTTGGCAGCTCAAGAAAAGGCCTTAAAGCACATGTTAGGCCTTCAAAAATGTTGAAAACTTTGGAGGCCCAAAAAAGGGGTTTACAGGCATCCTAGACCCCCTAAAGTCCAGAAAATGTTGTTGGACCAATATCGGTGTCAGAGAGCTATGAATGTCCCAAAAACATTTGCAGCCTGAAAGGGGCATTAACCCGCATCCTAGACCACTGAAATTTCCCAAAATATTTTTGGCATGAAAAATGCATTCTACACCCCTGAAAGTTCAGAAAACACCCCAGAAATGTTGCCAGCTCAAAAAAGGCCTTAAAATGCATCTTAGACCTGCAAAAATGTTGAAAACTTTGAAGACCCAAAAAAGGGGTTTACAGGCATCCTAGACCCCCTAAAGTCCAGAAAATGTTGTTGGACCAAAATCGGTGTCAGAGAGCTCTGAAAGGGGCATACCCGCATCCTAGACCACTGAAATTCCCAAACATATTTTTTGCACGAAAAATGCATCCTACACCCCTGAAAGTTCAGAAAATGTTGGCAGCTCAAGAAAAGGCCTTAAAATGCATGTTAGGCCTTCAAAATGTTGAAAACTTTGGAGGCCCAAAAAAGGGGTTTACAGGCATCCTAGACCCCCTAAAGTCCAGAAAATGTTGTTGGACCAAAAATGGTGTCAGAGAGCTCTGAATGTCCCAAAAACATCGGCAGCCTGAAAGGGGCATTAACCCGCATCCTAGACCTCTGAAATTCCTAATAATATTTTGTGCACGAAAAATGCATCCTATACCCCTGAAACTCAGAATATGTTAGCAGCCCAAAGAAGGCCTTAAAATGCATTTTAGGCCTACAAAAATTTAGAAAACTTTGGAGGCCCAAAAAAGGGGTTTACAGGCATCCTAGACCCCCTTAAGTCCAGAAAATGTTGTGGGACCAAAAATGGTGTCAGGGAGCTCTGAAAGGGGCATTAACCTGCATCCTAGACCACTGAAATTCACAAAAATATTTTTGGCACGAAAAATGCATCCTACACCCCTGAAAGTTCAGAAAATGTTGGCAGCTCAAGAAAGGGCCTTAAAATGCATGTTAGGCCTTCAAAAATGTTGAAAACTTTGGAGGCTCAAAAAAGGGGTTTACAGGCATCCTAGACCCCCTAAAGTCCAGAAAATGTTGTTGGACCAAAAATGGTGTCAGAGATCTCTGAATGTCCCAAAAACATTTGCAGCCTGAAAGGGGCATTAACCCGCATCCTAGACCTCTGAAATTCCCAAAAATATTTTGTGCACGAAAAATGCATCCTTTATCCCTGAAAGCTCAGAATATGTTAGCAGCCCAAAGAAGGCCTTAAAATGCATTTTAGGCATACAAAAATGTTGAAAACTTTGGAGACCCAAAAAAGGGGTTTACAGGCATCCTAGACCCCCTAAAGTCCAGAAAATGTTGTTGGACCAAAATCGGTGTCAGAGAGCTCCGAATGTCCCAAAAACATGTGCAACCTGAAAGGGGCATTAACCCGCATCCTAGACCACTGAAATTCCCAAAAATATTTTGGCACTAAAAATGCATCCTACACCCCTGAACGTTCATAAAATGTTGGCAGCTCAAGAAAAGGCCTTAAAATGCATGTTAGGCCTGCAAAAATGTTGAAAACTTTGGAGGCGCAAAATAGGGGTTTACAGGCATCCTAGACCTCCTAAAGTCCAGAAAATGTTGTTGGATCAAAAACGGTGTCAGAGAGCTCTGAATGTCCCAAAAACATTTGCATCCTGAAAGGGGCATTAACCCGCATCCTAGACCTCTAAAATTCCCAAAAATATTTTGTGCACGAAAAATTCATACTACACCCCTGAAAGTTCAGAATATGTTAGCAGCCCAAAAAAGGCATTAAAATGCATTTTAGGCCTGCAAAAATTTAGAAAACTTTGGAGGCCCAAAAAAGGGGTTTACAGGCATCCTAGACCCCCTAAAGTCCAGAAAATGTTGTTGGACCAAAAATGGTGTCAGAGAGCTCTGAATGTCCCAAAAATATTTGCAGCCTGAAAGGGGCATTAACCCGCATCCTAGACCTCTGAAATTCCCAAAAATATTTTGTGCACAAAAAATTCATACTACACCCCTGAAAGTTCAGAATATGTTAGCAGCCCAAAGAAGGCCTCAAAATGCATTTTAGGCCTACAAAAATTTAGAAAACTTTGGAGGCCCAAAAAAGGCGTTTACAGGCATCCTAGACCCCCTAAAGTCCAGAAAATGTTGTGGGACCAAAAATGGTGTCAGAGAGCTCTGAATGTCCCAAAAACATTTGCAGCCTGAAAGGGGCATTAACCGGCATCCTAGACCTCTGAAATTCCCAAAAATATTTTGTGCACGAAAAATGTATACTACCCCTAAAAGTTCAGAATATGTTAGAAGCCCAAAAAATGCATTCAAATGCATTTTAGGCCTGCAAAAATTTAGAAAACTTTGGAGGCCCAAAAAAGGGGGTTACAGGCATCCTAGACCCCCTAAAGTCCAGAAAATGTTGGTGGATCAAAAAACGGTGTCAGAGAGCTCCGAATGTCCCAAAAACATGTGCAACCTGAAAGGGGCATTAACCCGCATCCTAGACCACTGAAATTCCCAAAAATATTTTTGGCAATAAAAATGCATCCTACACCCCTGAAAGTTCAGAAAATGTTGGCAGCTCAAGAAAAGGCCTTAAAATGCATGTTAGGCCTTCAAAAATGTTGAAAACTTTGGAGGCACAAAATAGGGGTTTACAGGCATCCTAGACCTCCTAAAGTCCAGAAAATGTTGTTGGATCAAAAACGGTGTCAGAGAGCTCTGAATGTCCCAAAAACATTTGCAGCCTGAAAGGGGCATTAACCCACATCCTAGACCTCTGAAATTCCCAAAAATATTTTGTGCACGAAAAATTCATACTACACCCTTGAAAGTTCAGAATATGTTAGCAGCCCAAAAAAGGCATTAAAATGCATTTTAGGCTTGCAAAAATTTAGAAAACTTTGGATGCCCAAAAAAGGGGTTTACAGGCATCCTAGACCCCCTAAAGTCCAGAAAATGTTGTTGGACCAAAAATGGTGTAGAGAGCTCTGAATGTCCCAAAAACATTTGCAGCCTGAAAGGGGCATTAACCCGCATCCTAGACCTCTGAAATTCCCAAAAATATTTTGTGCACGAAAAATGTATACTACCCCTAAAAGTTCAGAATATGTTAGAAGCCCAAAAAATGCATTCAAATGCATTTTAGGCATGCAAAAATTTAGAAAACTTTGGAGGCCCAAAAAAGGGGTTTACAGGCATCCTAGACCCCCTAAAGTCCAGAAAATGTTGGTGGATCAAAAACGGTGTCAGAGAGCTCTGAATGTCCCAAAAACATTTGCAGCCACTGAAATTCCCAAAAATATTTTTGGCACGAAAAATGCATCCTACACCCCTGAAAGTTGAGAAAATGATGGCAGCTCAAGAAAAGGCCTTAAAATGCATGTTAGGCCTTCAAAAATGTTGAACACTTTGGAGGCCCAAAAAAGGGGTTTACAGGCATTCTAGACCCCCTAAGGTCCAGAAAATGTTGTTGGACCAAAAACGGTGTCAGAGAGCTCTGAATGTCCCAAAAACATGTGCAGCCTGAAAGGGGCATTAACCTGCATCCTAGACCTCTGAAATGCCCAAAAATATTTTGTGCACGAAAAATGCATCCTATACCCCTGAAACTCAGAATATGTTAGCAGCCCAAAGGAGGCCTTAAAATGCATTTTAGGCCTGCAAAAATTTAGAAAACTTTGGAGGCCCAAAAAAGGGGTTTACAGGCATCCTAGACCCCCTAAAGTCCAGAAAATGTTGTGGGACCAAAAATGGTGTCAGAGAGCTCTGAATGTCCCAAAAACATTTGCAGCCACTGAAATTCCCAAAAATATTTTGTGCATGAAAAATTCATACTACACCCCTGAAAGTTCAGAATATGTTAGCAGCCCAAAAAAGGCATTAAAATGCATTTTAGGCCTGCAAAAATTTAGAAATCTTTGGAGGCCCAAAAATGGGGTTTACAGGCATCCTAGACCCCCTAAAGTCCAGAAAATGTTGTGGGACCAAAAATGGTGTCAGAGAGTTCTGAATGTCCCAAAAACATTTGCAGCCACTGAAATTCCCAAAAATATTTTTGGCACGAAAAATGCATCCTACACCCCTGAAAGTTCAGAAAATGTTGGCAGCTCAAGAAAAGGCCTTAAAATGCATGTTAGGCCTTCAAAAATGTTGAAAACTTTGGAGGCCCAAAAAAGGGGTTTACAGGCATCCTAGACCCCCTAAAGTCCAGAAAATGTTGTTGGACCAAAAATGGTGTCAGAGAGCTCTGAATGTCCCAAAAACATTTGCAGCCTGAAAGGGGCATTAACCCGCATCCTAGACCTCTGAAATTCCCAAAAATATTTTGTGCACGAAAAATTCATACTACACCCCTGAAAGTTCAGAATATGTTAGCAGCCCAAAAAAGGCATTAAAATGCATTTTAGGCCTGCAAAAATTTAGAAAACTTTGGAGGCCCAAAAAAGGGGTTTACAGGCATCCTAGACCCCCTAAAGTCCAGAAAATGTTGTGGGACCAAAAATGGTGTCAGAGAGCTCCGAATGTCCCAAAAACATGTGCAACCTGAAAGGGGCATTAACCCGCATCCTAGACTTCTGAAATTCCAAAAAATATTTTGTGCACGAAAAATGTATCCTATACCCCTGAAAGCTCAGAAAATGTTGGCAGCTCAAGAAAAGGCCTTAAAATGCATGTTAGGCCTTCAAAAATGTTGAAAACTTTGGAGGCCCAAAAAAGGGGTTTACAGGCATTCTAGACCCCGTAAGGTCCAGAAAATGTTGTTGGACCAAAAACGGTGTCAGAGAGCTCTGAATGTCCCAAAAACATGTGCAGCCTGAAAGGGGCATTAACCCGCATCATAGACCACTGAAATTTCCCAAAATATTTTTGCCATGAAAAAAGCATGCTACACCCCTGAAAGTTCAGAAAACACCACAGAAATGTTGCCAGCTCAAAAAAGGCCTTAAAATGCATCTTAGGCCTGCAAAAATGTTGAAAACTTTGGAGACCCAAAAAAGGGGTTCACAGGCATCCTAGACCCCCTAAAGTCCAGAAAATGTTGTTGGACCAAAAATGGTGTCAGAGAGCTCTGAATGTCCCAAAAACATTTGCAGCCTGAAAGGGGCATTAACCCGCATCCTAGACCTCTGAAATTCCCAAAAATATTTTGTGCACGAAAAATTCATACTACACCCCTGAAAGTTCAGAATATGTTAGCAGCCCAAAGAAGGCCTTAAAATGCATTTTATGCCTACAAAAATTTAGAAAACTTTGGAGGCCCAAAAAAGGCGTTTACAGGCATCCTAGACCCCCTAAAGTCCAGAAAATGTTGTGGGACCAAAAATGGCGTCAGAGAGCTCTGTATGTCCCAAAAACATTTGCAGCCACTGCAATTCCCAAAAATATTTTTGGCACGAAAAATGCATCCTACACCCCTGAAAGTTGAGAAAATGTTGGCAGCTCAAGTAAAGGCCTTAGAATGCATGTTAGGCCTTACCCCCTAAAGTCCAAAAAAGGTTGTTGGACCAAAATCAGTGTCAGAGAGCTCTGATTGTCCCCAAACCATTTGCAGCCTGAAGGGCATTAACCCGCATCCTAGACCACTGAAATTCCCAAAAATATTTTTGGCATGAAAAATGCATCCTACACCCCTGCAAGTTCAGAAAATGTTGGCAACTCTAAAAAAAGGCCTTAAAATGCATGTTAGGCCTTCAAAAATGTTGAAAACTTTGGAGACCCAAAAAAGGGATTTACAGGCATCCTAGACCCCCTAAAGTCCAGAAAATGTTGTTGGACCAAAATCGGTGTCAGAGAGCTCCGAATGTCCCAAAAACATGTGCAACCTGAAAGGGGCCTTAACCCGCATCCTAGACCACTGAAATTCCCAAAAATATTTTGGCACTAAAAATGCATCCTACACCCCTGAACGTTCATAAAATGTTGGCAGCTCAAGAAAAGGCCTTAAAATGCATGTTAGGCCTGCAAAAATGTTGAAAACTTTGGAGGCGCAAAATAGGGGTTTACAGGCATCCTAGACCTCCTAAAGTCCAGAAAATGTTGTTGGATCAAAAACGGTGTCAGAGAGCTCTGAATGTCCCAAAAACATTTGCATCCTGAAAGGGGCATTAACCCGCATCCTAGACCTCTAAAATTCCCAAAAATATTTTGTGCACGAAAAATTCATACTACACCCCTGAAAGTTCAGAATATGTTAGCAGCCCAAAAAAGGCATTAAAATGCATTTTAGGCCTGCAAAAATTTAGAAAACTTTGGAGGCCCAAAAAAGGGGTTTACAGGCATCCTAGACCCCCTAAAGTCCAGAAAATGTTGTTGGACCAAAAATGGTGTCAGAGAGCTCTGAATGTCCCAAAAATATTTGCAGCCTGAAAGGGGCATTAACCCGCATCCTAGACCTCTGAAATTCCCAAAAATATTTTGTGCACGAAAAATTCATACTACACCCCTGAAAGTTCAGAATATGTTAGCAGCCCAAAGAAGGCCTCAAAATGCATTTTAGGCCTACAAAAATTTAGAAAACTTTGGAGGCCCAAAAAAGGCGTTTACAGGCATCCTAGACCCCCTAAAGTCCAGAAAATGTTGTGGGACCAAAAATGGTGTCAGAGAGCTCTGAATGTCCCAAAAACATTTGCAGCCTGAAAGGGGCATTAACCGGCATCCTAGACCTCTGAAATTCCCAAAAATATTTTGTGCACGAAAAATGTATACTACCCCTAAAAGTTCAGAATATGTTAGAAGCCCAAAAAATGCATTCAAATGCATTTTAGGCCTGCAAAAATTTAGAAAACTTTGGAGGCCCAAAAAAGGGGGTTACAGGCATCCTAGACCCCCTAAAGTCCAGAAAATGTTGGTGGATCAAAAAACGGTGTCAGAGAGCTCCGAATGTCCCAAAAACATGTGCAACCTGAAAGGGGCATTAACCCGCATCCTAGACCACTGAAATTCCCAAAAATATTTTTGGCAATAAAAATGCATCCTACACCCCTGAAAGTTCAGAAAATGTTGGCAGCTCAAGAAAAGGCCTTAAAATGCATGTTAGGCCTTCAAAAATGTTGAAAACTTTGGAGGCACAAAATAGGGGTTTACAGGCATCCTAGACCTCCTAAAGTCCAGAAAATGTTGTTGGATCAAAAACGGTGTCAGAGAGCTCTGAATGTCCCAAAAACATTTGCAGCCTGAAAGGGGCATTAACCCACATCCTAGACCTCTGAAATTCCCAAAAATATTTTGTGCACGAAAAATTCATACTACACCCTTGAAAGTTCAGAATATGTTAGCAGCCCAAAAAAGGCATTAAAATGCATTTTAGGCCTGCAAAAATTTAGAAAACTTTGGATGCCCAAAAAAGGGGTTTACAGGCATCCTAGACCCCCTACAGTCCAGAAAATGTTGTTGGACCAAAAATGGTGTAGAGAGCTCTGAATGTCCCAAAAACATTTGCAGCCTGAAAGGGGCATTAACCCGCATCCTAGACCTCTGAAATTCCCAAAAATATTTTGTGCACGAAAAATGTATACTACCCATAAAAGTTCAGAATATGTTAGAAGCCCAGAAAATGCATTCAAATGCATTTTAGGCCTGCAAAAATTTAGAAAACTTTGGAGGCCCAAAAAAGGGGTTTACAGGCATCCTAGACCCCCTAAAATCCAGAAAATGTTGGTGGATCAAAAACGGTGTCAGAGAGCTCCGAATGTCCCAAAAACATGTGCAACCTGAAAGGGGCATTAACCCGCATCCTAGACCACTGAAATTTCCAAAAATATTTTTGGCAATAAAAATGCATCCTACACCCCTGAAAGTTCAGAAAATGCTGGCAGCTCAAGAAAAGGCCTTAAAATGCATGTTAGGCCTTCAAAAATGTTGAAAACTTTGGAGGCCCAAAAAAGGGATTTACAGGCATCCTAGACCTCCTAAAGTCCAGAAAATGTTGTTGGATCAAAAACGGTGTCAGAGAGCTCTGAATGTCCCAAAAACATTTGCAGCCTGAAAGGGGTATTAACCCACATCCTAGACCTCTGAAATTCCCAAAAATATTTTGTGCACGAAAAATTCGTACTACACCCCTGCAAGTTCAGAAAACACCCCAGAAATGTTGCCAGCTCAAAAAAGGCCTTAAAATGCATCTTAGACCTGCAAAAATGTTGAAAACTTTGAAGACCCAAAAAAGGGGTTTACAGGCATCCTAGACCCCCTAAAGTCCAGAAAATGTTGTTGGACCAAAATCGGTGTCAGAGAGCTCTGAAAGGGGCATACCCGCATCCTAGACCACTGAAATTCCCAAACATATTTTTTGCACGAAAAATGCATCCTACACCCCTGAAAGTTCAGAAAATGTTGGCAGCTCAAGAAAAGGCCTTAAAATGCATGTTAGGCCTTCAAAATGTTGAAAACTTTGGAGGCCCAAAAAAGGGGTTTACAGGCATCCTAGACCCCCTAAAGTCCAGAAAATGTTGTTGGACCAAAAATGGTGTCAGAGAGCTCTGAATGTCCCAAAAACATCGGCAGCCTGAAAGGGGCATTAACCCGCATCCTAGACCTCTGAAATTCCTAATAATATTTTGTGCACGAAAAATGCATCCTATACCCCTGAAACTCAGAATATGTTAGCAGCCCAAAGAAGGCCTTAAAATGCATTTTAGGCCTACAAAAATTTAGAAAACTTTGGAGGCCCAAAAAAGGGGTTTACAGGCATCCTAGACCCCCTTAAGTCCAGAAAATGTTGTGGGACCAAAAATGGTGTCAGGGAGCTCTGAAAGGGGCATTAACCTGCATCCTAGACCACTGAAATTCACAAAAATATTTTTGGCACGAAAAATGCATCCTACACCCCTGAAAGTTCAGAAAATGTTGGCAGCTCAAGAAAGGGCCTTAAAATGCATGTTAGGCCTTCAAAAATGTTGAAAACTTTGGAGGCTCAAAAAAGGGGTTTACAGGCATCCTAGACCCCCTAAAGTCCAGAAAATGTTGTTGGACCAAAAATGGTGTCAGAGATCTCTGAATGTCCCAAAAACATTTGCAGCCTGAAAGGGGCATTAACCCGCATCCTAGACCTCTGAAATTCCCAAAAATATTTTGTGCACGAAAAATGCATCCTTTATCCCTGAAAGCTCAGAATATGTTAGCAGCCCAAAGAAGGCCTTAAAATGCATTTTAGGCATACAAAAATGTTGAAAACTTTGGAGACCCAAAAAAGGGGTTTACAGGCATCCTAGACCCCCTAAAGTCCAGAAAATGTTGTTGGACCAAAATCGGTGTCAGAGAGCTCCGAATGTCCCAAAAACATGTGCAACCTGAAAGGGGCATTAACCCGCATCCTAGACCACTGAAATTCCCAAAAATATTTTGGCACTAAAAATGCATCCTACACCCCTGAACGTTCATAAAATGTTGGCAGCTCAAGAAAAGGCCTTAAAATGCATGTTAGGCCTGCAAAAATGTTGAAAACTTTGGAGGCGCAAAATAGGGGTTTACAGGCATCCTAGACCTCCTAAAGTCCAGAAAATGTTGTTGGATCAAAAACGGTGTCAGAGAGCTCTGAATGTCCCAAAAACATTTGCATCCTGAAAGGGGCATTAACCCGCATCCTAGACCTCTAAAATTCCCAAAAATATTTTGTGCACGAAAAATTCATACTACACCCCTGAAAGTTCAGAATATGTTAGCAGCCCAAAAAAGGCATTAAAATGCATTTTAGGCCTGCAAAAATTTAGAAAACTTTGGAGGCCCAAAAAAGGGGTTTACAGGCATCCTAGACCCCCTAAAGTCCAGAAAATGTTGTTGGACCAAAAATGGTGTCAGAGAGCTCTGAATGTCCCAAAAATATTTGCAGCCTGAAAGGGGCATTAACCCGCATCCTAGACCTCTGAAATTCCCAAAAATATTTTGTGCACAAAAAATTCATACTACACCCCTGAAAGTTCAGAATATGTTAGCAGCCCAAAGAAGGCCTCAAAATGCATTTTAGGCCTACAAAAATTTAGAAAACTTTGGAGGCCCAAAAAAGGCGTTTACAGGCATCCTAGACCCCCTAAAGTCCAGAAAATGTTGTGGGACCAAAAATGGTGTCAGAGAGCTCTGAATGTCCCAAAAACATTTGCAGCCTGAAAGGGGCATTAACCGGCATCCTAGACCTCTGAAATTCCCAAAAATATTTTGTGCACGAAAAATGTATACTACCCCTAAAAGTTCAGAATATGTTAGAAGCCCAAAAAATGCATTCAAATGCATTTTAGGCCTGCAAAAATTTAGAAAACTTTGGAGGCCCAAAAAAGGGGGTTACAGGCATCCTAGACCCCCTAAAGTCCAGAAAATGTTGGTGGATCAAAAAACGGTGTCAGAGAGCTCCGAATGTCCCAAAAACATGTGCAACCTGAAAGGGGCATTAACCCGCATCCTAGACCACTGAAATTCCCAAAAATATTTTTGGCAATAAAAATGCATCCTACACCCCTGAAAGTTCAGAAAATGTTGGCAGCTCAAGAAAAGGCCTTAAAATGCATGTTAGGCCTTCAAAAATGTTGAAAACTTTGGAGGCACAAAATAGGGGTTTACAGGCATCCTAGACCTCCTAAAGTCCAGAAAATGTTGTTGGATCAAAAACGGTGTCAGAGAGCTCTGAATGTCCCAAAAACATTTGCAGCCTGAAAGGGGCATTAACCCACATCCTAGACCTCTGAAATTCCCAAAAATATTTTGTGCACGAAAAATTCATACTACACCCTTGAAAGTTCAGAATATGTTAGCAGCCCAAAAAAGGCATTAAAATGCATTTTAGGCTTGCAAAAATTTAGAAAACTTTGGATGCCCAAAAAAGGGGTTTACAGGCATCCTAGACCCCCTAAAGTCCAGAAAATGTTGTTGGACCAAAAATGGTGTAGAGAGCTCTGAATGTCCCAAAAACATTTGCAGCCTGAAAGGGGCATTAACCCGCATCCTAGACCTCTGAAATTCCCAAAAATATTTTGTGCACGAAAAATGTATACTACCCCTAAAAGTTCAGAATATGTTAGAAGCCCAAAAAATGCATTCAAATGCATTTTAGGCATGCAAAAATTTAGAAAACTTTGGAGGCCCAAAAAAGGGGTTTACAGGCATCCTAGACCCCCTAAAGTCCAGAAAATGTTGGTGGATCAAAAACGGTGTCAGAGAGCTCTGAATGTCCCAAAAACATTTGCAGCCACTGAAATTCCCAAAAATATTTTTGGCACGAAAAATGCATCCTACACCCCTGAAAGTTGAGAAAATGATGGCAGCTCAAGAAAAGGCCTTAAAATGCATGTTAGGCCTTCAAAAATGTTGAACACTTTGGAGGCCCAAAAAAGGGGTTTACAGGCATTCTAGACCCCCTAAGGTCCAGAAAATGTTGTTGGACCAAAAACGGTGTCAGAGAGCTCTGAATGTCCCAAAAACATGTGCAGCCTGAAAGGGGCATTAACCTGCATCCTAGACCTCTGAAATGCCCAAAAATATTTTGTGCACGAAAAATGCATCCTATACCCCTGAAACTCAGAATATGTTAGCAGCCCAAAGGAGGCCTTAAAATGCATTTTAGGCCTGCAAAAATTTAGAAAACTTTGGAGGCCCAAAAAAGGGGTTTACAGGCATCCTAGACCCCCTAAAGTCCAGAAAATGTTGTGGGACCAAAAATGGTGTCAGAGAGCTCTGAATGTCCCAAAAACATTTGCAGCCACTGAAATTCCCAAAAATATTTTGTGCATGAAAAATTCATACTACACCCCTGAAAGTTCAGAATATGTTAGCAGCCCAAAAAAGGCATTAAAATGCATTTTAGGCCTGCAAAAATTTAGAAATCTTTGGAGGCCCAAAAATGGGGTTTACAGGCATCCTAGACCCCCTAAAGTCCAGAAAATGTTGTGGGACCAAAAATGGTGTCAGAGAGTTCTGAATGTCCCAAAAACATTTGCAGCCACTGAAATTCCCAAAAATATTTTTGGCACGAAAAATGCATCCTACACCCCTGAAAGTTCAGAAAATGTTGGCAGCTCAAGAAAAGGCCTTAAAATGCATGTTAGGCCTTCAAAAATGTTGAAAACTTTGGAGGCCCAAAAAAGGGGTTTACAGGCATCCTAGACCCCCTAAAGTCCAGAAAATGTTGTTGGACCAAAAATGGTGTCAGAGAGCTCTGAATGTCCCAAAAACATTTGCAGCCTGAAAGGGGCATTAACCCGCATCCTAGACCTCTGAAATTCCCAAAAATATTTTGTGCACGAAAAATTCATACTACACCCCTGAAAGTTCAGAATATGTTAGCAGCCCAAAAAAGGCATTAAAATGCATTTTAGGCCTGCAAAAATTTAGAAAACTTTGGAGGCCCAAAAAAGGGGTTTACAGGCATCCTAGACCCCCTAAAGTCCAGAAAATGTTGTGGGACCAAAAATGGTGTCAGAGAGCTCCGAATGTCCCAAAAACATGTGCAACCTGAAAGGGGCATTAACCCGCATCCTAGACTTCTGAAATTCCAAAAAATATTTTGTGCACGAAAAATGTATCCTATACCCCTGAAAGCTCAGAAAATGTTGGCAGCTCAAGAAAAGGCCTTAAAATGCATGTTAGGCCTTCAAAAATGTTGAAAACTTTGGAGGCCCAAAAAAGGGGTTTACAGGCATTCTAGACCCCGTAAGGTCCAGAAAATGTTGTTGGACCAAAAACGGTGTCAGAGAGCTCTGAATGTCCCAAAAACATGTGCAGCCTGAAAGGGGCATTAACCCGCATCATAGACCACTGAAATTTCCCAAAATATTTTTGCCATGAAAAAAGCATGCTACACCCCTGAAAGTTCAGAAAACACCACAGAAATGTTGCCAGCTCAAAAAAGGCCTTAAAATGCATCTTAGGCCTGCAAAAATGTTGAAAACTTTGGAGACCCAAAAAAGGGGTTCACAGGCATCCTAGACCCCCTAAAGTCCAGAAAATGTTGTTGGACCAAAAATGGTGTCAGAGAGCTCTGAATGTCCCAAAAACATTTGCAGCCTGAAAGGGGCATTAACCCGCATCCTAGACCTCTGAAATTCCCAAAAATATTTTGTGCACGAAAAATTCATACTACACCCCTGAAAGTTCAGAATATGTTAGCAGCCCAAAGAAGGCCTTAAAATGCATTTTATGCCTACAAAAATTTAGAAAACTTTGGAGGCCCAAAAAAGGCGTTTACAGGCATCCTAGACCCCCTAAAGTCCAGAAAATGTTGTGGGACCAAAAATGGCGTCAGAGAGCTCTGTATGTCCCAAAAACATTTGCAGCCACTGCAATTCCCAAAAATATTTTTGGCACGAAAAATGCATCCTACACCCCTGAAAGTTGAGAAAATGTTGGCAGCTCAAGTAAAGGCCTTAGAATGCATGTTAGGCCTTACCCCCTAAAGTCCAAAAAAGGTTGTTGGACCAAAATCAGTGTCAGAGAGCTCTGATTGTCCCCAAACCATTTGCAGCCTGAAGGGCATTAACCCGCATCCTAGACCACTGAAATTCCCAAAAATATTTTTGGCATGAAAAATGCATCCTACACCCCTGCAAGTTCAGAAAATGTTGGCAACTCTAAAAAAAGGCCTTAAAATGCATGTTAGGCCTTCAAAAATGTTGAAAACTTTGGAGACCCAAAAAAGGGATTTACAGGCATCCTAGACCCCCTAAAGTCCAGAAAATGTTGTTGGACCAAAATCGGTGTCAGAGAGCTCCGAATGTCCCAAAAACATGTGCAACCTGAAAGGGGCCTTAACCCGCATCCTAGACCACTGAAATTCCCAAAAATATTTTGGCACTAAAAATGCATCCTACACCCCTGAACGTTCATAAAATGTTGGCAGCTCAAGAAAAGGCCTTAAAATGCATGTTAGGCCTGCAAAAATGTTGAAAACTTTGGAGGCGCAAAATAGGGGTTTACAGGCATCCTAGACCTCCTAAAGTCCAGAAAATGTTGTTGGATCAAAAACGGTGTCAGAGAGCTCTGAATGTCCCAAAAACATTTGCATCCTGAAAGGGGCATTAACCCGCATCCTAGACCTCTAAAATTCCCAAAAATATTTTGTGCACGAAAAATTCATACTACACCCCTGAAAGTTCAGAATATGTTAGCAGCCCAAAAAAGGCATTAAAATGCATTTTAGGCCTGCAAAAATTTAGAAAACTTTGGAGGCCCAAAAAAGGGGTTTACAGGCATCCTAGACCCCCTAAAGTCCAGAAAATGTTGTTGGACCAAAAATGGTGTCAGAGAGCTCTGAATGTCCCAAAAATATTTGCAGCCTGAAAGGGGCATTAACCCGCATCCTAGACCTCTGAAATTCCCAAAAATATTTTGTGCACGAAAAATTCATACTACACCCCTGAAAGTTCAGAATATGTTAGCAGCCCAAAGAAGGCCTCAAAATGCATTTTAGGCCTACAAAAATTTAGAAAACTTTGGAGGCCCAAAAAAGGCGTTTACAGGCATCCTAGACCCCCTAAAGTCCAGAAAATGTTGTGGGACCAAAAATGGTGTCAGAGAGCTCTGAATGTCCCAAAAACATTTGCAGCCTGAAAGGGGCATTAACCGGCATCCTAGACCTCTGAAATTCCCAAAAATATTTTGTGCACGAAAAATGTATACTACCCCTAAAAGTTCAGAATATGTTAGAAGCCCAAAAAATGCATTCAAATGCATTTTAGGCCTGCAAAAATTTAGAAAACTTTGGAGGCCCAAAAAAGGGGGTTACAGGCATCCTAGACCCCCTAAAGTCCAGAAAATGTTGGTGGATCAAAAAACGGTGTCAGAGAGCTCCGAATGTCCCAAAAACATGTGCAACCTGAAAGGGGCATTAACCCGCATCCTAGACCACTGAAATTCCCAAAAATATTTTTGGCAATAAAAATGCATCCTACACCCCTGAAAGTTCAGAAAATGTTGGCAGCTCAAGAAAAGGCCTTAAAATGCATGTTAGGCCTTCAAAAATGTTGAAAACTTTGGAGGCACAAAATAGGGGTTTACAGGCATCCTAGACCTCCTAAAGTCCAGAAAATGTTGTTGGATCAAAAACGGTGTCAGAGAGCTCTGAATGTCCCAAAAACATTTGCAGCCTGAAAGGGGCATTAACCCACATCCTAGACCTCTGAAATTCCCAAAAATATTTTGTGCACGAAAAATTCATACTACACCCTTGAAAGTTCAGAATATGTTAGCAGCCCAAAAAAGGCATTAAAATGCATTTTAGGCCTGCAAAAATTTAGAAAACTTTGGATGCCCAAAAAAGGGGTTTACAGGCATCCTAGACCCCCTACAGTCCAGAAAATGTTGTTGGACCAAAAATGGTGTAGAGAGCTCTGAATGTCCCAAAAACATTTGCAGCCTGAAAGGGGCATTAACCCGCATCCTAGACCTCTGAAATTCCCAAAAATATTTTGTGCACGAAAAATGTATACTACCCATAAAAGTTCAGAATATGTTAGAAGCCCAGAAAATGCATTCAAATGCATTTTAGGCCTGCAAAAATTTAGAAAACTTTGGAGGCCCAAAAAAGGGGTTTACAGGCATCCTAGACCCCCTAAAATCCAGAAAATGTTGGTGGATCAAAAACGGTGTCAGAGAGCTCCGAATGTCCCAAAAACATGTGCAACCTGAAAGGGGCATTAACCCGCATCCTAGACCACTGAAATTTCCAAAAATATTTTTGGCAATAAAAATGCATCCTACACCCCTGAAAGTTCAGAAAATGCTGGCAGCTCAAGAAAAGGCCTTAAAATGCATGTTAGGCCTTCAAAAATGTTGAAAACTTTGGAGGCCCAAAAAAGGGATTTACAGGCATCCTAGACCTCCTAAAGTCCAGAAAATGTTGTTGGATCAAAAACGGTGTCAGAGAGCTCTGAATGTCCCAAAAACATTTGCAGCCTGAAAGGGGTATTAACCCACATCCTAGACCTCTGAAATTCCCAAAAATATTTTGTGCACGAAAAATTCGTACTACACCCCTGCAAGTTCAGAAAATGTTGGCAACTCTACAACAGGCCTTAAAATGCATGTTAGGCCTTCAAAAATGTTGAAAACTTTGGAGGCCCAAAAAAGGGATTTACAGGCATCCTAGACCCCCTGAAGTCCAGAAAATGTTGTTGGATCAAAAACGGTGTCAGAGAGCTCTGAATGTCCCAAAAACATTTGCAGCCTGAAAGGGGCATTAACCGGCATCCTAGACCTCTGAAATTCCAAAAAATATTTTGTGCACGAAAAATGTATACTACCCCTAAAAGTTCAGAATATGTTAGAAGCCCAAAAAATGCATTCAAATGCATTTTAGGCCTGCAAAAATTTAGAAAACTTTGGAGGCCCAAAAAAGGGGTTTACAGGCATCCTAGACCCCCTAAAGTCCAGAAAATGTTGGTGGATCAAAAACGGTGTCAGAGAGCTCTGAATGTCCCAAAAACATTTGCAGCCACTGAAATTCCCAAAAATATTTTTGGCACGAAAAATGCATCCTACACCCCTGAAAGTTGAGAAAATGATGGCAGCTCAAGAAAAGGCCTTAAAATGCATGTTAGGCCTTCAAAAATGTTGAACACTTTGGAGGCCCAAAAAAGGGGTTTACAGGCATTCTAGACCCCCTAAGGTCCAGAAAATGTTGTTGGACCAAAAACGGTGTCAGAGAGCTCTGAATGTCCCAAAAACATGTGCAGCCTGAAAGGGGCATTAACCTGCATCCTAGACCTCTGAAATGCCCAAAAATATTTTGTGCACGAAAAATGCATCCTATACCCCTGAAACTCAGAATATGTTAGCAGCCCAAAGGAGGCCTTAAAATGCATTTTAGGCCTGCAAAAATTTAGAAAACTTTGGAGGCCCAAAAAAGGGGTTTACAGGCATCCTAGACCCCCTAAAGTCCAGAAAATGTTGTGGGACCAAAAATGGTGTCAGAGAGCTCTGAATGTCCCAAAAACATTTGCAGCCACTGAAATTCCCAAAAATATTTTGTGCATGAAAAATTCATACTACACCCCTGAAAGTTCAGAATATGTTAGCAGCCCAAAAAAGGCATTAAAATGCATTTTAGGCCTGCAAAAATTTAGAAATCTTTGGAGGCCCAAAAAAGGGGTTTACAGGCATCCTAGACCCCCTAAAGTCCAGAAAATGTTGTGGGACCAAAAATGGTGTCAGAGAGTTCTGAATGTCCCAAAAACATTTGCAGCCACTGAAATTCCCAAAAATATTTTTGGCACGAAAAATGCATCCTACACCCCTGAAAGTTCAGAAAATGTTGGCAGCTCAAGAAAAGGCCTTAAAATGCATGTTAGGCCTTCAAAAATGTTGAAAACTTTGGAGGCCCAAAAAAGGGGTTTACAGGCATCCTAGACCCCCTAAAGTCCAGAAAATGTTGTTGGACCAAAAATGGTGTCAGAGAGCTCTGAATGTCCCAAAAACATTTGCAGCCTGAAAGGGGCATTAACCCGCATCCTAGACCTCTGAAATTCCCAAAAATATTTTGTGCACGAAAAATTCATACTACACCCCTGAAAGTTCAGAATATGTTAGCAGCCCAAAAAAGGCATTAAAATGCATTTTAGGCCTGCAAAAATTTAGAAAACTTTGGAGGCCCAAAAAAGGGGTTTACAGGCATCCTAGACCCCCTAAAGTCCAGAAAATGTTGTGGGACCAAAAATGGTGTCAGAGAGCTCCGAATGTCCCAAAAACATGTGCAACCTGAAAGGGGCATTAACCCGCATCCTAGACTTCTGAAATCCAAAAAATATTTTGTGCACGAAAAATGTATCCTATACCCCTGAAACTCAGAAAATGTTAGCAGCCCAAAGAAGGCCTTAAAATGCATTTTATGCCTACAAAAATTTAGAAAACTTTGGAGGCCCAAAAAAGGCGTTTACAGGCATCCTAGACCCCCTAAAGTCCAGAAAATGTTGTGGGACCAAAAATGGCGTCAGAGAGCTCTGTATGTCCCAAAAACATTTGCAGCCACTGCAATTCCCAAAAATATTTTTGGCACGAAAAATGCATCCTACACCCCTGAAAGTTGAGAAAATGTTGGCAGCTCAAGTAAAGGCCTTAAAATGCATGTTAGGCCTTACCCCCTAAAGTCCAAAAAAGGTTGTTGGACCAAAATCAGTGTCAGAGAGCTCTGATTGTCCCCAAACCATTTGCAGCCTGAAGGGTATTAACCCGCATCCTAGACCACTGAAATTCCCAAAAATATTTTTGGCATGAAAAATGCATCCTACACCCCTGCAAGTTCAGAAAATGTTGGCAACTCTAAAAAAGGCCTTAAAATGCATGTTAGGCCTTCAAAAATGTTGAAAACTTTGGAGACCCAAAAAAGGGATTTACAGGCATCCTAGACCCCCTAAAGTCCAGAAAATGTTGTTGGACCAAAAATGGTGTCAGAGAGCTCTGAATGTCCCAAAAACATTTGCAGCCTGAAAGGGGCATTAACCCGCATCCTAGACCTCTGAAATTCCCAAAAATATTTTGTGCATGAAAAATTCATACTACACCCCTGAAAGTTCAGAATATGTTAGCAGCCCAAAAAAGGCATTAAAATGCATTTTAGGCCTGCAAAAATTTAGAAAACTTTGGAGGCCCAAAAAAGGGGTTTACAGGCATCCTAGACCCCCTAAAGTCCAGAAAATGTTGTGGGACCAAAAATGGTGTCAGAGAGTTCTGAATGTCCCAAAAACATTTGCAGCCACTGAAATTCCCAAAAATATTTTTGGCACGAAAAATGCATCCTACACCCCTGAAAGTTGAGAAAATGTTGGCAGCTCAAGAAAAGGCCTTAAAACGCATGTTAGGCCTTCAAAAATGTTGAAAACTTTGGAGGCCCAAAAAAGGGGTTTACAGGCATTCTAGACCCCGTAAGGTCCAGAAAATGTTGTTGGACCAAAAACGGTGTCAGAGAGCTCTGAATGTCCCAAAAACATTTGCACCCTGAAAGGGGCATTAACCCGCATCCTAGACCTCTGAAATTCCCAAAAATATTTTGTGCACGAAAAATTCATACTACACCCCTGAAAGTTCAGAATATGTTAGCAGCCCAAAAAAGGCATTAAAATGCATTTTAGGCCTGCAAAAATTTAGAAAACTTTGGAGGCCCAAAAAAGGGGTTTACAGGCATCCTAGACCCCCTAAAGTCCAGAAAATGTTGTGGGACCAAAAATGGTGTCAGAGAGCTCTGAATGTCCCAAAAACATTTGCAGCCACTGAAATTCCCAAAAATATTTTGTGCATGAAAAATTCATACTACACCCCTGAAAGTTCAGAATATGTTAGCAGCCCAAAAAAGGCATTAAAATGCATTTTAGGCCTGCAAAAATTTAGAAAACTTTGGAGGCCCAAAAAAGGGTTTACAGGCATCCTAGACCCCCTAAAGTCCAGAAAATGTTGTGGGACCAAAAATGGTGTCAGAGAGTTCTGAATGTCCCAAAAACATTTGCAGCCACTGAAATTCCCAAAAATATTTTTGGCACGAAAAATGCATCCTACACCCCTGAAAGTTGAGAAAATGTTGGCAGCTCAAGAAAAGGCCTTAAAACGCATGTTAGGCCTTCAAAAATGTTGAAAACTTTGGAGGCCCAAAAAAGGGGTTTACAGGCATTTTAGACCCCGTAAGGTCCAGAAAATGTTGTTGGACCAAAAACGGTGTCAGAGAGCTCTGAATGTCCCAAAAACATTTGCACCCTGAAAGGGGCATTAACCCGCATCCTAGACCACTGAAATTTCCAAAAATATTTTTGGCATGAAAAATGCATCCTACACCCCTGCAAGTTCAGAAAATGTTGGCAACTCTAAAAAAGGCCTTAAAATGCATGTTAGGCCTTCAAAAATGTTGAAAACTTTGGAGACCCAAAAAAGGGATTTACAGGCATCCTAGACCCCCTAAAGTCCAGAAAATGTTGTTGGATCAAAAACGGTGTCAGAGAGCTCTGAATGTCCCAAAAACATTTGCAGCCTGAAAGGGGCATTAACCCACATCCTAGACCTCTGAAATTCCCAAAAATATTTTGTGCACGAAAAATTCATACTACACCCCTGAAAGTTCAGAATATGTTAGCAGCCCAAAAAAGGCATTAAAATGCATTTTAGGCCTGCAAAAATTTAGAAAACTTTGGAGGCCCAAAAAAGGGGTTTACAGGCATCCTAGACCCCCTAAAGTCCAGAAAATGTTGTGGGACCAAAAATGGTGTCAGAGAGCTCTGAATGTCCCAAAAACATTTGCAGCCACTGAAATTCCCAAAAATATTTTTGGCACGAAAAATGCATCCTACACCCCTGAAAGTTGAGAAAATGTTGGCAGCTCAAGAAAAGGCCTTAAAATGCATGTTAGGCCTTCAAAAATGCTGAACACTTTGGAGGCCCAAAAAAGGGGTTTACAGGCATTCTAGACCCCCTAAGGTCCAGAAAATGTTGTTGGACCAAAAACGGTGTCAGAGAGCTCTGAATGTCCCAAAAACATTTGCAGTCTGAAAGGGGCATTAACCTGCATCCTAGACCTCTGAAATTCCCAAAAATATTTTGTGCACGAAAAATGCATCCTATACCCCTGAAACTCAGAATATGTTAGCAGCCCAAAGAAGGCCTTAAAATGCATTTTAGGCCTACAAAAATTTAGAAAACTTTGGAGGCCCAAAAAAGGGGTTTACAGGCATCCTAGACCCCCTAAAGTCCAGAAAATTTTGTGGGACCAAAAATGGTGTCAGAGAGCTCTGAATGTCCCAAAAACATTTGCAGCCACTGAAATTCCCAAAAATATTTTTGGCACGAAAAATGCATCCTACTCCCCTGAAAGTTGAGAAAATGTTGGCAGCTCAAGTAAAGGCCTTAAAATGCATGTTAGGCCTTCAAAAATGTTGAAAACTTTGGAGGCCTAAAAAAGGGGTTTACAGGTCCTAGACCCCTTAAAGTCCACAAAATGTTGTTGGACCAAAATCGGTGTCAGAGAGCTCTGATTGTCCCCAAAACATTTGCAGCCTGAAAGGGGCATTAACCCGCATCCTAGACCACTGAAATTCCCAAAAATATTTTTGGCATGAAAAATGCATCCTACACCCCTGCAAGTTCAGAAAATGTTGGTAACTCTAAAAAAGGCCTTAAAATGCATGTTAGGCCTTCAAAAATGTTGAAAACTTTGGAGGCCCAAAAAAGGGATTTACAGGCATCCTAGACCTCCTAAAGTCCAGAAAATGTTGTTGGATCAAAAACGGCATCCTAGACCTCTGAAATTCCAAAAAATATTTTGTGCACGAAAAATTCATACTACACCCCTGAAAGGTCAGAATATGTTAGCAGCCCAAAAAAGGCATTAAAATGCATTTTAGGCCTGCAAAAATTTAGAAAACTTTGGAGGCCCAAAAAAGGGGTTTACAGGCATCCTAGACCCCCTAAAGTCCAGAAAATGTTGTTGGACCAAAAATGGTGTCAGAGAGCTCTGAATGTCTCAAAAACATTTGCAGCCTGAAAGGGGCATTAACACGCATCCTAGACCACTGAAATTTCCCAAAATATTTTTGCCATGAAAAATGCATGCTACACCCCTGAAAGTTCAGAAAACACCCCAGAAATGTTGCCAGGTCAAAAAAGGCCTTGAAATGCATCTTAGGCCTGCAAAAATGTTGAAAACTTTGGAGGCCCAAAAAAGGGGTTTACAGGCATCCTAGACCCCCTAAAGTCCAGAAAATGTTGTTGGACCAAAAATGGTGTCAGAGAGCTCTGAATGTCCCAAAAACATTTGCAGCCTGAAAGGGGCATTAACACGCATCCTAGACCACTGAAATTTCCCAAAATATTTTTGCCATGAAAAATGCATGCTACACCCCTGAAAGTTCAGAAAACACCCCAGAAATGTTGCCAGGTCAAAAAAGGCCTTGAAATGCATCTTAGGCCTGCAAAAATGTTGAAAACTTTGGAGACCCAAAAAAGGGGTTTACAGGCATCCTAGACCCCCTAAAGTCCAGAAAATGTTGTTGGACCAAAATCGGTGTCAGAGAGCTCCGAATGTCCCAAAAACATGTGCAACCTGAAAGGGGCATTAACCCGCATCCTAGACCACTGAAATTCCCAAAAATATTTTTGGCAATAAAAATGCATCCTATACCCCTGAAAGTTCCGAAAATGTTGGCAGCTCAAGAACAGGCCTTAAAATGCATGTTAGGCCTTCAAAAATGTTGAAAACTTTGGAGGCCCAAAAAAGGGATTTACAGGCATCCTAGACCCCCTGAAGTCCAGAAAATGTTGTTGGATCAAAAACGGTGTCAGAGAGCTCTGAATGTCCCAAAAACATTTGCAGCCTGAAAGGGGCATTAACCGGCATCCTAGACCTCTGAAATTCCCAAAAATATTTGGTGCACGAAAAATGTATACTACCCCTAAAAGTTCAGAATATGTTAGAAGCCCAAAAAATGCATTCAAATGCATTTTAGGCCTGCAAAAATTTAGAAAACTTTGGAGGCCCAAAAAAGGGGTTTACAGGCATCCTAGACCCCCTAAAGTCCAGAAAATGTTGGTGGATCAAAAACGGTGTCAGAGAGCTCCGAATGTCCCAAAAACATGTGCAACCTAAAAGGGGCATTAACCCACATCCTAGACCTCTGAAATACCCAAAAATATTTTGTGCACGAAAAATTCATACTACACCCTTGAAAGTTCACAATATGTTAGCAGCCCAAAAAAGGCATTAAAATGCATTTTAGGCCTGCAAAAATTTAGAAAACTTTGGAGGCCCAAAAAATGGGTTTACAGGCATCCTAGACCCCCTAAAGTCCAGAAAATGTTGTTGGACCAACAATGGTGTCAGAGAGCTCTGAATGTCCCAAAAACATTTGCAGCCTGAAAGGGGCATTAACCCGCATCCTAGACCTCTGAAATTCCCAAAAATATTTTGTGCACAAAAAATGCATCCTATACCCCTGAAAGCTCAAGAATATGTTAGCAGCCCAAAAAAGGCCTTAAAATGCATGTTAGGCCTTCAAAAATGTTGAACACTTTGGAGGCCCAAAAAAGGGATTTACAGGCATCCTAGACCTCCTAAAGTCCAGAAAATGTTGTTGGATCAAAAACGGTGTCAGAGAGCTCTGAATGTCCCAAAAACATTTGCAGCCTGAAAGGGGCATTAACCCACATCCTAGACCTCTGAAATTCCCAAAAATATTTTGTGCACGAAAAATTCATACTACACCCCTGAAAGTTCAGAAAACACCCCAGAAATGTTGGCAGCTCAAAAAAGGCCTTAAAATGCATCTTAGGCCTGCAAAAATGTTGAAAACTTTTGAGACCCAAACAAGGGGTTTACAGGCATCCTAGACCCCCCTAAAGTCCAGAAAATGTTGTTGGACCAAAATTGGTGTCAGAGAGCTCTGAAAGGGGCATTAACCCGCATCCTAGACCACTGAAATTCCCAAAAATATTTTGGCACTAAAAATGCATCCTACACCCCTGAATGTTCATAAAATGTTGGCAGCTCAAGAAAAGGCCTTAAAGCACATGTTAGGCCTTCAAAAATGTTATAAACTTTGGAGGCGCAAAATAGGGGTTTACAGGCATCCTAGACCTCCTAAAGTCCAGAAAATGTTGTTGGACCAAAAATGGTGTCAGAGAGCTCTGAATGTCCCAAAAACATTTGCAGCCTGAAAGGGGCATTAACCCGCATCCTAGACCACTGAAATTTCCCAAAATATTTTTGGCATGAAAAATGCATTCTACACCCCTGAAAGTTCAGAAAACACCCCAGAAATGTTGCCAGCTCAAAAAAGGCCTTAAAATGCATCTTAGACCTGCAAAAATGTTGAAAACTTTGAAGACCCAAAAAAGGGGTTTACAGGCATCCTAGACCCCCTAAAGTCCAGAAAATGTTGTTGGACCAAAATCGGTGTCAGAGAGCTCTGAAAGGGGCATACCCGCATCCTAGACCACTGAAATTCCCAAACATATTTTTGGCACGAAAAATGCATCCTACACCCCTGAAAGTTCAGAAAATGTTGGCAGCTCAAGAAAAGGCCTTAAAATGCATGTTAGGCCTTCAAAATGTTGAAAACTTTGGAGGCCCAAAAAAGGGGTTTACAGGCATCCTAGACCCCCTAAAGTCCAGAAAATGTTGTTGGACCAAAAATGGTGTCAGAGAGCTCTGAATGTCCCAAAAACATCGGCAGCCTGAAAGGGGCATTAACCCGCATCCTAGACCTCTGAAATTCCTAATAATATTTTGTGCACGAAAAATGCATCCTATACCCCTGAAACTCAGAATATGTTAGCAGCCCAAAGAAGGCCTTAAAATGCATTTTAGGCCTACAAAAATTTAGAAAACTTTGGAGGCCCAAAAAAGGGGTTTACAGGCATCCTAGACCCCCTTAAGTCCAGAAAATGTTGTGGGACCAAAAATGGTGTCAGGGAGCTCTGAAAGGGGCATTAACCTGCATCCTAGACCACTGAAATTCACAAAAATATTTTTGGCACGAAAAATGCATCCTACACCCCTGAAAGTTCAGAAAATGTTGGCAGCTCAAGAAAAGGCCTTAAAATGCATGTTAGGCCTTCAAAAATGTTGAAAACTTTGGAGGCCCAAAAAAGGGGTTTACAGGCATCCTAGACCCCCTAAAGTCCAGAAAATGTTGTTGGACCAAAAATGGTGTCAGAGAGCTCTGAATGTCCCAAAAACATTTGCAGCCTGAAAGGGGCATTAACCTGCATCCTAGACCACTGAAATTCACAAAAATATTTTTGGCACGAAAAATGCATCCTACACCCCTGAAAGTTCAGAAAATGTTGGCAGCTCAAGAAAAGGCCTTAAAATGCATGTTAGGCCTTCAAAAATGTTGAAAACTTTGGAGGCCCAAAAAAGGGGTTTACAGGCATCCTAGACCTCCTAAAGTCCAGAAAATGTTGTTGGATCAAAAACGGTGTCAGAGAGCTCTGAATGTCCCAAAAACATTTGCAGCCTGAAAGGGGCATTAACCCACATCCTAGACCTCTGAAATACCCAAAAATATTTTGTGCACGAAAAATTCATACTACACCCTTGAAAGTTCACAATATGTTAGCAGCCCAAAAAAGGCATTAAAATGCATTTTAGGCCTGCAAAAATTTAGAAAACTTTGGAGGCCCAAAAAAGGGGTTTACAGGCATCCTAGACTCCCTAAAGTCCAGAAAATGTTGTTGGACCAACAATGGTGTCAGAGAGCTCTGAATGTCCCAAAAACATTTGCAGCCTGAAAGGGGCATTAACCCGCATCCTAGACCTCTGAAATTCCCAAAAATATTTTGTGCACAAAAAATGCATCCTATACCCCTGAAAGCTCAAGAATATGTTAGCAGCCCAAAGAAGGCCTTAAAATGCATTTTAGGCATACAAAAATTTAGAAAACTTTGGAGGCCCAAAAAAGGGGTTTACAGGCACCCTAGACCCCCTAAAGTCCAGAAAATGTTGTTGGACCAAAAATGGTGTCAGAGAGCTCTGAATGTCCCAAAAACATTTGCAGCCACTGAAATTCCCAAAAATATTTTTGGCACGAAAAATGCATCCTACACCCCTGCAAGTTGAGAAAATGTTGGTAACTCTAAAAAAGGCCTTAAAATGCATGTTAGGCCTTCAAAAATGTTGAACACTTTGGAGGCCCAAAAAAGGGATTTACAGGCATCCTAGACCTCCTAAAGTCCAGAAAATGTTGTTGGATCAAAAACGGTGTCAGAGAGCTCTGAATGTCCCAAAAACATTTGCAGCCTGAAAGGGGCATTAACCCACATCCTAGACCTCTGAAATTCCAAAAAATATTTTGTGCACGAAAAATTCATACTACACCCCTGAAAGTTCAGAATATGTTAGCAGCCCAAAAAAGGCATTAAAATGCATTTTAGGCCTGCAAAAATTTCGAAAACTTTGGAGGCCCAAGAAAGGGGTTTACAGGCATCCTCGACACCCTAAAGTCCAGAAAATGTTGTTGGACCAAAAACGGTGTCAGAGAGCTCTGAATGTCCCCAAAAAATGTGCAGCCAGAAAGGGGCATTAACCCGCATCCTAGAACACTGAAATTTCCCAAAATATTTTTGGCATGAAAAATGCATGCTACACCCCTGAAAGTTCAGAAAACACCCCAGAAATGTTGGCAGCTCAAAAAAGGCCTTAAAATGCATCTTAGGCCTGCAAAAATGTTGAAAACTTTTGAGACCCAAACAAGGGGTTTACAGGCATCCTAGACCCCCCTAAAGTCCAGAAAATGTTGTTGGACCAAAATTGGTGTCAGAGAGCTCTGAAAGGGGCATTAACCCGCATCCTAGACCACTGAAATTCCCAAAAATATTTTGGCACTAAAAATGCATCCTACACCCCTGAATGTTCATAAAATGTTGGCAGCTCAAGAAAAGGCCTTAAAATGCATGTTAGGCCTTCAAAAATGTTGAAAACTTTGGAGGCGCAAAATAGGGGTTTACAGGCATCCTAGACCTCCTAAAGTCCAGAAAATGTTGTTGGATCAAAAACGGTGTCAGAGAGCTCTGAATGTCCCAAAAACATTTGCAGCCTGAAAGGGGCATTAACCGGCATCCTAGACCTCTGAAATTCCCAAAAATATATTTGCCATGAAAAATGCATCCTACACCCCTGCAAGTTCAGAAAATGTTGGCAACTCTACAAAAGGCCTTAAAATACATGTTAGGCCTTCAAAAATGTTGAAAACTTTGGAGGCCCAAAAAAGGGATTTACAGGCATCCTAGACCCCCTGAAGTCCAGAAAATGTTGTTGGATCAAAAACGGTGTCAGAGAGCTCTGAATGTCCCAAAAACATTTGCAGCCTGAAAGGGGCATTAACTGGCATCCTAGACCTCTGAAATTCCCAAAAATATTTTGTGCACGAAAAATGTATTCTATACCCCTGAAACTCAGAATATGTTAGCAGCCCAAAGAAGGCCTTAAAATGCATGTTAGGCCTTCAAAAATGTTGAAAACTTTGGAGGCCCAAAAAAGGGATTTACAGGCATCCTAGACCCCCTGAAGTCCAGAAAATGTTGTTGGATCAAAAACGGTGTCAGAGAGCTCTGAATGTCCCAAAAACATTTGCAGCCTGAAAGGGGCATGAACCCACATCCTAGACCACTAAAATTCCCAAAAATATATTTGCCATGAAAAATGCATCCTACACCCCTGCAAGTTCAGAAAATGTTGGCAACTCTACAAAAGGCCTTAAAATACATGTTAGGCCTTCAAAAATGTTGAAAACTTTGGAGGCCCAAAAAAGGGATTTACAGGCATCCTAGACCCCCTGAAGTCCAGAAAATGTTGTTGGATCAAAAACGGTGTCAGAGAGCTCTGAATGTCCCAAAAACATTTGCAGCCTGAAAGGGGCATTATCCGGCATCCTAGACCTCTGAAATTCCCAAAAATATTTTGTGCACGAAAAATGTATACTACCCCTAAAAGTTCAGAATATGTTAGAAGCCCAAAAAATGCATTCAAATGCATTTTATGCCTGCAAAAATTTAGAAAACTTTGGAGGCCCAAAAAAGGGGTTTACAGGCATCCTAGACCCCCTAAAGACCAGAAAATGTTGGTGGATCAAAAACGGTGTCAGAGAGCTCCGAATGTCCCAAAAACATGTGCAACCTGAAAGGGGCATTAACCCACATCCTAGACCTCTGAAATTCCCAAAAATATTTTGTGCTCGAAAAATTCATACTACACCCTTGAAAGTTCAGAATATGTTAGCAGCCCAAAAAAGGCATTAAAATGCATTTTAGGCCTGCAAAAATTTAGAAAACTTTGGAGGCCCAAAAAGGGGTTTACAGGCATCCTAGACCCCCTAAAGTCCAGAAAATGTTGTTGGACCAAAAATGGTGTCAGAGAGCTCTGAATGTCCCAAAAACATTTGCAGCCTGAAAGGGGCATTAACCCGCATCCTAGACCTCTGAAATTCCCAAAAATATTTTGTGCACAAAAAATGCATCCTATACCCCTGAAAGCTCAGAATATGTTAGCAGCCCAAAGAAGGCCTTAAAATGCATTTTAGGCCTACAAAAATTTAGAAAACTTTGGAGGCCCAAAAAAGGGGTTTACAGGCATCCTAGACCCCCTAAAGTCCAGAAAATGTTGTTGGACCAAAAATGGTGCCAGAGAGCTCTGAATGTCCCAAAAACATTTGCAGCCACTGAAATTCCCAAAAATATTTTTGGCACGAAAAATGCATCCTACACCCCTGAAAGTTGAGAAAATGTTGGCAGCTCAAGAAAAGGCCTTAAAGCACATGTTAGGCCTTCAAAAATGTTGAAAACTTTGGAGGCCCAAAAAAGGGGTTTACAGGCATCCTAGACCCCCTAAAGTCCAGAAAATGTTGTTGGACCAAAAATGGTGTCAGAGAGCTCTGAATGTCCCAAAAACATCTGCAGCCTGAAAGGGGCATTAACCCGCATCCTAGACCTCTGAAATTCCTAAAAATATTTTGGGCACGAAAAATGCATCCTATACCCCTGAAACTCAGAATATGTTAGTAGCCCAAAGAAGGCCTTAAAATGCATTTTAGGCCTACAAAAATTTAGAACACTTTGGAGGCCCAAAAAAGGGGTTTACAGGCATCCTAGACCCCCTAAAGTCCAGAAAATGTTGTGGGACCAAAAATGGTGTCAGGGAGCTCTGAAAGGGGCATTAACCTGCATCCTAGACCACTGAAATTCACAAAAATATTTTTGGTACGAAAAATGCATCCTACACACCTGAAAGTTCAGAAAATGTTGGCAGCTCAAGAAAAGGCCTTAAAATGCATTTTAGGCCTACAAAAATTTAGAAAACTTTGGAGGCCCAAAAAAGGGGTTTACAGGCATCCTAGACCCCCTAAAGTCCAGAAAATGTTGTTGGACCAAAAATGGTGCCAGAGAGCTCTGAATGTCCCAAAAACATTTGCAGCCACTGAAATTCCCAAAAATATTTTTGGCACGAAAAATGCATCCTACACCCCTGAAAGTTGAGAAAATGTTGGCAGCTCAAGAAAAGGCCTTAAAGCACATGTTAGGCCTTCAAAAATGTTGAAAACTTTGGAGGCCCAAAAAAGGGGTTTACAGGCATCCTAGACCCCCTAAAGTCCAGAAAATGTTGTGGGACCAAAAATGGTGTCAGGGAGCTCTGAAAGGGGCATTAACCTGCATCCTAGACCACTGAAATTCACAAAAATATTTTTGGTACGAAAAATGCATCCTACACCCCTGAAAGTTCAGAAAATGTTGGCAGCTCAAGAAAAGGCCTTAAAATGCATGTTAGGCCTTCAAAAATGTTGAAAACTTTGGAGGCCCAAAAAAGGGGTTTACAGGCATCCTAGACCCCCTAAAGTCCAGAAAATGTTGTTGGACCAAAAATGGTGTCAGAGAGCTCTGAATGTCCCAAAAACATTTGCAGCCTGAAAGGGGCATTAACCCGCATCCTAGACCTCTGAAATTCCAAAAAATATTTTGTGCACAAAAAATGTATCCTATACCCCTGAAACTCAGAATATGTTAGCAGCCCAAAGAAGGCCTTAAAATGCATTTTAGGCCTACAAAAATGTAGAAAACTTTGGAGGCCCAAAAAAGGCGTTTACAGGCATCCTAGACCCCCTAAAGTCCAGAAAATGTTGTGGGACTAAAAATGGTGTCAGAGAGCTCCGAATGTCCCAAAAACACGTGCAACCTGAAATGGGCATTAACCCGCATCCTAGACCACTGAAATTCCCAAAATGATTTTGCCACTAAAAATGCATCCTACACCCCTGAACGTTCATAAAATGTTAGCAGCCCAAAAAAGGCATTAAAATGCATTTTAGGCCTGCAAAAATTTAGAAAACTTTGGAGGCCCAAAAAAGGGGTTTACAGGCATCCTAGACCCCCTAAAGACCAGAAAATGTTGGTGGATCAAAAACGGTGTCAGAGAGCTCCGAATGTCCCAAAAACATGTGCAACCTGAAAGGGGCATTAACCCACATCCTAGACCTCTGAAATTCCCAAAAATATTTTGTGCACGAAAAATTCATACTACACCCTTGAAAGTTCATAATATGTTAGCAGCCCAAAAAAGGCATTAAAATGCATTTTAGGCCTGCAAAAATTTAGAAAACTTTGGAGGCCCAAAAAGGGGTTTACAGGCATCCTAGACCCCCTAAAGTCCAGAAAATGTTGTTGGACCAAAAATGGTGTCAGAGAGCTCTGAAAGTCCCAAAAACATTTGCAGCCTGAAAGGGGCATTAACCCGCATCCTAGACCTCTGAAATTCCCAAAAATATTTTGTGCACAAAAAATGCATCCTATACCCCTGAAAGCTCAGAATATGTTAGCAGCCCAAAGAAGACCTTAAAATGCATTTTAGGGCTACAAACATTTAGAAAACTTTGGAGGCCCAAAAAAGGGGTTTACAGGCATCCTAGACCCCCTAAAGTCCAGAAAATGTTGTTGGACCAAAAATGGTGTCAGAGAGCTCTGAATGTCCCAAAAACATTTGCAGCCACTGAAATTCCCAAAAATATTTTTGGCACGAAAAATGCATCCTACACCCCTGAAAGTTGAGAAAATGTTGGCAGCTCAAGAAAAGGCCTTAAAGCACATGTTAGGCCTTCAAAAATGTTGAAAACTTTGGAGGCCCAAAAAAGGGGTTTACAGGCATCCTAGACCCCCTAAAGTCCAGAAAATGTTGTTGGACCAATATCGGTGTCAGAGAGCTATGAATGTCCCAAAAACATTTGCAGCCTGAAAGGGGCATTAACCCGCATCCTAGACCACTGAAATTTCCCAAAATATTTTTGGCATGAAAAATGCATGCTACACCCCTGAAAGTTCAGAAAACACCCCAGAAATATTGCCAGCTCAAAAGAGGCCTTAAAATGCATCTTAGGCCTGCAAAAATGTTGAAAACTTTGAAGACCCAAAAAAGGGGTTTACAGGCATCCTAGACCCCCTAAAGTCCAGAAAATGTTGTTGGACCAAAATCGGTGTCAGAGAGCTCTGAAAGGGGCATTAACCCGCATCCTTAACCACTGAAATTCCCAAACATATTTTTGGCACGAAAAATGCATCCTACACCCCTGAAAGTTCAGAAAATGTTGGCAGCTCAAGAAAAGGCCTTAAAATGCATGTTAGGCCTTCAAAAATGTTGAAAACTTTGGATGCCCAAAAAAGGGGTTTACAGGCATCCTAGACCCCCTAAAGTCCAGAAAATGTTGTTGGACCAAAAATGGTGTCAGAGAGCTCTGAATGTCCCAAAAACATCTGCAGCCTGAATGGGGCATTAACCCGCATCCTAGACCTCTGAAATTCCTAAAAATATTTTGTGCACGAAAAATGCATCCTATACCCCTGAAACTCAGAATATGTTAGCAGCCCAAAGAAGGCCTTAAAATGCATTTTACGCCTACAAAAATTTAGAAAACTTTGGAGGCCCAAAAAAGGGGTTTACAGGCATCCTAGACCCCCTAAAGTCCAGAAAATGTTGTGGGACCAAAAATGGTGTCAGGGAGCTCTGAAAGGGGCATTAACCCGCATCCTAGACCACTGAAATTCACAAAAATATTTTTGGCACGAAAAATGCATCCTACACCCCTGAAAGTTCAGAAAATGTTGGCAGCTCAAGAAAAGGCCTTAAAATGCATGTTAGACCTTCAAAAATGTTGAAAACTTTGGAGGCCCAAAAAAGGGGTTTACAGGCATCCTAGACCCCCTAAAGTCCAGAAAATGTTGTTGGACCAAAAATGGTGTCAGAGAGCTCTGAATGTCCCAAAAACATTTGCAGCCTGAAAGGGGCATTAACCCGCATCCTAGACCTCTGAAATTCCAAAAAATATTTTGTGCACAAAAAATGTATCCTATACCCCTGAAACTCAGAATATGTTAGCAGCCCAAAGAAGGCCTTAAAATGCATTTTAGGCCTACAAAAATTTAGAAAACTTTGGAGGCCCAAAAAAGGCGTTTACAGGCATCCTAGACCCCCTAAAGTCCAGAAAATGTTGTGGGACTAAAAATGGTGTCAGAGAGCTCCGAATGTCCCAAAAACATGTGCAACCTGAAAGGGGCATTAACCCGCATCCTAGACCACTGAAATTCCCAAAATTATTTTGCCACTAAAAATGCATCCTACACCCCTGAACGTTCATAAAATGTTAGCAGCCCAAAAAAGGCATTAAAATGCATTTTAGGCCTGCAAAAATTTAGAAAACTTTGGAGGCCCAAAAAGGGGTTTACAGGCATCCTAGACCCCCTAAAGTCCAGAAAATGTTGTTGGACCAAAAATGGTGTCAGAGAGTTCTGAATGTCCCAAAAACATCTGCAGCCTGAAAGGGGCATTAACCCGCATCCTAGACCACTGAAATTCCCAAAAATATTTTGCCACTAAAAATGCATCCTACACCCCTGAACGTTCATAAAATGTTAGCAGCCCAAAAAAGGCATTAAAATGCATTTTAGGCCTGCAAAAATTTAGAAAACTTTGGAGGCCCAAAAAAGGGGTTTACAAGCATCCTAGACCCCCTAAAGACCAGAAAATGTTGGTGGAACAAAAACGGTGTCAGAGAGCTCCGAATGTCCCAAAAACATGTGCAACCTGAAAGGGGCATTAACCCACATCCTAGACCTCTGAAATTCCCAAAAATATTTTGTGCACGAAAAATTCATACTACACCCTTGAAAGTTCAGAATATGTTAGCAGCCCAAAAAAGGCATTAAAATGCATTTTAGGCCTGCAAAAATTTAGAAAACTTTGGAGGCCCAAAAAGGGGTTTACAGGCATCCTAGACCCCCTAAAGTCCAGAAAATGTTGTTGGACCAAAAATGGTGTCAGAGAGCTCTGAATGTCCCAAAAACATTTGCAGCCTGAAAGGGGCATTAACCAGCATCCTAGACCTCTGAAATTCCAAAAAATATTTTGTGCACAAAAAATGTATACTATACCCCTGAAACTCAGAATATGTTAGCAGCCCAAAGAAGGCCTTAAAATGCATTTTAGGCCTACAAAAATTTAGAAAACTTTGGAGGCCCAAAAAAGGCGTTTACAGGCATCCTAGACCCCCTAAAGTCCAGAAAATGTTGTGGGACTAAAAATGGTGTCAGAGAGCTCCGAATGTCCCAAAAACATGTGCAACCTGAAAGGGGCATTAACCCGCATCCTAGACCACTGAAATTCCCAAAAATATTTTGCCACTAAAAATGCATCCTACACCCCTGAACGTTCATAAAATGTTAGCAGCCCAAAAAAGGCATTAAAATGCATTTTAGGCCTGCAAAAATTTAGAAAACTTTGGAGGCCCAAAAAAGGGGTTTACAGGCATCCTAGACCCCCTAAAGTCCAGAAAATGTTGTTGGACCAAAAATGGTGTCAGAGAGCTCTGAATGTCCCAAAAACATCTGCAGCCTGAAAGGGGCATTAACCCGCATCCTAGACCTCTGAAATTCCTAAAAATATTTTGTGCACGAAAAATGCATCCTATACCCCTGAAACTCAGAATATGTTAGCAGCCCAAAGAAGGCCTTAAAATGCATTTTAGGCCTACAAAAATTTAGAAAACTTTGGAGGCCCAAAAAAGGGGTTTACAGGCATCCTAGACCCCCTAAAGTCCAGAAAATGTTGTGGGACCAAAAATGGTGTCAGGGAGCTCTGAAAGGGGCATTAACCTACATCCTAGACCACTGAAATTCACAAAAATATTTTTGGCACGAAAAATGCATCCTACACCCCTGAAAGTTCAGAAAATGTTGGCAGCTCAAGAAAAGGCCTTAAAATGCATGTTAGGCCTTCAAAAATGTTGAAAACTTTGGAGGCCCAAAAAAGGGGTTTACAGGCATCCTAGACCCCCTAAAGTCCAGAAAATGTTGTTGGACCAAAAATGGTGTCAGAGAGCTCTGAATGTCCCAAAAACATTTGCAGCCTGAAAGGGGCATTAACCCGCATCCTAGACCTCTGAAATTCCAAAAAATATTTTGTGCACAAAAAATGTATCCTATACCCCTGAAACTCAGAATATGTTAGCAGCCCAAAGAAGGCCTTAAAATGCATTTTAGGCCTACAAAAATTTAGAAAACTTTGGAGGCCCAAAAAAGGCGTTTACAGGCATCCTAGACCCCCTAAAGTCCAGAAAATGTTGTGGGACTAAAAATGGTGTCAGAGAGCTCCGAATGTCCCAAAAACATGTGCAACCTGAAAGGGGCATTAACCCGCATCCTAGACCACTGAAATTCCCAAAATTATTTTGCCACTAAAAATGCATCCTACACCCCTGAACGTTCATAAAATGTTAGCAGCCCAAAAAAGGCATTAAAATGCATTTTAGGCCTGCAAAAATTTAGAAAACTTTGGAGGCCCAAAAAGGGGTTTACAGGCATCCTAGACCCCCTAAAGTCCAGAAAATGTTGTTGGACCAAAAATGGTGTCAGAGAGTTCTGAATGTCCCAAAAACATCTGCAGCCTGAAAGGGGCATTAACCCGCATCCTAGACCACTGAAATTCCCAAAAATATTTTGCCACTAAAAATGCATCCTACACCCCTGAACGTTCATAAAATGTTAGCAGCCCAAAAAAGGCATTAAAATGCATTTTAGGCCTGCAAAAATTTAGAAAACTTTGGAGGCCCAAAAAAGGGGTTTACAAGCATCCTAGACCCCCTAAAGACCAGAAAATGTTGGTGGAACAAAAACGGTGTCAGAGAGCTCCGAATGTCCCAAAAACATGTGCAACCTGAAAGGGGCATTAACCCACATCCTAGACCTCTGAAATTCCCAAAAATATTTTGTGCACGAAAAATTCATACTACACCCTTGAAAGTTCAGAATATGTTAGCAGCCCAAAAAAGGCATTAAAATGCATTTTAGGCCTGCAAAAATTTAGAAAACTTTGGAGGCCCAAAAAGGGGTTTACAGGCATCCTAGACCCCCTAAAGTCCAGAAAATGTTGTTGGACCAAAAATGGTGTCAGAGAGCTCTGAATGTCCCAAAAACATTTGCAGCCTGAAAGGGGCATTAACCAGCATCCTAGACCTCTGAAATTCCAAAAAATATTTTGTGCACAAAAAATGTATACTATACCCCTGAAACTCAGAATATGTTAGCAGCCCAAAGAAGGCCTTAAAATGCATTTTAGGCCTACAAAAATTTAGAAAACTTTGGAGGCCCAAAAAAGGCGTTTACAGGCATCCTAGACCCCCTAAAGTCCAGAAAATGTTGTGGGACTAAAAATGGTGTCAGAGAGCTCCGAATGTCCCAAAAACATGTGCAACCTGAAAGGGGCATTAACCCGCATCCTAGACCACTGAAATTCCCAAAAATATTTTGCCACTAAAAATGCATCCTACACCCCTGAACGTTCATAAAATGTTAGCAGCCCAAAAAAGGCATTAAAATGCATTTTAGGCCTGCAAAAATTTAGAAAACTTTGGAGGCCCAAAAAAGGGGTTTACAGGCATCCTAGACCCCCTAAAGTCCAGAAAATGTTGTTGGACCAAAAATGGTGTCAGAGAGCTCTGAATGTCCCAAAAACATCTGCAGCCTGAAAGGGGCATTAACCCGCATCCTAGACCTCTGAAATTCCTAAAAATATTTTGTGCACGAAAAATGCATCCTATACCCCTGAAACTCAGAATATGTTAGCAGCCCAAAGAAGGCCTTAAAATGCATTTTAGGCCTACAAAAATTTAGAAAACTTTGGAGGCCCAAAAAAGGGGTTTACAGGCATCCTAGACCCCCTAAAGTCCAGAAAATGTTGTGGGACCAAAAATGGTGTCAGGGAGCTCTGAAAGGGGCATTAACCTACATCCTAGACCACTGAAATTCACAAAAATATTTTTGGCACGAAAAATGCATCCTACACCCCTGAAAGTTCAGAAAATGTTGGCAGCTCAAGAAAAGGCCTTAAAATGCATGTTAGGCCTTCAAAAATGTTGAAAACTTTGGAGGCCCAAAAAAGGGGTTTACAGGCATCCTAGACCCCATAAAATCCAGAAAATGTTGTTGGACCAAAAATGGTGTCAGAGAGCTCTGAATGTCCCAAAAATATTTGCAGCCTGAAAGGGGCATTAACCCGCATCCTAGACCTCTGAAATTCCAAAAAATATTTTGTGCACAAAAAATGTATCCTATACCCCTGAAACTCAGAATATGTTAGCAGCCCAAAGAAGGCCTTAAAATGCATTTTAGGCCTACAAAAATTTAGAAAACTTTGGAGGCCCAAAAAAGGCGTTTACAGGCATCCTAGACCCCCTAAAGTCCAGAAAATGTTGTGGGACTAAAAATGGTGTCAGAGAGCTCCGAATGTCCCAAAAACATGTGCATCCTGAAAGGGGCATTAACCCGCATCCTAGACCACTGAAATGCCCAAAATTATTTTGCCACTAAAAATGCATCCTACACCCCTGAACGTTCATAAAATGTTAGCAGCCCAAAAAAGGCATTAAAATGCATTTTAGGCCTGCAAAAATTTAGAAAACTTTGGAGGCCCAAAAAAGGGGTTTACAGGCATCCTAGACCCCCTAAAGTCCAGAAAATGTTGTTGGACCAAAAATGGTGTCAGAGAGTTCTGAATGTCCCAAAAACATCTGCAGCCTGAAAGGGGCATTAACCCGCATCCTAGACCTCTGAAATTCCTAAAAATATTTTGTGCACGAAAAATGCATCCTATACCCCTGAAACTCAGAATATGTTAGCAGCCCAAAGAAGGCCTTAAAATGCATTTTAGGCCTACAAAAATTTAGAAAACTTTGAAGGCCCAAAAAAGGCGTTTACAGGCATCCTAGACCCCCTAAAGTCCAGAAAATATTGTGGGACTAAAAATGGTGTCAGAGAGCTCCGAATGTCCCAAAAACATGTGCATCCTGAAAGGGGCATTAACCCGCATCCTAGACCACTGAAATTCCCAAAAATATTTTGCCACTAAAAATGCATCCTACACCCCTGAACGTTCATAAAATGTTAGCAGCCCAAAAAAGGCATTAAAATGCATTTTAGGCCTGCAAAAATTTAGAAAACTTTGGAGGCCCAAAAAAGGGGTTTACAGGCATCCTAGACCCCCTAAAGACCAGAAAATGTTGGTGGATCAAAAACGGTGTCAGAGAGCTCCGAATGTCCCATAAACATGTGCAACCTGAAAGGGGCATTAACCCACATCCTAGACCTCTGAAATTCCCAAAAATATTTTGTGCACGAAAAATTCATACTACACCCTTGAAAGTTCAGAATATGTTAGCAGCCCAAAAAAGGCATTAAAATGCATTTTAGGCCTGCAAAAATTTAGAAAACTTTGGAGGCCCAAAAAGGGGTTTACAGGCATCCTAGACCCCCTAAAGTCCAGAAAATGTTGTTGGACCAAAAATGGTGTCAGAGAGCTCTGAATGTCCCAAAAACATTTGCAGCCTGAAAGGGGCATTAACCAGCATCCTAGACCTCTGAAATTCCAAAAAATATTTTGTGCACAAAAAATGTATACTATACCCCTGAAACTCAGAATATGTTAGCAGCCCAAAGAAGGCCTTAAAATGCATTTTAGGCCTACAAAAATTTAGAAAACTTTGGAGGCCCAAAAAAGGCGTTTACAGGCATCCTAGACCCCCTAAAGTCCAGAAAATGTTGTGGGACTAAAAATGGTGTCAGAGAGCTCCGAATGTCCCAAAAACATGTGCAACCTGAAAGGGGCATTAACCCGCATCCTAGACCACTGAAATTCCCAAAAATATTTTGCCACTAAAAATGCATCCTACACCCCTGAACGTTCATAAAATGTTAGCAGCCCAAAAAAGGCATTAAAATGCATTTTAGGCCTGCAAAAATTTAGAAAACTTTGGAGGCCCAAAAAAGGGGTTTACAGGCATCCTAGACCCCCTAAAGTCCAGAAAATGTTGTTGGACCAAAAATGGTGTCAGAGAGCTCTGAATGTCCCAAAAACATCTGCAGCCTGAAAGGGGCATTAACCCGCATCCTAGACCTCTGAAATTCCTAAAAATATTTTGTGCACGAAAAATGCATCCTATACCCCTGAAACTCAGAATATGTTAGCAGCCCAAAGAAGGCCTTAAAATGCATTTTAGGCCTACAAAAATTTAGAAAACTTTGGAGGCCCAAAAAAGGGGTTTACAGGCATCCTAGACCCCCTAAAGTCCAGAAAATGTTGTGGGACCAAAAATGGTGTCAGGGAGCTCTGAAAGGGGCATTAACCTACATCCTAGACCACTGAAATTCACAAAAATATTTTTGGCACGAAAAATGCATCCTACACCCCTGAAAGTTCAGAAAATGTTGGCAGCTCAAGAAAAGGCCTTAAAATGCATGTTAGGCCTTCAAAAATGTTGAAAACTTTGGAGGCCCAAAAAAGGGGTTTACAGGCATCCTAGACCCCATAAAATCCAGAAAATGTTGTTGGACCAAAAATGGTGTCAGAGAGCTCTGAATGTCCCAAAAATATTTGCAGCCTGAAAGGGGCATTAACCCGCATCCTAGACCTCTGAAATTCCAAAAAATATTTTGTGCACAAAAAATGTATCCTATACCCCTGAAACTCAGAATATGTTAGCAGCCCAAAGAAGGCCTTAAAATGCATTTTAGGCCTACAAAAATTTAGAAAACTTTGGAGGCCCAAAAAAGGCGTTTACAGGCATCCTAGACCCCCTAAAGTCCAGAAAATGTTGTGGGACTAAAAATGGTGTCAGAGAGCTCCGAATGTCCCAAAAACATGTGCAACCTGAAAGGGGCATTAACCCGCATCCTAGACCACTGAAATGCCCAAAATTATTTTGCCACTAAAAATGCATCCTACACCCCTGAACGTTCATAAAATGTTAGCAGCCCAAAAAAGGCATTAAAATGCATTTTAGGCCTGCAAAAATTTAGAAAACTTTGGAGGCCCAAAAAAGGGGTTTACAGGCATCCTAGACCCCCTAAAGTCCAGAAAATGTTGTTGGACCAAAAATGGTGTCAGAGAGTTCTGAATGTCCCAAAAACATCTGCAGCCTGAAAGGGGCATTAACCCGCATCCTAGACCTCTGAAATTCCTAAAAATATTTTGTGCACGAAAAATGCATCCTATACCCCTGAAACTCAGAATATGTTAGCAGCCCAAAGAAGGCCTTAAAATGCATTTTAGGCCTACAAAAATTTAGAAAACTTTGAAGGCCCAAAAAAGGCGTTTACAGGCATCCTAGACCCCCTAAAGTCCAGAAAATATTGTGGGACTAAAAATGGTGTCAGAGAGCTCCGAATGTCCCAAAAACATGTGCATCCTGAAAGGGGCATTAACCCGCATCCTAGACCACTGAAATTCCCAAAAATATTTTGCCACTAAAAATGCATCCTACACCCCTGAACGTTCATAAAATGTTAGCAGCCCAAAAAAGGCATTAAAATGCATTTTAGGCCTGCAAAAATTTAGAAAACTTTGGAGGCCCAAAAAAGGGGTTTACAGGCATCCTAGACCCCCTAAAGACCAGAAAATGTTGGTGGATCAAAAACGGTGTCAGAGAGCTCCGAATGTCCCATAAACATGTGCAACCTGAAAGGGGCATTAACCCACATCCTAGACCTCTGAAATTCCCAAAAATATTTTGTGCACGAAAAATTCATACTACACCCTTGAAAGTTCAGAATATGTTAGCAGCCCAAAAAAGGCATTAAAATGCATTTTAGGCCTGCAAAAATTTAGAAAACTTTGGAGGCCCAAAAAGGGGTTTACAGGCATCCTAGACCCCCTAAAGTCCAGAAAATGTTGTTGGACCAAAAATGGTGTCAGAGAGCTCTGAATGTCCCAAAAACATTTGCAGCCTGAAAGGGGCATTAACCCGCATCCTAGACCTCTGAAATTCCAAAAAATATTTTGTGCACAAAAAATGTATACTATACCCCTGAAACTCAGAATATGTTAGCAGCCCAAAGAAGGCCTTAAAATGCATTTTAGGCCTACAAAAATTTAGAAAACTTTGGAGGCCCAAAAAAGGGGTTTACAGGCATCCTAGACCCCCTAAAGTCCAGAAAATGTTGTGGGACTAAAAATGGTGTCAGAGAGCTCTGAATATCCCAAAAACATGTGCAACCTGAAAGGGGCATTAACCCGCATCCTAGACCACTGAAATTCCCAAAAATATTTTGCCACTAAAAATGCATCCTACACCCCTGAACGTTCATAAAATGTTAGCAGCCCAAAAAAGGCATTAAAATGCATTTTAGGCCTGCAAAAATTTAGAAAACTTTGGAGGCCCAAAAAAGGGGTTTACAGGCATCCTAGACCCCCTAAAGTCCAGAAAATGTTGTTGGACCAAAAATGGTGTCAGAGAGCTCTGAATGTCCCAAAAACATCTGCAGCCTGAAAGGGGCATTAACCCGCATCCTAGACCTCTGAAATTCCCAAAAATATTTTGTGCACGAAAAATTCATACTACACCCTTGAAAGTTCAGAATATGTTAGCAGTCCAAAAAAGGCATTAAAATGCATTTTAAGCCTGCAAAAATTTAGAAAACTTTGGAGGCCCAAAAAGGGGTTTACAGGCATCCTAGGCCCCCTAAAGTCCAGAAAATGTTGTTGGACCAAAAATGGTGTCAGAGAGCTCTGAATGTCCCAAAAACATTTGCAGCCACTGAAATTCCCAAAAATATTTTGTGCACAAAAAATGTATCCTATACCCCTGAAACTCAGAATATGTTAGCAGCCCAAAGAAGGCCTTAAAATGCACTTTAGGCCTACAAAAATTTAGAAAACTTTGGAGGCCCAAAAAAGGCGTATACAGGCATCCTAGACCCCCTAAAGTCCAGAAAATGTTGTGGGACTAAAAATGGTGTCAGAGAACTCCGAATGTCCCAAAAACATGTGCAACCTGAAAGGGGCATTAACCCGCATCCTAGACCTCTGAAATTCCAAAAAATATTTTGTGCACAAAAAATGTATACTATACCCCTGAAACTCAGAATATGTTAGCAGCCCAAAGAAGGCCTTAAAATGCATTTTAGGCCTACAAAAATTTAGAAAACTTTGGAGGCCCAAAAAAGGGGTTTACAGGCATCCTAGACCCCCTAAAGTCCAGAAAATGTTGTGGGACTAAAAATGGTGTCAGAGAGCTCCGAATATCCCAAAAACATGTGCAACCTGAAAGGGGCATTAACCCGCATCCTAGACCACTGAAATTCCCAAAAATATTTTGCCACTAAAAATGCATCCTACACCCCTGAACGTTCATAAAATGTTAGCAGCCCAAAAAAGGCATTAAAATGCATTTTAGGCCTGCAAAAATTTAGAAAACTTTGGAGGCCCAAAAAAGGGGTTTACAGGCATCCTAGACCCCCTAAAGTCCAGAAAATGTTGTTGGACCAAAAATGGTGTCAGAGAGCTCTGAATGTCCCAAAAACATCTGCAGCCTGAAAGGGGCATTAACCCGCATCCTAGACCTCTGAAATTCCTAAAAATATATTGTGCACGAAAAATGCATCCTATACCCCTGAAACTCAGAATATGTTAGTAGCCCAAAGAAGGCCTTAAAATGCATTCTAGGCCTACAAAAATTTAGAACACTTTGGAGGCCCAAAAAAGGGGTTTACAGGCATCCTAGACCCCCTAAAGTCCAGAAAATGTTGTGGGACCAAAAATGGTGTCAGGGAGCTCTGAAAGGGGCATTAACCTGCATCCTAGACCACTGAAATTCACAAAAATATTTTTGGCACGAAAAATGCATCCTACACCCCTGAAAGTTCAGAAAATGTTGGCAGCTCAAGAAAAGGCCTTAAAATGCATGTTAGGCCTTCAAAAATGTTGAAAACTTTGGAGGCCCAAAAAAGGGGTTTACAGGCATCCTAGACCCCCTAAAGTCCAGAAAATGTTGTTGGACCAAAAATGGTGTCAGAGAGCTCTGAATGTCCCAAAAACATTTGCAGCCTGAAAGGGGCATTAACCCGCATCCTAGACCTCTGAAATTCCAAAAAATATTTTGTGCACAAAAAATGTATCCTATACCCCTGAAACTCAGAATATGTTAGCAGCCCAAAGAAGGCCTTAAAATGCACTTTAGGCCTACAAAAATTTAGAAAACTTTGGAGGCCCAAAAAAGGCGTTTACAGGCATCCTAGACCCCCTAAAGTCCAGAAAATGTTGTGGGACTAAAAATGGTGTCAGAGAACTCCGAATGTCCCAAAAACATGTGCAACCTGAAAGGGGCATTAACCCACATCCTAGACCTCTGAAATTCCCAAAAATATTTTGTGCACGAAAAATTCATACTACACCCTTGAAAGTTCAGAATATGTTAGCAGTCCAAAAAAGGCATTAAAATGCATTTTAAGCCTGCAAAAATTTAGAAAACTTTGGAGGCCCAAAAAGGGGTTTACAGGCATCCTAGGCCCCCTAAAGTCCAGAAAATGTTGTTGGACCAAAAATGGTGTCAGAGAGCTCTGAATGTCCCAAAAACATTTGCAGCCACTGAAATTCCCAAAAATATTTTTGGCTCGAAAAATGCATCCTACACCCCTGAAAGTTGAGAAAATGTTGGCAGCTCAAGAAAAGGCCTTGCACATGTTAGGCCTTCAAAAATGTTGAAAACTTTGGAGGCCCAAAAAAGGGGTTTACAGGCATCCTAGACCCCCTAAAGACCAGAAAATGTTGGTGGATCAAAAACGGTGTCAGAGAGCTCCGAATGTCCCAAAAACATGTGCAACCTGAAAGGGGCATTAACCCACATCCTAGACCTCTCAAATTCCCAAAAATATTTTGTGCACGAAAAATTCATACTACACCCTTGAAAGTTCAGAATATGTTAGCAGTCCAAAAAAGGCATTAAAATGCATTTTAAGCCTGCAAAAATTTAGAAAACTTTGGAGGCCCAAAAAGGGGTTTACAGGCATCCTAGACCCCCTAAAGTCCAGAAAATGATGTTGGACCAAAAATGGTGTCAGAGAGCTCTGAATGTCCCAAAAACATTTGCAGCCTGAAAGGGGCATTAACCCGCATCCTAGACCTCTGAAATTCCCAAAAATATTTTGTGCACAAAAAATGCATCCTATACCCCTGAAAGCTCAGAATATGTTAGCAGCCCAAAGAAGGCCTTAAAATGCATTTTAGGGCTACAAAAATTTAGAAAACTTTGGAGGCCCAAAAAAGGGGTCTACAGGCATCCTAGACCACTAAAGTCCAGAAAATGTTGTTGGACCAAAAATGGTGTCAGAGAGCTCTGAATGTCCCAAAAACATTTGCAGCCACTGAAATTCCCAAAAATATTTTTGGCACGAAAAATGCATCCTACACCCCTGAAAGTTGAGAAAATGTTGGCAGCTCAAGAAAAGGCCTTGCACATGTTAGGCCTTCAAAAATGTTGAAAACTTTGGAGGCCCAAAAAAGGGGTTTACAGGCATCCTAGACCCCCTAAAGTCCAGAAAATGTTGGACCAATATCGGTGTCAGAGAGCTATGAATGTCCCAAAAACATTTGCAGCCTGAAAGGGGCATTAACCCGCATCCTAGACCACTGAAATTTCCCAAAATATTTTTGGCATGAAAAATGCATGCTACACCCCTGAAAGTTCAGAAAACACCCCAGAAATGTTGCCAGCTCAAAAAAGGCCTTAAAATGCATCTTAGACCTGCAAAAATGTTGAAAACTTTGGAGGCCCAAAAAAGGGGTTTACAGGCATCCTAGACCCCCTAAAGTCCAGAAAATGTTGTTGGACCAAAATCGGTGTCAGAGAGCTCTGAAAGGGGCATTAACCCGCATCCTAGACCACTGAAATTCCCAAACATATTTTTGGCACGAAAAATGCATCCTACACCCCTGAAAGTTCAGAAAATGTTGGCAGCTCAAGAAAAGGCCTTAAAATGCATGTTAGGCCTTCAAAATGTTGAAAACTTTGGAGGCCCAAAAAAGGGGTTTACAGGCATCCTAGACCCCCTAAAGTCCAGAAAATGTTGTTGGACCAAAAATGGTGTCAGAGAGCTCCGAATGTCCCAAAAACATCTGCAGCCTGAAAGGGGCATTAACCCGCATCCTAGACCTCTGAAATTCCTAAAAATATTTTGTGCACGAAAAATGCATCCTATACCCCTGAAACTCAGAATATGTTAGCAGCCCAAAGAAGGCCTTAAAATGCATTTTAGGCCTACAAAAATTTAGAAAACTTTGGAGGCCCAAAAAAGGGGTTTACAGGCATCCTAGACCCCCTAAAGTCCAGAAAATGTTGTGGGACCAAAAATGGTGTCAGGGAGCTCTGAAAGGGGCATTAACCTGCATCCTAGACCACTGAAATTCACAAAAATATTTTTGGCACGAAAAATGCATCCTACACCCCTGAAAGTTCAGAAAATGTTGGCAGCTCAAGAAAACGCCTTAAAATGCATGTTAGGCCTTCAAAAATGTTGAAAACTTTGGAGGCCCAAAAAAGGGGTTTACAGGCATCCTAGACCCCCTAAAGTCCAGAAAATGTTGTTGGACCAAAAATGGTGTCAGAGAGCTCTGAATGTCCCAAAAACATTTGCAGCCTGAAAGGGCATTAACCCGCATCCTAGACCTCTGAAATTCCAAAAAATATTTTGTGCACAAAAAATGTATCCTATACCCCTGAAACTCAGAATATGTTAGCAGCCCAAAGAAGGCCTTAAAATGCATTTTAGGCATACAAAAATTTAGAAAACTTTGGAGGCCCAAAAAAGGCGTTTACAGGCATCCTAGACCCCCTAAAGTCCAGAAAATGTTGTGGGACTAAAAATGGTGTCAGAGAGCTCCGAATGTCCCAAAAACATGTGCAACCTGAAAGGGGCATTAACCCGCATCCTAGACCACTGAAATTCCCAAAAATATTTTGCCACTAAAAATGCATCCTACACCCCTGAACGTTCATAAAATGTTAGCAGCCCAAAAAAGGCATTAAAATGCATTTTAGGCCTGCAAAAATTTAGAAAACTTTGGAGGCCCAAAAAAGGGGTTTACAGGCATCCTAGACCCCCTAAAGTCCAGAAAATGTTGTGGGACCAAAAATGGTGTCAGGGAGCTCTGAAAGGGGCATTAACCTGCATCCTAGACCACTGAAATTCACAAAAATATTTTTGGCACGAAAAATGCATCCTACACCCCTGAAAGTTCAGAAAATGTTGGCAGCTCAAGAAAAGGCCTTAAAATGCATGTTAGGCCTTCAAAAATGTTGGAAACTTTGGAGGCCCAAAAAAGGGGTTTACAGGCATCCTAGACCCCCTAAAGTCCAGAAAATGTTGTTGGACCAAAAATGGTGTCAGAGAGCTCTGAATGTCCCAAAAACATTTGCAGCCTGAAAGGGGCATTAACCCGCATCCTAGACCTCTGAAATTCCAAAAAATATTTTGTGCACAAAAAATGTATCCTATACCCCTGAAACTCAGAATATGTTAGCAGCCCAAAGAAGGCCTTAAAATGCATTTTAGGCTTACAAAAATTTAGAAAACTTTGGAGGCCCAAAAAAGGCGTTTACAGGCATCCTGGACCCCCTAAAGTCCAGAAAATGTTGTGGGACTAAAAATGGTGTCAGAGAACTCCGAATGTCCCAAAAACATGTGCAACCTGAAAGGGGTATTAACCCGCATCCTAGACCACTGAAATTCCCAAAAATATTTTGCCACTAAAAATGCATCCTACACCCCTGAACGTTCATAAAATGTTAGCAGCCCAAAAAAGGCATTAAAATGCATTTTAGGCCTGCAAAAATTTAGAAAACTTTGGAGGCCCAAAAAAGGGGTTTACAGGCATCCTAGACCCCCTAAAGACCAGAAAATGTTGGTGGATCAAAAACGGTGTCAGAGAGCTCTGAATGTCCCAAAAACATGTGCAACCTGAAAGGGGCATTAACCCACATCCTAGACCTCTGAAATTCCCAAAAATATTTTGTGCACGAAAAATTCATACTACACCCTTGAAAGTTCAGAATATGTTAGCAGCCCAAAAAAGGCATTAAAATGCATTTTAGGCCTGCAAAAATTTAGAAAACTTTGGAGGCCCAAAAAGGGGTTTACAGGCATCCTAGGCCCCCTAAAGTCCAGAAAATGTTTTTGGACCAAAAATGGTGTCAGAGAGCTCTGAATGTCCCAAAAACATTTGCAGCCACTGAAATTCCCAAAAATATTTTTGGCACGAAAAATGCATCCTACACCCCTGAAAGTTGAGAAAATGTTGGCAGCTCAAGAAAAGGCCTTAAAGCACATGTTAGGCCTTCAAAAATGTTGAAAACTTTGGAGGCCCAAAAAAGGGGTTTACAGGCATCCTAGACCCCCTAAAGTCCAGAAAATGTTGTTGGACCAATATCGGTGTCAGAGAGCTATGAATGTCCCAAAAACATTTGCAGCCTGAAAGGGGCATTAACCCGCATCCTAGACCACTGAAATTTCCCAAAATATTTTTGGCATGAAAAATGCATGCTACACCCCTGAAAGTTCCGAAAACACCCCAGAAATGTTGCCAGCTCAAAAAAGGCCTTAAAATGCATCTTAGACCTGCAAAAATGTTGAAAACTTTGAAGACCCAAAAAAGGGGTTTACAGGCATCCTAGACCCCCTAAAGTCCAGAAAATGTTGTTGGACCAAAATCGGTGTCAGAGAGCTCTGAAAGGGGCATTAACCCGCATCCTAGACCACTGAAATTCCCAAACATATTTTTGGCACGAAAAATGCATCCTACACCCCTGAAAGTTCAGAAAATGTTGGCAGCTCAAGAAAAGGCCTTAAAATGCATGTTAGGCCTTCAAAATGTTGAAAACTTTGGAGGCCCAAAAAAGGGGTTTACAGGCATCCTAGACCCCCTAAAGTCCAGAAAATGTTGTTGGACCAAAAATGGTGTCAGAGAGCTCTGAATGTCCCAAAAACATCTGCAGCCTGAAAGGGGCATTAACCCGCATCCTAGACCTCTGAAATTCCTAAAAATATTTTGTGCACGAAAAATGCATCCTATACCCCTGAAACTCAGAATATGTTAGCAGCCCAAAGAAGGCCTTAAAATGCATTTTAGGCCTACAAAAATTTAGAAAACTTTGGAGGCCCAAAAAAGGGGTTTACAGGCATCCTAGACCCCCTAAAGTCCAGAAAATGTTGTGGGACCAAAAATGGTGTCAGGGAGCTCTGAATGTCCCAAAAACATTTGCAGCCTGAAAGGGCATTAACCCGCATCCTAGACCTCTGAAATTCCAAAAAATATTTTGTGCACAAAAAATGTATCCTATACCCCTGAAACTCAGAATATGTTAGCAGCCCAAAGAAGGCCTTAAAATGCATTTTAGGCCTACAAAAATTTAGAAAACTTTGGAGGCCCAAAAAAGGGGTTTACAGGCATCCTAGACCCCCTAAAGTCCAGAAAATGTTGTGGGACCAAAAATGGTGTCAGGGAGCTCTGAAAGGGGCATTAACCTGCATCCTAGACCACTGAAATTCCCAAAAATATTTTTGGCAATAAAAATGCATCCTACACCCCTGAAGGTTCAGAAAATGTTGGCAGCTCAAGAAAAGGCCTTAAAATGCATGTTAGGCCTTCAAAAATGTTGAAAACTTTGGAGGCACAAAATAGGGGTTTACAGGCATCCTAGACCTCCTAAAGTCCAGAAAATGTTGTTGGATCAAAAACGGTGTCAGAGAGCTCTGAATGTCCCAAAAACATTTGCAGCCTGAAAGGGGCATTAACCCACATCCTAGACCTCTGAAATTCCCAAAAATATTTTGTGCACGAAAAATTCATACTACACCCTTGAAAGTTCAGAATATGTTAGCAGCCCAAAAAAGGCATTAAAATGCATTTTAGGCCTGCAAAAATTTAGAAAACTTTGGAGGCCCAAAAAAGGGGTTTACAGGCATCCTAGACCCCTTCAGGTCCAGAAAATGTTGTTGGATCAAAAACGGTGTCAGAGAGCTCTGAATGTCCCAAAAACATTTGCAACCTGAAAGGGGCATTAACCCGCATCCTAGACCACTGAAATTTCCCAAAATATTTTTGCCATGAAAAATGCATGCTACACCCCTGAAAGTTCAGAAAACACCCCAGAAATGTTGGCAGCTCAAGTAAAGGCCTTAAAATGCATGTTAGGCCTTCAAAAATGTTGAAAACTTTGGAGGCCCAAAAAAGGGGTTTACAGGCATCCTAGACCCCCTAAAGTCCAGAAAATGTTGTTGGACCAAAATCGGTGTCAGAGAGCTCTGATTGTCCCCAAAACATTTGCAGCCTGAAAGGGGCATTAACCCGCATCCTAGACCACTGAAATTCCCAAAAATATTTTTGGCATGAAAAATGCATCCTACACCCCTGCAAGTTCAGAAAATGTTGGTAACTCTAAAAAAGGCCTTAAAATGCATGTTAGGCCTTCAAAAATGTTGAAAACTTTGGAGGCCCAAAAATAGGGTTTACAGGCATCCTAGACCTCCTAAAGTCCAGAAAATGTTGTTGGATCAAAAACGGTGTCAGAGAGCTTTGAATGTCCCAAAAACATTTGCAGCCTGAAAGGGGCATTAACCCACATCCTAGACCTCTGAAATTCCAAAAAATATTTTGTGCACGAAAAATTCATACTACACCCCTGAAAGTTCAGAATATGTTAGCAGCCCAAAAAAGGCATTAAAATGCATTTTAGGCCTGCAAAAATTTAGAAAACTTTGGAGGCCCAAAAAAGGGGTTTACAGGCATCCTAGACCCCCTAAAGTCCAGAAAATGTTGTTGGACCAAAAATGGTGTCAGAGAGTTCTGAATGTCCCAAAAACATTTGCAGCCTGAAAGGGGCATTAACACGCATCCTAGACCACTGAAATTTCCCAAAATATTTTTGCCATGAAAAATGCATGCTACACCCCTGAAAGTTCAGAAAACACCCCAGAAATGTTGCCAGGTCAAAAAAGGCCTTGCAATGCATCCTAGACCTCTGAAATTCCAAAAAATATTTTGTGCACGAAAAATTCATACTACCCCTAAAAGTTCAGAATATGTTAGAAGCCCAAAAAATGCATTCAAATGCATTTTAGGCCTGCAAAAATTTAGAAAACTTTGGAGGCCCAAAAAAGGGGTTTACAGGCATCCTAGATCCCCTAAAGTCCAGAAAATGTTGTTGGACCAAAATCGGTGTCAGAGAGCTCCGAATGTCCCAAAAACATGTGCAACCTGAAAGGGGCATTAACCCGCATCCTAGACCACTGAAATTCCCAAAAATATATTTGCCATGAAAAATGCATCCTACACCCCTGCAAGTTCAGAAAATGTTGGCAGCTCAAGAAAAGGCCTTAAAATGCATGTTAGGCCTTCAAAAATGTTGAAAACTTTGGAGGCACAAAATAGGGGTTTACAGGCATCCTAGACCTCCTAAAGTCCAGAAAATGCTGTTGGATCAAAAACGGTGTCAGAGAGCTCTGAATGTCCCAAAAACATTTGCAGCCACTGAAATTCCCAAAAATATTTTTGGCACGAAAAATGCATCCTACACCCCTGAAAGTTGAGAAAATGTTGGCAGCTCAAGAAAAGGCCTTAAAACACATGTTAGGCCTTCAAAAATGTTGAAAACTTTGGAGGCCCAAAAAAGGGGTTTACAGGCATTCTAGACCCCCTAAGGTCCAGAAAATCTTGTTGGACCAAAAACGGTGTCAGAGAGCTCTGAATGTCCCAAAAACATGTGCAACCTGAAAGGGGCATTAACTCGCATCCCAGACCACTGAAATTCCCAAAAATATTTTTGGCACTAAAAATACATCCTACACCCCTGAAAGTTCAGAAAATGTTTGCAGCTCAAGAAAAGGCCTTAAAATGCATGTTCGGCCTTCAAAAATGTTGAAAACTTTGGAGGCCCAAAAAAGGGGTTTACAGGCATCCTAGACCCCCTAAAGTCCAGAAAATGTTGTTGGACCAGAATCGGTGTCAGAGAGCTCTGAATGTCCCAAAAACATTTGAAGCCTGAAAGGGGCATTAACCCACATCCTAGACCACTGAAATGCCCAAAAATATTTTTGCCCTGAAAAATGCATCCTACACCCCTGCAGGTTCAGAAAATGTTGGCAACTCCAAAAAAGGCCTTAAAATGCATGTTAGGCCTTCAAAAACGTTGAAAACTTTGGAGGCCCAAAAAAGGGATTTACAGGCATCCTAGACCCCCTAACGTCCAGAAAATGTTGTTGGATCAAAAACGTTGTCAGAAAGCTCTGAATGTCCCAAAAACATTTGCAGCCTGAAAGGGGCATTAACCCGCATCCTAGACCTCTGAAATTCCCAAAAATATTTTGTGCACGAAAAATGCATCCTATACCCCTGAAACTCAGAATATGTTAGCAGCCCAAAGAAGGCCTTAAAATGCATTTTAGGTCTAAAAAAATTTAGAAAAATTTGGAGGCCCAAAAAAGGGGTTTACAGGCATCCTAGACCCCCTAAAGTCCAGAAAATGTTGTTGGACCAAAAATGGTGTCAGAGAGCTCTGAATGTCCCAAAAACATTTGCAGCCTGAAAGGGGCATTAACCCGCATCCTAGACCTCTGAAATTCCCAAAAATATTTTGTGCACGAAAAATGCATCCTATACCCCTGAAACTCAGAATATGTTAGCAGCCCAAAGAAGGCCTTAAAATGCATTTTAGGTCTAAAAAAATTTAGAAAAATTTGGAGGCCCAAAAAAGGAGTTTACAGGCATCCTAGACCCCCTAAAGTCCAGAAAATGTTGTTGGACCAAAAATGGTGTCAGAGAGCTCTGAATGTCCCAAAAACATTTGCAGCCTGAAAGGGGCATTAACCCGCATCCTAGACCTCTGAAATTCCAAAAAATATTTTGTGCACAAAAAATGTATCCTATACCCCTGAAACTCAGAATATGTTAGCAGCCCAAAGAAGGCCTTAAAATGCATTTTAGGCTTACAAAAATTTAGAAAACTTTGGAGGCCCAAAAAAGGCGTTTACAGGCATCCTGGACCCCCTAAAGTCCAGAAAATGTTGTGGGACTAAAAATGGTGTCAGAGAACTCCGAATGTCCCAAAAACATGTGCAACCTGAAAGGGGTATTAACCCGCATCCTAGACCACTGAAATTCCCAAAAATATTTTGCCACTAAAAATGCATCCTACACCCCTGAACGTTCATAAAATGTTAGCAGCCCAAAAAAGGCATTAAAATGCATTTTAGGCCTGCAAAAATTTAGAAAACTTTGGAGGCCCAAAAAAGGGGTTTAAGGCATCCTAGACCCCCTAAAGACCAGAAAATGTTGGTGGATCAAAAACGGTGTCAGAGAGCTCCGAATGTCCCAAAAACATGTGCAACCTGAAAGGGGCATTAACCCACATCCTAGACCTCTGAAATTCCCAAAAATATTTTGTGCACGAAAAATTCATACTACACCCTTGAAAGTTCAGAATATGTTAGCAGCCCAAAAAAGGCATTAAAATGCATTTTAGGCCTGCAAAAATTTAGAAAACTTTGGAGGCCCAAAAAGGGGTTTACAGGCATCCTAGACCCCCTAAAGTCCAGAAAATGTTGTTGGACCAAAAATGGTGTCAGAGAGCTCTGAATGTCCCAAAAACATTTGCAGCCACTGAAATTCCCAAAAATATTTTTGGCACGAAAAATGCATCCTACACCCCTGAAAGTTGAGAAAATGTTGGCAGCTCAAGAAAAGGCCTTAAAGCACATGTTAGGCCTTCAAAAATGTTGAAAACTTTGGAGGCCCAAAAAAGGGGTTTACAGGCATCCTAGACCCCCTAAAGTCCAGAAAATGTTGTTGGACCAATATCGGTGTCAGAGAGCTATGAATGTCCCAAAAACATTTGCAGCCTGAAAGGGGCATTAACCCGCATCCTAGACCACTGAAATTTCCCAAAATATTTTTGGCATGAAAAATGCATGCTACACCCCTGAAAGTTCAGAAAACACCCCAGAAATGTTGCCAGCTCAAAAAAGGCCTTAAAATGCATCTTAGACCTGCAAAAATGTTGAAAACTTTGAAGACCCAAAAAAGGGGTTTACAGGCATCCTAGACCCCCTAAAGTCCAGAAAATGTTGTTGGACCAAAATCGGTGTCAGAGAGCTCTGAAAGGGGCATTAACCCGCATCCTAGACCACTGAAATTCCAAAACATATTTTTGGCACGAAAAATGCATCCTACACCCCTGAAAGTTCAGAAAATGTTGGCAGCTCAAGAAAAGGCCTTAAAATGCATGTTAGGCCTTCAAAATGTTGAAAACTTTGGAGGCCCAAAAAAGGGGTTTACAGGCATCCTAGACCCCCTAAAGTCCAGAAAATGTTGTTGGACCAAAAATGGTGTCAGAGAGCTCTGAATGTCCCAAAAACATCTGCAGCCTGAAAGGGGCATTAACCCGCATCCTAGACCTCTGAAATTCCTAAAAATATTTTGTGCACGAAAAATGCATCCTATACCCCTGAAACTCAGAATATGTTAGCAGCCCAAAGAAGGCCTTAAAATGCATTTTAGGCCTACAAAAATTTAGAAAACTTTGGAGGCCCAAAAAAGGGGTTTACAGGCATCCTAGACCCCCTAAAGTCCAGGAAATGTTGTGGGACCAAAAATGGTGTCAGGGAGCTCTGAAAGGGGCATTAACCTGCATCCTAGACCACTGAAATTCACAAAAATATTTTTGGCACGAAAAATGCATCCTACACCCCTGAAAGTTCAGAAAATGTTGGCAGCTCAAGAAAACGCCTTAAAATGCATGTTAGGCCTTCAAAAATGTTGAAAACTTTGGAGGCCCAAAAAAGGGGTTTACAGGCATCCTAGCCCCCTAAAGTCCAGAAAATGTTGTTGGACCAAAAATGGTGTCAGAGAGCTCTGAATGTCCCAAAAACATTTGCAGCCTGAAAGGGCATTAACCCGCATCCTAGACCTCTGAAATTCCAAAAAATATTTTGTGCACAAAAAATGTATCCTATACCCCTGAAACTCAGAATATGTTAGCAGCCCAAAGAAGGCCTTAAAATGCATTTTAGGCCTACAAAAATTTAGAAAACTTTGGAGGCCCAAAAAAGGGGTTTACAGGCATCCTAGACCCCCTAAAGTCCAGAAAATGTTGTGGGACCAAAAATGGTGTCAGGGAGCTCTGAAAGGGGCATTAACCTGCATCCTAGACCACTGAAATTCCCAAAAATATTTTTGGCAATAAAAATGCATCCTACACCCCTGAAGGTTCAGAAAATGTTGGCAGCTCAAGAAAAGGCCTTAAAATGCATGTTAGGCCTTCAAAAATGTTGAAAACTTTGGAGGCACAAAATAGGGGTTTACAGGCATCCTAGACCTCCTAAAGTCCAGAAAATGTTGTTGGATCAAAAACGGTGTCAGAGAGCTCTGAATGTCCCAAAAACATTTGCAGCCTGAAAGGGGCATTAACCCACATCCTAGACCTCTGAAATTCCCAAAAATATTTTGTGCACGAAAAATTCATACTACACCCTTGAAAGTTCAGAATATGTTAGCAGCCCAAAAAAGGCATTAAAATGCATTTTAGGCCTGCAAAAATTTAGAAAACTTTGGAGGCCCAAAAAAGGGGTTTACAGGCATCCTAGACCCCTTCAGGTCCAGAAAATGTTGTTGGATCAAAAACGGTGTCAGAGAGCTCTGAATGTCCCAAAAACATTTGCAACCTGAAAGGGGCATTAACCCGCATCCTAGACCACTGAAATTTCCCAAAATATTTTTGCCATGAAAAATGCATGCTACACCCCTGAAAGTTCAGAAAACACCCCAGAAATGTTGGCAGCTCAAGTAAAGGCCTTAAAATGCATGTTAGGCCTTCAAAAATGTTGAAAACTTTGGAGGCCCAAAAAAGGGGTTTACAGGCATCCTAGACCCCCTAAAGTCCAGAAAATGTTGTTGGACCAAAATCGGTGTCAGAGAGCTCTGATTGTCCCCAAAACATTTGCAGCCTGAAAGGGGCATTAACCCGCATCCTAGACCACTGAAATTCCCAAAAATATTTTTGGCATGAAAAATGCATCCTACACCCCTGCAAGTTCAGAAAATGTTGGTAACTCTAAAAAAGGCCTTAAAATGCATGTTAGGCCTTCAAAAATGTTGAAAACTTTGGAGGCCCAAAAATAGGGTTTACAGGCATCCTAGACCTCCTAAAGTCCAGAAAATGTTGTTGGATCAAAAACGGTGTCAGAGAGCTTTGAATGTCCCAAAAACATTTGCAGCCTGAAAGGGGCATTAACCCACATCCTAGACCTCTGAAATTCCAAAAAATATTTTGTGCACGAAAAATTCATACTACACCCCTGAAAGTTCAGAATATGTTAGCAGCCCAAAAAAGGCATTAAAATGCATTTTAGGCCTGCAAAAATTTAGAAAACTTTGGAGGCCCAAAAAAGGGGTTTACAGGCATCCTAGACCCCCTAAAGTCCAGAAAATGTTGTTGGACCAAAAATGGTGTCAGAGAGTTCTGAATGTCCCAAAAACATTTGCAGCCTGAAAGGGGCATTAACACGCATCCTAGACCACTGAAATTTCCCAAAATATTTTTGCCATGAAAAATGCATGCTACACCCCTGAAAGTTCAGAAAACACCCCAGAAATGTTGCCAGGTCAAAAAAGGCCTTGCAATGCATCCTAGACCTCTGAAATTCCAAAAAATATTTTGTGCACGAAAAATTCATACTACCCCTAAAAGTTCAGAATATGTTAGAAGCCCAAAAAATGCATTCAAATGCATTTTAGGCCTGCAAAAATTTAGAAAACTTTGGAGGCCCAAAAAAGGGGTTTACAGGCATCCTAGATCCCCTAAAGTCCAGAAAATGTTGTTGGACCAAAATCGGTGTCAGAGAGCTCCGAATGTCCCAAAAACATGTGCAACCTGAAAGGGGCATTAACCCGCATCCTAGACCACTGAAATTCCCAAAAATATATTTGCCATGAAAAATGCATCCTACACCCCTGCAAGTTCAGAAAATGTTGGCAGCTCAAGAAAAGGCCTTAAAATGCATGTTAGGCCTTCAAAAATGTTGAAAACTTTGGAGGCACAAAATAGGGGTTTACAGGCATCCTAGACCTCCTAAAGTCCAGAAAATGCTGTTGGATCAAAAACGGTGTCAGAGAGCTCTGAATGTCCCAAAAACATTTGCAGCCACTGAAATTCCCAAAAATATTTTTGGCACGAAAAATGCATCCTACACCCCTGAAAGTTGAGAAAATGTTGGCAGCTCAAGAAAAGGCCTTAAAACACATGTTAGGCCTTCAAAAATGTTGAAAACTTTGGAGGCCCAAAAAAGGGGTTTACAGGCATTCTAGACCCCCTAAGGTCCAGAAAATCTTGTTGGACCAAAAACGGTGTCAGAGAGCTCTGAATGTCCCAAAAACATGTGCAACCTGAAAGGGGCATTAACTCGCATCCCAGACCACTGAAATTCCCAAAAATATTTTTGGCACTAAAAATACATCCTACACCCCTGAAAGTTCAGAAAATGTTTGCAGCTCAAGAAAAGGCCTTAAAATGCATGTTCGGCCTTCAAAAATGTTGAAAACTTTGGAGGCCCAAAAAAGGGGTTTACAGGCATCCTAGACCCCCTAAAGTCCAGAAAATGTTGTTGGACCAGAATCGGTGTCAGAGAGCTCTGAATGTCCCAAAAACATTTGAAGCCTGAAAGGGGCATTAACCCACATCCTAGACCACTGAAATGCCCAAAAATATTTTTGCCCTGAAAAATGCATCCTACACCCCTGCAGGTTCAGAAAATGTTGGCAACTCCAAAAAAGGCCTTAAAATGCATGTTAGGCCTTCAAAAACGTTGAAAACTTTGGAGGCCCAAAAAAGGGATTTACAGGCATCCTAGACCCCCTAACGTCCAGAAAATGTTGTTGGATCAAAAACGTTGTCAGAAAGCTCTGAATGTCCCAAAAACATTTGCAGCCTGAAAGGGGCATTAACCCGCATCCTAGACCTCTGAAATTCCCAAAAATATTTTGTGCACGAAAAATGCATCCTATACCCCTGAAACTCAGAATATGTTAGCAGCCCAAAGAAGGCCTTAAAATGCATTTTAGGTCTAAAAAAATTTAGAAAAATTTGGAGGCCCAAAAAAGGGGTTTACAGGCATCCTAGACCCCCTAAAGTCCAGAAAATGTTGTTGGACCAAAAATGGTGTCAGAGAGCTCTGAATGTCCCAAAAACATTTGCAGCCTGAAAGGGGCATTAACCCGCATCCTAGACCTCTGAAATTCCCAAAAATATTTTGTGCACGAAAAATGCATCCTATACCCCTGAAACTCAGAATATGTTAGCAGCCCAAAGAAGGCCTTAAAATGCATTTTAGGTCTAAAAAAATTTAGAAAAATTTGGAGGCCCAAAAAAGGAGTTTACAGGCATCCTAGACCCCCTAAAGTCCAGAAAATGTTGTTGGACCAAAAATGGTGTCAGAGAGCTCTGAATGTCCCAAAAACATTTGCAGCCTGAAAGGGGCATTAACCCGCATCCTAGACCTCTGAAATTCCAAAAAATATTTTGTGCACAAAAAATGTATCCTATACCCCTGAAACTCAGAATATGTTAGCAGCCCAAAGAAGGCCTTAAAATGCATTTTAGGCTTACAAAAATTTAGAAAACTTTGGAGGCCCAAAAAAGGCGTTTACAGGCATCCTGGACCCCCTAAAGTCCAGAAAATGTTGTGGGACTAAAAATGGTGTCAGAGAACTCCGAATGTCCCAAAAACATGTGCAACCTGAAAGGGGTATTAACCCGCATCCTAGACCACTGAAATTCCCAAAAATATTTTGCCACTAAAAATGCATCCTACACCCCTGAACGTTCATAAAATGTTAGCAGCCCAAAAAAGGCATTAAAATGCATTTTAGGCCTGCAAAAATTTAGAAAACTTTGGAGGCCCAAAAAAGGGGTTTAAGGCATCCTAGACCCCCTAAAGACCAGAAAATGTTGGTGGATCAAAAACGGTGTCAGAGAGCTCCGAATGTCCCAAAAACATGTGCAACCTGAAAGGGGCATTAACCCACATCCTAGACCTCTGAAATTCCCAAAAATATTTTGTGCACGAAAAATTCATACTACACCCTTGAAAGTTCAGAATATGTTAGCAGCCCAAAAAAGGCATTAAAATGCATTTTAGGCCTGCAAAAATTTAGAAAACTTTGGAGGCCCAAAAAGGGGTTTACAGGCATCCTAGACCCCCTAAAGTCCAGAAAATGTTGTTGGACCAAAAATGGTGTCAGAGAGCTCTGAATGTCCCAAAAACATTTGCAGCCACTGAAATTCCCAAAAATATTTTTGGCACGAAAAATGCATCCTACACCCCTGAAAGTTGAGAAAATGTTGGCAGCTCAAGAAAAGGCCTTAAAGCACATGTTAGGCCTTCAAAAATGTTGAAAACTTTGGAGGCCCAAAAAAGGGGTTTACAGGCATCCTAGACCCCCTAAAGTCCAGAAAATGTTGTTGGACCAATATCGGTGTCAGAGAGCTATGAATGTCCCAAAAACATTTGCAGCCTGAAAGGGGCATTAACCCGCATCCTAGACCACTGAAATTTCCCAAAATATTTTTGGCATGAAAAATGCATGCTACACCCCTGAAAGTTCAGAAAACACCCCAGAAATGTTGCCAGCTCAAAAAAGGCCTTAAAATGCATCTTAGACCTGCAAAAATGTTGAAAACTTTGAAGACCCAAAAAAGGGGTTTACAGGCATCCTAGACCCCCTAAAGTCCAGAAAATGTTGTTGGACCAAAATCGGTGTCAGAGAGCTCTGAAAGGGGCATTAACCCGCATCCTAGACCACTGAAATTCCAAAACATATTTTTGGCACGAAAAATGCATCCTACACCCCTGAAAGTTCAGAAAATGTTGGCAGCTCAAGAAAAGGCCTTAAAATGCATGTTAGGCCTTCAAAATGTTGAAAACTTTGGAGGCCCAAAAAAGGGGTTTACAGGCATCCTAGACCCCCTAAAGTCCAGAAAATGTTGTTGGACCAAAAATGGTGTCAGAGAGCTCTGAATGTCCCAAAAACATCTGCAGCCTGAAAGGGGCATTAACCCGCATCCTAGACCTCTGAAATTCCTAAAAATATTTTGTGCACGAAAAATGCATCCTATACCCCTGAAACTCAGAATATGTTAGCAGCCCAAAGAAGGCCTTAAAATGCATTTTAGGCCTACAAAAATTTAGAAAACTTTGGAGGCCCAAAAAAGGGGTTTACAGGCATCCTAGACCCCCTAAAGTCCAGGAAATGTTGTGGGACCAAAAATGGTGTCAGGGAGCTCTGAAAGGGGCATTAACCTGCATCCTAGACCACTGAAATTCACAAAAATATTTTTGGCACGAAAAATGCATCCTACACCCCTGAAAGTTCAGAAAATGTTGGCAGCTCAAGAAAACGCCTTAAAATGCATGTTAGGCCTTCAAAAATGTTGAAAACTTTGGAGGCCCAAAAAAGGGGTTTACAGGCATCCTAGACCCCCTAAAGTCCAGAAAATGTTGTTGGACCAAAAATGGTGTCAGAGAGCTCTGAATGTCCCAAAAACATTTGCAGCCTGAAAGGGCATTAACCCGCATCCTAGACCTCTGAAATTCCAAAAAATATTTTGTGCACAAAAAATGTATCCTATACCCCTGAAACTCAGAATATGTTAGCAGCCCAAAGAAGGCCTTAAAATGCATTTTAGGCCTACAAAAATTTAGAAAACTTTGGAGGCCCAAAAAAGGGGTTTACAGGCATCCTAGACCCCCTAAAGTCCAGAAAATGTTGTGGGACCAAAAATGGTGTCAGGGAGCTCTGAAAGGGGCATTAACCTGCATCCTAGACCACTGAAATTCCCAAAAATATTTTTGGCAATAAAAATGCATCCTACACCCCTGAAGGTTCAGAAAATGTTGGCAGCTCAAGAAAAGGCCTTAAAATGCATGTTAGGCCTTCAAAAATGTTGAAAACTTTGGAGGCACAAAATAGGGGTTTACAGGCATCCTAGACCTCCTAAAGTCCAGAAAATGTTGTTGGATCAAAAACGGTGTCAGAGAGCTCTGAATGTCCCAAAAACATTTGCAGCCTGAAAGGGGCATTAACCCACATCCTAGACCTCTGAAATTCCCAAAAATATTTTGTGCACAAAAAATTCATACTACACCCTTGAAAGTTCAGAATATGTTAGCAGCCCAAAAAAGGCATTAAAATGCATTTTAGGCCTGCAAAAATTTAGAAAACTTTGGAGGCCCAAAAAAGGGGTTTACAGGCATCCTAGACCCCTTCAGGTCCAGAAAATGTTGTTGGATCAAAAACGGTGTCAGAGAGCTCTGAATGTCCCAAAAACATTTGCAACCTGAAAGGGGCATTAACCCGCATCCTAGACCACTGAAATTTCCCAAAATATTTTTGCCATGAAAAATGCATGCTACACCCCTGAAAGTTCAGAAAACACCCCAGAAATGTTGGCAGCTCAAGTAAAGGCCTTAAAATGCATGTTAGGCCTTCAAAAATGTTGAAAACTTTGGAGGCCCAAAAAAGGGGTTTACAGGCATCCTAGACCCCCTAAAGTCCAGAAAATGTTGTTGGACCAAAATCGGTGTCAGAGAGCTCTGATTGTCCCCAAAACATTTGCAGCCTGAAAGGGGCATTAACCCGCATCCTAGACCACTGAAATTCCCAAAAATATTTTTGGCATGAAAAATGCATCCTACACCCCTGCAAGTTCAGAAAATGTTTGTAACTCTAAAAAAGGCCTTAAAATGCATGTTAGGCCTTCAAAAATGTTGAAAACTTTGGAGGCCCAAAAATAGGGTTTACAGGCATCCTAGACCTCCTAAAGTCCAGAAAATGTTGTTGGATCAAAAACGGTGTCAGAGAGCTTTGAATGTCCCAAAAACATTTGCAGCCTGAAAGGGGCATTAACCCACATCCTAGACCTCTGAAATTCCAAAAAATATTTTGTGCACGAAAAATTCATACTACACCCCTGAAAGTTCAGAATATGTTAGCAGCCCAAAAAAGGCATTAAAATGCATTTTAGGCCTGCAAAAATTTAGAAAACTTTGGAGGCCCAAAAAAGGGGTTTACAGGCATCCTAGACCCCCTAAAGTCCAGAAAATGTTGTTGGACCAAAAATGGTGTCAGAGAGTTCTGAATGTCCCAAAAACATTTGCAGCCTGAAAGGGGCATTAACACGCATCCTAGACCACTGAAATTTCCCAAAATATTTTTGCCATGAAAAATGCATGCTACACCCCTGAAAGTTCAGAAAACACCCCAGAAATGTTGCCAGGTCAAAAAAGGCCTTGCAATGCATCCTAGACCTCTGAAATTCCAAAAAATATTTTGTGCACGAAAAATTCATACTACCCCTAAAAGTTCAGAATATGTTAGAAGCCCAAAAAATGCATTCAAATGCATTTTAGGCCTGCAAAAATTTAGAAAACTTTGGAGGCCCAAAAAAGGGGTTTACAGGCATCCTAGATCCCCTAAAGTCCAGAAAATGTTGTTGGACCAAAATCGGTGTCAGAGAGCTCCGAATGTCCCAAAAACATGTGCAACCTGAAAGGGGCATTAACCCGCATCCTAGACCACTGAAATTCCCAAAAATATATTTGCCATGAAAAATGCATCCTACACCCCTGCAAGTTCAGAAAATGTTGGCAGCTCAAGAAAAGGCCTTAAAATGCATGTTAGGCCTTCAAAAATGTTGAAAACTTTGGAGGCCCAAAAAAGGGGTTTACAGGCATCCTAGACCCCCTAAAGTCCAGAAAATGTTGTTGGACCAAAAATGGTGTCAGACAGCTCTGAATGTCCCAAAAACATTTGCAGCCTGAAAGGGACATTAACCCGCATCCTAGACCTCTGAAATTCCAAAAAATATTTTGCCACTAAAAATGCATCCTACACCCCTGAACGTTCATAAAATGTTAGCAGCCCAAAAAAGGCATTAAAATGCATTTTAGGCCTGCAAAAATTTAGAAAACTTTGGAGGCCCAAAAAAGGGGTTTACAGGCATCCTAGACCCCCTAAAGACCAGAAAATGTTGGTGGATCAAAAACGGTGTCAGAGAGCTCCGAATGTCCCAAAAACATGTGCAACCTGAAAGGGGCATTAACCCACATCCTAGACCTCTGAAATTCCCAAAAATATTTTGTGCACGAAAAATTCATACTACACCCTTGAAAGTTCAGAATATGTTAGCAGCCCAAAAAAGGCATTAAAATGCATTTTAGGCCTGCAAAAATTTAGAAAACTTTGGAGGCCCAAAAAGGGGTTTACAGGCATCCTAGACCCGCTAAAGTCCAGAAAATGTTGTTGGACCAAAAATGGTGTCAGAGAGCTCTGAATGTCCCAAAAACATTTGCAGCCACTGAAATTCCCAAAAATATGTTTGGCACGAAAAATGCATCCTACACCCCTGAAAGTTGAGAAAATGTTGGCAGCTCAAGAAAAGGCCTTAAAGCACATTTTAGGCCTTCAAAAATGTTGAAAACTTTGGAGGCCCAAAAAAGGGGTTTACAGGCATCCTAGACCCCCTAAAGTCCAGAAAATGTTGTTGGACCAATATCGGTGTCAGAGAGCTATGAATGTCCCAAAAACATTTGCAGCCTGAAAGGGGCATTAACCCGCATCCTAGACCACTGAAATTTCCCAAAATATTTTTGGCATGAAAAATGCATGCTACACCCCTGAAAGTTCAGAAAACACCCCAGAAATGTTGCCAGCTCAAAAAAGGCCTTAAAATGCATCTTAGACCTGCAAAAATGTTGAAAACTTTGAAGACCCAAAAAAGGGGTTTACAGGCATCCTAGACCCCCTAAAGTCCAGAAAATGTTGTTGGACCAAAATCGGTGTCAGAGAGCTCTGAAAGGGGCATTAACCCGCATCCTAGACCACTGAAATTCCCAAACATATTTTTGGCACGAAAAATGCATCCTACACCCCTGAAAGTTCAGAAAATGTTGGCAGCTCAAGAAAAGGCCTTAAAATGCATGTTAGGCCTTCAAAATGTTGAAAACTTTGGAGGCCCAAAAAAGGGGTTTATAGGCATCCTAGACCCCCTAAAGTCCAGAAAATGTTGTTGGACCAAAAATGGTGTCAGAGAGCTCTGAATGTCCCAAAAACATCTGCAGCCTGAAAGGGGCATTAACCCGCATCCTAGACCTCTGAAATTCCTAAAAATATTTTGTGCACGAAAAATGCATCCTATACCCCTGAAACTCAGAATATGTTAGCAGCCCAAAGAAGGCCTTAAAATGCATTTTAGGCCTACAAAAATTTAGAAAACTTTGGAGGCCCAAAAAAGGGGTTTACAGGCATCCTAGACCCCCTAAAGTCCAGAAAATGTTGTGGGACCAAAAATGGTGTCAGGGAGCTCTGAAAGGGGCATTAACCTGCATCCTAGACCTCTGAAATTCACAAAAATATTTTTGGCACGAAAAATGCATCCTACACCCCTGAAAGTTCAGAAAATGTTGGCAGCTCAAGAAAAGGCCTTAAAATGCATTTTAGGCCTACAAAAATTTAGAAAACTTTGGAGGCCCAAAAAAGGCGTTTACAGGCATCCTAGACCCCCTAAAGTCCAGAAAATGTTGTGGGACTAAAAATGGTGTCAGAGAGCTCCGAATGTCCCAAAAACATGTGCAACCTGAAAGGGGCATTAACCCGCATCCTAGACCACTGAAATTCCCAAAAATATTTTGCCACTAAAAATGCATCCTACACCCCTGAACGTTCATAAAATGTTAGCAGCCCAAAAAAGGCATTAAAATGCATTTTAGGCCTGCAAAAATTTAGAAAACTTTGGAGGCCCAAAAAAGGGGTTTACAGGCATCCTAGACCCCCTATAGACCAGAAAATGTTGGTGGATCGAAAACGGTGTCAGAGAGCTCCGAATGTCCCAAAAACATGTGCAACCTGAAAGGGGCATTAACCCACATCCTAGACCTCTGAAATTCCCAAAAATATTTTGTGCACGAAAAATTCATACTACACCCTTGAAAGTTCAGAATATGTTAGCAGCCCAAAAAAGGCATTAAAATGCATTTTAGGCCTGCATAAATTTAGAAAACTTTGGAGGCCCAAAAAGGGGTTTACAGGCATCCTAGACCCCCAAAAGTCCAGAAAATGTTGTTGGACCAAAAATGGTGTCAGAGAGCTCTGAATGTCCCAAAAACATTTGCAGCCACTGAAATTCCCAAAAATATTTTTGGCACGAAAAATGCATCCTACACCCCTGAAAGTTGAGAAAATGTTGGCAGCTCAAGAAAAGGCCTTAAAGCACATGTTAGGCCTTCAAAAATGTTGAAAACTTTGGAGGCCCAAAAAAGGGGTTTACAGGCATCCTAGACCCCCTAAAGTCCAGAAAATGTTGTTGGACCAATATCGGTGTCAGAGAGCTATGAATGTCCCAAAAACATTTGCAGCCTGAAAGGGGCATTAACCCGCATCCTAGACCACTGAAATTTCCCAAAATATTTTTTGCATGAAAAATGCATGCTACACCCCTGAAAGTTCAGAAAACACCCCAGAAATGTTGCCAGCTCAAAAAAGGCCTTAAAATGCATCTTAGACCTGCAAAAATGTTGAAAACTTTGAAGACCCAAAAAAGGGGTTTACAGGCATCCTAGACCCCCTAAAGTCCAGAAAATGTTGTTGGACCAAAATCGGTGTCAGAGAGCTCTGAAAGGGGCATTAACCCGCATCCTAGACCACTGAAATTCCCAAACATATTTTTGGCACGAAAAATGCATCCTACACCCCTGAAAGTTCAGAAAATGTTGGCAGCTCAAGAAAAGGCCTTAAAATGCATGTTAGGCCTTCAAAATGTTGAAAACTTTGGAGGCCCAAAAAAGGGGTTTACAGGCATCCTAGACCCCCTAAAGTCCAGAAAATGTTGTTGGACCAAAAATTGTGTCAGAGAGCTCTGAATGTCCCAAAAACATCTGCAGCCTGAAAGGGGCATTAACCCGCATCCTAGACCTCTGAAATTCCTAAAAATATTTTGTGCACGAAAAATGCATCCTATACCCCTGAAACTCAGAATATGTTAGCAGCCCAAAGAAGGCCTTAAAATGCATTTTAGGCCTACAAAAATTTAGAAAACTTTGGAGGCCCAAAAAAGGGGTTTACAGGCATCCTAGACCGCCTAAAGTCCAGAAAATGTTGTGGGACCAAAAATGGTGTCAGGGAGCTCTGAAAGGGGCATTAACCTGCATCCTAGACCACTGAAATTCCCAAAAATATTTTTGGCAATAAAAATGCATCCTACACCCCTGAAAGTTCAGAAAATGTTGGCAGCTCAAGAAAAGGCCTTAAAATGCATGTTAGGCCTTCAAAAATGTTGAAAACTTTGGAGGCACAAAATAGGGGTTTACAGGCATCCTGGACCTCCTAAAGTCCAGAAAATGTTGTTGGATCAAAAACGGTGTCAGAGAGCTCTGAATGTCCCAAAAACATTTGCAGCCTGAAAGGGGCATTAACCCACATCCTAGACCTCTGAAATTCCCAAAAATATTTTGTGCACGAAAAATTCATACTACACCCTTGAAAGTTCAGAATATGTTAGCAGCCCAAAAAAGGCATTAAAATGCATTTTAGGCCTGCAAAAATTTAGAAAACTTTGGAGGCCCAAAAAAGGGGTTTACAGGCATCCTAGACCCCTTCAGGTCCAGAAAATGTTGTTGGATCAAAAACGGTATCAGAGAGCTCTGAATGTACCAAAAACATTTGCAGCCTGAAAGGGGCATTAACACGCATCCTAGACCACTGAAATTTCCCAAAATATTTTTGCCATGAAAAATGCATGCTACACCCCTGAAAGTTCAGAAAACACCCCAGAAATGTTGCAAGGTCAAAAAAGGCCTTGAAATGCATCCTAGACCTCTGAAATTCCAAAAAATATTTTGTGCACGAAAAATTCATACTACACCCCTGAAAGTTCAGAATATGTTAGCAGCCCAAAAAAGGCATTAAAATGCATTTTAGGCCTGCAAAAATGTTGAAAACTTTGGAGGCGCAAAATAGGGGTTTACAGGCATCCTAGACCTCCTAAAGTCCAGAAAATGTTGTTGGATCAAAAACGGTGTCAGAGAGCTCTGAATGTCCCAAAAACATTTGCAGCCTGAAAGGGTCATTAACCCGCATCCTAGACCTCTAAAATTCCCAAAAATATTTTGTGCACGAAAAATTCATACTACACCCCTGAAAGTTCAGAATATGTTAGCAGCCCAAAGAAGGCCTTAAAATGCATTTTAGGCCTACAAAAATTTAGAAAACTTTGGAGGCCCAAAAAAGGCGTTTACGGGCATCCTAGACCCCCTAAAGTCCAGAAAATGTTGTGGGACCAAAAATAGTGTCAGAGAGCTTTGAATGTCCCAAAAACATTTGCAGCCTGAAAGGGGCATTAACCGGCATCCTTGACCTCTGAAATTCCCAAAAATATTTTTTGCACGAAAAATGTATACTACCCCTAAAAGTTCAGAATATGTTAGAAGCCCAAAAAATGCATTCAAATGCATTTTAGGCCTGCAAAAATTTAGAAAACTTTGGAGGCCCAAAAAAGGGGTTTACAGGCATCCTAGACCCCCTAAAGTCCAGAAAATGTTGTTGGACCAAAATCGGTGTCAGAGAGCTCCGAATGTCCCAAAAACATGTGCAACCTGAAAGGGGCATTAACCCGCATCCTAGACCACTGAAATTCCCAAAAATATATTTGCCATGAAAAATGCATCCTACACCCCTGCAAGTTCAGAAAATGTTGGCAGCTCAAGAAAAGGCCTTAAAATGCATGTTAGGCCTTCAAAAATGTTGAAAACTTTGGAGGCACAAAATAGGGGTTTACAGGCATCCTAGACCTCCTAAAGTCCAGAAAATGTTGTTGTTGGATCAAAAACGGTGTCAGAGAGCTCTGAATGTCCCAAAAACATTTGCAGCCTGAAAGGGGCATTAACCCACATCCTAGACCTCTGAAATTCCCAAAAATATTTTGTGCACGAAAAATTCATACTACACCCTTGAAAGTTCAGAATATGTTAGCAGCCCAAAAAAGGCATTAAAATGCATTTTAGGCCTGCAAAAATTTAGAAAACTTTGGAGGCCCACAAAAGGGGTTTACAGGCATCCTAGACCCCTTCAGGTCCAGAAAATGTTGTTGGATCAAAAACGGTGTCAGAGAGCTTTGAATGTCCCAAAAACATTTGCAGCCTGAAAGGGGCATTAACCCACATCCTAGACCTCTGAAATTCCAAAAAATATTTTGTGCACGAAAAATTCATACTACACCCCTGAAAGTTCAGAATATGTTAGCAGCCCAAAAAAGGCATTAAAATGCATTTTAGGCCTGCAAAAATTTAGAAAACTTTGGAGGCCCAAAAAAGGGGTTTACAGGCATCCTAGACCCCCTAAAGTCCAGAAAATGTTGTTGGACCAAAAATGGTGTCAGAGAGCTCTGAATGTACCAAAAACATTTGCAGCCTGAAAGGGGCATTAACACGCATCCTAGACCACTGAAATTTCCCAAAATATTTTTGCCATGAAAAATGCATGCTACACCCCTGAAAGTTCAGAAAACACCCCAGAAATGTTGCCAGGTCAAAAAAGGCCTTGAAATGCATCCTAGACCTCTGAAATTCCAAAAAATATTTTGTGCACGAAAAATTCATACTACACCCCTGAAAGTTCAGAATATGTTAGCAGCCCAAAAAAGGCATTAAAATGCATTTTAGGCCTGCAAAAATGTTGAAAACTTTGGAGGCGCAAAATAGGGGTTTACAGGCATCCTAGACCTCCTAAAGTCCAGAAAATGTTGTTGGATCAAAAACGGTGTCAGACAGCTCTGAATGTCCCAAAAACATTTGCAGCCTGAAAGGGTCATTAACCCGCATCCTAGACCTCTAAAATTCCCAAAAATATTTTGTGCACGAAAAATTCATACTACACCCCTGAAAGTTCAGAATATGTTAGCAGCCCAAAGAAGGCCTTAAAATGCATTTTAGGCCTACAAAAATTTAGAAAACTTTGGAGGCCCAAAAAAGGCGTTTACGGGCATCCTAGACCCCCTAAAGTCCAGAAAATGTTGTGGGACCAAAAATAGTGTCAGAGAGCTTTGAATGTCCCAAAAACATTTGCAGCCTGAAAGGGGCATTAACCGGCATCCTTGACCTCTGAAATTCCCAAAAATATTTTTTGCACGAAAAATGTATACTACCCCTAAAAGTTCAGAATATGTTAGAAGCCCAAAAAATGCATTCAAATGCATTTTAGGCCTGCAAAAATTTAGAAAACTTTGGAGGCCCAAAAAAGGGGTTTACAGGCATCCTAGACCCCCTAAAGTCCAGAAAATGTTGTTGGACCAAAATCGGTGTCAGAGAGCTCCGAATGTCCCAAAAACATGTGCAACGTGAAAGGGGCATTAACCCGCATCCTAGACCACTGAAATTCCCAAAAATATATTTGCCATGAAAAATGCATCCTACACCCCTGCAAGTTCAGAAAATGTTGGCAGCTCAAGAAAAGGCCTTAAAATGCATGTTAGGCCTTCAAAAATGTTGAAAACTTTGGAGGCACAAAATAGGGGTTTACAAGCATCCTAGACCTCCTAAAGTCCAGAAAATGTTGTTGGATCAAAAACGGTGTCAGAGAGCTCTGAATGTCCCAAAAACATTTGCAGCCACTGAAATTCCCAAAAATATTTTTGGCACGAAAAATGCATCCTACACCCCTGAAAGTTGAGAAAATGTTGGCAGCTCAAGAAAAGGCCTTAAAACACATGTTAGGCCTTCAAAAATGTTGAAAACTTTGGAGGCCCAAAAAAGGGGTTTACAGGCATTCTAGACCCCCTAAGGTCCAGAAAATCTTGTTGGACCAAAAACGGTGTCAGAGAGCTCTGAATGTCCCAAAAACATGTGCAACCTGAAAGGGGCATTAACTCGCATCCCAGACCACTGAAATTCCCAAAAATATTTTTGGCACTAAAAATACATCCTACACCCCTGAAAGTTCAGAAAATGTTTGCAGCTCAAGAAAAGGCCTTAAAATGCATGTTCGGCCTTCAAAAATGTTGAAAACTTTGGAGGCCCAAAAAAGGGGTTTACAGGCATCCTAGACCCCCTAAAGTCCAGAAAATGTTGTTGGACCAGAATCGGTGTCAGAGAGCTCTGAATGTCCCAAAAACATTTGCAGCCTGAAAGGGGCATTAACCCACATCCTAGACCACTGAAATGCCCAAAAATTTTTTTGCCCTGAAAAATGCATCCTACACCCCTGCAGGTTCAGAAAATGTTGGCAACTCCAAAAAAGGCCTTAAAATGCATGTTAGGCCTTCAAAAACGTTGAAAACTTTGGAGGCCCAAAAAAGGGATTTACAGGCATCCTAGACCCCCTAACGTCCAGAAAATGTTGTTGGATCAAAAACGGTGTCAGAAAGCTCTGAATGTCCCAAAAACATTTGCAGCCTGAAAGGGGCATTAACCCGCATTCTAGACCTCTGAAATTCCCAAAAATATTTTGTGCACAGAAAATTCATACTACACCCCTGAAAATTCAGAATATGTTAGCAGCCCAAAAAAGGCATTAAAATGCATTTTAGGCCTGCAAAAAATTAGAAAACTTTGGAGGCCCAAAAAAGGGGTTTACAGGCATCCTAGACCCCCTAAAGTCCAGAAAATGTTGTTGGACCAAAAATGGTGTCAGAGAGCTCTGAATGTCCCAAAAACATTTGCAGCCTGAAAGGGGCATTAACCCGCATCCTAGACCTCTGAAATTCCCAAAAATATTTTGTGCACGAAAAATGCATCCTATACCCCTGAAACTCAGAATATGTTAGCAGCCCAAAGAAGGCCTTAAAATGCATTTTAGGTCTAAAAAAATTTAGAAAAATTTGGAGGCCCAAAAAAGGCGTTTACAGGCATCCTAGACCCCCTAAAGTCCAGAAAATGTTGTTGGACCAAAAATGGTGTCAGAGAGCTCTGAATGTCCCAAAAACATCTGCAGCCTGAAAGGGGCATTAACCTGCATCCTAGACCACTGAAATTTCCCAAAATATTTTTACCATGAAAAATGCATGCTACACCCCTGAAAGTTCAGAAAACACCCAAGAAATGTTGTGAGCTCAAAAAAGGCCTTAACATGCATCTTAGGTCTGCAAAAATGTTGAAAACTTTGGAGACCCAAAAAAGGGGTTTACAGGCATCCTAGACCCCCTAAAGTCCAGAAAATGTTGGTGGATCAAAAACGGTGTCAGAGAGCTCCGAATGTCCCAAAAACATGTGCAACCTGAAAGGGGCATTAACCCGCATCCTAGACCACTGAAATTCCCAAAAATATTTTTGGCAATAAAAATGCATCCTACACCCCTGAAAGTTCAGAAAATGTTGGCAGCTCAAGAAAAGGCCTTAAAATGCATGTTAGGCCTTCAAAAATGTTGAAAACTTTGGAGGCACAAAATAGGGGTTTACAGGCATCCTAGATCTCCTAAAGTCCAGAAAATGTTGTTGGATCAAAAACGGTGTCAGAGAGCTCTGAATGTCCCAAAAACATTTGCAGCCTGAAAGGGGCATTAACCCACATCCTAGACCTCTGAAATTCCAAAAAATATTTTGTGCACGAAAAATTCATACTACACCCTTGAAAGTTCAGAATATGTTAGCAGCCCAAAAAAGGCATTAAAATGCATTTTAGGCCTGCAAAAATTTAGAAAACTTTGGATGCCCAAAAAAGGGGTTTACAGGCATCCTAGAACCCCTAAAGTCCAGAAAATGTTGTTGGACCAAAAATGGTGTCAGAGAGCTCTGAATGTCCCAAAAACATTTGCAGCCTGAAAGGGGCATTAACCCGCATCCTAGACCTCTAAAATTCCCAAAAATATTTTGTGCACGAAAAATTCATACTACACCCCTGAAAGTTCAGAATATGTTAGCAGCCCAAGGAAGGCCTTAAAATGCATTTTAGGCCTACAAAAATTTAGAAAACTTTGGAGGCCCAAAAAAGGCGTTTACGGGCATCCTAGACCCCCTAAAGACCAGAAAATGTTGGTGGATCAAAAATGGTGTCAGAGAGCTCCGAATGTCCCAAAAACATGTGCAACCTGAAAGGGGCATTAACCCGCATCCTAGACCACTGAAATTCCCAAAAATATTTTGCCACTAAAAATGCATCCTACACCCCTGAACGTTCATAAAATGTTAGCAGCCCAAAAAAGGCATTAAAATGCATTTTAGGCCTGCAAAAATTTAGAAAACTTTGGAGGCCCAAAAAAGGCGTTTACAGGCATCCTAGACCCCCTAAAGTCCAGAAAATGTTGTGGGACTAAAAATGGTGTCAGAGAGCTCCGAATGTCCCAAAAACATGTGCAACCTGAAAGGGGCATTAACCCGCATCCTAGACCACTGAAATTCCCAAAAATATTTTGCCACTAAAAATGCATCCTACACCCCTGAACGTTCATAAAATGTTAGCAGCCCAAAAAAGGCATTAAAATGCATTTTAGGCCTGCAAAAATTTAGAAAACTTTGGAGGCCCAAAAAAGGGGTTTACAGGCATCCTAGACCCCCTAAAGACCAGAAAATGTTGGTGGATCAAAAACGGTGTCAGAGAGCTCCGAATGTCCCAAAAACATGTGCAACCTGAAAGGGGCATTAACCCACATCCTAGACCTCTGAAATTCCCAAAAATATTTTGTGCACGAAAAATTCATACTACACCCTTGAAAGTTCAGAATATGTTAGCAGCCCAAAAAAGGCATTAAAATGCATTTTAGGCCTGCAAAAATTTAGAAAACTTTGGAGGCCCAAAAAGGGGTTTACAGGCATCCTAGACCCCCTAAAGTCCAGAAAATGTTGTTGGACCAAAAATGGTGTCAGAGAGCTCTGAATGTCCCAAAAACATTTGCAGCCTGAAAGGGGCATTAACCCGCATCCTAGACCTCTGAAATTCCAAAAAATATTTTGTGCACAAAAAATGTATACTATACCCCTGAAACTCAGAATATGTTAGCAGCCCAAAGAAGGCCTTAAAATGCATTTTAGGCCTACAAAAATTTAGAAAACTTTGGAGGCCAAAAAAGGCGTTTACAGGCATCCTAGACCCCCTAAAGTCCAGAAAATGTTGTGGGACTAAAAATGGTGTCAGAGAGCTCCGAATGTCCCAAAAACATGTGCAACCTGAAAGGGGCATTAACCCGCATCCTAGACCACTGAAATTCCCAAAAATATTTTGCCACTAAAAATGCATCCTACACCCCTGAACGTTCATAAAATGTTAGCAGCCCAAAAAAGGCATTAAAATGCATTTTAGGCCTGCAAAAATTTAGAAAACTTTGGAGGCCCAAAAAAGGGGTTTACAGGCATCCTAGACCCCCTAAAGACCAGAAAATGTTGGTGGATCAACAACGGTGTCAGAGAGCTCCGAATGTCCCAAAAACATGTGCAACCTGAAAGGGGCATTAACCCACATCCTAGACCTCTGAAATTCCCAAAAATATTTTGTGCACGAAAAATTCATACTACACCCTTGAAAGTTCAGAATATGTTAGCAGCCCAAAAAAGGCATTAAAATGCATTTTAGGCCTGCAAAAATTTAGAAAACTTTGCAGGCCCAAAAAGGGGTTTACAGGCATCCTAGACCCCCTAAAGTCCAGAAAATGTTGTTGGACCAAAAATGGTGTCAGAGAGCTCTGAATGTCCCAAAAACATTTGCAGCCTGAAAGGGGCATTAACCCGCATCCTAGACCTCTGAAATTCCAAAAAATATTTTGTGCACAAAAAATGTATACTATACCCCTGAAACTCAGAATATTTTAGCAGCCCAAAGAAGGCCTTAAAATGCATTTTAGGCCTACAAAAATTTAGAAAACTTTGGAGGCCCAAAAAAGGCGTTTACAGGCATCCTAGACCCCCTAAAGTCCAGAAAATGTTGTGGGACTAAAAATGGTGTCAGAGAGCTCCGAATGTCCCAAAAACATGTGCAACCTGAAAGGGGCATTAACCCGCATCCTAGACCACTGAAATTCCCAAAAATATTTTGCCACTAAAAATGCATCCTACACCCCTGAACGTTCATAAAATGTTAGCAGCCCAAAAAAGGCATTAAAATGCATTTTAGGCCTGCAAAAATTTAGAAAACTTTGGAGGCCCAAAAAAGGGGTTTACAGGCATCCTAGACCCCCTAAAGTCCAGAAAATGTTGTTGGATCAAAAACGGTGTCAGGGAGCTTTGAATGTCCCAAAAACATTTGCAGCCTGAAAGGGGCATTAACCCACATCCTAGACCTCTGAAATTCCCAAAAATATTTTGTGCACGAAAAATTCATACTACACCCCTGAAAGTTCAGAATATGTTAGCAGCCCAAAAAAGGCATTAAAATGCATTTTAGGCCTGCAAAAATTTAGAAAACTTTGGAGGCCCAAAAAAGGGGTTTACAGGCATCCTAGACCCCCTAAAGTCCAGAAAATGTTGTTGGACCAAAAATGGTGTCAGAGAGCTCTGAATGTACCAAAAACATTTGCAGCCTGAAAGGGGCATTAACACGCATCCTAGACCACTGAAATTTCCCAAAATATTTTTGCCATGAAAAATGCATGCTACACCCCTGAAAGTTCAGAAAACACCCAAGAAATGTTGCAAGGTCAAAAAAGGCCTTGAAATGCATCCTAGACCTCTGAAATTCCAAAAAATATTTTGTGCACGAAAAATTCATACTACACCCCTGAAAGTTCAGAATATGTTAGCAGCCCAAAAAAGGCATTAAAATGCATTTTAGGCCTGCAAAAATGTTGAAAACTTTGGAGGCGCAAAATAGGGGTTTACAGGCATCCTAGACCTCCTAAAGTCCAGAAAATGTTGTTGGATCAAAAACGGTGTCAGAGAGCTCTGAATGTCCCAAAAACATTTGCAGCCTGAAAGGGTCATTAACCCGCATCCTAGACCTCTAAAATTCCCAAAAATATTTTGTGCACGAAAAATTCATACTACACCCCTGAAAGTTCAGAATATGTTAGCAGCCCAAAGAAGGCCTTAAAATGCATTTTAGGCCTACAAAAATTTAGAAAACTTTGGAGGCCCAAAAAAGGCGTTTACGGGCATCCTAGACCCCCTAAAGTCCAGAAAATGTTGTGGGACCAAAAATAGTGTCAGAGAGCTTTGAATGTCCCAAAAACATTTGCAGCCTGAAAGGGGCATTAACCGGCATCCTTGACCTCTGAAATTCCCAAAAATATTTTTTGCACGAAAAATGTATACTACCCCTAAAAGTTCAGAATATGTTAGAAGCCCAAAAAATGCATTCAAATGCATTTTAGGCCTGCAAAAATTTAGAAAACTTTGGAGGCCCAAAAAAGGGGTTTACAGGCATCCTAGACCCCCTAAAGTCCAGAAAATGTTGTTGGACCAAAATCGGTGTCAGAGAGCTCCGAATATCCCAAAAACATGTGCAACCTGAAAGGGGCATTAACCCGCATCCTAGACCACTGAAATTCCCAAAAATATATTTGCCATGAAAAATGCATCCTACACCCCTGCAAGTTCAGAAAATGTTGGCAGCTCAAGAAAAGGCCTTAAAATGCATGTTAGGCCTTCAAAAATGTTGAAAACTTTGGAGGCACAAAATAGGGGTTTACAGGCATCCTAGACCTCCTAAAGTCCAGAAAATGTTGTTGTTGGATCAAAAACGGTGTCAGAGAGCTCTGAATGTCCCAAAAACATTTGCAGCCTGAAAGGGGCATTAACCCACATCCTAGACCTCTGAAATTCCCAAAAATATTTTGTGCACGAAAAATTCATACTACACCCTTGAAAGTTCAGAATATGTTAGCAGCCCAAAAAAGGCATTAAAATGCATTTTAGGCCTGCAAAAATTTAGAAAACTTTGGAGGCCCACAAAAGGGGTTTACAGGCATCCTAGACCCCTTCAGGTCCAGAAAATGTTGTTGGATCAAAAACGGTGTCAGAGAGCTTTGAATGTCCCAAAAACATTTGCAGCCTGAAAGGGGCATTAACCCACATCCTAGACCTCTGAAATTCCAAAAAATATTTTGTGCACGAAAAATTCATACTACACCCCTGAAAGTTCAGAATATGTTAGCAGCCCAAAAAAGGCATTAAAATGCATTTTAGGCCTGCAAAAATTTAGAAAACTTTGGAGGCCCAAAAAAGGGGTTTACAGGCATCCTAGACCCCCTAAAGTCCAGAAAATGTTGTTGGACCAAAAATGGTGTCAGAGAGCTCTGAATGTACCAAAAACATTTGCAGCCTGAAAGGGGCATTAACGCGCATCCTAGACCACTGAAATTTCCCAAAATATTTTTGCCATGAAAAATGCATGCTACACCCCTGAAAGTTCAGAAAACACCCCAGAAATGTTGCCAGGTCAAAAAAGGCCTTGAAATGCATCCTAGACCTCTGAAATTCCAAAAAATATTTTGTGCACGAAAAATTCATACTACACCCCTGAAAGTTCAGAATATGTTAGCAGCCCAAAAAAGGCATTAAAATGCATTTTAGGCCTGCAAAAATGTTGAAAACTTTGGAGGCGCAAAATAGGGGTTTACAGGCATCCTAGACCTCCTAAAGTCCAGAAAATGTTGTTGGATCAAAAACGGTGTCAGACAGCTCTGAATGTCCCAAAAACATTTGCAGCCTGAAAGGGTCATTAACCCGCATCCTAGACCTCTAAAATTCCCAAAAATATTTTGTGCACGAAAAATTCATACTACACCCCTGAAAGTTCAGAATATGTTAGCAGCCCAAAGAAGGCCTTAAAATGCATTTTAGGCCTACAAAAATTTAGAAAACTTTGGAGGCCCAAAAAAGGCGTTTACGGGCATCCTAGACCCCCTAAAGTCCAGAAAATGTTGTGGGACCAAAAATAGTGTCAGAGAGCTTTGAATGTCCCAAAAACATTTGCAGCCTGAAAGGGGCATTAACCGGCATCCTTGACCTCTGAAATTCCCAAAAATATTTTTTGCACGAAAAATGTATACTACCCCTAAAAGTTCAGAATATGTTAGAAGCCCAAAAAATGCATTCAAATGCATTTTAGGCCTGCAAAAATTTAGAAAACTTTGGAGGCCCAAAAAAGGGGTTTACAGGCATCCTAGACCCCCTAAAGTCCAGAAAATGTTGTTGGACCAAAATCGGTGTCAGAGAGCTCCGAATGTCCCAAAAACATGTGCAACGTGAAAGGGGCATTAACCCGCATCCTAGACCACTGAAATTCCCAAAAATATATTTGCCATGAAAAATGCATCCTACACCCCTGCAAGTTCAGAAAATGTTGGCAGCTCAAGAAAAGGCCTTAAAATGCATGTTAGGCCTTCAAAAATGTTGAAAACTTTGGAGGCACAAAATAGGGGTTTACAGGCATCCTAGACCTCCTAAAGTCCAGAAAATGTTGTTGGATCAAAAACGGTGTCAGAGAGCTCTGAATGTCCCAAAAACATTTGCAGCCACTGAAATTCCCAAAAATATTTTTGGCACGAAAAATGCATCCTACACCCCTGAAAGTTGAGAAAATGTTGGCAGCTCAAGAAAAGGCCTTAAAACACATGTTAGGCCTTCAAAAATGTTGAAAACTTTGGAGGCCCAAAAAAGGGGTTTACAGGCATTCTAGACCCCCTAAGGTCCAGAAAATCTTGTTGGACCAAAAACGGTGTCAGAGAGCTCTGAATGTCCCAAAAACATGTGCAACCTGAAAGGGGCATTAACTCGCATCCCAGACCACTGAAATTCCCAAAAATATTTTTGGCACTAAAAATACATCCTACACCCCTGAAAGTTCAGAAAATGTTTGCAGCTCAAGAAAAGGCCTTAAAATACATGTTCGGCCTTCAAAAATGTTGAAAACTTTGGAGGCCCAAAAAAGGGGTTTACAGGCATCCTAGACCCCCTAAAGTCCAGAAAATGTTGTTGGACCAGAATCGGTGTCAGAGAGCTCTGAATGTCCCAAAAACATTTGCAGCCTGAAAGGGGCATTAACCCACATCCTAGACCACTGAAATGCCCAAAAATTTTTTTGCCCTGAAAAATGCATCCTACACCCCTGCAGGTTCAGAAAATGTTGGCAACTCCAAAAAAGGCCTTAAAATGCATGTTAGGCCTTCAAAAACGTTGAAAACTTTGGAGGCCCAAAAAAGGGATTTACAGGCATCCTAGACCCCCTAACGTCCAGAAAATGTTGTTGGATCAAAAACGGTGTCAGAAAGCTCTGAATGTCCCAAAAACATTTGCAGCCTGAAAGGGGCATTAACCCGCATTCTAGACCTCTGAAATTCCCAAAAATATTTTGTGCACAGAAAATTCATACTACACCCCTGAAAATTCAGAATATGTTAGCAGCCCAAAAAAGGCATTAAAATGCATTTTAGGCCTGCAAAAAATTAGAAAACTTTGGAGGCCCAAAAAAGGGGTTTACAGGCATCCTAGACCCCCTAAAGTCCAGAAAATGTTGTTGGACCAAAAATGGTGTCAGAGAGCTCTGAATGTCCCAAAAACATTTGCAGCCTGAAAGGGGCATTAACCCGCATCCTAGACCTCTGAAATTCCCAAAAATATTTTGTGCACGAAAAATGCATCCTATACCCCTGAAACTCAGAATATGTTAGCAGCCCAAAGAAGGCCTTAAAATGCATTTTAGGTCTAAAAAAATTTAGAAAAATTTGGAGGCCCAAAAAAGGCGTTTACAGGCATCCTAGACCCCCTAAAGTCCAGAAAATGTTGTTGGACCAAAAATGGTGTCAGAGAGCTCTGAATGTCCCAAAAACATCTGCAGCCTGAAAGGGGCATTAACCTGCATCCTAGACCACTGAAATTTCCCAAAATATTTTTACCATGAAAAATGCATGCTACACCCCTGAAAGTTCAGAAAACACCCAAGAAATGTTGTGAGCTCAAAAAAGGCCTTAACATGCATCTTAGGTCTGCAAAAATGTTGAAAACTTTGGAGACCCAAAAAAGGGGTTTACAGGCATCCTAGACCCCCTAAAGTCCAGAAAATGTTGGTGGATCAAAAACGGTGTCAGAGAGCTCCGAATGTCCCAAAAACATGTGCAACCTGAAAGGGGCATTAACCCGCATCCTAGACCACTGAAATTCCCAAAAATATTTTTGGCAATAAAAATGCATCCTACACCCCTGAAAGTTCAGAAAATGTTGGCAGCTCAAGAAAAGGCCTTAAAATGCATGTTAGGCCTTCAAAAATGTTGAAAACTTTGGAGGCACAAAATAGGGGTTTACAGGCATCCTAGATCTCCTAAAGTCCAGAAAATGTTGTTGGATCAAAAACGGTGTCAGAGAGCTCTGAATGTCCCAAAAACATTTGCAGCCTGAAAGGGGCATTAACCCACATCCTAGACCTCTGAAATTCCAAAAAATATTTTGTGCACGAAAAATTCATACTACACCCTTGAAAGTTCAGAATATGTTAGCAGCCCAAAAAAGGCATTAAAATGCATTTTAGGCCTGCAAAAATTTAGAAAACTTTGGATGCCCAAAAAAGGGGTTTACAGGCATCCTAGAACCCCTAAAGTCCAGAAAATGTTGTTGGACCAAAAATGGTGTCAGAGAGCTCTGAATGTCCCAAAAACATTTGCAGCCTGAAAGGGGCATTAACCCGCATCCTAGACCTCTAAAATTCCCAAAAATATTTTGTGCACGAAAAATTCATACTACACCCCTGAAAGTTCAGAATATGTTAGCAGCCCAAGGAAGGCCTTAAAATGCATTTTAGGCCTACAAAAATTTAGAAAACTTTGGAGGCCCAAAAAAGGCGTTTACGGGCATCCTAGACCCCCTAAAGACCAGAAAATGTTGGTGGATCAAAAATGGTGTCAGAGAGCTCCGAATGTCCCAAAAACATGTGCAACCTGAAAGGGGCATTAACCCGCATCCTAGACCACTGAAATTCCCAAAAATATTTTGCCACTAAAAATGCATCCTACACCCCTGAACGTTCATAAAATGTTAGCAGCCCAAAAAAGGCATTAAAATGCATTTTAGGCCTGCAAAAATTTAGAAAACTTTGGAGGCCCAAAAAAGGCGTTTACAGGCATCCTAGACCCCCTAAAGTCCAGAAAATGTTGTGGGACTAAAAATGGTGTCAGAGAGCTCCGAATGTCCCAAAAACATGTGCAACCTGAAAGGGGCATTAACCCGCATCCTAGACCACTGAAATTCCCAAAAATATTTTGCCACTAAAAATGCATCCTACACCCCTGAACGTTCATAAAATGTTAGCAGCCCAAAAAAGGCATTAAAATGCATTTTAGGCCTGCAAAAATTTAGAAAACTTTGGAGGCCCAAAAAAGGGGTTTACAGGCATCCTAGACCCCCTAAAGACCAGAAAATGTTGGTGGATCAAAAACGGTGTCAGAGAGCTCCGAATGTCCCAAAAACATGTGCAACCTGAAAGGGGCATTAACCCACATCCTAGACCTCTGAAATTCCCAAAAATATTTTGTGCACGAAAAATTCATACTACACCCTTGAAAGTTCAGAATATGTTAGCAGCCCAAAAAAGGCATTAAAATGCATTTTAGGCCTGCAAAAATTTAGAAAACTTTGGAGGCCCAAAAAGGGGTTTACAGGCATCCTAGACCCCCTAAAGTCCAGAAAATGTTGTTGGACCAAAAATGGTGTCAGAGAGCTCTGAATGTCCCAAAAACATTTGCAGCCTGAAAGGGGCATTAACCCGCATCCTAGACCTCTGAAATTCCAAAAAATATTTTGTGCACAAAAAATGTATACTATACCCCTGAAACTCAGAATATGTTAGCAGCCCAAAGAAGGCCTTAAAATGCATTTTAGGCCTACAAAAATTTAGAAAACTTTGGAGGCCCAAAAAAGGCGTTTACAGGCATCCTAGACCCCCTAAAGTCCAGAAAATGTTGTGGGACTAAAAATGGTGTCAGAGAGCTCCGAATGTCCCAAAAACATGTGCAACCTGAAAGGGGCATTAACCCGCATCCTAGACCACTGAAATTCCCAAAAATATTTTGCCACTAAAAATGCATCCTACACCCCTGAACGTTCATAAAATGTTAGCAGCCCAAAAAAGGCATTAAAATGCATTTTAGGCCTGCAAAAATTTAGAAAACTTTGGAGGCCCAAAAAAGGGGTTTACAGGCATCCTAGACCCCCTAAAGACCAGAAAATGTTGGTGGATCAACAACGGTGTCAGAGAGCTCCGAATGTCCCAAAAACATGTGCAACCTGAAAGGGGCATTAACCCACATCCTAGACCTCTGAAATTCCCAAAAATATTTTGTGCACGAAAAATTCATACTACACCCTTGAAAGTTCAGAATATGTTAGCAGCCCAAAAAAGGCATTAAAATGCATTTTAGGCCTGCAAAAATTTAGAAAACTTTGGAGGCCCAAAAAGGGGTTTACAGGCATCCTAGACCCCCTAAAGTCCAGAAAATGTTGTTGGATCAAAAACGGTGTCAGAGAGCTCTGAATGTCCCAAAAACATTTGCAACCTGAAAGGGGCATTAACCCGCATCCTAGACCACTGAAATTTCCCAAAATATTTTTGCCATGAAAAATGCATGCTACACCCCTGAAAGTTCAGAAAACACCCCAGAAATGTTGGCAGCTCAAGTAAAGGCCTTAAAATGCATGTTAGGCCTTCAAAAATGTTGAAAACTTTGGAGGCCCAAAAAAGGGGTTTACAGGCATCCTAGACCCCCTAAAGTCCAGAAAATGTTGTTGGACCAAAATCGGTGTCAGAGAGCTCTGATTGTCCCCAAAACATTTGCAGCCTGAAAGGGGCATTAACCCGCATCCTAGACCACTGAAATTCCCAAAAATATTTTTGGCATGAAAAATGCATCCTACACCCCTGCAAGTTCAGAAAATGTTGGTAACTCTAAAAAAGGCCTTAAGATGCATGTTAGGCCTTCAAAAATGTTGAAAACTTTGGAGGCACAAAATAGGGGTTTACAGGCATCCTAGACCTCCTAAAGTCCAGAAAATGTTGTTGGATCAAAAACGGTGTCAGAGAGCTCTGAATGTCCCAAAAATATTTTGTGCACGAAAAATTCATACTACACCCTTGAAAGTTCAGAATATGTTAGCAGCCCAAAAAAGGCATTAAAATGCATTTTAGGCCTGCAAAAATTTAGAAAACTTTGGAGGCCCAAAAAAGGGGTTTACAGGCATCCTAGACCCCTTCAGGTCCAGAAAATGTTGTTGGATCAAAAACGGTGTCAGAGAGCTCTGAATGTCCCAAAAACATTTGCAACCTGAAAGGGGCATTAACCCGCATCCTAGACCACTGAAATTTCCCAAAATATTTTTGCCATGAAAAATGCATGCTACACCCCTGAAAGTTCAGAAAACACCCCAGAAATGTTGGCAGCTCAAGTAAAGGCCTTAAAATGCATGTTAGGCCTTCAAAAATGTTGAAAACTTTGGAGGCCCAAAAAAGGGGTTTACAGGCATCCTAGACCCCCTAAAGTCCAGAAAATGTTGTTGGACCAAAATCGGTGTCAGAGAGCTCTGATTGTCCCCAAAACATTTGCAGCCTGAAAGGGGCATTAACCCGCATCCTAGACCACTGAAATTCCCAAAAATATTTTTGGCATGAAAAATGCATCCTACACCCCTGCAAGTTCAGAAAATGTTGGTAACTCTAAAAAAGGCCTTAAGATGCATGTTAGGCCTTCAAAAATGTTGAAAACTTTGGAGGCCCAAAAATAGGGTTTACAGGCATCCTAGACCTCCTAAAGTCCAGAAAATGTTGTTGGATCAAAAACGGTGTCAGAGAGCTTTGAATGTCCCAAAAACATTTGCAGCCTGAAAGGGGCATTAACCCACATCCTAGACCTCTGAAATTCCAAAAAATATTTTGTGCACGAAAAATTCATACTACACCCCTGAAAGTTCAGAATATGTTAGCAGCCCAAAAAAGGCATTAAAATGCATTTTAGGCCTGCAAAAATTTAGAAAACTTTGGAGGCCCAAAAAAGGGGTTTACAGGCATCCTAGACCCCCTAAAGTCCAGAAAATGTTGTTGGACCAAAAATGGTGTCAGAGAGCTCTGAATGTCCCAAAAACATTTGCAGCCTGAAAGGGGCATTAACACGCATCCTAGACCACTGAAATTTCCCAAAATATTTTTGCCATGAAAAATGCATGCTACACCCCTGAAAGTTCAGAAAACACCCCAGAAATGTTGCCAGGTCAAAAAAGGCCTTGAAATGCATCCTAGACCTCTGAAATTCCAAAAAATATTTTGTGCACGAAAAATTCATACTACACCCCTGAAAGTTCAGAATATGTTAGCAGCCCAAAAAAGGCATTAAAATGCATTTTAGGCCTGCAAAAATGTTGAAAACTTTGGAGGCGCAAAATAGGGGTTTACAGGCATCCTAGACCTCCTAAAGTCCAGAAAATGTTGTTGGATCAAAAACGGTGTCAGAGAGCTCTGAATGTCCCAAAAACATTTGCAGCCTGAAAGGGTCATTAACCCGCATCCTAGACCTCTAAAATTCCCAAAAATATTTTGTGCACGAAAAATTCATACTACACCCCTGAAAGTTCAGAATATGTTAGCAGCCCAAAGAAGGCCTTAAAATGCATTTTAGGCCTACAAAAATTTAGAAAACTTTGGAGGCCCAAAAAAGGCGTTTACCGGCATCCTAGACCCCCTAAAGTCCAGAAAATGTTGTGGGACCAAAAATAGTGTCAGAGAGCTCTGAATGTCCCAAAAACATTTGCAGCCTGAAAGGGGCATTAACCGGCATCCTTGACCTCTGAAATTCCCAAAAATATTTTTTGCACGAAAAATGTATACTACCCCTAAAAGTTCAGAATATGTTAGAAGCCCAAAAAATGCATTCAAATGCATTTTAGGCCTGCAAAAATTTAGAAAACTTTGGAGGCCCAAAAAAGGGGTTTACAGGCATCCTAGACCCCCTAAAGTCCAGAAAATGTTGTTGGACCAAAATCGGTGTCAGAGAGCTCCGAATGTCCCAAAAACATGTGCAACCTGAAAGGGGCATTAACCCGCATCCTAGACCACTGAAATTCCCAAAAATATATTTGCCATGAAAAATGCATCCTACACCCCTGCAAGTTCAGAAAATGTTGGCAGCTCAAGAAAAGGCCTTAAAATGCATGTTAGGCCTTCAAAAATGTTGAAAACTTTGGAGGCAAAAAATAGGGGTTTACAGGCATCCTAGACCTCCTAAAGTCCAGAAAATGTTGTTGGATCAAAAACGGTGTCAGAGAGCTCTGAATGTCCCAAAAACATTTGCAGCCACTGAAATTCCCAAAAATATTTTTGGCACGAAAAATGCATCCTACACCCCTGAAAGTTGAGAAAATGTTGGCAGCTCAAGAAAAGGCCTTAAAACACATGTTAGGCCTTCAAAAATGTTGAAAACTTTGGAGGCCCAAAAAAGGGGTTTACAGGCATTCTAGACCCCCTAAGGTCCAGAAAATCTTGTTGGACCAAAAACGGTGTCAGAGAGCTCTGAATGTCCCAAAAACATGTGCAACCTGAAAGGGGCATTAACTCGCATCCCAGACCACTGAAATTCCCAAAAATATTTTTGGCACTAAAAATACATCCTACACCCCTGAAAGTTCAGAAAATGTTTGCAGCTCAAGAAAAGGCCTTAAAATGCATGTTCGGCCTTCAAAAATGTTGAAAACTTTGGAGGCCCAAAAAAGGGGTTTACAGGCATCCTAGACCCCCTAAAGTCCAGAAAATGTTGTTGGACCAGAATCGGTGTCAGAGAGCTCTGAATGTCCCAAAAACATTTGCAGCCTGAAAGGGGCATTAACCCACATCCTAGACCACTGAAATGCCCAAAAATATTTTTGCCCTGAAAAATGCATCCTACACCCCTGCAGGTTCAGAAAATGTTGGCAACTCCAAAAAAGGCCTTAAAATGCATGTTAGGCCTTCAAAAACGTTGAAAACTTTGGAGGCCCAAAAAAGGGATTTACAGGCATCCTAGACCCCCTAACGTCCAGAAAATGTTGTTGGATCAAAAACGGTGTCAGAAAGCTCTGAATGTCCCAAAAACATTTGCAGCCTGAAAGGGGCATTAACCCGCATTCTAGACCTCTGAAATTCCCAAAAATATTTTGTGCACAGAAAATTCATACTACACCCCTGAAAATTCAGAATATGTTAGCAGCCCAAAAAAGGCATTAAAATGCATTTTAGGCCTGCAAAAAATTAGAAAACTTTGGAGGCCCAAAAAAGGGGTTTACAGGCATCCTAGACCCCCTAAAGTCCAGAAAATGTTGTTGGACCAAAAATGGTGTCAGAGAGCTCTGAATGTCCCAAAAACATTTGCAGCCTGAAAGGGGCATTAACCCGCATCCTAGACCTCTGAAATTCCCAAAAATATTTTGTGCACGAAAAATGCATCCTATACCCCTGAAACTCAGAATATGTTAGCAGCCCAAAGAAGGCCTTAAAATGCATGTTAGGCCTTCAAAAATGTTGAAAACGTTGGAGGCACAAAATAGGGGTTTACAGGCATCCTAGACCTCCTAAAGTCCAGAAAATGTTGTTGGATCAAAAACGGTGTCAGAGAGCTCTGAATGTCCCAAAAACATTTGCAGCCTGAAAGGGGCATTAACCCACATCCTAGACCTCTGAAATTCCCAAAAATATTTTGTGCACGAAAAATTCATACTACACCCTTGAAAGTTCAGAATATGTTAGCAGCCCAAAAAAGGCATTAAAATGCATTTTAGGCCTGCAAAAATTTAGAAAACTTTGGAGGCCCAAAAAAGGGGTTTACAGGCATCCTAGACCCCTTCAGGTCCAGAAAATGTTGTTGGATCAAAAACGGTGTCAGAGAGCTCTGAATGTCCCAAAAACATTTGCAACCTGAAAGGGGCATTAACCCGCATCCTAGACCACTGAAATTTCCCAAAATATTTTTGCCATGAAAAATGCATGCTACACCCCTGAAAGTTCAGAAAACACCCCAGAAATGTTGGCAGCTCAAGTAAAGGCCTTAAAATGCATGTTAGGCCTTCAAAAATGTTGAAAACTTTGGAGGCCCAAAAAAGGGGTTTACAGTCATCCTAGACCCCCTAAAGTCCAGAAAATGTTGTTGGACCAAAATCGGTGTCAGAGAGCTCTGATTGTCCCCAAAACATTTGCAGCCTGAAAGGGGCATTAACCCGCATCCTAGACCACTGAAATTCCCAAAAATATTTTTGGCATGAAAAATGCATCCTACACCCCTGCAAGTTCAGAAAATGTTGGTAACTCTAAAAAAGGCCTTAAAATGCATGTTAGGCCTTCAAAAATGTTGAAAACTTTGGAGGCCCAAAAATAGGGTTTACAGGCATCCTAGACCTCCTAAAGTCCAGAAAATGTTGTTGGATCAAAAACGGTGTCAGAGAGCTTTGAATGTCCCAAAAACATTTGCAGCCTGAAAGGGGCATTAACCCACATCCTAGACCTCTGAAATTCCAAAAAATATTTTGTGCACGAAAAATTCATACTACACCCCTGAAAGTTCAGAATATGTTAGCAGCCCAAAAAAGGCATTAAAATGCATTTTAGGCCTGCAAAAATTTAGAAAACTTTGGAGGCCAAAAAAAGGGGTTTACAGGCATCCTAGACCCCCTAAAGTCCAGAAAATGTTGTTGGACCAAAAATGGTGTCAGAGAGCTCTGAATGTCCCAAAAACATTTGCAGCCTGAAAGGGGCATTAACACGCATCCTAGACCACTGAAATTTCCCAAAATATTTTTGCCATGAAAAATGCATGCTACACCCCTGAAAGTTCAGAAAACACCCCAGAAATGTTGCCAGGTCAAAAAAGGCCTTGAAATGCATCCTAGACCTCTGAAATTCCAAAAAATATTTTGTGCACGAAAAATTCATACTACACCCCTGAAAGTTCAGAATATGTTAGCAGCCCAAAAAAGGCATTAAAATGCATTTTAGGCCTGCAAAAATGTTGAAAACTTTGGAGGCGCAAAATAGGGGTTTACAGGCATCCTAGACCTCCTAAAGTCCAGAAAATGTTGTTGGAACAAAAACGGTGTCAGAGAGCTCTGAATGTCCCAAAAACATTTGCAGCCTGAAAGGGTCATTAACCCGCATCCTAGACCTCTAAAATTCCCAAAAATATTTTGTGCACGAAAAATTCATACTACACCCCTGAAAGTTCAGAATATGTTAGCAGCCCAAAGAAGGCCTTAAAATGCATTTTAGGCCTACAAAAATTTAGAAAACTTTGGAGGCCCAAAAAAGGCGTTTACGGGCATCCTAGACCCCCTAAAGTCCAGAAAATGTTGTGGGACCAAAAATAGTGTCAGAGAGCTCTGAATGTCCCAAAAACATTTGCAGCCTGAAAGGGGCATTAACCGGCATCCTTGACCTCTGAAATTCCCAAAAATATTTTTTGCACGAAAAATGTATACTACCCCTAAAAGTTCAGAATATGTTAGAAGCCCAAAAAATGCATTCAAATGCATTTTAGGCCTGCAAAAATTTAGAAAACTTTGGAGGCCCAAAAAAGGGGTTTACAGGCATCCTAGACCCCCTAAAGTCCAGAAAATGTTGTTGGACCAAAATCGGTGTCAGAGAGCTCCGAATGTCCCAAAAACATGTGCAACCTGAAAGGGGCATTAACCCGCATCCTAGACCACTGAAATTCCCAAAAATATATTTGCCATGAAAAATGCATCCTACACCCCTGCAAGTTCAGAAAATGTTGGCAGCTCAAGAAAAGGCCTTAAAATGCATGTTAGGCCTTCAAAAATGTTGAAAACTTTGGAGGCAAAAAATAGGGGTTTACAGGCATCCTAGACCTCCTAAAGTCCAGAAAATGTTGTTGGATCAAAAACGGTGTCAGAGAGCTCTGAATGTCCCAAAAACATTTGCAGCCACTGAAATTCCCAAAAATATTTTTGGCACGAAAAATGCATCCTACACCCCTGAAAGTTGAGAAAATGTTGGCAGCTCAAGAAAAGGCCTTAAAACACATGTTAGGCCTTCAAAAATGTTGAAAACTTTGGAGGCCCAAAAAAGGGGTTTACAGGCATTCTAGACCCCCTAAGGTCCAGAAAATCTTGTTGGACCAAAAACGGTGTCAGAGAGCTCTGAATGTCCCAAAAACATGTGCAACCTGAAAGGGGCATTAACTCGCATCCCAGACCACTGAAATTCCCAAAAATATTTTTGGCACTAAAAATACATCCTACACCCCTGAAAGTTCAGAAAATGTTTGCAGCTCAAGAAAAGGCCTTAAAATGCATGTTCGGCCTTCAAAAATGTTGAAAACTTTGGAGGCCCAAAAAAGGGGTTTACAGGCATCCTAGACCCCCTAAAGTCCAGAAAATGTTGTTGGACCAGAATCGGTGTCAGAGAGCTCTGAATGTCCCAAAAACATTTGCAGCCTGAAAGGGGCATTAACCCACATCCTAGACCACTGAAATGCCCAAAAATATTTTTGCCCTGAAAAATGCATCCTACACCCCTGCAGGTTCAGAAAATGTTGGCAACTCCAAAAAAGGCCTTAAAATGCATGTTAGGCCTTCAAAAACGTTGAAAACTTTGGAGGCCCAAAAAAGGGATTTACAGGCATCCTAGACCCCCTAACGTCCAGAAAATGTTGTTGGATCAAAAACGGTGTCAGAAAGCTCTGAATGTCCCAAAAACATTTGCAGCCTGAAAGGGGCATTAACCCGCATTCTAGACCTCTGAAATTCTCAAAAATATTTTGTGCACAGAAAATTCATACTACACCCCTGAAAATTCAGAATATGTTAGCAGCCCAAAAAAGGCATTAAAATGCATTTTAGGCCTGCAAAAAATTAGAAAACTTTGGAGGCCCAAAAAAGGGGTTTACAGGCATCCTAGACCCCCTAAAGTCCAGAAAATGTTGTTGGACCAAAAATGGTGTCAGAGAGCTCTGAATGTCCCAAAAACATTTGCAGCCTGAAAGGGGCATTAACCCGCATCCTAGACCTCTGAAATTCCCAAAAATATTTTGTGCACGAAAAATGCATCCTATACCCCTGAAACTCAGAATATGTTAGCAGCCCAAAGAAGGCCTTAAAATGCATGTTAGGCCTTGAAAAATGTTGAAAACTTTGGAGGCACAAAATAGGGGTTTACAGGCATCCTAGACCTCCTAAAGTCCAGAAAATGTTGTTGGATCAAAAACGGTGTCAGAGAGCTCTGAATGTCCCAAAAACATTTGCAGCCTGAAAGGGGCATTAACCCACATCCTAGACCTCTGAAATTCCCAAAAATATTTTGTGCACGAAAAATTCATACTACACCCTTGAAAGTTCAGAATATGTTAGCAGCCCAAAAAAGGCATTAAAATGCATTTTAGGCCTGCAAAAATTTAGAAAACTTTGGAGGCCCAAAAAAGGGGTTTACAGGCATCCTAGACCCCTTCAGGTCCAGAAAATGTTGTTGGATCAAAAACGGTGTCAGAGAGCTCTGAATGTCCCAAAAACATTTGCAACCTGAAAGGGGCATTAACCCGCATCCTAGACCACTGAAATTTCCCAAAATATTTTTGCCATGAAAAATGCATGCTACACCCCTGAAAGTTCAGAAAACACCCCAGAAATGTTGGCAGCTCAAGTAAAGGCCTTAAAATGCATGTTAGGCCTTCAAAAATGTTGAAAACTTTGGAGGCCCAAAAAAGGGGTTTACAGTCATCCTAGACCCCCTAAAGTCCAGAAAATGTTGTTGGACCAAAATCGGTGTCAGAGAGCTCTGATTGTCCCCAAAACATTTGCAGCCTGAAAGGGGCATTAACCCGCATCCTAGACCACTGAAATTCCCAAAAATATTTTTGGCATGAAAAATGCATCCTACACCCCTGCAAGTTCAGAAAATGTTGGTAACTCTAAAAAAGGCCTTAAAATGCATGTTAGGCCTTCAAAAATGTTGAAAACTTTGGAGGCCCAAAAATAGGGTTTACAGGCATCCTAGACCTCCTAAAGTCCAGAAAATGTTGTTGGATCAAAAACGGTGTCAGAGAGCTTTGAATGTCCCAAAAACATTTGCAGCCTGAAAGGGGCATTAACCCACATCCTAGACCTCTGAAATTCCAAAAAATATTTTGTGCACGAAAAATTCATACTACACCCCTGAAAGTTCAGAATATGTTAGCAGCCCAAAAAAGGCATTAAAATGCATTTTAGGCCTGCAAAAATTTAGAAAACTTTGGAGGCCCAAAAAAGGGGTTTACAGGCATCCTAGACCCCCTAAAGTCCAGAAAATGTTGTTGGACCAAAAATGGTGTCAGAGAGCTCTGAATGTCCCAAAAACATTTGCAGCCTGAAAGGGGCATTAACACGCATCCTAGACCACTGAAATTTCCCAAAATATTTTTGCCATGAAAAATGCATGCTACACCCCTGAAAGTTCAGAAAACACCCCAGAAATGTTGCCAGGTCAAAAAAGGCCTTGAAATGCATCCTAGACCTCTGAAATTCCAAAAAATATTTTGTGCACGAAAAATTCATACTACACCCCTGAAAGTTCAGAATATGTTAGCAGCCCAAAAAAGGCATTAAAATGCATTTTAGGCCTGCAAAAATGTTGAAAACTTTGGAGGCGCAAAATAGGGGTTTACAGGCATCCTAGACCTCCTAAAGTCCAGAAAATGTTGTTGGATCAAAAACGGTGTCAGAGAGCTCTGAATGTCCCAAAAACATTTGCAGCCTGAAAGGGTCATTAACCCGCATCCTAGACCTCTAAAATTCCCAAAAATATTTTGTGCACGAAAAATTCATACTACACCCCTGAAAGTTCAGAATATGTTAGCAGCCCAAAGAAGGCCTTAAAATGCATTTTAGGCCTACAAAAATTTAGAAAACTTTGGAGGCCCAAAAAAGGCGTTTACGGGCATCCTAGACCCCCTAAAGTCCAGAAAATGTTGTGGGACCAAAAATAGTGTCAGAGAGCTCTGAATGTCCCAAAAACATTTGCAGCCTGAAAGGGGCATTAACCGGCATCCTTGACCTCTGAAATTCCCAAAAATATTTTTTGCACGAAAAATGTATACTACCCCTAAAAGTTCAGAATATGTTAGAAGCCCAAAAAATGCATTCAAATGCATTTTAGGCCTGCAAAAATTTAGAAAACTTTGGAGGCCCAAAAAAGGGGTTTACAGGCATCCTAGACCCCCTAAAGTCCAGAAAATGTTGTTGGACCAAAATCGGTGTCAGAGAGCTCCGAATGTCCCAAAAACATGTGCAACCTGAAAGGGGCATTAACCCGCATCCTAGACCACTGAAATTCCCAAAAATATATTTGCCATGAAAAATGCATCCTACACCCCTGCAAGTTCAGAAAATGTTGGCAGCTCAAGAAAAGGCCTTAAAATGCATGTTAGGCCTTCAAAAATGTTGAAAACTTTGGAGGCAAAAAATAGGGGTTTACAGGCATCCTAGACCTCCTAAAGTCCAGAAAATGTTGTTGGATCAAAAACGGTGTCAGAGAGCTCTGAATGTCCCAAAAACATTTGCAGCCACTGAAATTCCCAAAAATATTTTTGGCACGAAAAATGCATCCTACACCCCTGAAAGTTGAGAAAATGTTGGCAGCTCAAGAAAAGGCCTTAAAACACATGTTAGGCCTTCAAAAATGTTGAAAACTTTGGAGGCCCAAAAAAGGGGTTTACAGGCATTCTAGACCCCCTAAGGTCCAGAAAATCTTGTTGGACCAAAAACGGTGTCAGAGAGCTCTGAATGTCCCAAAAACATGTGCAACCTGAAAGGGGCATTAACTCGCATCCCAGACCACTGAAATTCCCAAAAATATTTTTGGCACTAAAAATACATCCTACACCCCTGAAAGTTCAGAAAATGTTTGCAGCTCAAGAAAAGGCCTTAAAATGCATGTTCGGCCTTCAAAAATGTTGAAAACTTTGGAGGCCCAAAAAAGGGGTTTACAGGCATCCTAGACCCCCTAAAGTCCAGAAAATGTTGTTGGACCAGAATCGGTGTCAGAGAGCTCTGAATGTCCCAAAAACATTTGCAGCCTGAAAGGGGCATTAACCCACATCCTAGACCACTGAAATGCCCAAAAATATTTTTGCCCTGAAAAATGCATCCTACACCCCTGCAGGTTCAGAAAATGTTGGCAACTCCAAAAAAGGCCTTAAAATGCATGTTAGGCCTTCAAAAACGTTGAAAACTTTGGAGGCCCAAAAAAGGGATTTACAGGCATCCTAGACCCCCTAATGTCCAGAAAATGTTGTTGGATCAAAAACGGTGTCAGAAAGCTCTGAATGTCCCAAAAACATTTGCAGCCTGAAAGGGGCATTAACCCGCATTCTAGACCTCTGAAATTCCCAAAAATATTTTGTGCACAGAAAATTCATACTACACCCCTGAAAATTCAGAATATGTTAGCAGCCCAAAAAAGGCATTAAAATGCATTTTAGGCCTGCAAAAAATTAGAAAACTTTGGAGGCCCAAAAAAGGGGTTTACAGGCATCCTAGACCCCCTAAAGTCCAGAAAATGTAGTTGGACCAAAAATGGTGTCAGAGAGCTCTGAATGTCCCAAAAACATTTGCAGCCTGAAAGGGGCATTAACCCGCATCCTAGACCTCTGAAATTCCCAAAAATATTTTGTGCACGAAAAATGCATCCTATACCCCTGAAACTCAGAATATGTTAGCAGCCCAAAGAAGGCCTTAAAATGCATTTTAGGTCTAAAAAAATTTAGAAAAATTTGGAGGCCCAAAAAAGGCGTTTACAGGCATCCTAGACCCCCTAAAGTCCAGAAAATGTTGTGGGACCAAAAATGGTGTCAGGGAGCTCTGAAAGGGGCATTAACCTGCATCCTAGACCACTGAAATTCCCAAAAATATTTTTGGCAATAAAAATGCATCCTACACCCCTGAAAGTTCAGAAAATGTTGGCAGCTCAAGAAAAGGCCTTAAAATGCATGTTAGGCCTTCAAAAATGTTGAAAACTTTGGAGGCACAAAATAGGGGTTTACAGGCATCCTAGACCTCCTAAAGTCCAGAAAATGTTGTTGGATCAAAAACGGTGTCAGAGAGCTCTGAATGTCCCAAAAACATTTGCAGCCTGAAAGGGGCATTAACCCACATCCTAGACCTCTGAAATTCCCAAAAATATTTTGTGCACGAAAAATTCATACTACACCCTTGAAAGTTCAGAATATGTTAGCAGCCCAAAAAAGTCATTAAAATGCATTTTAGGCCTGCAAAAATTTAGAAAACTTTGGAGGCCCAAAAAAGGGGTTTACAGGCATCCTAGACCCCTTCAGGTCCAGAAAATGTTGTTGGATCAAAAACGGTGTCAGAGAGCTCTGAATGTCCCAAAAACATTTGCAACCTGAAAGGGGCATTAACCCGCATCCTAGACCACTGAAATTTCCCAAAATATTTTTGCCATGAAAAATGCATGCTACACCCCTGAAAGTTCAGAAAACATCCCAGAAATGTTGGCAGCTCAAGTAAAGGCCTTAAAATGCATGTTAGGCCTTCAAAAATGTTGAAAACTTTGGAGGCCCAAAAAAGGGGTTTACAGGCATCCTAGACCCCCTAAAGTCCAGAAAATGTTGTTGGACCAAAATCGGTGTCAGAGAGCTCTGATTGTCCCCAAAACATTTGCAGCCTGAAAGGGGCATTAACCCGCATCCTAGACCACTGAAATTCCCAAAAATATTTTTGGCATGAAAAATGCATCCTACACCCCTGCAAGTTCAGAAAATGTTGGTAACTCTAAAAAAGGCCTTAAAATGCATGTTAGGCCTTCAAAAATGTTGAGAACTTTGGAGGCCCAAAAATAGGGTTTACAGGCATCCTAGACCTCCTAAAGTCCAGAAAATGTTGTTGGATCAAAAACGGTGTCAGAGAGCTTTGAATGTCCCAAAAACATTTGCAGCCTGAAAGGGGCATTAACCCACATCCTAGACCTCTGAAATTCCAAAAAATATTTTGTGCACGAAAAATTCATACTACACCCCTGAAAGTTCAGAATATGTTAGCAGCCCAAAAAAGGCATTAAAATGCATTTTAGGCCTGCAAAAATTTAGAAAACTTTGGAGGCCCAAAAAAGGGGTTTACAGGCATCCTAGACCCCCTAAAGTCCAGAAAATGTTGTTGGACCAAAAATGGTGTCAGAGAGCTCTGAATGTCCCAAAAACATTTGCAGCCTGAAAGGGGCATTAACACGCATCCTAGACCACTGAAATTTCCCAAAATATTTTTGCCATGAAAAATGCATGCTACACCCCTGAAAGTTCAGAAAACACCCCAGAAATGTTGCCAGGTCAAAAAAGGCCTTGAAATGCATCCTAGACCTCTGAAATTCCAAAAAATATTTTGTGCACGAAAAATTCATACTACACCCCTGAAAGTTCAGAATATGTTAGCAGCCCAAAAAAGGCATTAAAATGCATTTTAGGCCTGCAAAAATGTTGAAAACTTTGGAGGCGCAAAATAGGGGTTTACAGGCATCCTAGACCTCCTAAAGTCCAGAAAATGTTGTTGGATCAAAAACGGTGTCAGAGAGCTCTGAATGTCCCAAAAACATTTGCAGCCTGAAAGGGTCATTAACCCGCATCCTAGACCTCTAAAATTCCCAAAAATATTTTGTGCACGAAAAATTCATACTACACCCCTGAAAGTTCAGAATATGTTAGCAGCCCAAAGAAGGCCTTAAAATGCATTTTAGGCCTACAAAAATTTAGAAAACTTTGGAGGCCCAAAAAAGGCATTCACGGGCATCCTAGACCCCCTAAAGTCCAGAAAATGTTGTGGGACCAAAAATAGTGTCAGAGAGCTCTGAATGTCCCAAAAACATTTGCAGCCTGAAATGGGCATTAACCGGCATCCTTGACCTCTGAAATTCCCAAAAATATTTTTTGCACGAAAAATGTATACTACCCCTAAAAGTTCAGAATATGTTAGAAGCCCAAAAAATGCATTCAAATGCATTTTAGGCCTGCAAAAATTTAGAAAACTTTGGAGGCCCAAAAAAGGGGTTTACAGGCATCCTAGACCCCCTAAAGTCCAGAAAATGTTGTTGGACCAAAATCGGTGTCAGAGAGCTCCGAATGTCCCAAAAACATGTGCAACCTGAAAGGGGCATTAACCCGCATCCTAGACCACTGAAATTCCCAAAAATATATTTGCCATGAAAAATGCATCCTACACCCCTGCAAGTTCAGAAAATGTTGGCAGCTCAAGAAAAGGCCTTAAAATGCATGTTAGGCCTTCAAAAATGTTGAAAACTTTGGAGGCACAAAATAGGGGTTTACAGGCATCCTAGACCTCCTAAAGTCCAGAAAATGTTGTTGGATCAAAAACGGTGTCAGAGAGCTCTGAATGTCCCAAAAACATTTGCAGCCACTGAAATTCCCAAAAATATTTTTGGCACGAAAAATGCATCCTACACCCCTGAAAGTTGAGAAAATGTTGGCAGCTCAAGAAAAGGCCTTAAAACACATGTTAGGCCTTCAAAAATGTTGAAAACTTTGGAGGCCCAAAAAAGGGGTTTACAGGCATTCTAGACCCCCTAAGGTCCAGAAAATCTTGTTGGACCAAAAACGGTGTCAGAGAGCTCTGAATGTCCCAAAAACATGTGCAACCTGAAAGGGGCATTAACTCGCATCCCAGACCACTGAAATTCACAAAAATATTTTTGGCACTAAAAATACATCCTACACCCCTGAAAGTTCAGAAAATGTTTGCAGCTCAAGAAAAGGCCTTAAAACGCATGTTCGGCCTTCAAAAATGTTGAAAACTTTGGAGGCCCAAAAAAGGGGTTTACAGGCATCCTAGACCCCCTAAAGTCCAGAAAATGTTGTTGGACCAGAATCGGTGTCAGAGAGCTCTGAATGTCCCAAAAACATTTGCAGCCTGAAAGGGGCATTAACCCACATCCTAGACCACTGAAATGCCCAAAAATATTTTTGCCCTGAAAAATGCATCCTACACCCCTGCAGGTTCAGAAAATGTTGGCAACTCCAAAAAAGGCCTATAAATGCATGTTAGGCCTTCAAAAACGTTGAAAACTTTGGAGGCCCAAAAAAGGGATTTACAGGCATCCTAGACCCCCTAACGTCCAGAAAATGTTGTTGGATCAAAAACGGTGTCAGAAAGCTCTGAATGTCCCAAAAACATTTGCAGCCTGAAAGGGGCATTAACCCGCATTCTATACCTCTGAAATTCCCAAAAATATTTTGTGCACAGAAAATTCATACTACACCCCTGAAAATTCAGAATATGTTAGCAGCGAAAAAAGGCATTAAAATGCATTTTAGGCCTGCAAAAAATTAGAAAACTTTCGAGGCCCAAAAAAGGGGTTTACAGGCATCCTAGACCCCCTAAAGTCCAGAAAATGTTGTTGGACCAAAAATGGTGTCAGAGAGCTCTGAATGTCCCAAAAACATTTGCAGCCTGAAAGGGGCATTAACCCGCATCCTAGACCTCTGAAATTCCCAAAAATATTTTGTGCACGAAAAATGCATCCTATACCCCTGAAACTCAGAATATGTTAGCAGCCCAAAGAAGGCCTTAAAATGCATTTTAGGTCTAAAAAAATGTTGAAAACTTTGGAGACCCAAAAAAGGGGTTTACAGGCATCCTAGACCCCCTAAAGTCCAGAAAATGTTGTTGGACCAAAAATGGTGTCAGAGAGCTCTGAATGTCCCAAAAACATCTGCAGCCTGAAAGGGGCATTAACCCGCATCCTAGACCACTGAAATTTCCCAAAATATTTTTACCATGAAAAATGCATGCTACACCCCTGAAAGTTCAGAAAACACCCAAGAAATGTTGTGAGCTCAAAAAAGGCCTTAACATGCATCTTAGGTCTGCAAAAATGTTGAAAACTTTGGAGACCCAAAAAAGGGGTTTACAGGCATCCTAGACCCCCTAAAGTCCAGAAAATGTTGGTGGATCAAAAACGGTGTCAGAGAGCTCCGAATGTCCCAAAAACATGTGCAACCTGAAAGGGGCATTAACCCGCATCCTAGACCACTGAAATTCCCAAAAATATTTTTGGCAATAAAAATGCATCCTACACCCCTGAAAGTTCAGAAAATGTTGGCAGCTCAAGAAAAGGCCTTAAAATGCATGTTAGGCCTTCAAAAATGTTGAAAACTTTGGAGGCACAAAATAGGGGTTTACAGGCATCCTAGACCTCCTAAAGTCCAGAAAATGTTGTTGGATCAAAAACGGTGTCAGAGAGCTCTGAATGTCCCAAAACCATTTGCAGCCTAAAAGGGGCATTAACCCACATCCTAGACCTCTGAAATTCCCAAAAATATTTTGTGCACGAAAAATTCATACTACACCCTTGAAAGTTCAGAATATGTTAGCAGCCCAAAAAAGGCATTAAAATGCATTTTAGGCCTGCAAAAATTTAGAAAACTTTGGATGCCCAAAAAAGGGGTTTACAGGCATCCTAGAACCCCTAAAGTCCAGAAAATGTTGTTGGACCAAAAATGGTGTCAGAGAGCTCTGAATGTCCCAAAAACATTTGCAGCCTGAAAGGGGCATTAACCCGCATCCTAGACCTCTAAAATTCCCAAAAATATTTTGTGCACGAAAAATTCATACTACACCCCTGAAAGTTCAGAATATGTTAGCAGCCCAAAGAAGGCCTTAAAATGCATTTTAGGCCTACAAAAATTTAGAAAACTTTGGAGGCCCAAAAAAGGCGTTTACGGGCATCCTAGACCCCCTAAAGAACAGAAAATGTTGGTGGATCAAAAATGGTGTCAGAGAGCTCCGAATGTCCCAAAAACATGTGCAACCTGAAAGGGGCATTAACCCGCATCCTAGAACACTGAAATTCCCAAAAATATTTTGCCACTAAAAATGCATCCTACACCCCTGAACGTTCATAAAATGTTAGCAGCCCAAAAAAGGCATTAAAATGCATTTTAGGCCTGCAAAAATTTAGAAAACTTTGGAGAACCAAAAAAGGCGTTTACAGGCATCCTAGACCCCCTAAAGTCCAGAAAATGTTGTGGGACTAAAAATGGTGTCAGAGAGCTCCGAATGTCCCAAAAACATGTGCAACCTGAAAGGGGCATTAACCCGCATCCTAGACCACTGAAATTCCCAAAAATATTTTGCCACTAAAAATGCATCCTACACCCCTGAACGTTCATAAAATGTTAGCAGCCCAAAAAAGGCATTAAAATGCATTTTAGGCCTGCAAAAATTTAGAAAACTTTGGAGGCCCAAAAAAGGGGTTTACAGGCATCCTAGACCCCCTAAAGACCAGAAAATGTTGGTGGATCAAAAACGGTGTCAGAGAGCTCCGAATGTCCCAAAAACATGTGCAACCTGAAAGGGGCATTAACCCACATCCTAGACCTCTGAAATTCCCAAAAATATTTTGTGCACGAAAAATTCATACTACACCCTTGAAAGTTCAGAATATGTTAGCAGCCCAAAAAAGGCCTTAAAATGCATTTTAGGCCTGCAAAAATTTAGAAAACTTTGGAGGCCCAAAAAGGGGTTTACAGGCATCCTAGACCCCCTAAAGTCCAGAAAATGTTGTTGGACCAAAAATGGTGTCGGAGAGCTCTGAATGTCCCAAAAACATTTGCAGCCTGAAAGGGGCATTAACCCGCATCCTAGACCTCTGAAATTCCAAAAAATATTTTGTGCACAAAAAATGTATACTATACCCCTGAAACTCAGAATATGTTAGCAGCCCAAAGAAGGCCTTAAAATGCATTTTAGGCCTACAAAAATTTAGAAAACTTTGGAGGCCCAAAAAAGGCGTTTACAGGCATCCTAGACCCCCTAAAGTCCAGAAAATGTTGTGGGACTAAAAATGGTGTCAGAGAGCTCCGAATGTCCCAAAAACATGTGCAACCTGAAAGGGGCATTAACCCGCATCCTAGACCACTGAAATTCCCAAAATTATTTTGCCACTAAAAATGCATCCTACACCCCTGAACGTTCATAAAATGTTAGCAGCCCAAAAAAGGCATTAAAATGCATTTTAGGCCTGCAAAAATTTAGAAAACTTTGGAGGCCCAAAAAAGGGGTTTACAGGCATCCTAGACCCCCTAAAGTCCAGAAAATGTTGTTGGACCAAAAATGGTGTCAGAGAGCTCTGAATGTCCCAAAAACATCTGCAGCCTGAAAGGGGCATTAACCCGCATCCTAGACCTCTGAAATTCCTAAAAATATTTTGTGCACGAAAAATGCATCCTATACCCCTGAAACTCAGAATATGTTAGTAGCCCAAAGAAGGCCTTAAAATGCATTTTAGGCCTACAAAAATTTAGAACACTTTGGAGGCCCAAAAAAGGGGTTTACAGGCATCCTAGACCCCCTAAAGTCCAGAAAATGTTGTGGGACCAAAAATGGTGTCAGGGAGCTCTGAAAGGGGCATTAACCTGCATCCTAGACCACTGAAATTCACAAAAATATTTTTGGCACGAAAAATGCATCCTACACCCCTGGAAGTTCAGAAAATGTTGGCAGCTCAAGAAAAGGCCTTAAAATGCATGTTAGGCCTTCAAAAATGTTGAAAACTTTGGAGGCCCAAAAAAGGGGTTTACAGGCATCCTAGACCCCCTAAAGTCCAGAAAATGTTGTTGGACCAAAAATGTTGTCAGAGAGCTCCGAATATCCCAAAAACATGTGCAACCTGAAAGGGGTATTAACCCGCATCCTAGACCACTGAAATTCCCAAAAATATTTTGCCACTAAAAATGCATCCTACACCCCTGAACGTTCATAAAATGTTAGCAGCCCAAAAAAGGCATTAAAATGCATTTTAGGCCTGCAAAAATTTAGAAAACTTTGGAGGCCCAAAAAAGGGGTTTACAGGCATCCTAGACCCCCTAAAGACCAGAAAATGTTGGTGGATCAAAAATGGTGTCAGAGAGCTCTGAATGTCCCAAAAACATTTCCAGCCACTGAAATTCCCAAAAATATTTTTGGCACGAAAAATGCATCCTACACCCCTGAAAGTTGAGAAAATGTTGGCAGCTCAAGAAAAGGCCTTAAAGCACATGTTAGGCCTTCAAAAATGTTGAAAACTTTGGAGGCCCAAAAAAGGGGTTTACAGGCATCCTAGACCCCCTAAAGTCCAGAAAATGTTGTTGGACCAATATCGGTGTCAGAGAGCTATGAATGTCCCAAAAACATTTGCAGCCTGAAAGGGGCATTAACCCGCATCCTAGACCACTGAAATTTCCCAAAATATTTTTGGCATGAAAAATGCATGCTACACCCCTGAAAGTTCAGAAAACACCCCAGAAATGTTGCCAGCTCAAAAAAGGCCTTAAAATGCATCTTAGACCTGCAAAAATGTTGAAAACTTTGAAGACCCAAAAAAGGGGTTTACAGGCATCCTAGACCCCCTAAAGTCCAGAAAATGTTGTTGGACCAAAATCGGTGTCAGAGAGCTCTGAAAGGGGCATTAACCCGCATCCTAGACCACTGAAATTCCCAAACATATTTTTGGCACGAAAAATGCATCCTACACCCCTGAAAGTTCAGAAAATGTTGGCAGCTCAAGAAAAGGCCTTAAAATGCATGTTAGGCCTTCAAAATGTTGAAAACTTTGGAGGCCCAAAAAAGGGGTTTACAGGCATCCTAGACCCCCTAAAGTCCAGAAAATGTTGTTGGACCAAAAATGGTGTCAGAGAGCTCTGAATGTCCCAAAAACATCTGCAGCCTGAAAGGGGCATTAACCCGCATCCTAGACCTCTGAAATTCCTAAAAATATTTTGTGCACGAAAAATGCATCCTATACCCCTGAAACTCAGAATATGTTAGCAGCCCAAAGAAGGCCTTAAAATGCATTTTAGGCCTACAAAAATTTAGAAAACTTTGGAGGCCCAAAAAAGGGGTTTACAGGCATCCTAGACCCCCTAAAGTCCAGAAAATGTTGTTGGACCAAAAATGGTGTCAGAGAGCTCTGAATGTCCCAAAAACATTTGCAGCCACTGAAATTCCCAAAAATATTTTTGGCACGAAAAATGCATCCTACACCCCTGAAAGTTGAGAAAATGTTGGCAGCTCAAGAAAAGGCCTTAAAATGCATGTTAGGCCTTCAAAAATGTTGAAAACTTTGGAGGCCCAAAAAAGGGGTTTACAGGCATTCTAGACCCCGTAAGGTCCAGAAAATGTTGTTGGACCAAAAACGGTGTCAGAGAGCTCTGAATGTCCCAAAAACATGTGCAGCCTGAAAGGGGCATTAACCCGCATCCTAGACCACTGAAATTTCCCAAAATATTTTTGCCATGAAAAAAGCATGCTACACCCCTGAAAGTTCAGAAAACACCACATAAATGTTGCCAGCTCAAAAAAGGCCTTAAAATGCATCTTAGGCCTGCAAAAATGTTGAAAACTTTGGAGACCCAAAAAAGGGGTTCACAGGCATCCTAGACCCCCTAAAGTCCAGAAAATGTTGTTGGACCAAAAATGGTGTCAGAGAGCTCTGAATGTCCCAAAAACATTTGCAGCCTGAAAGGGGCATTAACCCGCATCCCAGACCTCTGAAATTCCCAAAAATATTTTGTGCACGAAAAATTCATACTACACCCCTGAAAGTTCCAAATATGTTAGCAGCCCAAAAAGGCATTAAAATCCATTTTAGGCCTGCAAAAATTTAGAAAACTTTGGAGGCCCAAAAAAGGGGTTTAAAGGCATCCTAGACCCCCTAAAGTCCAGAAAATGTTGGTGGATCAAAAACGGTGTCAGAGAGCTCTGAATGTCCCAAAAACATTTGCAGCCACTGAAATTCCCAAAAATATTTTTGGCACGAAAAATGCATCCTACACCCCTGAAAGTTGAGAAAATGATGGCAGCTCAAGAAAAGGCCTTAAAATGCATGTTAGGCCTTCAAAAATGTTGAACACTTTGGAGGCCCAAAAAAGGGGTTTACAGGCATTCTAGACCCCCTAAGGTCCAGAAAATGTTGTTGGACCAAAAACGGTGTCAGAGAGCTCTGAATGTCCCAAAAACATTTGCAGCCTGAAAGGGGCATTAACCTGCATCCTAGACCTCTGAAATGCCCAAAAATATTTTGTGCACGAAAAATGCATCCTATACCCCTGAAAGCTCAGAAAATGTTGGCAGCTCAAGAAAAGGCCTTAAAATGCATGTTAGGCCTTCAAAAATGTTGAAAACTTTGGAGGCCCAAAATAGGGGTTTACAGGCATCCTAGACCCCCTAAAGTCCAGAAAATGTTGTTGGACCAAAAATGGTGTCAGAGAGCTCTGAATGTCCCAAAAACATTTGCAGCCTGAAAGGGGCATTAACCCGGATCATAGACCTCTGAAATTCCCAAAAATATTTTGTGCACGAAAAATGCATCCTATACCCCTGAAAGCTCAGAAAATGTTGGCAGCTCAAGAAAAGGCCTTAAAATGCATGTTAGGCCTTCAAAAATGTTGAAAACTTTGGAGGCCCAAAAAAGAGGTTTACAGGCATCCTAGACCCCCTAAAGTTTTGAAAATTTTGTTGGACCAAAAATGGTGTCAGAGAGCTCTGAATGTCCCAAAAACATTTGCAGCCTGAAAGGGGCATTAACCGGCATCCTAGACCTCTGAAATTCCCAAAAATATTTTGTGCAAGAAAAATGTATACTACCCATAAAAGTTCAGAATATGTTAGAAGCCCAAAAAATGCATTCAAATGCATTTTAGGCCTGCAAAAATTTAGAAAACTTTGGAGGCCCAAAAAAGGGGTTTACAGGCATCCTAGACCCCCTAAAGTCCAGAAAATGTTGGTGGATCAAAAACGGTGTCAGAGAGCTCTGAATGTCCCAAAAACATTTGCAGCCACTGAAATTCCCAAAAATATTTTTGGCACGAAAAATGCATCCTACACCCCTGAAAGTTGAGAAAATGATGGCAGCTCAAGAAAAGGCCTTAAAATGCATGTTAGGCCTTCAAAAATGTTGAACACTTTGGAGGCCCAAAAAAGGGGTTTACAGGCATTCTAGACCCCCTAAGGTCCAGAAAATGTTGTTGGACCAAAAACGGTGTCAGAGAGCTCTGAATGTCCCAAAAACATTTGCAGCCTGAAAGGGGCATTAACCTGCATCCTAGACCTCTGAAATGCCCAAAAATATTTTGTGCACGAAAAATGCATCCTATACCCCTGAAAGCTCAGAAAATGTTGGCAGCTCAAGAAAAGGCCTTAAAATGCATGTTAGGCCTTCAAAAATGTTGAAAACTTTGGAGGCCCAAAAAAGGGGTTTACAGGCATTCTAGACCCCGTAAGGTCCAGAAAATGTTGTTGGACCAAAAACGGTGTCAGAGAGCTCTGAATGTCCCAAAAACATGTGCAGCCTGAAAGGGGCATTAACCCGCATCATAGACCACTGAAATTTCCCAAAATATTTTTGCCATGAAAAAAGCATGCTACACCCCTGAAAGTTCAGAAAACACCACAGAAATGTTGCCAGCTCAAAAAAGGCCTTAAAATGCATCTTAGGCCTGCAAAAATGTTGAAAACTTTGGATACCCAAAAAAGGGGTTCACAGGCATCCTAGACCCCCTAAAGTCCAGAAAATGTTGTTGGACCAAAAATGGTGTCAGAGAGCTCTGAATGTCCCAAAAACATTTGCAGCCTGAAAGGGGCATTAACCCGCATCCCAGACCTCTGAAATTCCCAAAAATATTTTGTGCACGAAAAATTCATACTACACCCCTGAAAGTTCCAAATATGTTAGCAGCCCAAAAAGGCATTAAAATCCATTTTAGGCCTGCAAAAATTTAGAAAACTTTGGAGGCCCAAAAAAGGGGTTTACAGGCATCCTAGACCCCCTAAAGTCCAGAAAATGTTGGTGGATCAAAAACGGTGTCAGAGAGCTCTGAATGTCCCAAAAACATTTGCAGCCACTGAAATTCCCAAAAATATTTTTGGCACGAAAAATGCATCCTACACCCCTGAAAGTTGAGAAAATGATGGCAGCTCAAGAAAAGGCCTTAAAATGCATGTTAGGCCTTCAAAAATGTTGAACACTTTGGAGGCCCAAAAAAGGGGTTTACAGGCATTCTAGACCCCCTAAGGTCCAGAAAATGTTGTTGGACCAAAAACGGTGTCAGAGAGCTCTGAATGTCCCAAAAACATTTGCAGCCTGAAAGGGGCATTAACCTGCATCCTAGACCTCTGAAATGCCCAAAAATATTTTGTGCACGAAAAATGCATCCTATACCCCTGAAAGCTCAGAAAATGTTGGCAGCTCAAGAAAAGGCCTTAAAATGCATGTTAGGCCTTCAAAAATGTTGAAAACTTTGGAGGGCCAAAATAGGGGTTTACAGGCATCCTAGACCCCCTAAAGTCCAGAAAATGTTGTTGGACCAAAAATGGTGTCAGAGAGCTCTGAATGTCCCAAAAACATTTGCAGCCTGAAAGGGGCATTAACCCGCATCATAGACCTCTGAAATTCCCAAAAATATTTTGTGCACGAAAAATTCATACTACACCCCTGAAAGTTCAAAATATGTTAGCAGCCCAAAAAAGGCATTAAAATGCATTTTAGGCCTACAAAAATTTAGAAAACTTTGGAGGCCCAAAAAAGGGGTTTACAGGCATCCTAGACCCCCTAAAGTCCAGAAAATGTTGTTGGACCAAAAATGATGTCCGTGAGCTCTGAATGTCCCAAAAACATTTGCAGCCTGAAAGGGGCATTAACCCGCATCCTAGACCACTGAAATTCCCAAAAATATTTTTGGCATGAAAAATGCATCCTACACCCCTGCAAGTTCAGAAAATGTTGGTAACTCTAAAAAAGGCCTTAAAATGCATGTTAGGCCTTCAAAAATGTTGAAAACTTTGGAGGCCCAAAAAAGGGATTTACAGGCATCCTAGACCTCCTAAAGTCCAGAAAATGTTGTTGGATCAAAAACGGTGTCAGAGAGCTCTGAATGTCCCAAAAACATTTGCAGCCTGAAAGGGGCATTAACCCACATCCTAGACCTCTGAAATTCCCAAAAATATTTTGTGCACGAAAAATTCATACTACACCCCTGAAAGTTCAGAATATGTTAGCAGCCCAAAAAAGACATTAAAATGCATTTTAGGCCTGCAAAAATTTGGAAAACTTTGGAGGCCCAAAAAAGGGGTTTACGGGCATCCTAGGCCCCCTAAAGTCCAGAAAATGTTGTGGGACCAAAGATGGTGTCAGAGAGCTCTGAATGTCCCAAAAACATTTGCAGCCTGAAAGGGGCATTAACCGGCATCCTAGACCTCTGAAATTCCCAAAAATATTTTGTGCAAGAAAAATGTATACTACCCATAAAAGTTCAGAATATGTTAGAAGCCCAAAAAATGCATTCAAATGCATTTTAGGCCTGCAAAAATTTAGAAAACTTTGGAGGCCCAAAAAAGGGGTTTACAGGCATCCTAGACCCCCTAAAGTCCAGAAAATGTTGTTGGATCAAAAACGGTGTCAGAGAGCTCTGAATGTCCCAAAAACATTTGCAGCCTGAAAGGGGCATTAACCCGCATCCTAGACCACTGAAATTCCCAAAAATATTTTTGCCACTAAAAATGCATCCTACACCCCTGAAAGTTCAGAAAATGTTGGCAGCTCAAGAAAACGCCTTAAAATGCATGTTAGGCCTGCAAAAATTTAGAAAACTTTGGAGGCCCAAAAAAGGGGTTTACAGGCATCCTAGACCCCCTAAAGTCCAGAAAATGTTGTTGGACCAAAAATGGTGTCAGAGAGCTCTGAATGTCCCAAAAACATTTGCAGCCACTGAAATTCCCAAAAATATTTTTGGCACGAAAAATGCATCCTACACCCCTGAAAGTTGAGAAAATGTTGGCAGCTCAAGAAAAGGCCTTAAAATGCATGTTAGGCCTTCAAAAATGTTGAAAACTTTGGAGGCCCAAAAAAGGGGTTTACAGGCATTCTAGACCCCGTAAGGTCCAGAAAATGTTGTTGGACCAAAAACGGTGTCAGAGAGCTCTGAATGTCCCAAAAACATGTGCAGCCTGAAAGGGGCATTAACCCGCATCCTAGACCACTGAAATTTCCCAAAATATTTTTGCCATGAAAAAAGCATGCTACACCCCTGAAAGTTCAGAAAACACCACAGAAATGTTGCCAGCTCAAAAAAGGCCTTAAAATGCATCTTAGGCCTGCAAAAATGTTGAAAACTTTGGAGACCCAAAAAAGGGGTTCACAGGCATCCTAGACCCCCTAAAGTTTTGAAAATGTTGTTGGACCAAAAATGGTGTCAGAGAGCTCTGAATGTCCCAAAAACATTTGCAGCCTGAAAGGGGCATTAACCCGCATCCCAGACCTCTGAAATTCCCAAAAATATTTTGTGCACGAAAAATTCATACTACACCCCTGAAAGTTCCAAATATGTTAGCAGCCCAAAAAGGCATTAAAATCCATTTTAGGCCTGCAAAAATTTAGAAAACTTTGGAGGCCCAAAAAAGGGGTTTACAGGCATCCTAGACCCCCCAAAGTCCAGAAAATGTTGGTGGATCAAAAACGGTGTCAGAGAGCTCTGAATGTCCCAAAAACATTTGCAGCCACTGAAATTCCCAAAAATATTTTTGGCACGAAAAATGCATCCTACACCCCTGAAAGTTGAGAAAATGATGGCAGCTCAAGAAAAGGCCTTAAAATGCATGTTAGGCCTTCAAAAATGTTGAACACTTTGGAGGCCCAAAAAAGGGGTTTACAGGCATTCTAGACCCCCTAAGGTCCAGAAAATGTTGTTGGACCAAAAATGGTGTCAGAGAGCTCTGAATGTCCCAAAAACATTTGCAGCCTGAAAGGGGCATTAACCCGCATCATAGACCTCTGAAATTCCCAAAAATATTTTGTGCACGAAAAATGCATCCTATACCCCTGAAAGCTCAGAAAATGTTGGCAGCTCAAGAAAAGGCCTTAAAATGCATGTTAGGCCTTCACAAATGTTGAAAACTTTGGAGGCCCAAAAAAGAGGTTTACAGGCATCCTAGACCCCCTAAAGTTTTGAAAATGTTGTTGGACCAAAAATGGTGTCAGAGAGCTCTGAATGTCCCAAAAACAGTTGCAGCCTGAAAGGGGCATTAACCCGCATCATAGACCTCTGAAATTCCCAAAAATATTTTGTGCACGAAAAATTCATACTACACCCCTGAAAGTTCAAAATATGTTAGCAGCCCAAAAAAGGCATTAAAATGCATTTTAGGCCTACAAAAATTTAGAAAACTTTGGAGGCCCAAAAAAGGGGTTTACAGGCATCCTAGACCCCCTAAAGTCCAGAAAATGTTGTTGGACCAAAAATGATGTCCGTGAGCTCTGAATGTCCCAAAAACATTTGCAGCCTGAAAGGGGCATTAACCCGCATCCTAGACCACTGAAATTCCCAAAAATATTTTTGGCATGAAAAATGCATCCTACACCCCTGCAAGTTCAGAAAATGTTGGTAACTCTAAAAAAGGCCTTAAAATGCATGTTAGGCCTTCAAAAATGTTGAAAACTTTGGAGGCCCAAAAAAGGGATTTACAGGCATCCTAGACCTCCTAAAGTCCAGAAAATGTTGTGGGACCAAAAATGGTGTCAGAGAGCTCTGAATGTCCCAAAAACATTTGCAGCCTGAAAGGGGCATTAACCGGCATCCTAGACCTCTGAAATTCCCAAAAATATTTTGTGCAAGAAAAATGTATACTACCCATAAAAGTTCAGAATATGTTAGAAGCCCAAAAAATGCATTCAAATGCATTTTAGGCCTGCAAAAATTTAGAAAACTTTGGAGGCCCAAAAAAGGGGTTTACAGGCATCCTAGACCCCCTAAAGTCCAGAAAATGTTGGTGGACCAAAAATGGTGTCAGAGAGCTCTGAATGTCCCAAAAACATTTGCAGCCTGAAAGGGGCATTAACCCGCATCCTAGACCTCTGAAATTCCAAAAAATATTTTGTGCACGAAAAATGTATCCTATACCCCTGAAACTCAGAATATGTTAGCAGCCCAAAGAAGGCCTTAAAATGCATTTTAGGCCTACAAAAATTTAGAAAACTTTGGAGGCCCAAAAAAGGCGTTTACAGGCATCCTAGACCCCCTAAAGTCCAGAAAATTTTGTTGGACCAAAAATGGTGTCAGAGAGCTCTGAATGTCCCAAAAACATCTGCAGCCTGAAAGGGGCATTAACCCGCATCCTAGACCACTGAAATTTCCCAAAATATTTTTACCATGAAAAATGCATGCTACACACCTGAAAGTTCAGAAAACACCCAAGAAATGTTGTGAGCTCAAAAAAGGCCTTAACATGCATCTTAGGTCTGCAAAAATGTTGAAAACTTTGGAGACCCAAAAAAGGGGTTTACAGGCATCCTAGACCCCCTAAAGTCCAGAAAATGTTGGTGGATCAAAAACGGTGTCAGAGAGCTCCGAATGTCCCAAAAACATGTGCAACCTGAAAGGGGCATTAACCCGCATCCTAGACCACTGAAATTCCCAAAAATATTTTTGGCAATAAAAATGCATCCTACACCCCTGAAAGTTCAGAAAATGTTGGCAGCTCAAGAAAAGGCCTTAAAATGCATGTTAGGCCTTCAAAAATGTTGAAAACTTTGGAGGCACAAAATAGGGGTTTACAGGCATCCTAGACCTCCTAAAGTCCAGAAAATTTTGTTGGATCAAAAACGGTGTCAGAGAGCTCTGAATGTCCCAAAACCATTTGCAGCCTAAAAGGGGCATTAACCCACATCCTAGACCTCTGAAATTCCCAAAAATATTTTGTGCACGAAAAATTCATACTACACCCTTGAAAGTTCAGAATATGTTAGCAGCCCAAAAAAGGCATTAAAATGCATTTTAGGCCTGCAAAAATTTAGAAAACTTTGGATGCCCAAAAAAGGGGTTTACAGGCATCCTAGAACCCCTAAAGTCCAGAAAATGTTGTTGGACCAAAAAATGGTGTCAGAGAGCTCTGAATGTCCCAAAAACATTTGCAGCCTGAAAGGGGCATTAACCCGCATCCTAGACCTCTAAAATTCCCAAAAATATTTTGTGCACGAAAAATTCATACTACACCCCTGAAAGTTCAGAATATGTTAGCAGCCCAAAGAAGGCCTTAAAATGCATTTTAGGCCTACAAAAATTTAGAAAACTTTGGAGGCCCAAAAAAGGCGTTTACGGGCATCCTAGACCCCCTAAAGACCAGAAAATGTTGGTGGATCAAAAATGGTGTCAGAGAGCTCCGAATGTCCCAAAAACATGTGCAACCTGAAAGGGGCATTAACCCGCATCCTAGACCACTGAAATTCCCAAAAATATTTTGCCACTAAAAATGCATCCTACACCCCTGAACGTTCATAAAATGTTAGCAGCCCAAAAAAGGCATTAAAATGCATTTTAGGCCTGCAAAAATTTAGAAAACTTTGGAGAACCAAAAAAGGCGTTTACAGGCATCCTAGACCCCCTAAAGTCCAGAAAATGTTGTGGGACTAAAAATGGTGTCAGAGAGCTCCGAATGTCCCAAAAACATGTGCAACCTGAAAGGGGCATTAACCCGCATCCTAGACCACTGAAATTCCCAAAAATATTTTGCCACTAAAAATGCATCCTACACCCCTGAACGTTCATAAAATGTTAGCAGCCCAAAAAAGGCATTAAAATGCATTTTAGGCCTGCAAAAATTTAGAAAACTTTGGAGGCCCAAAAAAGGGGTTTACAGGCATCCTAGACCCCCTAAAGACCAGAAAATGTTGGTGGATCAAAAACGGTGTCAGAGAGCTCCGAATGTCCCAAAAACATGTGCAACCTGAAAGGGGCATTAACCCACATCCTAGACCTCTGAAATTCCCAAAAATATTTTGTGCACGAAAAATTCATACTACACCCTTGAAAGTTCAGAATATGTTAGCAGCCCAAAAAAGGCCTTAAAATGCATTTTAGGCCTGCAAAAATTTAGAAAACTTTGGAGGCCCAAAAAGGGGTTTACAGGCATCCTAGACCCCCTAAAGTCCAGAAAATGTTGTTGGACCAAAAATGGTGTCGGAGAGCTCTGAATGTCCCAAAAACATTTGCAGCCACTGAAATTCCCAAAAATATTTTTGGCACGAAAAATGCATCCTACACCCCTGAAAGTTGAGAAAATGATGGCAGCTCAAGAAAAGGCCTTAAAATGCATGTTAGGCCTTCAAAAATGTTGAACACTTTGGAGGCCCAAAAAAGGGGTTTACAGGCATTCTAGACCCCCTAAGGTCCAGAAAATGTTGTTGGACCAAAAACGGTGTCAGAGAGCTCTGAATGTCCCAAAAACATTTGCAGCCTGAAAGGGGCATTAACCTGCATCCTAGACCTCTGAAATGCCCAAAAATATTTTGTGCACGAAAAATGCATCCTATACCCCTGAAAGCTCAGAAAATGTTGGCAGCTCAAGAAAAGGCCTTAAAATGCATGTTAGGCCTTCAAAAATGTTGAAAACTTTGGAGGGCCAAAATAGGGGTTTACAGGCATCCTAGACCCCCTAAAGTCCAGAAAATGTTGTTGGACCAAAAATGGTGTCAGAGAGCTCTGAATGTCCCAAAAACATTTGCAGCCTGAAAGGGGCATTAACCCGCATCATAGACCTCTGAAATTCCCAAAAATATTTTGTGCACGAAAAATTCATACTACACCCCTGAAAGTTCAAAATATGTTAGCAGCCCAAAAAAGGCATTAAAATGCATTTTAGGCCTACAAAAATTTAGAAAACTTTGGAGGCCCAAAAAAGGGGTTTACAGGCATCCTAGACCCCCTAAAGTCCAGAAAATGTTGTTGGACCAAAAATGATGTCCGTGAGCTCTGAATGTCCCAAAAACATTTGCAGCCTGAAAGGGGCATTAACCCGCATCCTAGACCACTGAAATTCCCAAAAATATTTTTGGCATGAAAAATGCATCCTACACCCCTGCAAGTTCAGAAAATGTTGGTAACTCTAAAAAAGGCCTTAAAATGCATGTTAGGCCTTCAAAAATGTTGAAAACTTTGGAGGCCCAAAAAAGGGATTTACAGGCATCCTAGACCTCCTAAAGTCCAGAAAATGTTGTTGGATCAAAAACGGTGTCAGAGAGCTCTGAATGTCCCAAAAACATTTGCAGCCTGAAAGGGGCATTAACCCACATCCTAGACCTCTGAAATTCCCAAAAATATTTTGTGCACGAAAAATTCATACTACACCCCTGAAAGTTCAGAATATGTTAGCAGCCCAAAAAAGACATTAAAATGCATTTTAGGCCTGCAAAAATTTGGAAAACTTTGGAGGCCCAAAAAAGGGGTTTACGGGCATCCTAGGCCCCCTAAAGTCCAGAAAATGTTGTGGGACCAAAGATGGTGTCAGAGAGCTCTGAATGTCCCAAAAACATTTGCAGCCTGAAAGGGGCATTAACCGGCATCCTAGACCTCTGAAATTCCCAAAAATATTTTGTGCAAGAAAAATGTATACTACCCATAAAAGTTCAGAATATGTTAGAAGCCCAAAAAATGCATTCAAATGCATTTTAGGCCTGCAAAAATTTAGAAAACTTTGGAGGCCCAAAAAAGGGGTTTACAGGCATCCTAGACCCCCTAAAGTCCAGAAAATGTTGTTGGATCAAAAACGGTGTCAGAGAGCTCTGAATGTCCCAAAAACATTTGCAGCCTGAAAGGGGCATTAACCCGCATCCTAGACCACTGAAATTCCCAAAAATATTTTTGCCACTAAAAATGCATCCTACACCCCTGAAAGTTCAGAAAATGTTGGCAGCTCAAGAAAACGCCTTAAAATGCATGTTAGGCCTGCAAAAATTTAGAAAACTTTGGAGGCCCAAAAAAGGGGTTTACAGGCATCCTAGACCCCCTAAAGTCCAGAAAATGTTGTTGGACCAAAAATGGTGTCAGAGAGCTCTGAATGTCCCAAAAACATTTGCAGCCACTGAAATTCCCAAAAATATTTTTGGCACGAAAAATGCATCCTACACCCCTGAAAGTTGAGAAAATGTTGGCAGCTCAAGAAAAGGCCTTAAAATGCATGTTAGGCCTTCAAAAATGTTGAAAACTTTGGAGGCCCAAAAAAGGGGTTTACAGGCATTCTAGACCCCGTAAGGTCCAGAAAATGTTGTTGGACCAAAAACGGTGTCAGAGAGCTCTGAATGTCCCAAAAACATGTGCAGCCTGAAAGGGGCATTAACCCGCATCCTAGACCACTGAAATTTCCCAAAATATTTTTGCCATGAAAAAAGCATGCTACACCCCTGAAAGTTCAGAAAACACCACAGAAATGTTGCCAGCTCAAAAAAGGCCTTAAAATGCATCTTAGGCCTGCAAAAATGTTGAAAACTTTGGAGACCCAAAAAAGGGGTTCACAGGCATCCTAGACCCCCTAAAGTTTTGAAAATGTTGTTGGACCAAAAATGGTGTCAGAGAGCTCTGAATGTCCCAAAAACATTTGCAGCCTGAAAGGGGCATTAACCCGCATCCCAGACCTCTGAAATTCCCAAAAATATTTTGTGCACGAAAAATTCATACTACACCCCTGAAAGTTCCAAATATGTTAGCAGCCCAAAAAGGCATTAAAATCCATTTTAGGCCTGCAAACATTTAGAAAACTTTGGAGGCCCAAAAAAGGGGTTTACAGGCATCCTAGACCCCCCAAAGTCCAGAAAATGTTGGTGGATCAAAAACGGTGTCAGAGAGCTCTGAATGTCCCAAAAACATTTGCAGCCACTGAAATTCCCAAAAATATTTTTGGCACGAAAAATGCATCCTACACCCCTGAAAGTTGAGAAAATGATGGCAGCTCAAGAAAAGGCCTTAAAATGCATGTTAGGCCTTCAAAAATGTTGAACACTTTGGAGGCCCAAAAAAGGGGTTTACAGGCATTCTAGACCCCCTAAGGTCCAGAAAATGTTGTTGGACCAAAAATGGTGTCAGAGAGCTCTGAATGTCCCAAAAACATTTGCAGCCTGAAAGGGGCATTAACCCGCATCATAGACCTCTGAAATTCCCAAAAATATTTTGTGCACGAAAAATGCATCCTATACCCCTGAAAGCTCAGAAAATGTTGGCAGCTCAAGAAAAGGCCTTAAAATGCATGTTAGGCCTTCACAAATGTTGAAAACTTTGGAGGCCCAAAAAAGAGGTTTACAGGCATCCTAGACCCCCTAAAGTTTTGAAAATGTTGTTGGACCAAAAATGGTGTCAGAGAGCTCTGAATGTCCCAAAAACAGTTGCAGCCTGAAAGGGGCATTAACCCGCATCATAGACCTCTGAAATTCCCAAAAATATTTTGTGCACGAAAAATTCATACTACACCCCTGAAAGTTCAAAATATGTTAGCAGCCCAAAAAAGGCATTAAAATGCATTTTAGGCCTACAAAAATTTAGAAAACTTTGGAGGCCCAAAAAAGGGGTTTACAGGCATCCTAGACCCCCTAAAGTCCAGAAAATGTTGTTGGACCAAAAATGATGTCCGTGAGCTCTGAATGTCCCAAAAACATTTGCAGCCTGAAAGGGGCATTAACCCGCATCCTAGACCACTGAAATTCCCAAAAATATTTTTGGCATGAAAAATGCATCCTACACCCCTGCAAGTTCAGAAAATGTTGGTAACTCTAAAAAAGGCCTTAAAATGCATGTTAGGCCTTCAAAAATGTTGAAAACTTTGGAGGCCCAAAAAAGGGATTTACAGGCATCCTAGACCTCCTAAAGTCCAGAAAATGTTGTGGGACCAAAAATGGTGTCAGAGAGCTCTGAATGTCCCAAAAACATTTGCAGCCTGAAAGGGGCATTAACCGGCATCCTAGACCTCTGAAATTCCCAAAAATATTTTGTGCAAGAAAAATGTATACTACCCATAAAAGTTCAGAATATGTTAGAAGCCCAAAAAATGCATTCAAATGCATTTTAGGCCTGCAAAAATTTAGAAAACTTTGGAGGCCCAAAAAAGGGGTTTACAGGCATCCTAGACCCCCTAAAGTCCAGAAAATGTTGGTGGACCAAAAATGGTGTCAGAGAGCTCTGAATGTCCCAAAAACATTTGCAGCCTGAAAGGGGCATTAACCCGCATCCTAGACCTCTGAAATTCCAAAAAATATTTTGTGCACGAAAAATGTATCCTATACCCCTGAAACTCAGAATATGTTAGCAGCCCAAAGAAGGCCTTAAAATGCATTTTAGGCCTACAAAAATTTAGAAAACTTTGGAGGCCCAAAAAAGGCGTTTACAGGCATCCTAGACCCCCTAAAGTCCAGAAAATGTTGTTGGACCAAAAATGGTGTCAGAGAGCTCTGAATGTCCCAAAAACATCTGCAGCCTGAAAGGGGCATTAACCCGCATCCTAGACCACTGAAATTTCCCAAAATATTTTTACCATGAAAAATGCATGCTACACCCCTGAAAGTTCAGAAAACACCCAAGAAATGTTGTGAGCTCAAAAAAGGCCTTAACATGCATCTTAGGTCTGCAAAAATGTTGAAAACTTTGGAGACCCAAAAAAGGGGTTTACAGGCATCCTAGACCCCCTAAAGTCCAGAAAATGTTGGTGGATCAAAAACGGTGTCAGAGAGCTCCGAATGTCCCAAAAACATGTGCAACCTGAAAGGGGCATTAACCCGCATCCTAGACCACTGAAATTCCCAAAAATATTTTTGGCAATAAAAATGCATCCTACACCCCTGAAAGTTCAGAAAATGTTGGCAGCTCAAGAAAAGGCCTTAAAATGCATGTTAGGCCTTCAAAAATGTTGAAAACTTTGGAGGCACAAAATAGGGGTTTACAGGCATCCTAGACCTCCTAAAGTCCAGAAAATGTTGTTGGATCAAAAACGGTGTCAGAGAGCTCTGAATGTCCCAAAACCATTTGCAGCCTAAAAGGGGCATTAACCCACATCCTAGACCTCTGAAATTCCCAAAAATATTTTGTGCACGAAAAATTCATACTACACCCTTGAAAGTTCAGAATATGTTAGCAGCCCAAAAAAGGCATTAAAATGCATTTTAGGCCTGCAAAAATTTAGAAAACTTTGGATGCCCAAAAAAGGGGTTTACAGGCATCCTAGAACCCCTAAAGTCCAGAAAATGTTGTTGGACCAAAAAATGGTGTCAGAGAGCTCTGAATGTCCCAAAAACATTTGCAGCCTGAAAGGGGCATTAACCCGCATCCTAGACCTCTAAAATTCCCAAAAATATTTTGTGCACGAAAAATTCATACTACACCCCTGAAAGTTCAGAATATGTTAGCAGCCCAAAGAAGGCCTTAAAATGCATTTTAGGCCTACAAAAATTTAGAAAACTTTGGAGGCCCAAAAAAGGCGTTTACGGGCATCCTAGACCCCCTAAAGACCAGAAAATGTTGGTGGATCAAAAATGGTGTCAGAGAGCTCCGAATGTCCCAAAAACATGTGCAACCTGAAAGGGGCATTAACCCGCATCCTAGACCACTGAAATTCCCAAAAATATTTTGCCACTAAAAATGCATCCTACACCCCTGAACGTTCATAAAATGTTAGCAGCCCAAAAAAGGCATTAAAATGCATTTTAGGCCTGCAAAAATTTAGAAAACTTTGGAGAACCAAAAAAGGCGTTTACAGGCATCCTAGACCCCCTAAAGTCCAGAAAATGTTGTGGGACTAAAAATGGTGTCAGAGAGCTCCGAATGTCCCAAAAACATGTGCAACCTGAAAGGGGCATTAACCCGCATCCTAGACCACTGAAATTCCCAAAAATATTTTGCCACTAAAAATGCATCCTACACCCCTGAACGTTCATAAAATGTTAGCAGCCCAAAAAAGGCATTAAAATGCATTTTAGGCCTGCAAAAATTTAGAAAACTTTGGAGGCCCAAAAAAGGGGTTTACAGGCATCCTAGACCCCCTAAAGACCAGAAAATGTTGGTGGATCAAAAACGGTGTCAGAGAGCTCCGAATGTCCCAAAAACATGTGCAACCTGAAAGGGGCATTAACCCACATCCTAGACCTCTGAAATTCCCAAAAATATTTTGTGCACGAAAAATTCATACTACACCCTTGAAAGTTCAGAATATGTTAGCAGCCCAAAAAAGGCCTTAAAATGCATTTTAGGCCTGCAAAAATTTAGAAAACTTTGGAGGCCCAAAAAGGGGTTTACAGGCATCCTAGACCCCCTAAAGTCCAGAAAATGTTGTTGGACCAAAAATGGTGTCGGAGAGCTCTGAATGTCCCAAAAACATTTGCAGCCTGAAAGGGGCATTAACCCGCATCCTAGACCTCTGAAATTCCAAAAAATATTTTGTGCACAAAAAATGTATACTATACCCCTGAAACTCAGAATATGTTAGCAGCCCAAAGAAGGCCTTAAAATGCATTTTAGGCCTACAAAAATTTAGAAAACTTTGGAGGCCCAAAAAAGGCGTTTACAGGCATCCTAGACCCCCTAAAGTCCAGAAAATGTTGTGGGACTAAAAATGGTGTCAGAGAGCTCCGAATGTCCCAAAAACATGTGCAACCTGAAAGGGGCATTAACCCGCATCCTAGACCACTGAAATTCCCAAAATTATTTTGCCACTAAAAATGCATCCTACACCCCTGAACGTTCATAAAATGTTAGCAGCCCAAAAAAGGCATTAAAATGCATTTTAGGCCTGCAAAAATTTAGAAAACTTTGGAGGCCCAAAAAAGGGGTTTACAGGCATCCTAGACCCCCTAAAGTCCAGAAAATGTTGTTGGACCAAAAATGGTGTCAGAGAGCTCTGAATGTCCCAAAAACATCTGCAGCCTGAAAGGGGCATTAACCCGCATCCTAGACCTCTGAAATTCCTAAAAATATTTTGTGCACGAAAAATGCATCCTATACCCCTGAAACTCAGAATATGTTAGTAGCCCAAAGAAGGCCTTAAAATGCATTTTAGGCCTACAAAAATTTAGAACACTTTGGAGGCCCAAAAAAGGGGTTTACAGGCATCCTAGACCCCCTAAAGTCCAGAAAATGTTGTGGGACCAAAAATGGTGTCAGGGAGCTCTGAAAGGGGCATTAACCTGCATCCTAGACCACTGAAATTCACAAAAATATTTTTGGCACGAAAAATGCATCCTACACCCCTGGAAGTTCAGAAAATGTTGGCAGCTCAAGAAAAGGCCTTAAAATGCATGTTAGGCCTTCAAAAATGTTGAAAACTTTGGAGGCCCAAAAAAGGGGTTTACAGGCATCCTAGACCCCCTAAAGTCCAGAAAATGTTGTTGGACCAAAAATGTTGTCAGAGAGCTCCGAATATCCCAAAAACATGTGCAACCTGAAAGGGGTATTAACCCGCATCCTAGACCACTGAAATTCCCAAAAATATTTTGCCACTAAAAATGCATCCTACACCCCTGAACGTTCATAAAATGTTAGCAGCCCAAAAAAGGCATTAAAATGCATTTTAGGCCTGCAAAAATTTAGAAAACTTTGGAGGCCCAAAAAAGGGGTTTACAGGCATCCTAGACCCCCTAAAGACCAGAAAATGTTGGTGGATCAAAAATGGTGTCAGAGAGCTCTGAATGTCCCAAAAACATTTCCAGCCACTGAAATTCCCAAAAATATTTTTGGCACGAAAAATGCATCCTACACCCCTGAAAGTTGAGAAAATGTTGGCAGCTCAAGAAAAGGCCTTAAAGCACATGTTAGGCCTTCAAAAATGTTGAAAACTTTGGAGGCCCAAAAAAGGGGTTTACAGGCATCCTAGACCCCCTAAAGTCCAGAAAATGTTGTTGGACCAATATCGGTGTCAGAGAGCTATGAATGTCCCAAAAACATTTGCAGCCTGAAAGGGGCATTAACCCGCATCCTAGACCACTGAAATTTCCCAAAATATTTTTGGCATGAAAAATGCATGCTACACCCCTGAAAGTTCAGAAAACACCCCAGAAATGTTGCCAGCTCAAAAAAGGCCTTAAAATGCATCTTAGACCTGCAAAAATGTTGAAAACTTTGAAGACCCAAAAAAGGGGTTTACAGGCATCCTAGACCCCCTAAAGTCCAGAAAATGTTGTTGGACCAAAATCGGTGTCAGAGAGCTCTGAAAGGGGCATTAACCCGCATCCTAGACCACTGAAATTCCCAAACATATTTTTGGCACGAAAAATGCATCCTACACCCCTGAAAGTTCAGAAAATGTTGGCAGCTCAAGAAAAGGCCTTAAAATGCATGTTAGGCCTTCAAAATGTTGAAAACTTTGGAGGCCCAAAAAAGGGGTTTACAGGCATCCTAGACCCCCTAAAGTCCAGAAAATGTTGTTGGACCAAAAATGGTGTCAGAGAGCTCTGAATGTCCCAAAAACATCTGCAGCCTGAAAGGGGCATTAACCCGCATCCTAGACCTCTGAAATTCCTAAAAATATTTTGTGCACGAAAAATGCATCCTATACCCCTGAAACTCAGAATATGTTAGCAGCCCAAAGAAGGCCTTAAAATGCATTTTAGGCCTACAAAAATTTAGAAAACTTTGGAGGCCCAAAAAAGGGGTTTACAGGCATCCTGGACCCCCTAAAGTCCAGAAAATGTTGTTGGACCAAAAATGGTGTCAGAGAGCTCTGAATGTCCCAAAAACATTTGCAGCCACTGAAATTCCCAAAAATATTTTTGGCACGAAAAATGCATCCTACACCCCTGAAAGTTGAGAAAATGTTGGCAGCTCAAGAAAAGGCCTTAAAATGCATGTTAGGCCTTCAAAAATGTTGAAAACTTTGGAGGCCCAAAAAAGGGGTTTACAGGCATTCTAGACCCCGTAAGGTCCAGAAAATGTTGTTGGACCAAAAACGGTGTCAGAGAGCTCTGAATGTCCCAAAAACATGTGCAGCCTGAAAGGGGCATTAACCCGCATCCTAGACCACTGAAATTTCCCAAAATATTTTTGCCATGAAAAAAGCATGCTACACCCCTGAAAGTTCAGAAAACACCACATAAATGTTGCCAGCTCAAAAAAGGCCTTAAAATGCATCTTAGGCCTGCAAAAATGTTGAAAACTTTGGAGACCCAAAAAAGGGGTTCACAGGCATCCTAGACCCCCTAAAGTCCAGAAAATGTTGTTGGACCAAAAATGGTGTCAGAGAGCTCTGAATGTCCCAAAAACATTTGCAGCCTGAAAGGGGCATTAACCCGCATCCCAGACCTCTGAAATTCCCAAAAATATTTTGTGCACGAAAAATTCATACTACACCCCTGAAAGTTCCAAATATGTTAGCAGCCCAAAAAGGCATTAAAATCCATTTTAGGCCTGCAAAAATTTAGAAAACTTTGGAGGCCCAAAAAAGGGGTTTACAGGCATCCTAGACCCCCTAAAGTCCAGAAAATGTTGGTGGATCAAAAACGGTGTCAGAGAGCTCTGAATGTCCCAAAAACATTTGCAGCCACTGAAATTCCCAAAAATATTTTTGGCACGAAAAATGCATCCTACACCCCTGAAAGTTGAGAAAATGATGGCAGCTCAAGAAAAGGCCTTAAAATGCATGTTAGGCCTTCAAAAATGTTGAACACTTTGGAGGCCCAAAAAAGGGGTTTACAGGCATTCTAGACCCCCTAAGGTCCAGAAAATGTTGTTGGACCAAAAACGGTGTCAGAGAGCTCTGAATGTCCCAAAAACATTTGCAGCCTGAAAGGGGCATTAACCTGCATCCTAGACCTCTGAAATGCCCAAAAATATTTTGTGCACGAAAAATGCATCCTATACCCCTGAAAGCTCAGAAAATGTTGGCAGTCAAGAAAAGGCCTTAAAATGCATGTTAGGCCTTCAAAAATGTTGAAAACTTTGGAGGCCCAAAATAGGGGTTTACAGGCATCCTAGACCCCCTAAAGTCCAGAAAATGTTGTTGGACCAAAAATGGTGTCAGAGAGCTCTGAATGTCCCAAAAACATTTGCAGCCTGAAAGGGGCATTAACCGGCATCCTAGACCTCTGAAATTCCCAAAAATATTTTGTGCAAGAAAAATGTATACTACCCATAAAAGTTCAGAATATGTTAGAAGCCCAAAAAATGCATTCAAATGCATTTTAGGCCTGCAAAAATTTAGAAAACTTTGGAGGCCCAAAAAAGGGGTTTACAGGCATCCTAGACCCCCTAAAGTCCAGAAAATGTTGGTGGATCAAAAACGGTGTCAGCGAGCTCTGAATGTCCCAAAAACATTTGCAGCCACTGAAATTCCCAAAAATATTTTTGGCACGAAAAATGCATCCTACACCCCTGAAAGTTGAGAAAATGATGGCAGCTCAAGAAAAGGCCTTAAAATGCATGTTAGGCCTTCAAAAATGTTGAACACTTTGGAGGCCCAAAAAAGGGGTTTACAGGCATTCTAGACCCCCTAAGGTCCAGAAAATGTTGTTGGACCAAAAACGGTGTCAGAGAGCTCTGAATGTCCCAAAAACATTTGCAGCCTGAAAGGGGCATTAACCTGCATCCTAGACCTCTGAAATGCCCAAAAATATTTTGTGCACGAAAAATGCATCCTATACCCCTGAAAGCTCAGAAAATGTTGGCAGCTCAAGAAAAGGCCTTAAAATGCATGTTAGGCCTTCAAAAATGTTGAAAACTTTGGAGGCCCAAAAAAGGGGTTTACAGGCATTCTAGACCCCGTAAGGTCCAGAAAATGTTGTTGGACCAAAAACGGTGTCAGAGAGCTCTGAATGTCCCAAAAACATGTGCAGCCTGAAAGGGGCATTAACCCGCATCATAGACCACTGAAATTTCCCAAAATATTTTTGCCATGAAAAAAGCATGCTACACCCCTGAAAGTTCAGAAAACACCACAGAAATGTTGCCAGCTCAAAAAAGGCCTTAAAATGCATCTTAGGCCTGCAAAAATGTTGAAAACTTTGGAGACCCAAAAAAGGGGTTCACAGGCATCCTAGACCCCCTAAAGTCCAGAAAATGTTGTTGGACCAAAAATGGTGTCAGAGAGCTCTGAATGTCCCAAAAACATTTGCAGCCTGAAAGGGGCATTAACCCGCATCCCAGACCTCTGAAATTCCCAAAAATATTTTGTGCACGAAAAATTCATACTACACCCCTGAAAGTTCCAAATATGTTAGCAGCCCAAAAAAGGCATTAAAATGCATTTTAGGCCTACAAAAATTTAGAAAACTTTGGAGGCCCAAAAAAGGGGTTTACAGGCATCCTAGACCCCCTAAAGTCCAGAAAATGTTGTTGGACCTAAAATGATGTCCGTGAGCTCTGAATGTCCCAAAAACATTTGCAGCCTGAAAGGGGCATTAACCCGCATCCTAGACCACTGAAATTCCCAAAAATATTTTTGGCATGAAAAATGCATCCTACACCCCTGCAAGTTCAGAAAATGTTGGTAACTCTAAAAAAGGCCTTAAAATGCATGTTAGGCCTTCAAAAATGTTGAAAACTTTGGAGGCCCAAAAAAGGGATTTACAGGCATCCTAGACCTCCTAAAGTCCAGAAAATGTTGTTGGATCAAAAACGGTGTCAGAGAGCTCTGAATGTCCCAAAAACATTTGCAGCCTGAAAGGGGCATTAACCCACATCCTAGACCTCTGAAATTCCCAAAAATATTTTGTGCACGAAAAATTCATACTACACCCCTGAAAGTTCAGAATATGTTAGCAGCCCAAAAAAGACATTAAAATGCATTTTAGGCCTGCAAAAATTTGGAAAACTTTGGAGGCCCAAAAAAGGGGTTTACGGGCATCCTAGGCCCCCTAAAGTCCAGAAAATGTTGTGGGACCAAAGATGGTGTCAGAGAGCTCTGAATGTCCCAAAAACATTTGCAGCCTGAAAGGGGCATTAACCGGCATCCTAGACCTCTGAAATTCCCAAAAATATTTTGTGCAAGAAAAATGTATACTACCCATAAAAGTTCAGAATATGTTAGAAGCCCAAAAAATGCATTCAAATGCATTTTAGGCCTGCAAAAATTTAGAAAACTTTGGAGGCCCAAAAAAGGGGTTTACAGGCATCCTAGACCCCCTAAAGTCCAGAAAATGTTGTTGGATCAAAAACGGTGTCAGAGAGCTCTGAATGTCCCAAAAACATTTGCAGCCTGAAAGGGGCATTAACCCGCATCCTAGACCACTGAAATTCCCAAAAATATTTTTGCCACTAAAAATGCATCCTACACCCATGAAAGTTCAGAAAATGTTGGCAGCTCAAGAAAACGCCTTAAAATGCATGTTAGGCCTGCAAAAATTTAGAAAACTTTGGAGGCCCAAAAAAGGGGTTTACAGGCATCCTAGACCCCCTAAAGTCCAGAAAATGTTGTTGGACCAAAAATGGTGTCAGAGAGCTCTGAATGTCCCAAAAACATTTGCAGCCACTGAAATTCCCAAAAATATTTTTGGCACGAAAAATGCATCCTACACCCCTGAAAGTTGAGAAAATGTTGGCAGCTCAAGAAAAGGCCTTAAAATGCATGTTAGGCCTTCAAAAATGTTGAAAACTTTGGAGGCCCAAAAAAGGGGTTTACAGGCATTCTAGACCCCGTAAGGTCCAGAAAATGTTGTTGGACCAAAAACGGTGTCAGAGAGCTCTGAATGTCCCAAAAACATGTGCAGCCTGAAAGGGGCATTAACCCGCATCCTAGACCACTGAAATTTCCCAAAATATTTTTGCCATGAAAAAAGCATGCTACACCCCTGAAAGTTCAGAAAACACCACAGAAATGTTGCCAGCTCAAAAAAGGCCTTAAAATGCATCTTAGGCCTGCAAAAATGTTGAAAACTTTGGAGACCCAAAAAAGGGGTTCACAGGCATCCTAGACCCCCTAAAGTTTTGAAAATGTTGTTGGACCAAAAATGGTGTCAGAGAGCTCTGAATGTCCCAAAAACATTTGCAGCCTGAAAGGGGCATTAACCCGCATCCCAGACCTCTGAAATTCCCAAAAATATTTTGTGCACGAAAAATTCATACTACACCCCTGAAAGTTCCAAATATGTTAGCAGCCCAAAAAGGCATTAAAATCCATTTTAGGCCTGCAAAAATTTAGAAAACTTTGGAGGCCCAAAAAAGGGGTTTACAGGCATCCTAGACCCCCTAAAGTCCAGAAAATGTTGGTGGATCAAAAACGGTGTCAGAGAGCTCTGAATGTCCCAAAAACATTTGCAGCCACTGAAATTCCCAAAAATATTTTTGGCACGAAAAATGCATCCTACACCCCTGAAAGTTGAGAAAATGATGGCAGCTCAAGAAAAGGCCTTAAAATGCATGTTAGGCCTTCAAAAATGTTGAACACTTTGGAGGCCCAAAAAAGGGGTTTACAGGCATTCTAGACCCCCTAAGGTCCAGAAAATGTTGTTGGACCAAAAATGGTGTCAGAGAGCTCTGAATGTCCCAAAAACATTTGCAGCCTGAAAGGGGCATTAACCCGCATCATAGACCTCTGAAATTCCCCAAAATATTTTGTGCACGAAAAATGCATCCTATACCCCTGAAAGCTCAGAAAATGTTGGCAGCTCAAGAAAAGGCCTTAAAATGCATGTTAGGCCTTCACAAATGTTGAAAACTTTGGAGGCCCAAAAAAGAGGTTTACAGGCATCCTAGACCCCCTAAAGTTTTGAAAATGTTGTTGGACCAAAAATGGTGTCAGAGAGCTCTGAATGTCCCAAAAACAGTTGCAGCCTGAAAGGGGCATTAACCCGCATCATAGACCTCTGAAATTCCCAAAAATATTTTGTGCACGAAAAATTCATACTACACCCCTGAAAGTTCAAAATATGTTAGCAGCCCAAAAAAGGCATTAAAATGCATTTTAGGCCTACAAAAATTTAGAAAACTTTGGAGGCCCAAAAAAGGGGTTTACAGGCATCCTAGACCCCCTAAAGTCCAGAAAATGTTGTTGGACCAAAAATGATGTCCGTGAGCTCTGAATGTCCCAAAAACATTTGCAGCCTGAAAGGGGCATTAACCCGCATCCTAGACCACTGAAATTCCCAAAAATATTTTTGGCATGAAAAATGCATCCTACACCCCTGCAAGTTCAGAAAATGTTGGTAACTCTAAAAAAGGCCTTAAAATGCATGTTAGGCCTTCAAAAATGTTGAAAACTTTGGAGGCCCAAAAAAGGGATTTACAGGCATCCTAGACCTCCTAAAGTCCAGAAAATGTTGTGGGACCAAAAATGGTGTCAGAGAGCTCTGAATGTCCCAAAAACATTTGCAGCCTGAAAGGGGCATTAACCGGCATCCTAGACCTCTGAAATTCCCAAAAATATTTTGTGCAAGAAAAATGTATACTACCCATAAAAGTTCAGAATATGTTAGAAGCCCAAAAAATGCATTCAAATGCATTTTAGGCCTGCAAAAATTTAGAAAACTTTGGAGGCCCAAAAAAGGGGTTTACAGGCATCCTAGACCCCCTAAAGTCCAGAAAATGTTGGTGGACCAAAAATGGTGTCAGAGAGCTCTGAATGTCCCAAAAACATGTGCAGCCTGAAAGGGGCATTAACCCGCATCCTAGACCTCTGAAATTCCAAAAAATATTTTGTGCACGAAAAATGTATCCTATACCCCTGAAACTCAGAATATGTTAGCAGCCCAAAGAAGGCCTTAAAATGCATTTTAGGCCTACAAAAATTTAGAAAACTTTGGAGGCCCAAAAAAGGCGTTTACAGGCATCCTAGACCCCCTAAAGTCCAGAAAATGTTGTGGGACCAAAAATGGTGTCAGAGAGCTCTGAATGTCCCAAAAACATTTGCAGCCTGAAAGGGGCATTAACCGGCATCCTAGACCTCTGAAATTCCCAAAAATATTTTGTGCACGAAAAATGTATACTACCCCTAAAAGTTCAGAATATGTTAGAAGCCCAAAAAATGCATTCAAATGCATTTTAGGCCTGCAAAAATTTAGAAAACTTTGGAGGCCCAAAAAAGGGGTTTACAGGCATCCTAGACCCCCTAAAGTCCAGAAAATGTTGTTGGATCAAAAACGGTGTCAGAGAGCTCTGAATGTCCCAAAAACATTTGCAGCCTGAAAGGGGCATTAACCCGCATCCTAGACCACTGAAATTCCCAAAAATATTTTTGCCACTAAAAATGCATCCTACACCCCTGAAAGTTCAGAAAATGTTGGCAGCTCAAGAAAACGCCTTAAAATGCATGTTAGGCCTGCAAAAATTTAGAAAACTTTGGAGGCCCAAAAAAGGGGTTTACAGGCATCCTAGACCCCCTAAAGTCCAGAAAATGTTGTTGGACCAAAAATGGTGTCAGAGAGCTCTGAATGTCCCAAAAACATTTGCAGCCACTGAAATTCCCAAAAATATTTTTGGCACGAAAAATGCATCCTACACCCCTGAAAGTTGAGAAAATGTTGGCAGCTCAAGAAAAGGCCTTAAAATGCATGTTAGGCCTTCAAAAATGTTGAAAATTTTGGAGGCCCAAAAAAGGGGTTTACAGGCATTCTAGACCCCGTAAGGTCCAGAAAATGTTGTTGGACCAAAAACGGTGTCAGAGAGCTCTGAATGTCCCAAAAACATGTGCAGCCTGAAAGGGGCATTAACCCGCATCCTAGACCACTGAAATTTCCCAAAATATTTTTGCCATGAAAAAAGCATGCTGCACCCCTGAAAGTTCAGAAAACACCACAGAAATGTTGCCAGCTCAAAAAAGGCCTTAAAATGCATCTTAGGCCTGCAAAAATGTTGAAAACTTTGGAGACCCAAAAAAGGGGTTCACAGGTATCCTAGACCCCCTAAAGTCCAGAAAATGTTGTTGGACCAAAAATGGTGTCAGAGAGCTCTGAATGTCCCAAAAACATTTGCAGCCTGAAAGGGGCATTAACCCGCATCCCAGACCTCTGAAATTCCCAAAAATATTTTGTGCACGAAAAATTCATACTACACCCCTGAAAGTTCCAAATATGTTAGCAGCCCAAAAAGGCATTAAAATCCATTTTAGGCCTGCAAAAATTTAGAAAACTTTGGAGGCCCAAAAAAGGGGTTTACAGGCATCCTAGACCCCCTAAAGTCCAGAAAATGTTGGTGGATCAAAAACGGTGTCAGAGAGCTCTGAATGTCCCAAAAACATTTGCAGCCACTGAAATTCCCAAAAATATTTTTGGCACGAAAAATGCATCCTACACCCCTGAAAGTTGAGAAAATGATGGCAGCTCAAGAAAAGGCCTTAAAATGCATGTTAGGCCTTCAAAAATGTTGAACACTTTGGAGGCCCAAAAAAGGGGTTTACAGGCATTCTAGACCCCCTAAGGTCCAGAAAATGTTGTTGGACCAAAAACGGTGTCAGAGAGCTCTGAATGTCCCAAAAACATTTGCAGCCTGAAAGGGGCATTAACCTGCATCCTAGACCTCTGAAATGCCCAAAAATATTTTGTGCACGAAAAATGCATCCTATACCCCTGAAAGCTCAGCAAATGTTGGCAGCTCAAGAAAAGGCCTTAAAATGCATGTTAGGCCTTCAAAAATGTTGAAAACTTTGGAGGCCCAAAATAGGGGTTTACAGGCATCCTAGACCCCCTAAGGTCCAGAAAATGTTGTTGGACCAAAAACGGTGTCAGAGAGCTCTGAATGTCCCAAAAACATTTGCAGCCTGAAAGGGGCATTAACCTGCATCCTAGACCTCTGAAATGCCCAAAAATATTTTGTGCACGAAAAATGCATCCTATACCCCTGAAAGCTCAGCAAATGTTGGCAGCTCAAGAAAAGGCCTTAAAATGCATGTTAGGCCTTCAAAAATGTTGAAAACTTTGGAGGCCCAAAAAAGAGGTTTACAGGCATCCTAGACCCCCTAAAGTTTTGAAAATGTTGTTGGACCAAAAATGGTGTCAGAGAGCTCTGAATGTCCCAAAAACATTTGCAGCCTGAAAGGGGCATTAACCGGCATCCTAGACCTCTGAAATTCCCAAAAATATTTTGTGCAAGAAAAATGTATACTACCCATAAAAGTTCAGAATATGTTAGAAGCCCAAAAAATGCATTCAAATGCATTTTAGGCCTGCAAAAATTTAGAAAACTTTGGAGGCCCAAAAAAGGGGTTTACAGGCATCCTAGACCCCCTAAAGTCCAGAAAATGTTGGTGGATCAAAAACGGTGTCAGAGAGCTCTGAATGTCCCAAAAACATTTGCAGCCACTGAAATTCCCAAAAATATTTTTGGCACGAAAAATGCATCCTACACCCCTGAAAGTTGAGAAAATGATGGCAGCTCAAGAAAAGGCCTTAAAATGCATGTTAGGCCTTCAAAAATGTTGAACACTTTGGAGGCCCAAAAAAGGGGTTTACAGGCATTCTAGACCCCCTAAGGTCCAGAAAATGTTGTTGGACCAAAAACGGTGTCAGAGAGCTCTGAATGTCCCAAAAACATTTGCAGCCTGAAAGGGGCATTAACCTGCATCCTAGACCTCTGAAATGCCCAAAAATATTTTGTGCACGAAAAATGCATCCTATACCCCTGAAAGCTCAGAAAATGTTGGCAGCTCAAGAAAAGGCCTTAAAATGCATGTTAGGCCTTCAAAAATGTTGAAAACTTTGGAGGCCCAAAAAAGAGGTTTACAGGCATCCTAGACCCCCTAAAGTTTTGAAAATGTTGTTGGACCAAAAATGGTGTCAGAGAGCTCTGAATGTCCCAAAAACTGTTGCAGCCTGAAAGGGGCATTAACCCGCATCATAGACCTCTGAAATTCCCAAAAATATTTTGTGCACGAAAAATTCATACTACACCCCTGAAAGTTCAAAATATGTTAGCAGCCCAAAAAAGGCATTAAAATGCATTTTAGGCCTACAAAAATTTAGAAAACTTTGGAGGCCCAAAAAAGGGGTTTACAGGCATCCTAGACCCCCTAAAGTCCAGAAAATGTTGTTGGACCAAAAATGATGTCCGTGAGCTCTGAATGTCCCAAAAACATTTGCAGCCTGAAAGGGGCATTAACCCGCATCCTAGACCACTGAAATTCCCAAAAATATTTTTGGCATGAAAAATGCATCCTACACCCCTGCAAGTTCAGAAAATGTTGGTAACTCTAAAAAAGGCCTTAAAATGCATGTTAGGCCTTCAAAAATGTTGAAAACTTTGGAGGCCCAAAAAAGGGATTTACAGGCATCCTAGACCTCCTAAAGTCCAGAAAATGTTGTTGGATCAAAAACGGTGTCAGAGAGCTCTGAATGTCCCAAAAACATTTGCAGCCTGAAAGGGGCATTAACCCACATCCTAGACCTCTGAAATTCCCAAAAATATTTTGTGCATGAAAAATTCATACTACACCCCTGAAAGTTCAGAATATGTTAGCAGCCCAAAAAAGACATTAAAATGCATTTTAGGCCTGCAAAAATTTGGAAAACTTTGGAGGCCCAAAAAAGGGGTTTACGGGCATCCTAGGCCCCCTAAAGTCCAGAAAATGTTGTGGGACCAAAAATGGTGTCAGAGAGCTCTGAATGTCCCAAAAACATTTGCAGCCTGAAAGGGGCATTAACCGGCATCCTAGACCTCTGAAATTCCCAAAAATATTTTGTGCAAGAAAAATGTATACTACCCATAAAAGTTCAGAATATGTTAGAAGCCCAAAAAATGCATTCAAATGCATTTTAGGCCTGCAAAAATTTAGAAAACTTTGGAGGCCCAAAAAAGGGGTTTACAGGCATCCTAGACCCCCTAAAGTCCAGAAAATGTTGGTGGACCAAAAATGGTGTCAGAGAGCTCTGAATGTCCCAAAAACATTTGCAGCCTGAAAGGGGCATTAACCCGCATCCTAGACCTCTGAAATTCCAAAAAATATTTTGTGCACGAAAAATGTATCCTATACCCCTGAAACTCAGAATATGTTAGCAGCCCAAAGAAGGCCTTAAAATGCATTTTAGGCCTACAAAAATTTAGAAAACTTTGGAGGCCCAAAAAAGGCGTTTACAGGCATCCTAGACCCCCTAAAGTCCAGAAAATGTTGTGGGACCAAAAATGGTGTCAGAGAGCTCTGAATGTCCCAAAAACATTTGCAGCCTGAAAGGGGCATTAACCGGCATCCTAGACCTCTGAAATTCCCAAAAATATTTTGTGCACGAAAAATGTATACTACCCCTAAAAGTTCAGAATATGTTAGAAGCCCAAAAAATGCATTCAAATGCATTTTAGGCCTGCAAAAATTTAGAAAACTTTGGAGGCCCAAAAAAGGGGTTTACAGGCATCCTAGACCCCCTAAAGTCCAGAAAATGTTGTTGGATCAAAAACGGTGTCAGAGAGCTCTGAATGTCCCAAAAACATTTGCAGCCTGAAAGGGGCATTAACCCGCATCCTAGACCACTGAAATTCCCAAAAATATTTTTGCCACTAAAAATGCATCCTACACCCCTGAAAGTTCAGAAAATGTTGGCAGCTCAAGAAAACGCCTTAAAATGCATGTTAGGCCTGCAAAAATTTAGAAAACTTTGGAGGCCCAAAAAAGGGGTTTACAGGCATCCTAGACCCCCTAAAGTCCAGAAAATGTTGTTGGACCAAAAATGGTGTCAGAGAGCTCTGAATGTCCCAAAAACATTTGCAGCCACTGAAATTCCCAAAAATATTTTTGGCACGAAAAATGCATCCTACACCCCTGAAAGTTGAGAAAATGTTGGCAGCTCAAGAAAAGGCCTTAAAATGCATGTTAGGCCTTCAAAAATGTTGAAAACTTTGGAGGCCCAAAAAAGGGGTTTACAGGCATTCTAGACCCCGTAAGGTCCAGAAAATGTTGTTGGACCAAAAACGGTGTCAGAGACAGAGAGCTCTGAATGTCCCAAAAACATGTGCAGCCTGAAAGGGGCATTAACCCGCATCCTAGACCACTGAAATTTCCCAAAATATTTTTGCCATGAAAAATGCATGCTACACCCCTGAAAGTTCCCAAAACACCACAGAAATGTTGGCAGCTCAAAAAAGGCCTTAAAATGCATCTTAGGCCTGCAAAAATGTTGAAAACTTTGGAGACCCAAAAAAGGGATTTACAGGCATCCTACACCCCCTAAAGTCCAGAAAATGTTGTTGGACCAAAATCGGTGTCAGAGAGCTCTGAAAGGGGCATTAACCCGCATCCTAGACCACGGAAATTCCCAAAAATATTTTTGGCACGAAAAATGCATCCTACACCCCTGAAAGGTCAGAAAATGTTGGCAGCTCAAGAAAAGGCCTTAAAACACATCTTGGGCCTGCAAAAATGTTGAAAACTTTGGAGACCCAAAAAAGGGGTTCACAGGCATCCTAGACCCCCTAAAGTCCAGAAAATGTTGTTGGACCAAAAATGGTGTCAGAGAGCTCTGAATGTCCCAAAAACATTTGCAGCCTGATAGGGGCATTAACCTGCATCCCAGACCTCTGAAATTCCCAAAAATATTTTGTGCACGAAAAATTCATACTACACCCCTGAAAGTTCCAAATATGTTAGCAGCCCAAAAAGGCATTAAAATCCATTTTAGGCCTGCAAAAATTTAGAAAACTTTGGAGGCCCAAAAAAGGGGTTTACAGGCATCCTAGACCCCCTAAAGTCCAGAAAATGTTGTTGGACCAAAAATGGTGTCAGAGATCTCTGAATGTCCCAAAAACATTTGCAGCCTGAAAGGGGCATTAACCCGCATCCTAGACCTCTGAAATTCCCAAAAATATTTTGTGCACGAAAAATGCATCCTTTATCCCTGAAACTCAGAATATGTTAGCAGCCCAAAGAAGGCCTTAAAATGCATTTTAGGCCTACAAAAATTTAGAAAACTTTGGAGCCCAAAAAAGGGGTTTACAGGCATCCTAGACCCCCTAAAGTCCAGAAAATGTTGTTGGACCAAAAATGGTGTCAGAGAGCTCTGAATGTCCCAAAAACATTTGCAGCCACTGAAATTCCCAAAAATATTTTTGGCACGAAAAATGCATCCTACACCCCTGAAAGTTGAGAAAATGTTGGCAGCTCAAGAAAAGGCCTTAAAACGCATGTTAGGCCTTCAAAAATGTTGAAAACTTTGGAGGCCCAAAAAAGGGATTTACAGGCATCCTAGACCCCCTGAAGTCCAGAAAATGTTGTTGGATCAAAAACGGTGTCAGAGAGCTCTGAATGTCCCAAAAACATTTGCAGCCTGAAAGGGGCATTAACCGGCATCCTAGACCTCTGAAATTCCCAAAAATATTTTGTGCACGAAAAATGTATACTACCCCTAAAAGTTCAGAATATGTTAGAAGCCCAAAAAATGCATTCAAATGCATTTTAGGCTTGCAAAAATTTAGAAAACTTTGGAGGCCCAAAAAAGGGGTTTACAGGCATCCTAGACCTCCTAAAGTCCAGAAAATGTTGTTGTATCAAAAACGGTGTCAGAGAGCTCTGAATGTCCCAAAAACATTTGCAGCCTGAAAGGGGCATTAACACGCATCCTAGACCACTGAAACTTCCCAAAATATTTTTGCCATGAAAAATGCATGCTACACCCCTGAAAGTACAGAAAACACCCCAGAAATGTTGCCAGGTCAAAAAAGGCCTTGAAATGCATCTTAGGCCTGCAAAAATGTTGAAAACTTTGGAGACCCAAAAAAGGGGTTTACAGGCATCCTAGACCCCCTAAAGTCCAGAAAATGTTGTTGGACCAAAAATGGTGTCAGAGAGCTCTGAATGTCCCAAAAACATTTGCAGCCTGAAAGGGGCATTAACCCGCATCCTAGACCTCTGAAATTCCAAAAAATATTTTGTGCACGAAAAATGTATCCTATACCCCTGAAACTCAGAATATGTTAGCAGCCCAAAGAAGGCCTTAAAATGCATTTTAGGCCTACAAAAATTTAGAAAACTTTGGAGGCCCAAAAAAGGCGTTTACAGGCATCCTAGACCCCCTAAAGTCCAGAAAATGTTGTGGGACCAAAAATAGTGTCAGAGAGCTCTGAATGTCCCAAAAACATTTGCAACCTGAAAGGGGCATTAACCGGCATCCTAGACCTCTGAAATTCCCAAAAATATTTTGTGCACGAAAAATGTATACTACCCCTAAAAGTTCAGAATATGTTAGAAGCCCAAAAAATGCATTCAAATGCATTTTAGGCCTGCAAAAATTTAGAAAACTTTGGAGGCCCAAAAAAGGGGTTTAAAGGCATCCTAGACCCCCTAAAGTCCAGAAAATGTTGTTGGATCAAAAACGGTGTCAGAGAGCTCTGAATGTCCCAAAAACATTTGCAGCCTGAAAGGGGCATTAACCCGCATCCTAGTCCACTGAAATTCCCAAAAATATTTTTGCCACTAAAAATGCATCCTACACCCCTGAAAGTTCAGAAAATGTTGGCAGCTCAAGAAAACGCCTTAAAATGCATGTTAGGCCTGCAAAAATTTAGAAAACTTTGGAGGCCCAAAAAAGGGGTTTACAGGCATCCTAGACCCCCTAAAGTCCAGAAAATGTTGTTGGACCAAAAATGGTGTCAGAGAGCTCTGAATGTCCCAAAAACATTTGCAGCCACTGAAATTCCCAAAAATATTTTTGGCACGAAAAATGCATCCTACACCCCTGAAAGTTGAGAAAATGTTGGCAGCTCAAGAAAAGGCCTTAAAATGCATGTTAGGCCTTCAAAAATGTTGAAAACTTTGGAGGCCCAAAAAAGGGGTTTACAGGCATTCTAGACCCCGTAAGGTCCAGAAAATGTTGTTGGACCAAAAACGGTGTCAGAGACAGAGAGCTCTGAATGTCCCAAAAACATGTGCAGCCTGAAAGGGGCATTAACCCGCATCCTAGACCACTGAAATTTCCCAAAATATTTTTGCCATGAAAAATGCATGCTACACCCCTGAAAGTTCACAAAACACCACAGAAATGTTGGCAGCTCAAAAAAGGCCTTAAAATGCATCTTAGGCCTGCAAAAATGTTGAAAACTTTGGAGACCCAAAAAAGGGATTTACAGGCATCCTACACCCCCTAAAGTCCAGAAAATGTTGTTGGACCAAAATCGGTGTCAGAGAGCTCTGAAAGGGGCATTAACCCGCATCCTAGACCACGACGGAAATTCCCAAAAATATTTTTGGCACGAAAAATGCATCCTACACCCCTGAAAGGTCAGAAAATGTTGGCAGCTCAAGAAAAGGCCTTAAAACACATCTTGGGCCTGCACAAATGTTGAAAACTTTGGAGACCCAAAAAAGGGGTTCACAGGCATCCTAGACCCCCTAAAGTCCAGAAAATGTTGTTGGACCAAAAATGGTGTCAGAGAGCTCTGAATGTCCCAAAAACATTTGCAGCCTGATAGGGGCATTAACCTGCATCCCAGACCTCTGAAATTCCCAAAAATATTTTGTGCACGAAAAATTCATACTACACCCCTGAAAGTTCCAAATATGTTAGCAGCCCAAAAAGGCATTAAAATCCATTTTAGGCCTGCAAAAATTTAGAAAACTTTGGAGGCCCAAAAAAGGGGTTTACAGGCATCCTAGACCCCCTAAAGTCCAGAAAATGTTGTTGGACCAAAAATGGTGTCAGAGAGCTCTGAATGTCCCAAAAACATTTGCAGCCTGATAGGGGCATTAACCCGCATCCTAGACCTCTGAAATTCCCAAAAATATTTTGTGCACGAAAAATTCATACTACACCCCTGAAAGTTCCAAATATGTTAGCAGCCCAAAAAGGCCTTAAAATGCATTTTAGGCCTACAAAAATTTAGAAAACTTTGGAGCCCAAAAAAGGGGTTTACAGGCATCCTAGACCCCCTAAAGTCCAGAAAATATTGTTGGACCAAAAATGGTGTCAGAGAGCTCTGAATGTCCCAAAAACATTAGCAGCCACTGAAATTCCCAAAAATATTTTTGGCACGAAAAATGCATCCTACACCCCTGAAAGTTGAGAAAATGTTGGCAGCTCAAGAAAAGGCCTTAAAACGCATGTTAGGCCTTCAAAAATGTTGAAAACTTTGGAGGCCCAAAAAAGGGATTTACAGGCATCCTAGACCCCCTGAAGTCCAGAAAATGTTGTTGGATCAAAAACGGTGTCAGAGAGCTCTGAATGTCCCAAAAACATTTGCAGCCTGAAAGGGGCATTAACCGGCATCCTAGACCTCTGAAATTCCCAAAAATATTTTGTGCACGAAAAATGTATACTACCCCTAAAAGTTCAGAATATGTTAGAAGCCCAAAAAATGCATTCAAATGCATTTTAGGCTTGCAAAAATTTAGAAAACTTTGGAGGCCCAAAAAAGGGGTTTACAGGCATCCTAGACCCCCTAAAGTCCAGAAAATGTTGGTGGATCAAAAACGGTGTCAGAGAGCTCCGAATGTCCCAAAAACATGTGCAACCTGAAAGGGGCATTAACCCGCATCCTAGACCACTGAAATTCCCAAAAATATTTTTGGCAATAAAAATGCATCCTACACCCCTGAAAGTTCAGAAAATGTTGGCAGCTCAAGAAAAGGCCTTAAAATGCATGTTAGGCCTTCAAAAATGTTGAAAACTTTGGAGGCACAAAATAGGGGTTTACAGGCATCCTAGACCTCCTAAAGTCCAGAAAATGTTGTTGTATCAAAAACGGTGTCAGAGAGCTCTGAATGTCCCAAAAACATTTGCAGCCTGAAAGGGGCATTAACACGCATCCTAGACCACTGAAATTTCCCAAAATATTTTTGCCATGAAAAATGCATGCTACACCCCTGAAAGTTCAGAAAACACCCCAGAAATGTTGCCAGGTCAAAAAAGGCCTTGAAATGCATCTTAGGCCTGCAAAAATTTAGAAAACTTTGGAGTCCCATAAAAGGGGTTTACAGGCATCCTAGACCCCCTAAAGTCCAGAAAATGTTGTTGGACCAAAAATGGTGTCAGAGAGCTCTGAATGTCCCAAAAACATTTGCAGCCTGAAAGGGGCATTAACCCGCATCCTAGACCACTGAAATTTCCCAAAATATTTTTGCCATGAAAAATGCATGCTACACCCCTGAAAGTTCAGAAAACACCACAGAAATGTTGGCAGCTCAAAAAAGGCCTTAAAATGCATCTTAGGCCTACAAAAATTTAGAAAACCTTGGAGGCCCAAAAAAGGGGTTTACAGGCATCCTAGACCCCCTAAAGTCCAGAAAATGTTGTTGGACCAAAAATGGTGTCAGAGAGCTCTGAATGTCCCAAAAACATTTGCAGCCACTGAAATTCCCAAAAATATTTTTGGCACGAAAAATGCATCCTACACCCCTGAAAGTTGAGAAAATGTTGGCAGCTCAAGAAAAGGCCTTAAAATGCATGTTAGGCCTTCAAAAATGTTGAAAACTTTGGAGGCCCAAAAAAGGGGTTTACAGGCATTCTAGACCCCGTAAGGTCCAGAAAATGTTGTTGGACCAAAAACGGTGTCAGAGACAGAGAGCTCTGAATGTCCCAAAAACATGTGCAGCCTGAAAGGGGCATTAACCCGCATCCTAGACCACTGAAATTTCCCAAAATATTTTTGCCATGAAAAATGCATGCTACACCCCTGAAAGTTCACAAAACACCACAGAAATGTTGGCAGCTCAAAAAAGGCCTTAAAATGCATCTTAGGCCTGCAAAAATGTTGAAAACTTTGGAGACCCAAAAAAGGGATTTACAGGCATCCTACACCCCCTAAAGTCCAGAAAATGTTGTTGGACCAAAATCGGTGTCAGAGAGCTCTGAAAGGGGCATTAACCCGCATCCTAGACCACGGAAATTCCCAAAAATATTTTTGGCACGAAAAATGCATCCTACACCCCTGAAAGGTCAGAAAATGTTGGCAGCTCAAGAAAAGGCCTTAAAACACATCTTGGGCCTGCAAAAATGTTGAAAACTTTGGAGACCCAAAAAAGGGGTTCACAGGCATCCTAGACCCCCTAAAGTCCAGAAAATGTTGTTGGACCAAAAATGGTGTCAGAGAGCTCTGAATGTCCCAAAAACATTTGCAGCCTGATAGGGGCATTAACCTGCATCCCAGACCTCTGAAATTCCCAAAAATATTTTGTGCACGAAAAATTCATACTACACCCCTGAAAGTTCCAAATATGTTAGCAGCCCAAAAAGGCATTAAAATCCATTTTAGGCCTGCAAAAATTTAGAAAACTTTGGAGGCCCAAAAAAGGGGTTTACAGGCATCCTAGACCCCCTAAAGTCCAGAAAATGTTGTTGGACCAAAAATGGTGTCAGAGATCTCTGAATGTCCCAAAAACATTTGCAGCCTGAAAGGGGCATTAACCCGCATCCTAGACCTCTGAAATTCCCAAAAATATTTTGTGCACGAAAAATGCATCCTTTATCCCTGAAACTCAGAATATGTTAGCAGCCCAAAGAAGGCCTTAAAATGCATTTTAGGCCTACAAAAATTTAGAAAACTTTGGAGCCCAAAAAAGGGGTTTACAGGCATCCTAGACCCCCTAAAGTCCAGAAAATGTTGTTGGACCAAAAATGGTGTCAGAGAGCTCTGAATGTCCCAAAAACATTTGCAGCCACTGAAATTCCCAAAAATATTTTTGGCACGAAAAATGCATCCTACACCCCTGAAAGTTGAGAAAATGTTGGCAGCTCAAGAAAAGGCCTTAAAACGCATGTTAGGCCTTCAAAAATGTTGAAAACTTTGGAGGCCCAAAAAAGGGATTTACAGGCATCCTAGACCCCCTGAAGTCCAGAAAATGTTGTTGGATCAAAAACGGTGTCAGAGAGCTCTGAATGTCCCAAAAACATTTGCAGCCTGAAAGGGGCATTAACCGGCATCCTAGACCTCTGAAATTCCCAAAAATATTTTGTGCACGAAAAATGTATACTACCCCTAAAAGTTCAGAATATGTTAGAAGCCCAAAAAATGCATTCAAATGCATTTTAGGCTTGCAAAAATTTAGAAAACTTTGGAGGCCCAAAAAAGGGGTTTACAGGCATCCTAGACCTCCTAAAGTCCAGAAAATGTTGTTGTATCAAAAACGGTGTCAGAGAGCTCTGAATGTCCCAAAAACATTTGCAGCCTGAAAGGGGCATTAACACGCATCCTAGACCACTGAAACTTCCCAAAATATTTTTGCCATGAAAAATGCATGCTACACCCCTGAAAGTACAGAAAACACCCCAGAAATGTTGCCAGGTCAAAAAAGGCCTTGAAATGCATCTTAGGCCTGCAAAAATGTTGAAAACTTTGGAGGCCCAAAAAAGGGATTTACAGGCATCCTAGACCCCCTGAAGTCCAGAAAATGTTGTTGGATCAAAAACGGTGTCAGAGAGCTCTGAATGTCCCAAAAACATTTGCAGCCTGAAAGGGGCATTAACCGGCATCCTAGACCTCTGAAATTCCCAAAAATATTTTGTGCACGAAAAATGTATACTACCCCTAAAAGTTCAGAATATGTTAGAAGCCCAAAAAATGCATTCAAATGCATTTTAGGCTTGCAAAAATTTAGAAAACTTTGGAGGCCCAAAAAAGGGGTTTACAGGCATCCTAGACCCCCTAAAGTCCAGAAAATGTTGGTGGATCAAAAACGGTGTCAGAGAGCTCCGAATGTCCCAAAAACATGTGCAACCTGAAAGGGGCATTAACCCGCATCCTAGACCACTGAAATTCCCAAAAATATTTTTGGCAATAAAAATGCATCCTACACCCCTGAAAGTTCAGAAAATGTTGGCAGCTCAAGAAAAGGCCTTAAAATGCATGTTAGGCCTTCAAAAATGTTGAAAACTTTGGAGGCACAAAATAGGGGTTTACAGGCATCCTAGACCTCCTAAAGTCCAGAAAATGTTGTTGTATCAAAAACAGTGTCAGAGAGCTCTGAATGTCCCAAAAACATTTGCAGCCTGAAAGGGGCATTAACACGCATCCTAGACCACTGAAATTTCCCAAAATATTTTTGCCATGAAAAATGCATGCTACACCCCTGAAAGTTCAGAAAACACCCCAGAAATGTTGCCAGGTCAAAAAAGGCCTTGAAATGCATCTTAGGCCTGCAAAAATTTAGAACACTTTGGAGGCCCATAAAAGGGGTTTACAGGCATCCTAGACCCCCTAAAGTCCAGAAAATGTTGTTGTATCAAAAACGGTGTCAGAGAGCTCTGAATGTCCCAAAAACATTTGCAGCCTGAAAGGGGCATTAACACGCATCCTAGACCACTGAAACTTCCCAAAATATTTTTGCCATGAAAAATGCATGCTACACCCCTGAAAGTACAGAAAACACCCCAGAAATGTTGCCAGGTCAAAAAAGGCCTTGAAATGCATCTTAGGCCTGCAAAAATGTTGAAAACTTTGGAGACCCAAAAAAGGGGTTTACAGGCATCCTAGACCCCCTAAAGTCCAGAAAATGTTGTTGGACCAAAAATGGTGTCAGAGAGCTCTGAATGTCCCAAAAACATTTGCAGCCTGAAAGGGGCATTAACCCGCATCCTAGACCTCTGAAATTCCAAAAAATATTTTGTGCACGAAAAATGTATCCTATACCCCTGAAACTCAGAATATGTTAGCAGCCCAAAGAAGGCCTTAAAATGCATTTTAGGCCTACAAAAATTTAGAAAACTTTGGAGGCCCAAAAAAGGCGTTTACAGGCATCCTAGACCCCCTAAAGTCCAGAAAATGTTGTGGGACCAAAAATAGTGTCAGAGAGCTCTGAATGTCCCAAAAACATTTGCAACCTGAAAGGGGCATTAACCGGCATCCTAGACCTCTGAAATTCCCAAAAATATTTTGTGCACGAAAAATGTATACTACCCCTAAAAGTTCAGAATATGTTAGAAGCCCAAAAAATGCATTCAAATGCATTTTAGGCCTGCAAAAAGTTAGAAAACTTTGGAGGCCCAAAAAAGGGGTTTAAAGGCATCCTAGACCCCCTAAAGTCCAGAAAATGTTGTTGGATCAAAAACGGTGTCAGAGAGCTCTGAATGTCCCAAAAACATTTGCAGCCTGAAAGGGGCATTAACCCGCATCCTAGTCCACTGAAATTCCCAAAAATATTTTTGCCACTAAAAATGCATCCTACACCCCTGAAAGTTCAGAAAATGTTGGCAGCTCAAGAAAACGCCTTAAAATGCATGTTAGGCCTGCAAAAATTTAGAAAACTTTGGAGGCCCAAAAAAGGGGTTTACAGGCATCCTAGACCCCCTAAAGTCCAGAAAATGTTGTTGGACCAAAAATGGTGTCAGAGAGCTCTGAATGTCCCAAAAACATTTGCAGCCACTGAAATTCCCAAAAATATTTTTGGCACGAAAAATGCATCCTACACCCCTGAAAGTTGAGAAAATGTTGGCAGCTCAAGAAAAGGCCTTAAAATGCATGTTAGGCCTTCAAAAATGTTGAAAACTTTGGAGGCCCAAAAAAGGGGTTTACAGGCATTCTAGACCCCGTAAGGTCCAGAAAATGTTGTTGGACCAAAAACGGTGTCAGAGACAGAGAGCTCTGAATGTCCCAAAAACATGTGCAGCCTGAAAGGGGCATTAACCCGCATCCTAGACCACTGAAATTTCCCAAAATATTTTTGCCATGAAAAATGCATGCTACACCCCTGAAAGTTCACAAAACACCACAGAAATGTTGGCAGCTCAAAAAAGGCCTTAAAATGCATCTTAGGCCTGCAAAAATGTTGAAAACTTTGGAGACCCAAAAAAGGGATTTACAGGCATCCTACACCCCCTAAAGTCCAGAAAATGTTGTTGGACCAAAATCGGTGTCAGAGAGCTCTGAAAGGGGCATTAACCCGCATCCTAGACCACGGAAATTCCCAAAAATATTTTTGGCACGAAAAATGCATCCTACACCCCTGAAAGGTCAGAAAATGTTGGCAGCTCAAGAAAAGGCCTTAAACACACATCTTGGGCCTGCAAAAATGTTGAAAACTTTGGAGACCCAAAAAAGGGGTTCACAGGCATCCTAGACCCCCTAAAGTCCAGAAAATGTTGTTGGACCAAAAATGGTGTCAGAGAGCTCTGAATGTCCCAAAAACATTTGCAGCCTGATAGGGGCATTAACCTGCATCCCAGACCTCTGAAATTCCCAAAAATATTTTGTGCACGAAAAATTCATACTACACCCCTGAAAGTTCCAAATATGTTAGCAGCCCAAAAAGGCATTAAAATCCATTTTAGGCCTGCAAAAATTTAGAAAACTTTGGAGGCCCAAAAAAGGGGTTTACAGGCATCCTAGACCCCCTAAAGTCCAGAAAATGTTGTTGGACCAAAAATGGTGTCAGAGAGCTCTGAATGTCCCAAAAACATTTGCAGCCTGATAGGGGCATTAACCCGCATCCTAGACCTCTGAAATTCCCAAAAATATTTTGTGCACGAAAAATTCATACTACACCCCTGAAAGTTCCAAATATGTTAGCAGCCCAAAAAGGCCTTAAAATGCATTTTAGGCCTACAAAAATTTAGAAAACTTTGGAGCCCAAAAAAGGGGTTTACAGGCATCCTAGACCCCCTAAAGTCCAGAAAATATTGTTGGACCAAAAATGGTGTCAGAGAGCTCTGAATGTCCCAAAAACATTTGCAGCCACTGAAATTCCCAAAAATATTTTTGGCACGAAAAATGCATCCTACACCCCTGAAAGTTGAGAAAATGTTGGCAGCTCAAGAAAAGGCCTTAAAACGCATGTTAGGCCTTCAAAAATGTTGAAACCTTTGGAGGCCCAAAAAAGGGATTTACAGGCATCCTAGACCCCCTGAAGTCCAGAAAATGTTGTTGGATCAAAAACGGTGTCAGAGAGCTCTGAATGTCCCAAAAACATTTGCAGCCTGAAAGGGGCATTAACCGGCATCCTAGACCTCTGAAATTCCCAAAAATATTTTGTGCACGAAAAATGTATACTACCCCTAAAAGTTCAGAATATGTTAGAAGCCCAAAAAATGCATTCAAATGCATTTTAGGCTTGCAAAAATTTAGAAAACTTTGGAGGCCCAAAAAAGGGGTTTACAGGCATCCTAGACCCCCTAAAGTCCAGAAAATGTTGGTGGATCAAAAACGGTGTCAGAGAGCTCCGAATGTCCCAAAAACATGTGCAACCTGAAATGGGCATTAACCCGCATCCTAGACCACTGAAATTCCCAAAAATATTTTTGGCAATAAAAATGCATCCTACACCCCTGAAAGTTCAGAAAATGTTGGCAGCTCAAGAAAAGGCCTTAAAATGCATGTTAGGCCTTCAAAAATGTTGAAAACTTTGGAGGCACAAAATAGGGGTTTACAGGCATCCTAGACCTCCTAAAGTCCAGAAAATGTTGTTGTATCAAAAACAGTGTCAGAGAGCTCTGAATGTCCCAAAAACATTTGCAGCCTGAAAGGGGCATTAACACGCATCCTAGACCACTGAAATTTCCCAAAATATTTTTGCCATGAAAAATGCATGCTACACCCCTGAAAGTTCAGAAAACACCCCAGAAATGTTGCCAGGTCAAAAAAGGCCTTGAAATGCATCTTAGGCCTGCAAAAATTTAGAACACTTTGGAGGCCCATAAAAGGGGTTTACAGGCATCCTAGACCCCCTAAAGTCCAGAAAATGTTGTTGGACCAAAAATGGTGTCAGAGAGCTCTGAATGTCCCAAAAACATTTGCAGCCTGAAAGGGGCATTAACCCGCATCCTAGACCACTGAAATTTCCCAAAATATTTTTGCCATGAAAAATGCATGCTACACCCCTGAAAGTTCAGAAAACACCACAGAAATGTTGGCAGCTCAAAAAAGGCCTTAAAATGCATCTTAGGCCTACAAAAATTTAGAAAACCTTGGAGGCCCAAAAAAGGGGTTTACAGGCATCCTAGACCCCCTAAAGTCCAGAAAATGTTGTTGGACCAAAAATGGTGTCAGAGAGCTCTGAATGTCCCAAAAACATTTGCAGCCACTGAAATTCCCAAAAATATTTTTGGCACGAAAAATGCATCCTACACCCCTGAAAGTTGAGAAAATGTTGGCAGCTCAAGAAAAGGCCTTAAAATGCATGTTAGGCCTTCAAAAATGTTGAAAACTTTGGAGGCCCAAAAAAGGGGTTTACAGGCATTCTAGACCCCGTAAGGTCCAGAAAATGTTGTTGGACCAAAAACGGTGTCAGAGACAGAGAGCTCTGAATGTCCCAAAAACATGTGCAGCCTGAAAGGGGCATTAACCCGCATCCTAGACCACTGAAATTTCCCAAAATATTTTTGCCATGAAAAATGCATGCTACACCCCTGAAAGTTCACAAAACACCACAGAAATGTTGGCAGCTCAAAAAAGGCCTTAAAATGCATCTTAGGCCTGCAAAAATGTTGAAAACTTTGGAGACCCAAAAAAGGGATTTACAGGCATCCTACACCCCCTAAAGTCCAGAAAATGTTGTTGGACCAAAATCGGTGTCAGAGAGCTCTGAAAGGGGCATTAACCCGCATCCTAGACCACGGAAATTCCCAAAAATATTTTTGGGACGAAAAATGCATCCTACACCCCTGAAAGGTCAGAAAATGTTGGCAGCTCAAGAAAAGGCCTTAAAACACATCTTGGGCCTGCAAAAATGTTGAAAACTTTGGAGACCCAAAAAAGGGGTTCACAGGCATCCTAGACCCCCTAAAGTCCAGAAAATGTTGTTGGACAAAAATGGTGTCAGAGAGCTCTGAATGTCCCAAAAACATTTGCAGCCTGATAGGGGCATTAACCTGCATCCCAGACCTCTGAAATTCCCAAAAATATTTTGTGCACGAAAAATTCATACTACACCCCTGAAAGTTCCAAATATGTTAGCAGCCCAAAAAGGCATTAAAATCCATTTTAGGCCTGCAAAAATTTAGAAAACTTTGGAGGCCCAAAAAAGGGGTTTACAGGCATCCTAGACCCCCTAAAGTCCAGAAAATGTTGTTGGACCAAAAATGGTGTCAGAGATCTCTGAATGTCCCAAAAACATTTGCAGCCTGAAAGGGGCATTAACCCGCATCCTAGACCTCTGAAATTCCCAAAAATATTTTGTGCACGAAAAATGCATCCTTTATCCCTGAAACTCAGAATATGTTAGCAGCCCAAAGAAGGCCTTAAAATGCATTTTAGGCCTACAAAAATTTAGAAAACTTTGGAGCCCAAAAAAGGGGTTTACAGGCATCCTAGACCCCCTAAAGTCCAGAAAATGTTGTTGGACCAAAAATGGTGTCAGAGAGCTCTGAATGTCCCAAAAACATTTGCAGCCACTGAAATTCCCAAAAATATTTTTGGCACGAAAAATGCATCCTACACCCCTGAAAGTTGAGAAAATGTTGGCAGCTCAAGAAAAGGCCTTAAAACGCATGTTAGGCCTTCAAAAATGTTGAAAACTTTGGAGGCCCAAAAAAGGGATTTACAGGCATCCTAGACCCCCTGAAGTCCAGAAAATGTTGTTGGATCAAAAACGGTGTCAGAGAGCTCTGAATGTCCCAAAAACATTTGCAGCCTGAAAGGGGCATTAACCTGCATCCCAGACCTCTGAAATTCCCAAAAATATTTTGTGCACGAAAAATTCATACTACACCCCTGAAAGTTCCAAATATGTTAGCAGCCCAAAAAGGCATTAAAATCCATTTTAGGCCTGCAAAAATTTAGAAAACTTTGGAGGCCCAAAAAAGGGGTTTACAGGCATCCTAGACCCCCTAAAGTCCAGAAAATGTTGTTGGACCAAAAATGGTGTCAGAGATCTCTGAATGTCCCAAAAACATTTGCAGCCTGAAAGGGGCATTAACCCGCATCCTAGACCTCTGAAATTCCCAAAAATATTTTGTGCACGAAAAATGCATCCTTTATCCCTGAAACTCAGAATATGTTAGCAGCCCAAAGAAGGCCTTAAAATGCATTTTAGGCATACAAAAATGTTGAAAACTTTGGAGGCCCAAAAAAGGGGTTTATAGGCATTCTAGACCCCCTAAAGTCCAGAAAATGTTGGTGGACCAAAAACTGTGTCAGGGAGCTCTGAATGTCCCAAAAACATTTGCAGCCTGAAAGGGGCATTAACTCGCATCCTAGACCACTGAAATATCCCAAAATATTTTTGGCAGGAAAAATGCATCCCATATCCCTGAAAGCTCAGAATATGTTAGCAGCCCAAAGAAGGCCTTAAAATGCATTTTAGGCATACAAAAATGTTGAAAACTTTGGAGACCCAAAAAAGGGGTTTACAGGCATCCTAGACCCCCTAAAGTCCAGAAAATGTTGTTGGACCAAAATCGGTGTCAGAGAGCTCCGAATGTCCCAAAAACATGTGCAACCTGAAAGGGGCATTAACCCGCATCCTAGACCACTGAAATTCCCAAAAATATTTTTGGCAATAAAAATGCATCCTACACCCCTGAAAGTTCAGAAAATGTTGGCAGCTCAAGAAAAGGCCTTAAAATGCATGTTAGGCCTTCAAAAATGTTGAAAACTTTGGAGGCACAAAATAGGGGTTTACAGGCATCCTAGACCTCCTAAAGTCCAGAAAATGTTGTTGGATTAAAAACGGTGTCAGAGAGCTCTGAATGTCCCAAAAACATTTGCAGCCTGAAAGGGGCATTAACCCACATCCTAGACCTCTGAAATTCCCAAAAATATTTTGTGCACGAAAAATTCATACTACACCCTTGAAAGTTCAGAATATTTTAGCATCCCAAAAAAGTCATTAAAATGCATTTTAGGCCTGCAAAAATTTAGAAAACTTTGGATGCCCAAAAAAGGGGTTTACAGGCATCCTAGACCCCCTAAAGTCCAGAAAATGTTGTTGGACCAAAAATGGTGTCAGAGAGCTCTGAATGTCCCAAAAACATTTGCAGCCTGAAAGGGGCATTAACCCGCATCCTAGACCTCTGAAATTCCCAAAAATATTTTGTGCACAAAAAATGCATCCTATACCCCTGAAAGCTCAAGAATATGTTAGCAGCCCAAAGAAGGCCTTAAAATGCATTTTAGGCCTACAAAAATTTAGAAAACTTTGGAGCCCAAAAAAGGGGTTTACAGGCATCCTAGACCCCCTAAAGTCCAGAAAATGTTGTTGGACCAAAAATGGTGTCAGAGAGCTCTGAATGTCCCAAAAACATTTGCAGCCACTGAAATTCCCAAAAATATTTTGGGCACGAAAAATGCATCCTACACCCCTGAAAGTTGAGAAAATGTTGGCAGCTCAAGAAAAGGCCTTAAAACGCATGTTAGGCCTTCAAAAATGTTGAAAACTTTGGAGGCCCAAAAAAGGGATTTACAGGCATCCTGAAGTCCAGAAAATGTTGTTGGATCAAAAACGGTGTCAGAGAGCTCTGAATGTCCCAAAAACATTTGCAGCCTGAAAGGGGCATTAACCGGCATCCTAGACCTCTGAAATTCCCAAAAATATTTTGTGCAGGAAAAATGTATACTACCCCTAAAAGTTCAGAATATGTTAGAAGCCCAAAAAATGCATTCAAATGCATTTTAGGCTTGCAAAAATTTAGAAAACTTTGGAGGACCAAAAAAGGGGTTTACAGGCATCCTAGACCCCCTAAAGTCCAGAAAATGTTGGTGGATCAAAAACGGTGTCAGAGAGCTCCGAATGTCCCAAAAACATGTGCAACCTGAAAGGGGCATTAACCCGCATCCTAGACCACTGAAATTCCCAAAAATATTTTTGGCAATAAAAATGCATCCTACACCCCTGAAAGTTCAGAAAATGTTGGCAGCTCAAGAAAAGGCCTTAAAATGCATGTTAGGCCTTCAAAAATGTTGAAAACTTTGGAGGCACAAAATAGGGGTTACAGGCATCCTAGACCTCCTAAAGTCCAGAAAATGTTGGTGGATCAAAAACGGTGTCAGAGAGCTCTGAATGTCCCAAAAACATTTGCAGCCTGAAAGGGGCATTAACACGCATCCTAGACCACTGAAATTTCCCAAAATATTTTTGCCATGAAAAATGCATGCTACACCCCTGAAAGTTCAGAAAACACCCCAGAAATGTTGCCAGGTCAAAAAAGGCCTTGAAATGCATCTTAGGCCTGCAAAAATTTAGAAAACTTTGGAGGCCCATAAAAGGGGTTTACAGGCATCCTAGACCCCCTAAAGTCCAGAAAATGCTGTTGGACCAAAAATGGTGTCAGAGAGCTCTGAATGTCCCAAAAACATTTGCAGCCTGAAAGGGGCATTAACCCGCATCCTAGACCACTGAAATTTCCCAAAATATTTTTGCCATGAAAAATGCATGCTACACCCCTGAAAGTTCAGAAAACACCACAGAAATGTTGGCAGCTCAAAAAAGGCCTTAAAATGCATCTTAGGCCTACAAAAATTTAGAAAACCTTGGAAGGCCCAAAAAAGGGGTTTACAGGCATCCTAGACCCCCTAAAGTCCAGAAAATGTTGTTGGACCAAAAATGGTGTCAGAGAGCTCTGAATGTCCCAAAAACATTTGCAGCCACTGAAATTCCCAAAAATATTTTTGGCACGAAAAATGCATCCTACACCCCTGAAAGTTGAGAACATTTTGGCAGCTCTAGAAAAGGCCTTAAAACGCATGTTAGGCCTTCAAAAATGTTGAAAACTTTGGAGGCCCAAAAAAGGGGTTTACAGGCATCCTAGACCCCCTAAAGTCCAGAAAATGTTGTTGGACCAAAATCGGTGTCAGAGAGCTCTGATTGTCCCCAAAACATTTGCAGCCTGAAAGGGGCATTAACCCGCATCCTAGACCACTGAAATTCCCAAAAATATTTTTGGCATGAAAAATGCATCCTACACCCCTGAAAGTTGAGAAAATGTTGGCAGCTCAAGAAAAGGCCTTAAAACGCATGTTAGGCCTTCAAAAATGTTGAAAACTTTGGAGGCCCAAAAAAGGGATTTACAGGCATCCTAGACCCCCTGAAGTCCAGAAAATGTTGTTGGATCAAAAACGGTGTCAGAGAGCTCTGAATGTCCCAAAAACATTTGCAGCCTGAAAGGGGCATTAACCGGCATCCTAGACCTCTGAAATTCCCAAAAATATTTTGTGCACGAAAAATGTATACTACCCCTAAAAGTTCAGAATATGTTAGAAGCCCAAAAAATGCATTCAAATGCATTTTAGGCTTGCAAAAATTTAGAAAACTTTGGAGGCCCAAAAAAGGAGTTTACAGGCATCCTAGACCCCCTAAAGTCCAGAAAATGTTGGTGGATCAAAAACGGTGTGAGAGAGCTCCGAATGTCCCAAAAACATGTGCAACCTGAAAGGGGCATTAACCCGCATCCTAGACCACTGAAATTCCCAAAAATATTTTTGGCAATAAAAATGCATCCTACACCCCTGAAAGTTCAGAAAATGTTGGCAGCTCAAGAAAAGGCCTTAAAATGCATGTTAGGCCTTCAAAAATGTTGAAAACTTTGGAGGCACAAAATAGGGGTTTACAGGCATCCTAGACCTCCTAAAGTCCAGAAAATGTTGTTGTATCAAAAACGGTGTCAGAGAGCTCTGAATGTCCCAAAAACATTTGCAGCCTGAAAGGGGCATTAACACGCATCCTAGACCACTGAAATTTCCCAAAATATTTTTGCCATGAAAAATGCATGCTACACCCCTGAAAGTTCAGAAAACACCCCAGAAATGTTGCCAGGTCAAAAAAGGCCTTGAAATGCATCTTAGGCCTGCAAAAATTTAGAAAACTTTGGAGGCCCATAAAAGGGGTTTACAGGCATCCTAGACCCCCTAAAGTCCAGAAAATGTTGTTGGACCAAAAATGGTGTCAGAGAGCTCTGAATGTCCCAAAAACATTTGCAGCCTGAAAGGGGCATTAACCCGCATCCTAGACCACTGAAATTTCCCAAAATATTTTTGCCATGAAAAATGCATGCCACACCCCTGAAAGTTCAGAAAACACCACAGAAATGTTGGCAGCTCAAAAAAGGCCTTAAAATGCATCTTAGGCCTACAAAAATTTAGAAAACCTTGGAGGCCCAAAAAAGGGGTTTACAGGCATCCTAGACCCCCTAAAGTCCAGAAAATGTTGTTGGACCAAAAATGGTGTCAGAGAGCTCTGAATGTCCCAAAAACATTTGCAGCCACTGAAATTCCCAAAAATATTTTTGGCACGAAAAATGCATCCTACACCCCTGAAAGTTGAGAACATTTTGGCAGCTCTAGAAAAGGCCTTAAAACGCATGTTAGGCCTTCAAAAATGTTGAAAACTTTGGAGGCCCAAAAAAGGGGTTTACAGGCATCCAAGACCCCCTTAAGTCCAGAAAATGTTGTTGGACCAAAATCGGTGTCAGAGAGCTCTGATTGTCCCCAAAACATTTGCAGCCTGAAAGGGGCATTAACCCGCATCCTATACCACTGAAATTCCCAAAAATATTTTTGGCATGAAAAATGCATCCTACACCCCTGAAATTTGAGAAAATGTTGGCAGCTCAAGAAAAGGCCTTAAAATGCATGTTAGGCCTTCAAAAATGTTGAAAACTTTGGAGGCCCAAAAAAGGGGTTTACAGGCATTCTAGACCCCGTAAGGTCCAGAAAATGTTGTTGGACCAAAAACGGTGTCAGAGACAGAGAGCTCTGAATGTCCCAAAAACATGTGCAGCCTGAAAGGGGCATTAACCCGCATCCTAGACCACTGAAATTTCCCAAAATATTTTTGCCATGAAAAATGCATGCTACACCCCTGAAAGTTCAGAAAACACCACAGAAATGTTGGCAGCTCAAAAAAGGCCTTAAAATGCATCTTAGGCCTGCAAAAATGTTGAAAACTTTGGAGACCCAAAAAAGGGGTTTACAGGCATCCTACACCCCCTAAAGTCCAGAAAATGTTGTTGGACCAAAATCGGTGTCAGAGAGCTCTGAAAGGGGCATTAACCCGCATCCTAGACCACGGAAATTCCCAAAAATATTTTTGGCACGAAAAATGCATCCTACACCCCTGAAAGGTCAGAAAATGTTGGCAGCTCAAGAAAAGGCCTTAAAACACATCTTAGGCCTGCAAAAATGTTGAAAACTTTGGAGACCCAAAAAAAGGGGTTCACAGGCATCCTAGACCCCCTAAAGTCCAGAAAATGTTGTTGGACCAAAAATGGTGTCAGAGAGCTCTGAATGTCCCAAAAACATTTGCAGCCTGAAAGGGGCATTAACCTGCATCCCAGACCTCTGAAATTCCCAAAAATATTTTGTGCACGAAAAATTCATACTACACCCCTGAAAGTTCCAAATATGTTAGCAGCCCAAAAAGGCATTCAAATCCATTTTAGGCCTGCAAAAATTTAGAAAACTTTGGAGGCCCAAAAAAGGGGTTTACAGGCATCCTAGACCCCCTAAAGTCCAGAAAATGTTGTTGGACCAAAAATGGTGTCAGAGATCTCTGAATGTCCCAAAAACATTTGCAGCCTGAAAGGGGCATTAACCCGCATCCTAGACCTCTGAAATTCCCAAAAATATTTTGTGCACGAAAAATGCATCCTTTATCCATGAAACTCAGAATATGTTAGCAGCCCAAAGAAGGCCTTAAAATGCATTTTAGGCATACAAAAATGTTGAAAACTTTGGAGGCCCAAAAAAGGGGTTTATAGGCATTCTAGACCCCCTAAAGTCCAGAAAATGTTGGTGGACCAAAAACTGTGTCAGGGAGCTCTGAATGTCCCAAAAACATTTGCAGCCTGAAAGGGGCATTAACTCGCATCCTAGACCACTAAAATTTCCCAAAATATTTTTGGCAGGAAAAATGCATCCCATATCCCTGAAAGCTCAGAATATGTTAGCAGCCCAAAGAAGGCCTTAAAATGCATTTTAGGCATACAAAAATGTTGAAAACTTTGGATACCCAAAAAAGGGGTTTACAGGCATCCTAGACCCCCTAAAGTCCAGAAAATGTTGTTGGACCAAAATCGGTGTCAGAGAGCTCCGAATGTCCCAAAAACATGTGCAACCTGAAAGGGGCATTAACCCGCATCCTAGACCACTGAAATTCCCAAAAATATTTTTGGCAATAAAAATGCATCCTACACCCCTGAAAGTTCAGAAAATGTTGGCAGCTCAAGAAAGGGCCTTAAAATGCATGTTAGGCCTTCAAAAATGTTGAAAACTTTGGAGGCACAAAATAGGGGTTTACAGGCATCCTAGACCTCCTAAAGTCCAGAAAATGTTGTTGGATTAAAAACGGTGTCAGAGAGCTCTGAATGTCCCAAAAACATTTGCAGCCTGAAAGGGGCATTAACCCACATCCTAGACCTCTGAAATTCCCAAAAATATTTTGTGCACGAAAAATTCATACTACACCCTTGAAAGTTCAGAATATGTTAGCATCCCAAAAAAGGCATTAAAATGCATTTTAGGCCTGCAAAAATTTAGAAAACTTTGGATGCCCAAAAAAGGGGTTTACAGGCATCCTAGACCCCCTAGAGTCCAGAAAATGTTGTTGGACCAAAAATGGTGTCAGAGAGCTCTGAATGTCCCAAAAACATGTGCAGCCTGAAAGGGGCATTAACCCGCATCCTAGAACTCTGAAATTCCCAAAAATATTTTGTGCACGAAAAATGCATCCTATACCCCTGAAACTCAGAATATGTTAGCAGCCCAAAGAAGGCCTTAAAATGCATTTTAGGCCTACAAAAATTTAGAAAACTTTGGAGGCCCAAAAAAGGGGTTTACAGGCATCCTAGACCCCCTAAAGTCCAGAAAATGTTGTGGGACCAAAAATGGTGTCAGAGAGCTCTGAATGTCCCAAAAACATTTGCAGCCACTGAAATTCCCAAAAATATTTTTGGCATGAAAAATGCATCCTACACCCCTGAAATTTGAGAAAATGTTGGCAGCTCAAGAAAAGGCCTTAAAATGCATGTTAGGCCTTCAAAAATGTTGAAAACTTTGGAGGCCCAAAAAAGGGGTTTACAGGCATTCTAGACCCCGTAAGGTCCAGAAAATGTTGTTGGACCAAAAACGGTGTCAGAGACAGAGAGCTCTGAATGTCCCAAAAACATGTGCAGCCTGAAAGGGGCATTAACCCGCATCCTAGACCACTGAAATTTCCCAAAATATTTTTGCCATGAAAAATGCATGCTACACCCCTGAAAGTTCAGAAAACACCACAGAAATGTTGGCAGCTCAAAAAAGGCCTTAAAATGCATCTTAGGCCTGCAAAAATGTTGAAAACTTTGGAGACCCAAAAAAGGGGTTTACAGGCATCCTACACCCCCTAAAGTCCAGAAAATGTTGTTGGACCAAAATCGGTGTCAGAGAGCTCTGAAAGGGGCATTAACCCGCATCCTAGACCACGGAAATTCCCAAAAATATTTTTGGCACGAAAAATGCATCCTACACCCCTGAAAGGTCAGAAAATGTTGGCAGCTCAAGAAAAGGCCTTAAAACACATCTTAGGCCTGCAAAAATGTTGAAAACTTTGGAGACCCAAAAAAAGGGGTTCACAGGCATCCTAGACCCCCTAAAGTCCAGAAAATGTTGTTGGACCAAAAATGGTGTCAGAGAGCTCTGAATGTCCCAAAAACATTTGCAGCCTGAAAGGGGCATTAACCTGCATCCCAGACCTCTGAAATTCCCAAAAATATTTTGTGCACGAAAAATTCATACTACACCCCTGAAAGTTCCAAATATGTTAGCAGCCCAAAAAGGCATTCAAATCCATTTTAGGCCTGCAAAAATTTAGAAAACTTTGGAGGCCCAAAAAAGGGGTTTACAGGCATCCTAGACCCCCTAAAGTCCAGAAAATGTTGTTGGACCAAAAATGGTGTCAGAGATCTCTGAATGTCCCAAAAACATTTGCAGCCTGAAAGGGGCATTAACCCGCATCCTAGACCTCTGAAATTCCCAAAAATATTTTGTGCACGAAAAATGCATCCTTTATCCATGAAACTCAGAATATGTTAGCAGCCCAAAGAAGGCCTTAAAATGCATTTTAGGCATACAAAAATGTTGAAAACTTTGGAGGCCCAAAAAAGGGGTTTATAGGCATTCTAGACCCCCTAAAGTCCAGAAAATGTTGGTGGACCAAAAACTGTGTCAGGGAGCTCTGAATGTCCCAAAAACATTTGCAGCCTGAAAGGGGCATTAACTCGCATCCTAGACCACTAAAATTTCCCAAAATATTTTTGGCAGGAAAAATGCATCCCATATCCCTGAAAGCTCAGAATATGTTAGCAGCCCAAAGAAGGCCTTAAAATGCATTTTAGGCATACAAAAATGTTGAAAACTTTGGATACCCAAAAAAGGGGTTTACAGGCATCCTAGACCCCCTAAAGTCCAGAAAATGTTGTTGGACCAAAATCGGTGTCAGAGAGCTCCGAATGTCCCAAAAACATGTGCAACCTGAAAGGGGCATTAACCCGCATCCTAGACCACTGAAATTCCCAAAAATATTTTTGGCAATAAAAATGCATCCTACACCCCTGAAAGTTCAGAAAATGTTGGCAGCTCAAGAAAGGGCCTTAAAATGCATGTTAGGCCTTCAAAAATGTTGAAAACTTTGGAGGCACAAAATAGGGGTTTACAGGCATCCTAGACCTCCTAAAGTCCAGAAAATGTTGTTGGATTAAAAACGGTGTCAGAGAGCTCTGAATGTCCCAAAAACATTTGCAGCCTGAAAGGGGCATTAACCCACATCCTAGACCTCTGAAATTCCCAAAAATATTTTGTGCACGAAAAATTCATACTACACCCTTGAAAGTTCAGAATATGTTAGCATCCCAAAAAAGGCATTAAAATGCATTTTAGGCCTGCAAAAATTTAGAAAACTTTGGATGCCCAAAAAAGGGGTTTACAGGCATCCTAGACCCCCTAGAGTCCAGAAAATGTTGTTGGACCAAAAATGGTGTCAGAGAGCTCTGAATGTCCCAAAAACATTTGCAGCCTGAAAGGGGCATTAACCCGCATCCTAGACCTCTGAAATTCCCAAAAATATTTTGTGCACAAAAAATGCATCCTATACCCCTGAAAGCTCAAGAATATGTTAGCAGCCCAAAGAAGGCCTTAAAATGCATTTTAGGCCTACAAAATTTAGAAAACTTTGGAGCCCAAAAAAGGGGTTTACAGGCATCCTAGACCCCCTAAAGTCCAGAAAATGTTGTTGGACCAAAAATGGTGTCAGAGAGCTCTGAATGTCCCAAAAACATTTGCAGCCTGAAAGGGGCATTAACCGGCATCCTAGACCTCTGAAATTCCCAAAAATATTTTGTGCACGAAAAATGTATACTACCCCTAAAAGTTCAGAATATGTTAGAATCCCAAAAAATGCATTCAAATGCATTTTAGGCCTGCAAAAATTTAGAAAACTTTGGAGGCCCAAAAAAGGGGTTTACAGGCATCCTAGACCCCCTAAAGTCCAGAAAATGTTGTTAGATCAAAAACGGTGTCAGAGAGCTCTGAATGTCCCAAAAACATTTGCAGCCACTGAAATTCCCAAAAATATTTTTGGCACGAAAAATGCATCCTACACCCCTGAAAGTTGAGAAAATGTTGGCAGCTCAAGAAAAGGCCTTAAAACGCATGTTAGGCCTTCAAAAATGTTGAAAACTTTGGAGGCCCAAAAAAGGGATTTACAGGCATCCTAGACCCCCTGAAGTCCAGAAAATGTTGTTGGATCAAAAACGGTGTCAGAGAGCTCTGAATGTCCCAAAAACATTTGCAGCCTGAAAGGGGCATTAACCGGCATCCTAGACCTCTGAAATTCCCAAAAATATTTTGTGCACGAAAAATGTATACTACCCCTAAAAGTTCAGAATATGTTAGAAGCCCAAAAAATGCATTCAAATGCATTTTAGGCTTGCAAAAATTTAGAAAACTTTGGAGGACCAAAAAAGGGGTTTACAGGCATCCTAGACCCCCTAAAGTCCAGAAAATGTTGGTGGATCAAAAACGGTGTCAGAGAGCTCCGAATGTCCCAAAAACATGTGCAACCTGAAAGGGGCATTAACCCGCATCCTAGACCACTGAAATTCCCAAAAATATTTTTGGCAATAAAAATGCATCCTACACCCCTGAAAGTTCAGAAAATGTTGGCAGCTCAAGAAAAGGCCTTAAAATGCATGTTAGGCCTTCAAAAATGTTGAAAACTTTGGAGGCACAAAATAGGGGTTACAGGCATCCTAGACCTCCTAAAGTCCAGAAAATGTTGGTGGATCAAAAACGGTGTCAGAGAGCTCTGAATGTCCCAAAAACATTTGCAGCCTGAAAGGGGCATTAACACGCATCCTAGACCACTGAAATTTCCCAAAATATTTTTGCCATGAAAAATGCATGCTACACCCCTGAAAGTTCAGAAAACACCCCAGAAATGTTGCCAGGTCAAAAAAGGCCTTGAAATGCATCTTAGGCCTGCAAAAATTTAGAAAACTTTGGAGGCCCATAAAAGGGGTTTACAGGCATCCTAGACCCCCTAAAGTCCAGAAAATGCTGTTGGACCAAAAATGGTGTCAGAGAGCTCTGAATGTCCCAAAAACATTTGCAGCCTGAAAGGGGCATTAACCCGCATCCTAGACCACTGAAATTTCCCAAAATATTTTTGCCATGAAAAATGCATGCTACACCCCTGAAAGTTCAGAAAACACCACAGAAATGTTGGCAGCTCAAAAAAGGCCTTAAAATGCATCTTAGGCCTACAAAAATTTAGAAAACCTTGGAAGGCCCAAAAAAGGGGTTTACAGGCATCCTAGACCCCCTAAAGTCCAGAAAATGTTGTTGGACCAAAAATGGTGTCAGAGAGCTCTGAATGTCCCAAAAACATTTGCAGCCACTGAAATTCCCAAAAATATTTTTGGCACGAAAAATGCATCCTACACCCCTGAAAGTTGAGAACATTTTGGCAGCTCTAGAAAAGGCCTTAAAACGCATGTTAGGCCTTCAAAAATGTTGAAAACTTTGGAGGCCCAAAAAAGGGGTTTACAGGCATCCTAGACCCCCTAAAGTCCAGAAAATGTTGTTGGACCAAAATCGGTGTCAGAGAGCTCTGATTGTCCCCAAAACATTTGCAGCCTGAAAGGGGCATTAACCCGCATCCTAGACCACTGAAATTCCCAAAAATATTTTTGGCATGAAAAATGCATCCTACACCCCTGCAAGTTCAGAAAATGTTGGTAACTCTAAAAAAGGCCTTAAAATGCATGTTAGGCCTTCAAAAATGTTGAAAACTTTGGAGGCCCAAAAAAGGGATTTACAGGCATCCTAACCTCCTAAAGTCCAGAAAATGTTGTTGGATCAAAAACGGTGTCAGAGAGCTCTGAATGTCCCAAAAACATTTGCAGCCTGAAAGGGGCATTAACCTACATCCTAGACCTCTGAAATTCCAAAAAATATTTTGTGCACGAAAAATTCATACTACACCCCTGAAAGTTCCGAATATGTTAGCAGCCCAAAAAAGGCATTACAATGCATTTTAGGCCTGCAAAAATTTAGAAAACTTTGGAGGCCCAAAAAAGGGGTTTACAGGCATCCTAGACCCCCTAAAGTCCAGAAAATGTTGTTGGACCAAACATGGTGTCAGAGAGCTCTGAATGTCCCAAAAACATTTGCAGCCTGAAAGGGGCATTAACACGCATCCTAGACCACTGAAATTTCCCAAAATATTTTTGCCATGAAAAATGCATGCCACACCCCTGAAAGTTCAGAAAACACCCCAGAAATGTTGCCAGGTCAAAAAAGGCCTTGAAATGCATCTTAGGCCTGCAAAAATGTTGAAAACTTTGGAGACCCAAAAAAGGGGTTTACAGGCATCCTAGACCCCCTAAAGTCCAGAAAATGTTGTTGGACCAAAATCGGTGTCAGAGAGCTCTGAAAGGGGCATTAACCCGCATCCTAGACCACGGAAATTCCCAAAAATATTTTTGGCATGAAAAATGCATCCTACACCCCTGCAAGTTCAGAAAATGTTGGTAACTCTAAAAAAGGCCTTAAAATGCATGTTAGGCCTTCAAAAATGTTGAAAACTTTGGAGGCCCAAAAAAGGGATTTACAGGCATTCTAGACCCCCTAAGGTCCAGAAAATGTTGTTGGATCAAAAACGGTGTCAGAGAGCTCTGAATGTCCCAAAAACATTTGCAGCCTGAAAGGGGCATTAACCGGCATCCTAGACCTCTGAAATTCCCAAAAATATTTTGTGCACGAAAAATGTATACTACCCCTAAAAGTTCAGAATATGTTAGAAGCCCAAAAAATGCATTCAAATGCATTTTAGGCTTGCAAAAATTTAGAAAACTTTGGAGGACCAAAAAAGGGGTTTACAGGCATCCTAGACCCCCTAAAGTCCAGAAAATGTTGGTGGATCAAAAACGGTGTCAGAGAGCTCCGAATGTCCCAAAAACATGTGCAACCTGAAAGGGGCATTAACCCGCATCCTAGACCACTGAAATTCCCAAAAATATTTTTGGCAATAAAAATGCATCCTACACCCCTGAAAGTTCAGAAAATGTTGGCAGCTCAAGAAAAGGCCTTAAAATGCATGTTAGGCCTTCAAAAATGTTGAAAACTTTGGAGGCACAAAATAGGGGTTACAGGCATCCTAGACCTCCTAAAGTCCAGAAAATGTTGGTGGATCAAAAACGGTGTCAGAGAGCTCTGAATGTCCCAAAAACATTTGCAGCCTGAAAGGGGCATTAACACGCATCCTAGACCACTGAAATTTCCCAAAATATTTTTGCCATGAAAAATGCATGCCACACCCCTGAAAGTTCAGAAAACACCCCAGAAATGTTGCCAGGTCAAAAAAGGCCTTGAAATGCATCTTAGGCCTGCAAAAATGTTGAAAACTTTGGAGACCCAAAAAAGGGGTTTACAGGCATCCTAGACCCCCTAAAGTCCAGAAAATGTTGTTGGACCAAAATCGGTGTCAGAGAGCTCTGAAAGGGGCATTAACCCGCATCCTAGACCACGGAAATTCCCAAAATTATTTTTGGCATGAAAAATGCATCCTACACCCCTGCAAGTTCAGAAAATGTTGGTAACTCTAAAAAAGGCCTTAAAATGCATGTTAGGCCTTCAAAAATGTTGAAAACTTTGGAGGCCCAAAAAAGGGATTTACAGGCATTCTAGACCCCCTAAGGTCCAGAAAATGTTGTTGGATCAAAAACGGTGTCAGAGAGCTCTGAATGTCCCAAAAACATTTGCAGCCTGAAAGGGGCATTAACCGGCATCCTAGACCTCTGAAATTCCCAAAAATATTTTGTGCACGAAAAATGTATACTACCCCTAAAAGTTCAGAATATGTTAGAAGCCCAAAAAATGCATTCAAATGCATTTTAGGCTTGCAAAAATTTAGAAAACTTTGGAGGACCAAAAAAGGGGTTTACAGGCATCCTAGACCCCCTAAAGTCCAGAAAATGTTGGTGGATCAAAAACGGTGTCAGAGAGCTCCGAATGTCCCAAAAACATGTGCAACCTGAAAGGGGCATTAACCCGCATCCTAGACCACTGAAATTCCCAAAAATATTTTTGGCAATAAAAATGCATCCTACACCCCTGAAAGTTCAGAAAATGTTGGCAGCTCAAGAAAAGGCCTTAAAATGCATGTTAGGCCTTCAAAAATGTTGAAAACTTTGGAGGCACAAAATAGGGGTTACAGGCATCCTAGACCTCCTAAAGTCCAGAAAATGTTGGTGGATCAAAAACGGTGTCAGAGAGCTCTGAATGTCCCAAAAACATTTGCAGCCTGAAAGGGGCATTAACACGCATCCTAGACCACTGAAATTTCCCAAAATATTTTTGCCATGAAAAATGCATGCTACACCCCTGAAAGTTCAGAAAACACCCCAGAAATGTTGCCAGGTCAAAAAAGGCCTTGAAATGCATCTTAGGCCTGCAAAAATTTAGAAAACTTTGGAGGCCCATAAAAGGGGTTTACAGGCATCCTAGACCCCCTAAAGTCCAGAAAATGCTGTTGGACCAAAAATGGTGTCAGAGAGCTCTGAATGTCCCAAAAACATTTGCAGCCTGAAAGGGGCATTAACCCGCATCCTAGACCACTGAAATTTCCCAAAATATTTTTGCCATGAAAAATGCATGCTACACCCCTGAAAGTTCAGAAAACACCACAGAAATGTTGGCAGCTCAAAAAAGGCCTTAAAATGCATCTTAGGCCTACAAAAATTTAGAAAACCTTGGAAGGCCCAAAAAAGGGGTTTACAGGCATCCTAGACCCCCTAAAGTCCAGAAAATGTTGTTGGACCAAAAATGGTGTCAGAGAGCTCTGAATGTCCCAAAAACATTTGCAGCCACTGAAATTCCCAAAAATATTTTTGGCACGAAAAATGCATCCTACACCCCTGAAAGTTGAGAACATTTTGGCAGCTCTAGAAAAGGCCTTAAAACGCATGTTAGGCCTTCAAAAATGTTGAAAACTTTGGAGGCCCAAAAAAGGGGTTTACAGGCATCCTAGACCCCCTAAAGTCCAGAAAATGTTGTTGGACCAAAATCGGTGTCAGAGAGCTCTGATTGTCCCCAAAACATTTGCAGCCTGAAAGGGGCATTAACCCGCATCCTAGACCACTGAAATTCCCAAAAATATTTTTGGCATGAAAAATGCATCCTACACCCCTGCAAGTTCAGAAAATGTTGGTAACTCTAAAAAAGGCCTTAAAATGCATGTTAGGCCTTCAAAAATGTTGAAAACTTTGGAGGCCCAAAAAAGGGATTTACAGGCATCCTAACCTCCTAAAGTCCAGAAAATGTTGTTGGATCAAAAACGGTGTCAGAGAGCTCTGAATGTCCCAAAAACATTTGCAGCCTGAAAGGGGCATTAACCTACATCCTAGACCTCTGAAATTCCAAAAAATATTTTGTGCACGAAAAATTCATACTACACCCCTGAAAGTTCCGAATATGTTAGCAGCCCAAAAAAGGCATTACAATGCATTTTAGGCCTGCAAAAATTTAGAAAACTTTGGAGGCCCAAAAAAGGGGTTTACAGGCATCCTAGACCCCCTAAAGTCCAGAAAATGTTGTTGGACCAAACATGGTGTCAGAGAGCTCTGAATGTCCCAAAAACATTTGCAGCCTGAAAGGGGCATTAACACGCATCCTAGACCACTGAAATTTCCCAAAATATTTTTGCCATGAAAAATGCATGCCACACCCCTGAAAGTTCAGAAAACACCCCAGAAATGTTGCCAGGTCAAAAAAGGCCTTGAAATGCATCTTAGGCCTGCAAAAATGTTGAAAACTTTGGAGACCCAAAAAAGGGGTTTACAGGCATCCTAGACCCCCTAAAGTCCAGAAAATGTTGTTGGACCAAAATCGGTGTCAGAGAGCTCTGAAAGGGGCATTAACCCGCATCCTAGACCACGGAAATTCCCAAAAATATTTTTGGCATGAAAAATGCATCCTACACCCCTGCAAGTTCAGAAAATGTTGGTAACTCTAAAAAAGGCCTTAAAATGCATGTTAGGCCTTCAAAAATGTTGAAAACTTTGGAGGCCCAAAAAAGGGATTTACAGGCATTCTAGACCCCCTAAGGTCCAGAAAATGTTGTTGGACCAAAAACGGTGTCAGAGAGCTCTGAATGTCCCAAAAACATTTGCAGTCTGAAAGGGGCATTAACCTGCATCCTAGACCTCTGAAATTCCCAAAAATATTTTTGCCATGAAAAATGCCTGCTACACCCCTGAAAGTTCAGAAAACACCCCAGAAATGTTGCCAGGTCAAAAAAGGCCTTGAAATGCATCTTAGGCCTGCAAAAATTTAGAAAACTTTGGAGGCCCATAAAAGGGGTTTACAGGCATCCTAGACCCCCTAAAGTCCAGAAAATGCTGTTGGACCAAAAATGGTGTCAGAGAGCTCTGAATGTCCCAAAAACATTTGCAGCCTGAAAGGGGCATTAACCCGCATCCTAGACCACTGAAATTTCCCAAAATATTTTTGCCATGAAAAATGCATGCTACACCCCTGAAAGTTCAGAAAACACCACAGAAATGTTGGCAGCTCAAAAAAGGCCTTAAAATGCATCTTAGGCCTACAAAAATTTAGAAAACCTTGGAAGGCCCAAAAAAGGGGTTTACAGGCATCCTAGACCCCCTAAAGTCCAGAAAATGTTGTTGGACCAAAAATGGTGTCAGAGAGCTCTGAATGTCCCAAAAACATTTGCAGCCACTGAAATTCCCAAAAATATTTTTGGCACGAAAAATGCATCCTACACCCCTGAAAGTTGAGAACATTTTGGCAGCTCTAGAAAAGGCCTTAAAACGCATGTTAGGCCTTCAAAAATGTTGAAAACTTTGGAGGCCCAAAAAAGGGGTTTACAGGCATCCTAGACCCCCTAAAGTCCAGAAAATGTTGTTGGACCAAAATCGGTGTCAGAGAGCTCTGATTGTCCCCAAAACATTTGCAGCCTGAAAGGGGCATTAACCCGCATCCTAGACCACTGAAATTCCCAAAAATATTTTTGGCATGAAAAATGCATCCTACACCCCTGCAAGTTCAGAAAATGTTGGTAACTCTAAAAAAGGCCTTAAAATGCATGTTAGGCCTTCAAAAATGTTGAAAACTTTGGAGGCCCAAAAAAGGGATTTACAGGCATCCTAACCTCCTAAAGTCCAGAAAATGTTGTTGGATCAAAAACGGTGTCAGAGAGCTCTGAATGTCCCAAAAACATTTGCAGCCTGAAAGGGGCATTAACCTACATCCTAGACCTCTGAAATTCCAAAAAATATTTTGTGCACGAAAAATTCATACTACACCCCTGAAAGTTCCGAATATGTTAGCAGCCCAAAAAAGGCATTACAATGCATTTTAGGCCTGCAAAAATTTAGAAAACTTTGGAGGCCCAAAAAAGGGGTTTACAGGCATCCTAGACCCCCTAAAGTCCAGAAAATGTTGTTGGACCAAACATGGTGTCAGAGAGCTCTGAATGTCCCAAAAACATTTGCAGCCTGAAAGGGGCATTAACACGCATCCTAGACCACTGAAATTTCCCAAAATATTTTTGCCATGAAAAATGCATGCCACACCCCTGAAAGTTCAGAAAACACCCCAGAAATGTTGCCAGGTCAAAAAAGGCCTTGAAATGCATCTTAGGCCTGCAAAAATGTTGAAAACTTTGGAGACCCAAAAAAGGGGTTTACAGGCATCCTAGACCCCCTAAAGTCCAGAAAATGTTGTTGGACCAAAATCGGTGTCAGAGAGCTCTGAAAGGGGCATTAACCCGCATCCTAGACCACGGAAATTCCCAAAAATATTTTTGGCATGAAAAATGCATCCTACACCCCTGCAAGTTCAGAAAATGTTGGTAACTCTAAAAAAGGCCTTAAAATGCATGTTAGGCATTCAAAAATGTTGAAAACTTTGGAGGCCCAAAAAAGGGATTTACAGGCATTCTAGACCCCCTAAGGTCCAGAAAATGTTGTTGGATCAAAAACGGTGTCAGAGAGCTCTGAATGTCCCAAAAACATTTGCAGCCTGAAAGGGGCATTAACCGGCATCCTAGACCTCTGAAATTCCCAAAAATATTTTGTGCACGAAAAATGTATACTACCCCTAAAAGTTCAGAATATGTTAGAAGCCCAAAAAATGCATTCAAATGCATTTTAGGCTTGCAAAAATTTAGAAAACTTTGGAGGACCAAAAAAGGGGTTTACAGGCATCCTAGACCCCCTAAAGTCCAGAAAATGTTGGTGGATCAAAAACGGTGTCAGAGAGCTCCGAATGTCCCAAAAACATGTGCAACCTGAAAGGGGCATTAACCCGCATCCTAGACCACTGAAATTCCCAAAAATATTTTTGGCAATAAAAATGCATCCTACACCCCTGAAAGTTCAGAAAATGTTGGCAGCTCAAGAAAAGGCCTTAAAATGCATGTTAGGCCTTCAAAAATGTTGAAAACTTTGGAGGCACAAAATAGGGGTTACAGGCATCCTAGACCTCCTAAAGTCCAGAAAATGTTGGTGGATCAAAAACGGTGTCAGAGAGCTCTGAATGTCCCAAAAACATTTGCAGCCTGAAAGGGGCATTAACACGCATCCTAGACCACTGAAATTTCCCAAAATATTTTTGCCATGAAAAATGCATGCCACACCCCTGAAAGTTCAGAAAACACCCCAGAAATGTTGCCAGGTCAAAAAAGGCCTTGAAATGCATCTTAGGCCTGCAAAAATGTTGAAAACTTTGGAGACCCAAAAAAGGGGTTTACAGGCATCCTAGACCCCCTAAAGTCCAGAAAATGTTGTTGGACCAAAATCGGTGTCAGAGAGCTCTGAAAGGGGCATTAACCCGCATCCTAGACCACGGAAATTCCCAAAAATATTTTTGGCATGAAAAATGCATCCTACACCCCTGCAAGTTCAGAAAATGTTGGTAACTCTAAAAAAGGCCTTAAAATGCATGTTAGGCCTTCAAAAATGTTGAAAACTTTGGAGGCCCAAAAAAGGGATTTACAGGCATTCTAGACCCCCTAAGGTCCAGAAAATGTTGTTGGATCAAAAACGGTGTCAGAGAGCTCTGAATGTCCCAAAAACATTTGCAGCCTGAAAGGGGCATTAACCGGCATCCTAGACCTCTGAAATTCCCAAAAATATTTTGTGCACGAAAAATGTATACTACCCCTAAAAGTTCAGAATATGTTAGAAGCCCAAAAAATGCATTCAAATGCATTTTAGGCTTGCAAAAATTTAGAAAACTTTGGAGGACCAAAAAAGGGGTTTACAGGCATCCTAGACCCCCTAAAGTCCAGAAAATGTTGGTGGATCAAAAACGGTGTCAGAGAGCTCCGAATGTCCCAAAAACATGTGCAACCTGAAAGGGGCATTAACCCGCATCCTAGACCACTGAAATTCCCAAAAATATTTTTGGCAATAAAAATGCATCCTACACCCCTGAAAGTTCAGAAAATGTTGGCAGCTCAAGAAAAGGCCTTAAAATGCATGTTAGGCCTTCAAAAATGTTGAAAACTTTGGAGGCACAAAATAGGGGTTACAGGCATCCTAGACCTCCTAAAGTCCAGAAAATGTTGGTGGATCAAAAACGGTGTCAGAGAGCTCTGAATGTCCCAAAAACATTTGCAGCCTGAAAGGGGCATTAACACGCATCCTAGACCACTGAAATTTCCCAAAATATTTTTGCCATGAAAAATGCATGCTACACCCCTGAAAGTTCAGAAAACACCCCAGAAATGTTGCCAGGTCAAAAAAGGCCTTGAAATGCATCTTAGGCCTGCAAAAATTTAGAAAACTTTGGAGGCCCATAAAAGGGGTTTACAGGCATCCTAGACCCCCTAAAGTCCAGAAAATGCTGTTGGACCAAAAATGGTGTCAGAGAGCTCTGAATGTCCCAAAAACATTTGCAGCCTGAAAGGGGCATTAACCCGCATCCTAGACCACTGAAATTTCCCAAAATATTTTTGCCATGAAAAATGCATGCTACACCCCTGAAAGTTCAGAAAACACCACAGAAATGTTGGCAGCTCAAAAAAGGCCTTAAAATGCATCTTAGGCCTACAAAAATTTAGAAAACCTTGGAAGGCCCAAAAAAGGGGTTTACAGGCATCCTAGACCCCCTAAAGTCCAGAAAATGTTGTTGGACCAAAAATGGTGTCAGAGAGCTCTGAATGTCCCAAAAACATTTGCAGCCACTGAAATTCCCAAAAATATTTTTGGCACGAAAAATGCATCCTACACCCCTGAAAGTTGAGAACATTTTGGCAGCTCTAGAAAAGGCCTTAAAACGCATGTTAGGCCTTCAAAAATGTTGAAAACTTTGGAGGCCCAAAAAAGGGGTTTACAGGCATCCTAGACCCCCTAAAGTCCAGAAAATGTTGTTGGACCAAAATCGGTGTCAGAGAGCTCTGATTGTCCCCAAAACATTTGCAGCCTGAAAGGGGCATTAACCCGCATCCTAGACCACTGAAATTCCCAAAAATATTTTTGGCATGAAAAATGCATCCTACACCCCTGCAAGTTCAGAAAATGTTGGTAACTCTAAAAAAGGCCTTAAAATGCATGTTAGGCCTTCAAAAATGTTGAAAACTTTGGAGGCCCAAAAAAGGGATTTACAGGCATCCTAACCTCCTAAAGTCCAGAAAATGTTGTTGGATCAAAAACGGTGTCAGAGAGCTCTGAATGTCCCAAAAACATTTGCAGCCTGAAAGGGGCATTAACCTACATCCTAGACCTCTGAAATTCCAAAAAATATTTTGTGCACGAAAAATTCATACTACACCCCTGAAAGTTCCGAATATGTTAGCAGCCCAAAAAAGGCATTACAATGCATTTTAGGCCTGCAAAAATTTAGAAAACTTTGGAGGCCCAAAAAAGGGGTTTACAGGCATCCTAGACCCCCTAAAGTCCAGAAAATGTTGTTGGACCAAACATGGTGTCAGAGAGCTCTGAATGTCCCAAAAACATTTGCAGCCTGAAAGGGGCATTAACACGCATCCTAGACCACTGAAATTTCCCAAAATATTTTTGCCATGAAAAATGCATGCCACACCCCTGAAAGTTCAGAAAACACCCCAGAAATGTTGCCAGGTCAAAAAAGGCCTTGAAATGCATCTTAGGCCTGCAAAAATGTTGAAAACTTTGGAGACCCAAAAAAGGGGTTTACAGGCATCCTAGACCCCCTAAAGTCCAGAAAATGTTGTTGGACCAAAATCGGTGTCAGAGAGCTCTGAAAGGGGCATTAACCCGCATCCTAGACCACGGAAATTCCCAAAAATATTTTTGGCATGAAAAATGCATCCTACACCCCTGCAAGTTCAGAAAATGTTGGTAACTCTAAAAAAGGCCTTAAAATGCATGTTAGGCCTTCAAAAATGTTGAAAACTTTGGAGGCCCAAAAAAGGGATTTACAGGCATTCTAGACCCCCTAAGGTCCAGAAAATGTTGTTGGACCAAAAACGGTGTCAGAGAGCTCTGAATGTCCCAAAAACATTTGCAGTCTGAAAGGGGCATTAACCTGCATCCTAGACCTCTGAAATTCCCAAAAATATTTTTGCCATGAAAAATGCCTGCTACACCCCTGAAAGTTCAGAAAACACCCCAGAAATGTTGCCAGCTCAAAAAAGGCCTTAAAATGCATCTTAGGCCTGCAAAAATGTTGAAAACTTTGGAGGCCCAAAAAAGGGATTTACAGGCATTCTAGACCCCCTAAAGTCCAGAAAATGTTGTGGGACCAAAAATGGTGTCAGAGAGCTCTGAATGTCCCAAAAACATTTGCAGCCACTGAAATTCCCAAAAATATTTTTGGCACGAAAAATGCATCCTACACCCCTGAAAGTTGAGAAAATGTTGGCAGCTCAAGAAAAGGCCTTAAAATGCATGTTAGGCCTTCAAAAATGTTGAACACTTTGGAGGCCCAAAAAAGGGGTTCACAGGCATTCTAGACCCCCTAAGTTCCAGAAAATGTTGTTGGACCAAAATCGGTGTCAGAGAGCTCTGATTGTCCCCAAAACATTTGCAGCCTGAAAGGGGCATTAACCCGCATCCTAGACCACTGAAATTCCCAAAAATATTTTTGGCATGAAAAATGCATCCTACACCCCTGCAAGTTCAGAAAATGTTGGTAACTCTAAAAAAGGCCTTAAAATGCATGTTAGGCCTTCAAAAATGTTGAAAACTTTGGAGGCCCAAAAAAGGGGTTTACAGGCATCCTAGACCCCCTAAAGTCCAGAAAATGTTGTTGGACCAAAATCGGTGTCAGAGAGCTCTGATTGTCCCCAAAACATTTGCAGCCTGAAAGGGGCATTAACCTACATCCTAGACCTCTGAAATTCCAAAAAATATTTTGTGCACGAAAAATTCATACTACACCCCTGAAAGTTCCGAATATGTTAGCAGCCCAAAAAAGGCATTACAATGCATTTTAGGCCTGCAAAAATTTAGAAAACTTTGGAGGCCCAAAAAAGGGGTTTACAGGCATCCTAGACCCCCTAAAGTCCAGAAAATGTTGTTGGACCAAACATGGTGTCAGAGAGCTCTGAATGTCCCAAAAACATTTGCAGCCTGAAAGGGGCATTAACACGCATCCTAGACCACTGAAATTTCCCAAAATATTTTTGCCATGAAAAATGCATGCCACACCCCTGAAAGTTCAGAAAACACCCCAGAAATGTTGCCAGGTCAAAAAAGGCCTTGAAATGCATCTTAGGCCTGCAAAAATGTTGAAAACATTGGAGACCCAAAAAAGGGGTTTACAGGCATCCTAGACCCCCTAAAGTCCAGAAAATGTTGTTGGACCAAAATCGGTGTCAGAGAGCTCTGAAAGGGGCATTAACCCGCATCCTAGACCACGGAAATTCCCAAAAATATTTTTGGCATGAAAAATGCATCCTACACCCCTGCAAGTTCAGAAAATGTTGGTAACTCTAAAAAAGGCCTTAAAATGCATGTTAGGCCTTCAAAAATGTTGAAAACTTTGGAGGCCCAAAAAAGGGATTTACAGGAATTCTAGACCCCCTAAGGTCCAGAAAATGTTGTTGGACCAAAAACGGTGTCAGAGAGCTCTGAATGTCCCAAAAACATTTGCAGTCTGAAAGGGGCATTAACCTGCATCCTAGACCTCTGAAATTCCCAAAAATATTTTTGCCATGAAAAATGCCTGCTACACCCCTGAAAGTTCAGAAAACACCCCAGAAATGTTGCCAGCTCAAAAAAGGCCTTAAAATGCATCTTAGGCCTGCAAAAATGTTGAAAACTTTGGAGGCCCAAAAAAGGGATTTACAGGCATTCTAGACCCCCTAAAGTCCAGAAAATGTTGTGGGACCAAAAATGGTGTCAGAGAGCTCTGAATGTCCCAAAAACATTTGCAGCCACTGAAATTCCCAAAAATATTTTTGGCACGAAAAATGCATCCTACACCCCTGAAAGTTGAGAAAATGTTGGCAGCTCAAGAAAAGGCCTTAAAATGCATGTTAGGCCTTCAAAAATGTTGAACACTTTGGAGGCCCAAAAAAGGGGTTCACAGGCATTCTAGACCCCCTAAGTTCCAGAAAATGTTGTTGGACCAAAATCGGTGTCAGAGAGCTCTGATTGTCCCCAAAACATTTGCAGCCTGAAAGGGGCATTAACCCGCATCCTAGACCACTGAAATTCCCAAAAATATTTTTGGCATGAAAAATGCATCCTACACCCCTGCAAGTTCAGAAAATGTTGGTAACTCTAAAAAAGGCCTTAAAATGCATGTTAGGCCTTCAAAAATGTTGAAAACTTTGGAGGCCCAAAAAAGGGATTTACAGGCATCCTAGACCTCCTAAAGTCCAGAAAATGTTGTTGGATCAAAAACGGTGTCAGAGAGCTCTGAATGTCCCAAAAACATTTGCAGCCTGAAAGGGGCATTAACCTACATCCTAGACCTCTGAAATTCCAAAAAATATTTTGTGCACGAAAAATTCATACTACACCCCTGAAAGTTCCGAATATGTTAGCAGCCCAAAAAAGGCATTACAATGCATTTTAGGCCTGCAAAAATTTAGAAAACTTTGGAGGCCCAAAAAAGCGGTTTACAGGCATCCTAGACCCCCTAAAGTCCAGAAAATGTTGTTGGACCAAAAATGGTGTCAGAGAGCTCTGAATGTCCCAAAAACATTTGCAGCCTGAAAGGGGCATTAACACGCATCCTAGACCACTGAAATTTCCCAAAATATTTTTGCCATGAAAAATGCATGCCACACCCCTGAAAGTTCAGAAAACACCCCAGAAATGTTGCCAGGTCAAAAAAGGCCTTGAAATGCATCTTAGGCCTGCAAAAATGTTGAAAACTTTGGAGACCCAAAAAAGGGGTTTACAGGCATCCTAGACCCCCTAAAGTCCAGAAAATGTTGTTGGACCAAAATCGGTGTCAGAGAGCTCTGAAAGGGGCATTAACCCGCATCCTAGACCACGGAAATTCCCAAAAATATTTTTGGCATGAAAAATGCATCCTACACCCCTGCAAGTTCAGAAAATGTTGGTAACTCTAAAAAAGGCCTTAAAATGCATGTTAGGCCTTCAAAAATGTTGAAAACTTTGGAGGCCCAAAAAAGGGATTTACAGGCATTCTAGACCCCCTAAGGTCCAGAAAATGTTGTTGGACCAAAAACGGTGTCAGAGAGCTCTGAATGTCCCAAAAACATTTGCAGTCTGAAAGGGGCATTAACCTGCATCCTAGACCTCTGAAATTCCCAAAAATAGTTTTGCCATGAAAAATGCCTGCTACACCCCTGAAAGTTCAGAAAACACCCCAGAAATGTTGCCAGCTCAAAAAAGGCCTTAAAATGCATCTTAGGCCTGCAAAAATGTTGAAAACTTTGGAGGCCCAAAAAAGGGATTTACAGGCATTCTAGACCCCCTAAAGTCCAGAAAATGTTGTGGGACCAAAAATGGTGTCAGAGAGCTCTGAATGTCCCAAAAACATTTGCAGCCACTGAAATTCCCAAAAATATTTTTGGCACGAAAAATGCATCCTACAACCCTGAAAGTTGAGAAAATGTTGGCAGCTCAAGAAAAGGCCTTAAAATGCATGTTAGGCCTTCAAAAATGTTGAACACTTTGGAGGCCCAAAAAAGGGGTTCACAGGCATTCTAGACCCCCTAAGGTCCAGAAAATGTTGTTGGACCAAAAACGGTGTCAGAGAGCTCTGAATGTCCCAAAAACATTTGCAGTCTGAAAGGAGCATTAACCTGCATCCTAGACCTCTGAAATTCCCAAAAATATTTTGTGCACGAAAAATGCATCCTATACCCCTGAAACTCAGAATATGTTAGCAGCCCAAAGAAGGCCTTAAAATGCATTTTAGGCCTACAAAAATTTAGAAAACTTTGGAGGCCCAAAAAAGGGGTTTACAGGCATCCTAGACCCCCTAGAGTCCAGAAAATTTTCTGGGACCAAAAATGGTGTCAGAGAGCTCTGAATGTCCCAAAAACATTTGCAGCCACTGAAATTCCCAAAAATATTTTTGGCACGAAAAATGCATCCTACACCCCTGAAAGTTGAGAAAATGTTGGCAGCTCAAGTAAAGGCCTTAAAATGCATGTTAGGCCTTCAAAAATGTTGAAAACTTTGGAGGCCTAAAAAAGGGGTTTACAGGCATCCTAGACCCCCTAAAGTCCAGAAAATGTTGTTGGACCAAAATCGGTGTCAGAGAGCTCTGATTGTCCCCAAAACATTTGCAGCCTGAAAGGGGCATTAACCCGCATCCTAGACCACTGAAATTCCCAAAAATATTTTTGGCATGAAAAATGCATCCTACACCCCTGCAAGTTCAGAAAATGTTGGTAACTCTAAAAAAGGCCTTAAAATGCATGTTAGGCCTTCAAAAATGTTGAAAACTTTGGAGGCCCAAAAAAGGGATTTACAGGCATCCTAGACCTCCTAAAGTCCAGAAAATGTTGTTGGATCAAAAACGGTGTCAGAGAGCTCTGAATGTCCCAAAAACATTTGCAGCCTGAAAGGGGCATTAACCCACATCCTAGACCTCTGAAATTCCAAAAAATATTTTGTGCACGAAAAATTCATACTACACCCCTGAAAGGTCAGAATATGTTAGCAGCCCAAAAAAGGCATTAAAATGCATTTAAGGCCTGCAAAAATTTAGAAAACTTTGGAGGCCCAAAAAAGGGGTTTACAGGCATCCTAGACCCCCTAAAGTCCAGAAAATGTTGTTGGACCAAAATCGGTGTCAGAGAGCTCCGAATGTCCCAAAAACATGTGCAACCTGAAAGGGGCATTAACCCGCATCCTAGACCACTGAAATTCCCAAAAATATTTTGGCACTAAAAATGCATCCTACACCCCTGAACGTTCATAAAATGTTGGCAGCTCAAGAAAAGGCCTTAAAATGCATGTTAGGCCTTCAAAAATGTTGAACACTTTGGAGGCGCAAAATAGGGGTTTACAGGCATCCTAGACCTCCTAAAGTCCAGAAAATGTTGTTGGATCAAAAACGGTGTCAGAGAGCTCTGAATGTCCCAAAAACATTTGCAGCCTGAAAGGGGCATTAACCGGCATCCTAGACCTCTGAAATTCCCAAAAATATTTTGTGCACGAAAAATGTATACTACCCCTAAAAGTTCAGAATATGTTAGAAGCCCAAAAAATGCATTCAAATGCATTTTATGCCTGCAAAACTTTAGAAAACTTTGGAGGCCCAAAAAAGGGGTTTACAGGCATCCTAGACCCCCTAAAGTCCAGAAAATGTTGGTGGATCAAAAACGGTGTCAGAGAGCTCCGAATGTCCCAAAAACATGTGCAACTTGAAAGGGGCATTAACCCGCATCCTAGACCACTGAAATTCCCAAAAATATTTTTGGCAATAAAAATGCATCCTACACCCCTGAAAGTTCAGAAAATGTTGGCAGCTCAAGAAAAGGCCTTAAAATGCATGTTAGGCCTTCAAAAATGTTGAAAACTTTGGAGGCCCAAAAAAGGGATTTACAGGCATCCTAGACCCCCTAAAGTCCAGAAAATGTTGGTGGATCAAAAACGGTGTCAGAGAGCTCCGAATGTCCCAAAAACATGTGCAACCTGAAAGGGGCATTAACCCACATCCTAGACCTCTGAAATTCCCAAAAATATTTTGTGCACGAAAAATTCATACTACACCCTTGAAAGTTCAGAATATGTTAGCAGCCCAAAAAAGGCATTAAAATGCATTTTAGGCCTGCAAAAATTTAGAAAACTTTGGAGGCCCAAAAAAGGGGTTTACAGGCATCCTAGACCCCCTAAAGTCCAGAAAATGTTGTGGGACCAACAATGGTGTCAGAGAGCTCTGAATGTCCCAAAAACATTTGCAGCCTGAAAGGGGCATTAACCCGCATCCTAGACCTCTGAAATTCCCAAAAATATTTTGTGCACAAAAAATGCATCCTATACCCCTGAAAGCTCAAGAATATGTTAGCAGCCCAAAGAAGGCCTTAAAATGCATCTTAGGCATACAAAAATTTAGAAAACTTTGGAGGCCCAAAAAAGGGGTTTACAGGCATCCTAGACCCCCTAAAGTCCAGAAAATGTTGTTGGACCAAAAATGGTGTCAGAGAGCTCTGAATGTCCCAAAAACATTTGCAGCCACTGAAATTCCCAAAAATATTTTTGGCACGAAAAATGCATCCTACACCCCTGAAAGTTGAGAACATTTTGGCAGCTCTAGAAAAGGCCTTAAAACGCATGTTAGGCCTTCAAAAATGTTGAAAACTTTGGAGGCCCAAAAAAGGGGTTTACAGGCATCCTAGACCCCCTAAAGTCCAGAAAATGTTGTTGGACCAAAATCGTTGTCAGAGAGCTCTGATTGTCCCCAAAACATTTGCAGCCTGAAAGGGGCATTAACCCGCATCCTAGACCACTGAAATTCCCAAAAATATTTTTGGCATGAAAAATGCATCCTACACCCCTGCAAGTTCAGAAAATGTTGGTAACTCTAGAAAAGGCCTTAAAATGCATGTTAGGCCTTCAAAAATGTTGAAAACTTTGGAGGCCCAAAAAAGGGATTTACAGGCATCCTAGACCTCCTAAAGTCCAGAAAATGTTGTTGGATCAAAAACGGTGTCAGAGAGCTCTGAATGTCCCAAAAACATTTGCAGCCTGAAAGGGGCATTAACCCACATCCTAGACCTCTGAAATTCCAAAAAATATTTTGTGCACAAAAAATTCATACTACAACCCTGAAAGTTCAGAATATGTTAGCAGCCCAAAAAAGGCATTAAAATGCATTTTAGGCCTGCAAAAATTTAGAAAACTTTGGAGGCCCAAAAAAGGGGTTTACAGGCATCCTAGACCCCCTAAAGTCCAGAAAATGTTGTTGGAGCAACAATGGTGTCAGAGAGCTCTGAATGTCCCAAAAACATTTGCAGCCTGAAAGGGGCATTAACCCGCATCCTAGACCTCTGAAATTCCCAAAAATATTTTGTGCACAAAAAATGCATCCTATACCCCTGAAAGCTCAAGAATATGTTAGCAGCCCAAAGAAGGCCTTCAAATGCATTTTAGGCATACAAAAATTTAGAAAACTTTGGAGGCCCAAAAAAGGGGTTTACAGGCATCCTAGACCCCCTAAAGTCCAGAAAATGTTGTTGGACCAAAAATGGCGTCAGAGAGCTCTGAATGTCCCAAAAACATTTGCAGCCACTGAAATTCCCAAAAATATTTTTGGCACGAAAAATGCATCCTACACCCCTGCAAGTTGAGAAAATGTTGGTAACTCTAAAAAAGGCCTTAAAATGCATGTTACGCCTTCAAAAATGTTGAAAACTTTGGAGGCCCAAAAAAGGGATTTACAGGCATCCTAGACCTCCTAAAGTCCAGAAAATGTTGTTGGATCAAAAACGGTGTCAGAGAGCTCTGAATGTCCCAAAAACATTTGCAGCCTGAAAGGGGCATTAACCCACATCCTAGACCTCTGAAATTCCCAAAAATATTTTGTGCACAAAAAATTCATACTACACCCCTGAAAGTTCAGAATATGTTAGCAGCCCAAAAAAGGCATTAAAATGCATTTTAGGCCTGCAAAAATTTAGAAAACTTTGGAGGCCCAAAAAAGGGGTTTACAGGCATCCTAGACCCCCTAAAGTCCAGAAAATGTTGTGGGACCAAAAATAGTGTCAGAGAGCTCTGAATGTCCCAAAAACATTTGCAGCCTGAAAGGGGCATTAACCCGCATCCTAGACTTCTGAAATTCCCAAAAATATTTTGTGCACGAAAAATGTATCCTATACCCCTGAAACTCAGAATATGTTAGCAGCCCAAAGAAGGCCTTAAAATGCATTTTATGCCTACAAAAATTTAGAAAACTTTGGAGGCCCAAAAAAAGGCGTTTACAGGCATCCTAGACCCCCTAAAGTCCAGAAAATGTTGTTGGACCAAAAATGGTGTCAGAGAGCTCCGAATGTCCCAAAAACATGTGCAACCTGAAAGGGGCATTAACCCACATCCTAGACCACTGAAATTCCCAGAAATATTTTTGGCAATAAAAATGCATCCTACACCCCTGAAAGTTCAGAAAATGTTGGCAGCTCAAGAAAAGGCCTTAAAATGCATGTTAGGCCTTCAAAAATGTTGAAAACTTTGGAGGCGCAAAATAGGGGTTTACAGGCATCCTAGACCTCCTAAAGTCCAGAAAATGTTGTTGGATCAAAAACGGTGTCAGAAAGCTCTGAATGTCCCAAAAACATGTGCAGCCTGAAAGGGGCATTAACCTGCATCCTAGACCTCTGAAATTCCCAAAAATATTTTGTGCACGAAAAATGCATCCTATACCCCTGAAACTCAGAATATGTTAGCAGCCCAAAGAAGGCCTTAAAATGCATTTTAGGCCTACAAAAATTTAGAAAACTTTGGAGGCCCAAAAAAGGGGTTTACAGGCATCCTAGACCCCCTAAAGTCCAGAAAATGTTGTGGGACCAAAAATGGTGTCAGAGAGCTCTGAATGTCCCAAAAACATTTGCAGCCACTGAAATTCCCAAAAATATTTTTGGCACGAAAAATGCATCCTACACCCCTGAAAGTTGAGAAAATGTTGGCAGCTCAAGAAAAGGCCTTAAAACGCATGTTAGGCCTTCAAAAATGTTGAAAACTTTGGAGGCCCAAAAAAGGGGTTTACAGGCATCCTAGACCCCCTAAAGTCCAGAAAATGTTGTTGGACCAAAATCGGTGTCAGAGAGCTCTGATTGTCCCCAAAACATTTGCAGCCTGAAAGGGGCATTAACCCGCATCCTAGACCACTGAAATTCCCAAAAATATTTTTGGCATGAAAAATGCATCCTACACCCCTGCAAGTTCAGAAAATGTTGGCAGCTCAAGAAAAGGCCTTAAAATGCATTTTAGAAAACTTTGGAGGCCCAAAAAAGGGGTTTACAGGCATCCTAGACCCCCTAAAGTCCAGAAAATATTGCTGTAACAAAAATGGTGTCAGAGAGCTCTGAATGTCCCAAAAACATTTGCAGCCTGAAAGGGGCATTAACCCGCATCCTAGACCTCTGAAATTCCCAAAAATATTTTTGGCACGAAAAATGCATCCTACACCCCTGAAAGTTGAGAAAATGTTGGTAGCTCAAGTAAAGGCCTTAAAATGCATGTTAGGCCTTCAAAAATGTTGAAAACTTTGGAGGCCCAAAAAAGGGGTTTACAGGCATCCTAGACCCCCTAAAGTCCAGAAAATGTTGTTGGATCAAAATCGGTGTCAGAGAGCTCTGATTGTCCCCAAAACATTTGCAGCCTGAAAGGGGCATTAACCCGCATCCTAGACCACTGAAATTCCCAAAAATATTTTTGGCATGAAAAATGCATCCTACACCCCTGCAAGTTCAGAAAATGTTGGCAGCTCAAGAAAAGGCCTTAAAATGCATGTTAGGCCTTCAAAAATGTTGAAAACTTTGGAGGCACAAAATAGGGGTTTACAGGCATCCTAGACCTCCTAAAGTCCAGAAAATGTTGTTGGATCAAAAACGGTGTCAGAGAGCTCTGAATGTCCCAAAAACATTTGCAGCCTGAAAGGGGCATTAACCCACATCTAGACCTCTGAAATTCCCAAAAATATTTTGTGCACGAAAAATTCATACTACACCCCTGAAAGTTCAGAATATGTTAGCAGCCCAAAAAAGGCATTAAAATGCATTTTAGGCCTGCAAAAATTTAGAAAACTTTGGAGGCCCAAAAAAGGGCTTTACAGGCATCCTAGACCCCCTAAAGTCCAGAAAATATTGTTGTAACAAAAATGGTGTCAGAGAGCTCTGAATGTCCCAAAAACATTTGCAGCCTGAAAGGGGCATTAACCCGCATCCTAGAACTCTGAAATTCCCAAAAATATTTTTGGCACGAAAAATGCATCCTACACCCCTGAAAGTTGAGAAAATGTTGGCAGCTCAAGTAAAGGCCTTAAAATGCATGTTAGGCCTTCAAAAATGTTGAAAACTTTGGAGGCCCAAAAAAGGGGTTTACAGGCATCCTAGACCCCCTAAAGTCCAGAAAATGTTGTTGGACCAAAATCGGTGTCAGAGAGCTCTGATTGTCCCCAAAACATTTGCAGCCTGAAAGGGGCATTAACCCGCATCCTAGACCACTGAAATTCCCAAAAATATTTTGTGCACGAAAAATGCATCCTGAAACTCAGAATATGTTAGCAGCCCAAAGAAGGCCTTAAAATGCATTTTAGGCCTATACAAATTTAGAAAACTTTGGAGGCCCAAAAAAGGGGTTTACAGGCATCCTAGACCCCCTAAAGTCCAGAAAATGTTGTTGGACCAAAAATGGTGTCAGAGAGCTCTGAATGTCCCAAAAACATTTGCAGCCTGAAAGGGGCATTAACCCGCATCCTAGACCACTGACATTTCCCAAAATATTTTTGGCATGAAAAATGCATGCTACACCCCTGAAAGTTCAGAAAACACCCCAGAAATGTTGCGAGCTCATAAAAGGCCTTAACATGCATCTTAGGTCTGCAAAAATGTTGAAAACTTTGGAGACCCAAAAAAGGGGTTTACAGGCATCCTAGACCCCCTAAAGTCCAGAAAATGTTGTTGGACCAAAAATGGTGTCAGAGAGCTCTGAATGTCCCAAAAACATTTGCAGCCACTGAAATTCCCAAAAATATTTTTGGCACGAAAAATGCATCCTACACCCCTGAAAGTTGAGAAAATGTTGGCAGCTCAAGTAAAGGCCTTAAAATGCATGTTAGGCCTTCAAAAATGTTGAAAACTTTGGAGGCCCAAAAAAGGGGATTACAGGCATCCTAGACCCCCTAAAGTCCAGAAAATGTTGTTGGACCAAAATCGGTGTCAGAGAGCTCTGATTGTCCCCAAAACATTTGCAGCCTGAAAGGGGCATTAACCCGCATCCTAGACCACTGAAATTCCCAAAAATATTTTTGGCATGAAAAATGCATCCTACACCCCTGCAAGTTCAGAAAATGTTGGTAAGTCTAAAAAAGGCCTTAAAATGCATGTTAGGCCTTCAAAAATGTTGAAAACTTTGGAGGCCCAAAAAAGGGATTTACAGGCATCCTAGACCTCCTAAAGTCCAGAAAATGTTGTTGGATCAAAAACGGTGTCAGAGAGCTCTGAATGTCCCAAAAACATTTGCAGCCTGAAAGGGGCATTAACCCACATCCTAGACCACTGAAATTTCCCAAAATATTTTTGCCATGAAAAATGCATGCTACACCCCTGAAAGTTCAGAAAACACCCCAGAAATGTTGCCAGGTCAAAAAAGGCCTTGAAATGCATCTTAGGCCTGCAAAAATGTTGAAAACTTTGGAGACCCAAAAAAGGGGTTTACAGGCATCCTAGACCCCCTAAAGTCCAGAAAATGTTGTTGGACCAAAATCGGTGTCAGAGAGCTCCGAATGTCCCAAAAACATGTGCAACCTGAAAGGGGCATTAACCCGCATCCTAGACCACTGAAATTCCCAAAAATATTTTGGCACTAAAAATGCATCCTACACCCCTGAACGTTCATAAAATGTTGGCAGCTCAAGAAAAGGCCTTAAAATGCATGTTAGGCCTTCAAAAATGTTGAAAACTTTGGAGGCGCAAAATAGGGGTTTACAGGCATCCTAGACCTCCTAAAGTCCAGAAAATGTTGTTGGATCAAAAACGGTGTCAGAGAGCTCTGAATGTCCCAAAAACATTTGCAGCCTGAAAGGGGCATTAACCCGCATCCTAGACCTCTGAAATTCCCAAAAATATTTTGTGCACGAAAAATTCATACTACACCCCTGAAAGTTCAGAATATGTTAGCAGCCCAAAAAAGGCATTAAAATGCATTTTAGGCCTACAAAAATTTAGAAAACTTTGGAGGCCCAAAAAAGGGGTTTACAGGCATCCTAGACCCCCTAAAGTCCAGAAAATGTTGTGGGACCAAAAATGGTGTCAGAGAGCTCTGAATGTCCCAAAAACATTTGCAGCCACTGAAATTCCCAAAAATATTTTTGGCACGAAAAATGCATCCTACACCCCTGAAAGTTGAGAAAATGTTGGCAGCTCAAGAAAAGGCCTTAAAACGCATGTTAGGCCTTCAAAAATGTTGAAAACTTTGGAGGCCCAAAAAAGGGGTTTACAGGCATTCTAGACCCCGTAAGGTCCAGAAAATGTTGTTGGACCAAAAACGGTGTCAGAGAGCTCTGAATGTCCCAAAAACATTTGCACCCTGAAAGCGGCATTAACCCGCATCCTAGACCACTGAAATTTCCAAAAATATTTTTGGCATGAAAAATGCATCCTACACCCCTGCAAGTTCAGAAAATGTTGACAACTCTAAAAAAAGGCCTTAAAATGCATGTTAGGCCTTCAAAAATGTTGAAAACTTTGGAGACCCAAAAAAGGGATTTACAGGCATCCTAGACCCCCTAAAGTCCAGAAAATGTTGTTGGATCAAAAACGGTGTCAGAGAGCTCTGAATGTCCCAAAAACATTTGCAGCTTGAAAGGGGCATTAACCCGCATCCTAGACCACTAAAATTCCCAAAAATATTTTTGCCACTAAAAATGCATCCTACACCCCTGAAAGTTCAGAAAATATTGGCAGCTCAAGAAAACGCCTTAAAATGCATGTTAGGCCTTCAAAAATGTTGAAAACTTTGGAGGCCCAAAAAAGGGGTTTACAGGCATCCTAGACCCCCTAAAGTCCAGAAAATGTTGTTGGACCAAAAACGGTGTCAGAGAGCTCTGAATGTCCCAAAAACATTTGCACCCTGAAAGGGGCATTAACCCGCATCCTAGACCACTGAAATTTCCCAAAATATTTTTGGCATGAAAAATGCATCCTACACCCCTGCAAGTTCAGAAAATGTTGGTAACTCTAAAAAAGGCCTTAAAATGCATGTTAGGCCTTCAAAAATGTTGAAAACTTTGGAGGCCCAAAAAAGGGATTCACAGGCATCCTAGACCTCCTAAAGTCCAGAAAATGTTGTTGGATCAAAAACGGTGTCAGAGAGCTCTGAATGTCCCAAAAACATTTGCAGCCTGAAAGGGGCATTAACCCACATCCTAGACCTCTGAAATTCCAAAAAATATTTTGTGCACGAAAAATTCATACTACACCCCTGAAAGTTCAGAATATGTTAGCAGCCCAAAAAAGGCATTAAAATGCATTTTAGGCCTGCAAAAATTTAGAAAACTTTGGAGGCCCAAAAAAGGGGTTTACAGGCATCCTAGACCCCCTAAAGTCCAGAAAATGTTGTTGGACCAAAAATGGTGTCAGAGAGCTCTGAATGTCCCAAAAACATTTGCAGCCTGAAAGGGGCATTAACACGCATCCTAGACCACTGAAATTTCCCAAAATATTTTTGCCATGAAAAATGCCTGCTACACCCCTGAAAGTTCAGGAAACACCCCAGAAATGTTGCCAGCTCAAAAAAGGCCTTAAGATGCATCTTAGGCCTGCAAAAATGTTGAAAACTTTGAAGGCCCAAAAAAGGGGTTTACAGGCATCCTAGACACCCTAAAGTCCAGAAAATGTTGTTGGACCAAAATCGGTGTTAGAGAGCTCCGAATGTCCCAAAAACATGTGCAACCTGAAAGGGGCATTAACCCGCACCCTAGACCACTGAAATTCCCAAAAATATTTTGGCACTGAAAATGCATCCTACACCCCTGAACGTTCATAAAATGTTGGTAACTCTAAAAAAGGCCTTAAAATGCATGTTAGGCCTTCAAAAATGTTGAAAACTTTGGAGGCCCAAAAAAGGGATTTACAGGCATTCTAGACCCCCTAAGGTCCAGAAAATGTTGTTGGACCAAAAACGGTGTCAGAGAGCTCTGAATGTCCCAAAAACATTTGCAGTCTGAAAGGGGCATTAACCTGCATCCTAGACCTCTGAAATTCCCAAAAATATTTTTGCCATGAAAAATGCCTGCTACACCCCTGAAAGTTCAGAAAACACCCCAGAAATGTTGCCAGCTCAAAAAAGGCCTTAAAATGCATCTTAGGCCTGCAAAAATGTTGAAAACTTTGGAGGCCCAAAAAAGGGATTTACAGGCATTCTAGACCCCCTAAAGTCCAGAAAATGTTGTGGGACCAAAAATGGTGTCAGAGAGCTCTGAATGTCCCAAAAACATTTGCAGCCACTGAAATTCCCAAAAATATTTTTGGCACGAAAAATGCATCCTACAACCCTGAAAGTTGAGAAAATGTTGGCAGCTCAAGAAAAGGCCTTAAAATGCATGTTAGGCCTTCAAAAATGTTGAACACTTTGGAGGCCCAAAAAAGGGGTTCACAGGCATTCTAGACCCCCTAAGGTCCAGAAAATGTTGTTGGACCAAAAACGGTGTCAGAGAGCTCTGAATGTCCCAAAAACATTTGCAGTCTGAAAGGAGCATTAACCTGCATCCTAGACCTCTGAAATTCCCAAAAATATTTTGTGCACGAAAAATGCATCCTATACCCCTGAAACTCAGAATATGTTAGCAGCCCAAAGAAGGCCTTAAAATGCATTTTAGGCCTACAAAAATTTAGAAAACTTTGGAGGCCCAAAAAAGGGGTTTACAGGCATCCTAGACCCCATAAAGTCCAGAAAATTTTCTGGGACCAATAATGGTGTCAGAGAGCTCTGAATGTCCCAAAAACATTTGCAGCCACTGAAATTCCCAAAAATATTTTTGGCACGAAAAATGCATCCTACACCCCTGAAAGTTGAGAAAATGTTGGCAGCTCAAGTAAAGGCCTTAAAATGCATGTTAGGCCTTCAAAAATGTTGAAAACTTTGGAGGCCTAAAAAAGGGGTTTACAGGCATCCTAGACCCCCTAAAGTCCAGAAAATGTTGTTGGACCAAAATCGGTGTCAGAGAGCTCTGATTGTCCCAAAAACATGTGCAACCTGAAAGGGGCATTAACCCGCATCCTAGACCTCTGAAATTCCAAAAAATATTTTGTGCACGAAAAATTCATACTACACCCCTGAAAGGTCAGAATATGTTAGCAGCCCAAAAAAGGCATTAAAATGCATTTAAGGCCTGCAAAAATTTAGAAAACTTTGGAGGCCCAAAAAAGGGGTTTACAGGCATCCTAGACCCCCTAAAGTCCAGAAAATGTTGTTGGACCAAAATCGGTGTCAGAGAGCTCCGAATGTCCCAAAAACATGTGCAACCTGAAAGGGGCATTAACCCGCATCCTAGACCACTGAAATTCCCAAAAATATTTTGGCACTAAAAATGCATCCTACACCCCTGAACGTTCATAAAATGTTGGCAGCTCAAGAAAAGGCCTTAAAATGCATGTTAGGCCTTCAAAAATGTTGAACACTTTGGAGGCGCAAAATAGGGGTTTACAGGCATCCTAGACCTCCTAAAGTCCAGAAAATGTTGTTGGATCAAAAACGGTGTCAGAGAGCTCTGAATGTCCCAAAAACATTTGCAGCCTGAAAGGGGCATTAACCGGCATCCTAGACCTCTGAAATTCCCAAAAATATTTTGTGCACGAAAAATGTATACTACCCCTAAAAGTTCAGAATATGTTAGAAGCCCAAAAAATGCATTCAAATGCATTTTATGCCTGCAAAACTTTAGAAAACTTTGGAGGCCCAAAAAAGGGGTTTACAGGCATCCTAGACCCCCTAAAGTCCAGAAAATGTTGGTGGATCAAAAACGGTGTCAGAGAGCTCCGAATGTCCCAAAAACATGTGCAACTTAAAAGGGGCATTAACCCGCATCCTAGACCACTGAAATTCCCAAAAATATTTTTGGCAATAAAAATGCATCCTACACCCCTGAAAGTTCAGAAAATGTTGGCAGCTCAAGAAAAGGCCTTAAAATGCATGTTAGGCCTTCAAAAATGTTGAAAACTTTGGAGGCCCAAAAAAGGGATTTACAGGCATCCTAGACCCCCTAAAGTCCAGAAAATGTTGGTGGATCAAAAACGGTGTCAGAGAGCTCCGAATGTCCCAAAAACATGTGCAACCTGAAAGGGGCATTAACCCACATCCTAGACCTCTGAAATTCCCAAAAATATTTTGTGCACGAAAAATTCATACTACACCCTTGAAAGTTCAGAATATGTTAGCAGCCCAAAAAAGGCATTAAAATGCATTTTAGGCCTGCAAAAATTTAGAAAACTTTGGAGGCCCAAAAAAGGGGTTTACAGGCATCCTAGACCCCCTAAAGTCCAGAAAATGTTGTTGGACCAACAATGGTGTCAGAGAGCTCTGAATGTCCCAAAAACATTTGCAGCCTGAAAGGGGCATTAACCCGCATCCTAGACCTCTGAAATTCCCAAAAATATTTTGTGCACAAAAAAATGCATCCTATACCCCTGAAAGCTCAAGAATATGTTAGCAGCCCAAAGAAGGCCTTAAAATGCATCTTAGGCATACAAAAATTTAGAAAACTTTGGAGGCCCAAAAAAGGGGTTTACAGGCATCCTAGACCCCCTAAAGTCCAGAAAATGTTGTTGGACCAAAAATGGTGTCAGAGAGCTCTGAATGTCCCAAAAACATTTGCAGCCACTGAAATTCCCAAAAATATTTTTGGCACGAAAAATGCATCCTACACCCCTAAAAGTTGAGAACATTTTGGCAGCTCTAGAAAAGGCCTTAAAATGCATGTTAGGCCTTCAAAAATGTTGAAAACTTTGGAGGCCCAAAAAAGGGGTTTACAGGCATCCTAGACCCCCTAAAGTCCAGAAAATGTTGTTGGACCAAAATCGGTGTCAGAGAGCTCTGATTGTCCCCAAAACATTTGCAGCCTGAAAGGGGCATTAACCCGCATCCTAGACCACTGAAATTCCCAAAAATATTTTTGGCATGAAAAATGCATCCTACACCCCTGCAAGTTCAGAAAATGTTGGTAACTCTAAAAAAGGCCTTAAAATGCATGTTAGGCCTTCAAAAATGTTGAAAACTTTGGAGGCCCAAAAAAGGGATTTACAGGCATCCTAGACCTCCTAAAGTCCAGAAAATGTTGTTGGATCAAAAACGGTGTCAGAGAGCTCTGAATGTCCCAAAAACATTTGCAGCCTGAAAGGGGCATTAACCCGCATCCTAGACCTCTGAAATTCCCAAAAATATTTTGTGCACAAAAAATGCATCCTATACCCCTGAAAGCTCAAGAATATGTTAGCAGCCCAAAGAAGGCCTTAAAATGCATTTTAGGCATACAAAAATTTAGAAAACTTTGGAGGCCCAAAAAAGGGGTTTACAGGCATCCTAGACCCCCTAAAGTCCAGAAAATGTTGTTGGACCAAAAATGGCGCCAGAGAGCTCTGAATGTCCCAAAAACATTTGCAGCCACTGAAATTCCCAAAAATATTTTTGGCACGAAAAATGCATCCTACACCCCTGCAAGTTGAGAAAATGTTGGTAACTCTAAAAAAGGCCTTAAAATGCATGTTAGGCCTTCAAAAATGTTGAAAACTTTGGAGGCCCAAAAAAGGGATTTACAGGCATCCTAGACCTCCTAAAGTCCAGAAAATGTTGTTGGATCAAAAACGGTGTCAGAGAGCTCTGAATGTCCCAAAAACATTTGCAGCCTGAAAGGGGCATTAACCCACATCCTAGACCTCTGAAATTCCCAAAAATATTTTGTGCACAAAAAATTCATACTACACCCCTGAAAGTTCAGAATATGTTAGCAGCCCAAAAAAGGCATTAAAATGCATTTTAGGCCTGCAGAAATTTAGAAAACTTTGGAGGCCCAAAAAAGGGGTTTACAGGCATCCTAGACCCCCTAAAGTCCAGAAAATGTTGTTGGACCAAAAATGGTGTCAGAGAGCTCTGAATGTCCCAGAAACATTTGCAGCCTGAAAGGGGCATTAACACGCATCCTAGACCACTGAAATTTCCCAAAATAGTTTTGCCATGAAAAATGCATGCTACACCCCTGAAAGTTCAGAAAACACCCCAGAAATGTTGCCAGGTCAAAAAAGGCCTTGAAATGCATCTTAGGCCTGCAAATATGTTGAAAACTTTGGAGACCCAAAAAAGGGGTTTACAGGCATCCTAGACCCCCTAAAGTCCAGAAAATGTTGTTGGACCAAAATTGGTGTTAGAGAGCTCCGAATGTCCCAAAAACATGTGCAACCTGAAAGGGGCATTAACCCGCATCCTAGACCACTGAAATTCCCAAAAATATTTTGGCACTGAAAATGCATCCTACACCCCTGAACGTTCATAAAATGTTGGCAGGTCAAGAAAAGGCCTTAAAATGCATGTTAGGCCTTCAAAAATGTTGAAAACTTTGGAGGCGCAAAATAGGGGTTTACAGGCATCCTAGACCCCGTAAGGTCCAGAAAATGTTGTTGGACCAAAAACGGTGTCAGAGAGCTCTGAATGTCCCAAAAACATTTGCACCCTGAAAGGGGCATTAACCCGCATCCTAGACCACTGAAATTTCCAAAAATATTTTTGGCATGAAAAATGCATCCTACACCCCTGCAAGTTCAGAAAATGTTGGCAACTCTAAAAAAGGCCTTAAAATGCATGTTAGGCCTTCAAAAATGTTGAAAACTTTGGAGACCCAAAAAAGGGATTTACAGGCATTCTAGACCCCCTAAAGTCCAGAAAATGTTGTTGGATCAAAAACGGTGTCAGAGAGCTCTGAATGTCCCAAAAACATTTGCAGCTTGAAAGGGGCATTAACCCGCATCCTAGACCACTGAAATTCCCAAAAATATTTTTGCCACTAAAAATGCATCCTACACCCCTGAAAGTTCAGAAAATATTGGCAGCTCAAGAAAACGCCTTAAAATGCATGTTAGGCCTTCAAAAATGTTGAAAACTTTGGAGGCGCAAAATAGGGGTTTACAGGCATCCTAGACTTCCTAAAGTCCAGAAAATGTTGTTGGATCAAAAACGGTGTCAGAGAGCTCTGAATGTCCCAAAAACATTTGCAGCCTGAAAGGGGAATTAACCCACATCCTAGACCTCTGAAATTCCCAAAAATATTTTGTGCACGAAAAATTCATACTACACCCCTGAAAGTTCAGAATATGTTAGCAGCCCAAAAAAGGCATTAAAATGCATTTTAGGCCTGCAAAAATGTTGAAAACTTTGGAGGCGCAAAATAGGGGTTTACAGGCATCCTAGACCCCCTAAAGTCAAGAAAATGTTGTTGGACCAAAAATGGTGTCAGAGAGCTCTGAATGTCCCAAAAACATTTGCAGCCTGAAAGGGGCATTAACACGCATCCTAGACCACTGAAATTTCCCAAAATATTTTTGCCATGAAAAATGCATGCTACACCCCTGAAAGTTCAGAAAACACCCCAGAAATGTTGCCAGGTCAAAAAAGGCCTTGAAATGCATCCTAGACCTCTGAAATTCCCAAAAATATTTTGTGCACGAAAAATTCATACTACACCCCTGAAAGTTCAGAATATGTTAGCAGCCCAAAAAAGGCATTAAAATGCATTTTAGGCCTATACAAATTTAGAAAACTTTGGAGGCCCAAAAAAGGGGTTTACAGGCATCCTAGACCCCCTAAAGTCCAGAAAATATTGCTGTAACAAAAATGGTGTCAGAGAGCTCTGAATGTCCCAAAAACATTTGCAGCCTGAAAGGGGCATTAACCCGCATCCTAGACCACTGAAATTCCCAAAAATATTTTTGGCATGAAAAATGCATCCTACACCCCTGCAAGTTCAGAAAATGTTGGCAGCTCAAGAAAAGGCCTTAAAATGCATGTTAGGCCTTCAAAAATGTTGAAAACTTTGGAGGCGCAAAATAGGGGTTTACAGGCATCCTAGACCTCCTAAAGTCCAGAAAATGTTGTTGGATCAAAAACGGTGTCAGAGAGCTCTGAATGTCCCAAAAACATTTGCAGCCTGAAAGGGTCATTAACCCGCATCCTAGACCTCTAAAATTCCCAAAAATATTTTGTGCACGAAAAATTCATACTACACCCCTGAAAGTTCAGAATATGTTAGCAGCCCAAAGAAGGCCTTAAAATGCATTTTAGGCCTACAAAAATTTAGAAAACTTTGGAGGCCCAAAAAAGGCGTTTACGGGCATCCTAGACCCCCTAAAGTCCAGAAAATGTTGTGGGACCAAAAATAGTGTCAGAGAGCTCTGAATGTCCCAAAAACATTTGCAGCCTGAAAGGGGCATTAACCCGCATCCTAGACTTCTGAAATTCCCAAAAATATTTTGTGCACGAAAAATGTATCCTATACCCCTGAAACTCAGAATATGTTAGCAGCCCAAAGAAGGCCTTAAAATGCATTTTATGCCTACAAAAATTTAGAAAACTTTGGAGGCCCAAAAAAAGGCGTTTACAGGCATCCTAGACCCCCTAAAGTCCAGAAAATGTTGTTGGACCAAAATGGTGTCAGAGAGCTCCGAATGTCCCAAAAACATGTGCAACCTGAAAGGGGCATTAACCCACATCCTAGACCACTGAAATTCCCAGAAATATTTTTGGCAATAAAAATGCATCCTACACCCCTGAAACTCAGAATATGTTAGCAGCCCAAAGAAGGCCTTAAAATGCATTTTAGGCCTACAAAAATTTAGAAAACTTTGGAGGCCCAAAAAAGGGGTTTACAGGCATCCTAGACCCCCTAAAGTCCAGAAAATGTTGTGGGACCAAAAATGGTGTCAGAGAGCTCTGAATGTCCCAAAAACATGTGCAGCCTGAAAGGGGCATTAACCTGCATCCTAGACCTCTGAAATTCCCAAAAATATTTTGTGCACGAAAAATGCATCCTATACCCCTGAAACTCAGAATATGTTAGCAGCCCAAAGAAGGCCTTAAAATGCATTTTAGGCCTACAAAAATTTAGAAAACTTTGGAGGCCCAAAAAAGGGGTTTACAGGCATCCTAGACCCCCTAAAGTCCAGAAAATGTTGTGGGACCAAAAATGGTGTCAGAGAGCTCTGAATGTCCCAAAAACATTTGCAGCCACTGAAATTCCCAAAAATATTTTTGGCACGAAAAATGCATCCTACACCCCTGAAAGTTGAGAAAATGTTGGCAGCTCAAGAAAAGGCCTTAAAACGCATGTTAGGCCTTCAAAAATGTTGAAAACTTTGGAGGCCCAAAAAAGGGGTTTACAGGCATCCTAGACCCCCTAAAGTCCAGAAAATGTTGTTGGACCAAAATCGGTGTCAGAGAGCTCTGATTGTCCCCAAAACATTTGCAGCCTGAAAGGGGCATTAACCCGCATCCTAGACCACTGAAATTCCCAAAAATATTTTTGGCATGAAAAATGCATCCTACACCCCTGCAAGTTCAGAAAATGTTGGCAGCTCAAGAAAAGGCCTTAAAATGCATTTTAGAAAACTTTGGAGGCCCAAAAAAGGGGTTTACAGGCATCCTAGACCCCCTAAAGTCCAGAAAATATTGCTGTAACAAAAATGGTGTCAGAGAGCTCTGAATGTCCCAAAAACATTTGCAGCCTGAAAGGGGCATTAACCCGCATCCTAGACCTCTGAAATTCCCAAAAATATTTTTGGCACGAAAAATGCATCCTACACCCCTGAAAGTTGAGAAAATGTTGGTAGCTCAAGTAAAGGCCTTAAAATGCATGTTAGGCCTTCAAAAATGTTGAAAACTTTGGAGGCCCAAAAAAGGGGTTTACAGGCATCCTAGACCCCCTAAAGTCCAGAAAATGTTGTTGGATCAAAATCGGTGTCAGAGAGCTCTGATTGTCCCCAAAACATTTGCAGCCTGAAAGGGGCATTAACCCGCATCCTAGACCACTGAAATTCCCAAAAATATTTTTGGCATGAAAAATGCATCCTACACCCCTGCAAGTTCAGAAAATGTTGGCAGCTCAAGAAAAGGCCTTAAAATGCATGTTAGGCCTTCAAAAATGTTGAAAACTTTGGAGGCACAAAATAGGGGTTTACAGGCATCCTAGACCTCCTAAAGTCCAGAAAATGTTGTTGGATCAAAAACGGTGTCAGAGAGCTCTGAATGTCCCAAAAACATTTGCAGCCTGAAAGGGGCATTAACCCACATCTAGACCTCTGAAATTCCAAAAAATATTTTGTGCACGAAAAATTCATACTACACCCCTGAAAGTTCAGAATATGTTAGCAGCCCAAAAAAGGCATTAAAATGCATTTTAGGCCTGCAAAAATTTAGAAAACTTTGGAGGCCCAAAAAAGGGCTTTACAGGCATCCTAGACCCCCTAAAGTCCAGAAAATATTGTTGTAACAAAAATGGTGTCAGAGAGCTCTGAATGTCCCAAAAACATTTGCAGCCTGAAAGGGGCATTAACCCGCATCCTAGAACTCTGAAATTCCCAAAAATATTTTTGGCACGAAAAATGCATCCTACACCCCTGAAAGTTGAGAAAATGTTGGCAGCTCAAGTAAAGGCCTTAAAATGCATGTTAGGCCTTCAAAAATGTTGAAAACTTTGGAGGCCCAAAAAAGGGGTTTACAGGCATCCTAGACCCCCTAAAGTCCAGAAAATGTTGTTGGACCAAAATCGGTGTCAGAGAGCTCTGATTGTCCCCAAAACATTTGCAGCCTGAAAGGGGCATTAACCCGCATCCTAGACCACTGAAATTCCCAAAAATATTTTGTGCACGAAAAATGCATCCTGAAACTCAGAATATGTTAGCAGCCCAAAGAAGGCCTTAAAATGCATTTTAGGCCTATACAAATTTAGAAAACTTTGGAGGCCCAAAAAAGGGGTTTACAGGCATCCTAGACCCCCTAAAGTCCAGAAAATGTTGTTGGACCAAAAATGGTGTTAGAGAGCTCTGAATGTCCCAAAAACATTTGCAGCCTGAAAGGGGCATTAACCCGCATCCTAGACCACTGACATTTCCCAAAATATTTTTGGCATGAAAAATGCATGCTACACCCCTGAAAGTTCAGAAAACACCCCAGAAATGTTGCGAGCTCATAAAAGGCCTTAACATGCATCTTAGGTCTGCAAAAATGTTGAAAACTTTGGAGACCCAAAAAAGGGGTTTACAGGCATCCTAGACCCCCTAAAGTCCAGAAAATGTTGTTGGACCAAAAATGGTGTCAGAGAGCTCTGAATGTCCCAAAAACATTTGCAGCCTGAAAGGGGCATTAACCCGCATCCTAGACCTCGGAAATTCCCAAAAATATTTTGTGCACGAAAAATGCATCCTATACCCCTGAAAGCTCAGAAAATGATGGCAGCTCAAGAAAAGGCCTTAAAATGCATGTTAGGCCTTCAAAAATGTTGAAAACTTTGGAGGCCCAAAAAAGGGGTTTACATGCATCCTAGACCCCCTAAAGTCCAGAAACTTTTGTTGGACCAAAATCGGTGTCAGAGAGCTCTGAATGTCCCAAAAACATTTGCAGCCTGAAAGGGGCATTAACCCACATCCTAGACCACTGAAATTCCCAAAAATATTTTTGCCATGAAAAATGCATCCTACACCCTTGCAAGTTCAGAAAATGTTGGCAACTCTACAAAAGGCCTTAAAATGCATGTTCGGCCTTCAAAAATGTTGAAAACTTTGGAGGCCCAAAAAAGGGATTTACAGGCATCCTAGACCCCCTAAAGTCCAGAAAATGTTGGTGGATCAAAAACGGTGTCAGAGAGCTCCGAATGTCCCAAAAACATGTGCAACCTGAAAGGGGCATTAACCCACATCCTAGACCACTGAAATTCCCAGAAATATTTTTGGCAATAAAAATGCATCCTACACCCCTGAAAGTTCAGAAAATGTTGGCAGCTCAAGAAAAGGCCTTAAAATGCATGTTAGGCCTTCAAAAATGTTGAAAACTTTGGAGGCGCAAAATAGGGGTTTACAGGCATCCTAGACCTCCTAAAGTCCAGAAAATGTTGTTGGATCAAAAACGGTGTCAGAAAGCTCTGAATGTCCCAAAAACATGTGCAGCCTGAAAGGGGCATTAACCCGCATCCTAGACCTCTGAAATTCCCAAAAATATTTTGTGCACGAAAAATGCATCCTATACCCCTGAAACTCAGAATATGTTAGCAGCCCAAAGAAGGCCTTAAAATGCATTTTAGGCCTACAAAAATTTAGAAAACTTTGGAGGCCCAAAAAAGGGGTTTACAGGCATCCTAGACCCCCTAAAGTCCAGAAAATGTTGTGGGACCAAAAATGGTGTCAGAGAGCTCTGAATGTCCCAAAAACATTTGCAGCCACTGAAATTCCCAAAAATATTTTTGGCACGAAAAATGCATCCTACACCCCTGAAAGTTGAGAAAATGTTGGCAGCTCAAGTAAAGGCCTTAAAATGCATGTTAGGCCTTCAAAAATGTTGAAAACTTTGGAGGCCCAAAAAAGGGGATTACAGGCATCCTAGACCCCCTAAAGTCCAGAAAATGTTGTTGGACCAAAATCGGTGTCAGAGAGCTCTGATTGTCCCCAAAACATTTGCAGCCTGAAAGGGGCATTAACCCGCATCCTAGACCACTGAAATTCCCAAAAATATTTTTGGCATGAAAAATGCATCCTACACCCCTGCAAGTTCAGAAAATGTTGGTAAGTCTAAAAAAGGCCTTAAAATGCATGTTAGGCCTTCAAAAATGTTGAAAACTTTGGAGGCCCAAAAAAGGGATTTACAGGCATCCTAGACCTCCTAAAGTCCAGAAAATGTTGTTGGATCAAAAACGGTGTCAGAGAGCTCTGAATGTCCCAAAAACATTTGCAGCCTGAAAGGGGCATTAACCCACATCCTAGACCACTGAAATTTCCCAAAATATTTTTGCCATGAAAAATGCATGCTACACCCCTGAAAGTTCAGAAAACACCCCAGAAATGTTGCCAGGTCAAAAAAGGCCTTGAAATGCATCTTAGGCCTGCAAAAATGTTGAAAACTTTGGAGACCCAAAAAAGGGGTTTACAGGCATCCTAGACCCCCTAAAGTCCAGAAAATGTTGTTGGACCAAAATCGGTGTTAGAGAGCTCCGAATGTCCCAAAAACATGTGCAACCTGAAAGGGGCATTAACCCGCACCCTAGACCACTGAAATTCCCAAAAATATTTTGGCACTGAAAATGCATCCTACACCCCTGAACGTTCATAAAATGTTGGTAACTCTAAAAAAGGCCTTAAAATGCATGTTAGGCCTTCAAAAATGTTGAAAACTTTGGAGGCCCAAAAAAGGGATTTACAGGCATTCTAGACCCCCTAAGGTCCAGAAAATGTTGTTGGACCAAAAACGGTGTCAGAGAGCTCTGAATGTCCCAAAAACATTTGCAGCCTGAAAGGGGCATTAACCCACATCCTAGACCACTGAAATTTCCCAAAATATTTTTGCCATGAAAAATGCATGCTACACCCCTGAAAGTTCAGAAAACACCCCAGAAATGTTGCCAGGTCAAAAAAGGCCTTGAAATGCATCTTAGGCCTGCAAAAATGTTGAAAACTTTGGAGACCCAAAAAAGGGGTTTACAGGCATCCTAGACCCCCTAAAGTCCAGAAAATGTTGTTGGACCAAAATCGGTATCAGAGAGCTCCGAATGTCCCAAAAACATGTGCAACCTGAAAGGGGCATTAACCCGCATCCTAGACCACTGAAATTCCCAAAAATATTTTGGCACTAAAAATGCATCCTACACCCCTGAACGTTCATAAAATGTTGGCAGCTCAAGAAAAGGCCTTAAAATGCATGTTAGGCCTTCAAAAATGTTGAAAACTTTGGAGGCGCAAAATAGGGGTTTACAGGCATCCTAGACCTCCTAAAGTCCAGAAAATGTTGTTGGATCAAAAACGGTGTCAGAGAGCTCTGAATGTCCCAAAAACATTTGCAGCCTGAAAGGGGCATTAACCCGCATCCTAGACCTCTGAAATTCCCAAAAATATTTTGTGCACGAAAAATTCATACTACACCCCTGAAAGTTCAGAATATGTTAGCAGCCCAAAAAAGGCATTAAAATGCATTTTAGGCCTACAAAAATTTAGAAAACTTTGGAGGCCCAAAAAAGGGGTTTACAGGCATCCTAGACCCCCTAAAGTCCAGAAAATGTTGTGGGACCAAAAATGGTGTCAGAGAGCTCTGAATGTCCCAAAAACATTTGCAGCCACTGAAATTCCCAAAAATATTTTTGGCACGAAAAATGCATCCTACACCCCTGAAAGTTGAGAAAATGTTGGCAGCTCAAGAAAAGGCCTTAAAACGCATGTTAGGCCTTCAAAAATGTTGAAAACTTTGGAGGCCCAAAAAGGGGGTTTACAGGCATTCTAGACCCCGTAAGGTCCAGAAAATGTTGTTGGACCAAAAACGGTGTCAGAGAGCTCTGAATGTCCCAAAAACATTTGCACCCTGAAAGCGGCATTAACCCGCATCCTAGACCACTGAAATTTCCAAAAATATTTTTGGCATGAAAAATGCATCCTACACCCCTGCAAGTTCAGAAAATGTTGACAACTCTAAAAAAAGGCCTTAAAATGCATGTTAGGCCTTCAAAAATGTTGAAAACTTTGGAGACCCAAAAAAGGGATTTACAGGCATCCTAGACCCCCTAAAGTCCAGAAAATGTTGTTGGATCAAAAACGGTGTCAGAGAGCTCTGAATGTCCCAAAAACATTTGCAGCTTGAAAGGGGCATTAACCCGCATCCTAGACCACTAAAATTCCCAAAAATATTTTTGCCACTAAAAATGCATCCTACACCCCTGAAAGTTCAGAAAATATTGGCAGCTCAAGAAAACGCCTTAAAATGCATGTTAGGCCTTCAAAAATGTTGAAAACTTTGGAGGCCCAAAAAAGGGGTTTACAGGCATCCTAGACCCCCTAAAGTCCAGAAAATGTTGTTGGACCAAAAACGGTGTCAGAGAGCTCTGAATGTCCCAAAAACATTTGCACCCTGAAAGGGGCATTAACCCGCATCCTAGACCACTGAAATTTCCAAAAATATTTTTGGCATGAAAAATGCATCCTACACCCCTGCAAGTTCAGAAAATGTTGGTAACTCTAAAAAAGGCCTTAAAATGCATGTTAGGCCTTCAAAAATGTTGAAAACTTTGGAGGCCCAAAAAAGGGATTCACAGGCATCCTAGACCTCCTAAAGTCCAGAAAATGTTGTTGGATCAAAAACGGTGTCAGAGAGCTCTGAATGTCCCAAAAACATTTGCAGCCTGAAAGGGGCATTAACCCACATCCTAGACCTCTGAAATTCCAAAAAATATTTTGTGCACGAAAAATTCATACTACACCCCTGAAAGTTCAGAATATGTTAGCAGCCCAAAAAAGGCATTAAAATGCATTTTAGGCCTGCAAAAATTTAGAAAACTTTGGAGGCCCAAAAAAGGGGTTTACAGGCATCCTAGACCCCCTAAAGTCCAGAAAATGTTGTTGGACCAAAAATGGTGTCAGAGAGCTCTGAATGTCCCAAAAACATTTGCAGCCTGAAAGGGGCATTAACACGCATCCTAGACCACTGAAATTTCCCAAAATATTTTTGCCATGAAAAATGCCTGCTACACCCCTGAAAGTTCAGGAAACACCCCAGAAATGTTGCCAGCTCAAAAAAGGCCTTAAGATGCATCTTAGGCCTGCAAAAATGTTGAAAACTTTGAAGGCCCAAAAAAGGGGTTTACAGGCATCCTGGACACCCTAAAGTCCAGAAAATGTTGTTGGACCAAAATCGGTGTTAGAGAGCTCCGAATGTCCCAAAAACATGTGCAACCTGAAAGGGGCATTAACCCGCACCCTAGACCACTGAAATTCCCAAAAATATTTTGGCACTGAAAATGCATCCTACACCCCTGAACGTTCATAAAATGTTGGTAACTCTAAAAAAGGCCTTAAAATGCATGTTAGGCCTTCAAAAATGTTGAAAACTTTGGAGGCCCAAAAAAGGGATTTACAGGCATTCTAGACCCCCTAAGGTCCAGAAAATGTTGTTGGACCAAAAACGGTGTCAGAGAGCTCTGAATGTCCCAAAAACATTTGCAGTCTGAAAGGGGCATTAACCTGCATCCTAGACCTCTGAAATTCCCAAAAATATTTTTGCCATGAAAAATGCCTGCTACACCCCTGAAAGTTCAGAAAACACCCCAGAAATGTTGCCAGCTCAAAAAAGGCCTTAAAATGCATCTTAGGCCTGCAAAAATGTTGAAAACTTTGGAGGCCCAAAAAAGGGATTTACAGGCATTCTAGACCCCCTAAAGTCCAGAAAATGTTGTGGGACCAAAAATGGTGTCAGAGAGCTCTGAATGTCCCAAAAACATTTGCAGCCACTGAAATTCCCAAAAATATTTTTGGCACGAAAAATGCATCCTACAACCCTGAAAGTTGAGAAAATGTTGGCAGCTCAAGAAAAGGCCTTAAAATGCATGTTAGGCCTTCAAAAATGTTGAACACTTTGGAGGCCCAAAAAAGGGGTTCACAGGCATTCTAGACCCCCTAAGGTCCAGAAAATGTTGTTGGACCAAAAACGGTGTCAGAGAGCTCTGAATGTCCCAAAAACATTTGCAGTCTGAAAGGAGCATTAACCTGCATCCTAGACCTCTGAAATTCCCAAAAATATTTTGTGCACGAAAAATGCATCCTATACCCCTGAAACTCAGAATATGTTAGCAGCCCAAAGAAGGCCTTAAAATGCATTTTAGGCCTACAAAAATTTAGAAAACTTTGGAGGCCCAAAAAAGGGGTTTACAGGCATCCTAGACCCCATAAAGTCCAGAAAATTTTCTGGGACCAATAATGGTGTCAGAGAGCTCTGAATGTCCCAAAAACATTTGCAGCCACTGAAATTCCCAAAAATATTTTTGGCACGAAAAATGCATCCTACACCCCTGAAAGTTGAGAAAATGTTGGCAGCTCAAGTAAAGGCCTTAAAATGCATGTTAGGCCTTCAAAAATGTTGAAAACTTTGGAGGCCTAAAAAAGGGGTTTACAGGCATCCTAGACCCCCTAAAGTCCAGAAAATGTTGTTGGACCAAAATCGGTGTCAGAGAGCTCTGATTGTCCCAAAAACATGTGCAACCTGAAAGGGGCATTAACCCGCATCCTAGACCTCTGAAATTCCAAAAAATATTTTGTGCACGAAAAATTCATACTACACCCCTGAAAGGTCAGAATATGTTAGCAGCCCAAAAAAGGCATTAAAATGCATTTAAGGCCTGCAAAAATTTAGAAAACTTTGGAGGCCCAAAAAAGGGGTTTACAGGCATCCTAGACCCCCTAAAGTCCAGAAAATGTTGTTGGACCAAAATCGGTGTCAGAGAGCTCCGAATGTCCCAAAAACATGTGCAACCTGAAAGGGGCATTAACCCGCATCCTAGACCACTGAAATTCCCAAAAATATTTTGGCACTAAAAATGCATCCTACACCCCTGAACGTTCATAAAATGTTGGCAGCTCAAGAAAAGGCCTTAAAATGCATGTTAGGCCTTCAAAAATGTTGAACACTTTGGAGGCGCAAAATAGGGGTTTACAGGCATCCTAGACCTCCTAAAGTCCAGAAAATGTTGTTGGATCAAAAACGGTGTCAGAGAGCTCTGAATGTCCCAAAAACATTTGCAGCCTGAAAGGGGCATTAACCGGCATCCTAGACCTCTGAAATTCCCAAAAATATTTTGTGCACGAAAAATGTATACTACCCCTAAAAGTTCAGAATATGTTAGAAGCCCAAAAAATGCATTCAAATGCATTTTATGCCTGCAAAACTTTAGAAAACTTTGGAGGCCCAAAAAAGGGGTTTACAGGCATCCTAGACCCCCTAAAGTCCAGAAAATGTTGGTGGATCAAAAACGGTGTCAGAGAGCTCCGAATGTCCCAAAAACATGTGCAACTTAAAAGGGGCATTAACCCGCATCCTAGACCACTGAAATTCCCAAAAATATTTTTGGCAATAAAAATGCATCCTACACCCCTGAAAGTTCAGAAAATGTTGGCAGCTCAAGAAAAGGCCTTAAAATGCATGTTAGGCCTTCAAAAATGTTGAAAACTTTGGAGGCCCAAAAAAGGGATTTACAGGCATCCTAGACCCCCTAAAGTCCAGAAAATGTTGGTGGATCAAAAACGGTGTCAGAGAGCTCCGAATGTCCCAAAAACATGTGCAACCTGAAAGGGGCATTAACCCACATCCTAGACCTCTGAAATTCCCAAAAATATTTTGTGCACGAAAAATTCATACTACACCCTTGAAAGTTCAGAATATGTTAGCAGCCCAAAAAAGGCATTAAAATGCATTTTAGGCCTGCAAAAATTTAGAAAACTTTGGAGGCCCAAAAAAGGGGTTTACAAGCATCCTAGACCCCCTAAAGTCCAGAAAATGTTGTTGGACCAACAATGGTGTCAGAGAGCTCTGAATGTCCCAAAAACATTTGCAGCCTGAAAGGGGCATTAACCCGCATCCTAGACCTCTGAAATTCCCAAAAATATTTTGTGCACAAAAAATGCATCCTATACCCCTGAAAGCTCAAGAATATGTTAGCAGCCCAAAGAAGGCCTTAAAATGCATCTTAGGCATACAAAAATTTAGAAAACTTTGGAGGCCCAAAAAAGGGGTTTACAGGCATCCTAGACCCCCTAAAGTCCAGAAAATGTTGTTGGACCAAAAATGGTGTCAGAGAGCTCTGAATGTCCCAAAAACATTTGCAGCCACTGAAATTCCCAAAAATATTTTTGGCACGAAAAATGCATCCTACACCCCTAAAAGTTGAGAACATTTTGGCAGCTCTAGAAAAGGCCTTAAAACGCATGTTAGGCCTTCAAAAATGTTGAAAACTTTGGAGGCCCAAAAAAGGGGTTTACAGGCATCCTAGACCCCCTAAAGTCCAGAAAATGTTGTTGGACCAAAATCGGTGTCAGAGAGCTCTGATTGTCCCCAAAACATTTGCAGCCTGAAAGGGGCATTAACCCGCATCCTAGACCACTGAAATTCCCAAAAATATTTTTGGCATGAAAAATGCATCCTACACCCCTGCAAGTTCAGAAAATGTTGGTAACTCTAAAAAAGGCCTTAAAATGCATGTTAGGCCTTCAAAAATGTTGAAAACTTTGGAGGCCCAAAAAAGGGATTTACAGGCATCCTAGACCTCCTAAAGTCCAGAAAATGTTGTTGGATCAAAAACGGTGTCAGAGAGCTCTGAATGTCCCAAAAACATTTGCAGCCTGAAAGGGGCATTAACCCGCATCCTAGACCTCTGAAATTCCCAAAAATATTTTGTGCACAAAAAATGCATCCTATACCCCTGAAAGCTCAAGAATATGTTAGCAGCCCAAAGAAGGCCTTAAAATGCATTTTAGGCATACAAAAATTTAGAAAACTTTGGAGGCCCAAAAAAGGGGTTTACAGGCATCCTAGACCCCCTAAAGTCCAGAAAATGTTGTTGGACCAAAAATGGCGTCAGAGAGCTCTGAATGTCCCAAAAACATTTGCAGCCACTGAAATTCCCAAAAATATTTTTGGCACGAAAAATGCATCCTACACCCCTGCAAGTTGAGAAAATGTTGGTAACTCTAAAAAAGGCCTTAAAATGCATGTTAGGCCTTCAAAAATGTTGAAAACTTTGGAGGCCCAAAAAAGGGATTTACAGGCATCCTAGACCTCCTAAAGTCCAGAAAATGTTGTTGGATCAAAAACGGTGTCAGAGAGCTCTGAATGTCCCAAAAACATTTGCAGCCTGAAAGGGGCATTAACCCACATCCTAGACCTCTGAAATTCCCAAAAATATTTTGTGCACAAAAAATTCATACTACACCCCTGAAAGTTCAGAATATGTTAGCAGCCCAAAAAAGGCCTTAAAATGCATTTTAGGCCTGCAGAAATTTAGAAAACTTTGGAGGCCCAAAAAAGGGGTTTACAGGCATCCTAGACCCCCTAAAGTCCAGAAAATGTTGTGGGACCAAAAATGGTGTCAGAGAGCTCTGAATGTCCCAAAAACATTTGCAGCCACTGAAATTCCCAAAAATATTTTTGGCACGAAAAATGCATCCTACACCCCTGAAAGTTGAGAAAATGTTGGCAGCTCAAGAAAAGGCCTTAAAACGCATGTTAGGCCTTCAAAAATGTTGAAAACTTTGGAGGCCCAAAAAAGGGGTTTACAGGCATCCTAGACCCCCTAAAGTCCAGAAAATGTTGTTGGACCAAAATCGGTGTCAGAGAGCTCTGATTGTCCCCAAAACATTTGCAGCCTGAAAGGGGCATTAACCCGCATCCTAGACCACTGAAATTCCCAAAAATATTTTTGGCATGAAAAATGCATCCTACACCCCTGCAAGTTCAGAAAATGTTGGCAGCTCAAGAAAAGGCCTTAAAATGCATTTTAGGCCTATACAAATTTAGAAAACTTTGGAGGCCCAAAAAAGGGGTTTACAGGCATCCTAGACCCCCTAAAGTCCAGAAAATATTGCTGTAACAAAAATGGTGTCAGAGAGCTCTGAATGTCCCAAAAACATTTGCAGCCTGAAAGGGGCATTAACCCGCATCCTAGACCACTGAAATTCCCAAAAATATTTTTGGCATGAAAAATGCATCCTACACCCCTGCAAGTTCAGAAAATGTTGGCAGCTCAAGAAAAGGCCTTAAAATGCATGTTAGGCCTTCAAAAATGTTGAAAACTTTGGAGGCACAAAATAGGGGTTTACAGGCATCCTAGACCTCCTAAAGTCCAGAAAATGTTGTTGGATCAAAAACGGTGTCAGTGAGCTCTGAATGTCCCAAAAACATTTGCAGCCTGAAAGGGGCATTAACCCACATCTAGACCTCTGAAATTCCCAAAAATATTTTGTGCACGAAAAATTCATACTACACCCCTGAAAGTTCAGAATATGTTAGCAGCCCAAAAAAGGCATTAAAATGCATTTTAGGCCTGCAAAAATTTAGAAAACTTTGGAGGCCCAAAAAAGGGCTTTACAGGCATCCTAGACCCCCTAAAGTCCAGAAAATATTGTTGTAACAAAAATGGTGTCAGAGAGCTCTGAATGTCCCAAAAACATTTGCAGCCTGAAAGGGGCATTAACCCGCATCCTAGAACTCTGAAATTCCCAAAAATATTTTTGGCACGAAAAATGCATCCTACACCCCTGAAAGTTGAGAAAATGTTGGCAGCTCAAGTAAAGGCCTTAAAATGCATGTTAGGCCTTCAAAAATGTTGAAAACTTTGGAGGCCCAAAAAAGGGGTTTACAGGCATCCTAGACCCCCTAAAGTCCAGAAAATGTTGTTGGACCAAAATCGGTGTCAGAGAGCTCTGATTGTCCCCAAAACATTTGCAGCCTGAAAGGGGCATTAACCCGCATCCTAGACCACTGAAATTCCCAAAAATATTTTGTGCACGAAAAATGCATCCTATACCCCTGAAACTCAGAATATGTTAGCAGCCCAAAGAAGGCCTTAAAATGCATTTTAGGCCTATACAAATTTAGAAAACTTTGGAGGCCCAAAAAAGGGGTTTACAGGCATCCTAGACCCCCTAAAGTCCAGAAAATGTTGTGGGACCAAAAATGGTGTCAGAGAGCTCTGAATGTCCCAAAAACATTTGCAGCCACTGAAATTCCCAAAAAATATTTTTGGCACGAAAAATGCATCCTACACCCCTGAAAGTTGAGAAAATGTTGGCAGCTCAAGTAAAGGCCTTAAAATGCATGTTAGGCCTTCAAAAATGTTGAAAACTTTGGAGGCGCAAAATAGGGGTTTACAGGCATCCTAGACCCCCTAAAGTCCAGAAAATGTTGTTGGACCAAAAATGGTGTCAGAGAGCTTTGAATGTCCCAAAATCATTTGCAGCCTGAAAGGGGCATTAACCCGCATCCTATACCTCTGAAATTCCCAAAAAAAAATATTTTTTGCACGAAAAATTCATACTACACCCCTGAAAGTTCAGAATATGTTAGCAGCCCAAAGAAGGCCTTAAAATGCATTTTAGGCCTACAAAAATTTAGAAAACTTTGGAGGCCAAAAAAAGGCGTTTACAGGCATCCTAGACCCCCTAAAGTCCAGAAAATGTTGTGGGACCAAAAATGGTGTCAGAGAGCTCTGAATGTCCCAAAAACATTTGCAGCCTGAAAGGGGCATTACCCACATCCTAGACCTCTGAAATTCCCAAAAATAGTTTGTGCACGAAAAATTCATACTACACCCCTGAAAGTTCAGAATATGTTAGCAGCCCAAAAAAGGCATTAAAATGCATGTTAGGCCTGCAAAAATTTAGAAAACTTTGGAGGCCCAAAAAAGGGGTTTACAGGCATCCTAGACCCCCTAAAGTCCAGAAAATGTTGTTGGACCAAAAATGGTGTCAGAGAGCTCTGAATGTCCCAAAAACATTTGCAGCCTGAAAGGGGCATTAACACGCATCCTAGACCACTGAAATTTCCCAAAATATTTTTGCCATGAAAAATGCATGCTACACCCCTGAAAGTTCAGAAAACACCCCAGAAATGTTGCCAGGTCAAAAAAGGCCTTGAAATGCATCTTAGGCCTGCAAAAATGTTGATAACTTTGGAGACCCAAAAAAGGGGTTTACAGGCATCCTAGACCCCCTAAAGTCCAGAAAATGTTGTTGGACCAAAATCGGTGTCAGAGAGCTCCGAATGTCCCAAAAACATGTGCAACCTGAAAGGGGCATTAACCCGCATCCTAGACCACTGAAATTCCCAAAAATATTTTGGCACTAAAAATGCATCCTACACCCCTGAAAGTTCAGAATATGTTAGCAGCTCAAGAAAAGGCCTTAAAATGCATGTTAGGCCTTCAAAAATGTTGAAAACTTTGGAGGCGCAAAATAGGGGTTTACAGGCATCCTAGACCTCCTAAAGTCCAGAAAATGTTGTTGGATCAAAAACGGTGTCAGAGAGCTCTGAATGTCCCAAAAACATTTGCAGCCTGAAAGGGGCATTAACCCGCATCCTAGACCTCTGAAATTCCCAAAAATATTTTGTGCACGAAAAATTCATACTACACCCCTGAAAGTTCAGAATATGTTAGCAGCCCAAAAAAGGCATTAAAATGCATTTTAGGTCTGCAAAAATTTAGAAAACTTTGGAGGCCCAAAAAAGGGGTTTACAGGCATCCTAGACCCCCTAAAGTCCAGAAAATGTTGTTGGACCAAAAATGGTGTCAGAGAGCTCTGAATGTCCCAAAAACATTTGCAGCCTGAAAGGGGCATTAACCCGCATCCTAGACGACTGACATTTCCCAAAATATTTTTGGCATGAAAAATGCATGCTACACCCCTGAAAGTTCAGAAAACACCCCAGAAATGTTGCGAGCTCATAAAAGGCCTTAACATGCATCTTAGGTCTGCAAAAATGTTGAAAACTTTGGAGACCCAAAAAAGGGGTTTACAGGCATCCTAGACCCCCTAAAGTCCAGAAAATGTTGTTGGACCAAAAATGGTGTCAGAGAGCTCTGAATGTCCCAAAAACATTTGCAGCCTGAAAGGGGCATTAATCCGCATCCTAGACCTCGGAAATTCCCAAAAATATTTTGTGCACGAAAAATGCATCCTATACCCCTGAAAGCTCAGAAAATGATGGCAGCTCAAGAAAAGGCCTTAAAATGCATGTTAGGCCTTCAAAAATGTTGAAAACTTTGGAGGCCCAAAAAAGGGGTTTACATGCATCCTAGACCCCCTAAAGTCCAGAAACTTTTGTTGGACCAAAATCGGTGTCAGAGAGCTCTGAATGTCCCAAAAACATTTGCAGCCTGAAAGGGGCATTAACCCACATCCTAGACCACTGAAATTCCCAAAAATATTTTTGCCATGAAAAATGCATCCTACACCCTTGCAAGTTCAGAAAATGTTGGCAACTCTACAAAAGGCCTTAAAATGCATGTTCGGCCTTCAAAAATGTTGAAAACTTTGGAGGCCCAAAAAAGGGATTTACAGGCATCCTAGACCCCCTAAAGTCCAGAAAATGTTGGTGGATCAAAAACGGTGTCAGAGAGCTCCGAATGTCCCAAAAACATGTGCAACCTGAAAGGGGCATTAACCCACATCCTAGACCACTGAAATTCCCAGAAATATTTTTGGCAATAAAAATGCATCCTACACCCCTGAAAGTTCAGAAAATGTTGGCAGCTCAAGAAAAGGCCTTAAAATGCATGTTAGGCCTTCAAAAATGTTGAAAACTTTGGAGGCGCAAAATAGGGGTTTACAGGCATCCTAGACCTCCTAAAGTCCAGAAAATGTTGTTGGATCAAAAACGGTGTCAGAAAGCTCTGAATGTCCCAAAAACATGTGCAGCCTGAAAGGGGCATTAACCCGCATCCTAGACCACTGAAATTCCCAGAAATATTTTTGGCAATAAAAATGCATCCTACACCCCTGAAAGTTCAGAAAATGTTGGCAGCTCAAGAAAAGGCCTTAAAATGCATGTTAGGCCTTCAAAAATGTTGAAAACTTTGGAGGCGCAAAATAGGGGTTTACAGGCATCCTAGACCTCCTAAAGTCCAGAAAATGTTGTTGGATCAAAAACGGTGTCAGAAAGCTCTGAATGTCCCAAAAACATGTGCAGCCTGAAAGGGGCATTAACCCGCATCCTAGACCTCTGAAATTCCCAAAAATATTTTGTGCACGAAAAATGCATCCTATACCCCTGAAACTCAGAATATGTTAGCAGCCCAAAGAAGGCCTTAAAATGCATTTTAGGCCTACAAAAATTTAGAAAACTTTGGAGGCCCAAAAAAGGGGTTTACAGGCATCCTAGACCCCCTAAAGTCCAGAAAATGTTGTTGGACCAAAATCGGTGTCAGAGAGCTCTGATTGTCCCCAAAACATTTGCAGCCTGAAAGGGGCATTAACCCGCATCCTAGACCACTGAAATTCCCAAAAATATTTTTGGCATGAAAAATGCATCCTACACCCCTGCAAGTTCAGAAAATGTTGGTAAGTCTAAAAAAGGCCTTAAAATGCATGTTAGGCCTTCAAAAATGTTGAAAACTTTGGAGGCCCAAAAAAGGGATTTACAGGCATCCTAGACCTCCTAAAGTCCAGAAAATGTTGTTGGATCAAAAACGGTGTCAGAGAGCTCTGAATGTCCCAAAAACATTTGCAGCCTGAAAGGGGCATTAACCCACATCCTAGACCACTGAAATTTCCCAAAATATTTTTGCCATGAAAAATGCATGCTACACCCCTGAAAGTTCAGAAAACACCCCAGAAATGTTGCCAGGTCAAAAAAGGCCTTGAAATGCATCTTAGGCCTGCAAAAATGTTGAAAACTTTGGAGACCCAAAAAAGGGGTTTACAGGCATCCTAGACCCCCTAAAGTCCAGAAAATGTTGTTGGACCAAAATCGGTGTCAGAGAGCTCCGAATGTCCCAAAAACATGTGCAACCTGAAAGGGGCATTAACCCGCATCCTAGACCACTGAAATTCCCAAAAATATTTTGGCACTAAAAATGCATCCTACACCCCTGAACGTTCATAAAATGTTGGCAGCTCAAGAAAAGGCCTTAAAATGCATGTTAGGCCTTCAAAAATGTTGAAAACTTTGGAGGCGCAAAATAGGGGTTTACAGGCATCCTAGACCTCCTAAAGTCCAGAAAATGTTGTTGGATCAAAAACGGTGTCAGAGAGCTCTGAATGTCCCAAAAACATTTGCAGCCTGAAAGGGGCATTAACCCGCATCCTAGACCTCTGAAATTCCCAAAAATATTTTGTGCACGAAAAATTCATACTACACCCCTGAAAGTTCAGAATATGTTAGCAGCCCAAAAAAGGCATTAAAATGCATTTTAGGCCTACAAAAATTGAGAAAACTTTGGAGGCCCAAAAAAGGGGTTTACAGGCATCCTAGACCCCCTAAAGTCCAGAAAATGTTGTGGGACCAAAAATGGTGTCAGAGAGCTCTGAATGTCCCAAAAACATTTGCAGCCACTGAAATTCCCAAAAATATTTTTGGCACGAAAAATGCATCCTACACCCCTGAAAGTTGAGAAAATGTTGGCAGCTCAAGAAAAGGCCTTAAAACGCATGTTAGGCCTTCAAAAATGTTGAAAACTTTGGAGGCCCAAAAAAAGGGGTTTACAGGCATTCTAGACCCCGTAAGGTCCAGAAAATGTTGTTGGACCAAAAACGGTGTCAGAGAGCTCTGAATGTCCCAAAAACATTTGCACCCTGAAAGGGGCATTAACCCGCATCCTAGACCACTGAAATTTCCAAAAATATTTTTGGCACGAAAAATGCATCCTACACCCCTGAAAGTTGAGAAAATGTTGGCAGCTCAAGAAAAGGCCTTAAAACGCATGTTAGGCCTTCAAAAATGTTGAAAACTTTGGAGGCCCAAAAAAAGGGGTTTACAGGCATTCTAGACCCCGTAAGGTCCAGAAAATGTTGTTGGACCAAAAACGGTGTCAGAGAGCTCTGAATGTCCCAAAAACATTTGCACCCTGAAAGGGGCATTAACCCGCATCCTAGACCACTGAAATTTCCAAAAATATTTTTGGCATGAAAAATGCATCCTACACCCCTGCAAGTTCAGAAAATGTTGGCAACTCTAAAAAAAGGCCTTAAAATGCATGTTAGGCCTTCAAAAATGTTGAAAACTTTGGAGACCCAAAAAAGGGATTTACAGGCATCCTAGACCCCCTAAAGTCCAGAAAATGTTGTTGGATCAAAAACGGTGTCAGAGAGCTCTGAATGTCCCAAAAACATTTGCAGCTTGAAAGGGGCATTAACCCGCATCCTAGACCACTGAAATTCCCAAAAATATTTTTGCCACTAAAAATGCATCCTACACCCCTGAAAGTTCAGAAAATATTGGCAGCTCAAGAAAACGCCTTAAAATGCATGTTAGGCCTTCAAAAATGTTGAAAACTTTGGAGGCCCAAAAAAGGGGTTTACAGGCATCCTAGACCCCCTAAAGTCCAGAAAATGTTGTTGGACCAAAAACGGTGTCAGAGAGCTCTGAATGTCCCAAAAACATTTGCACCCTGAAAGGGGCATTAACCCGCATCCTAGACCACTGAAATTTCCAAAAATATTTTTGGCATGAAAAATGCATCCTACACCCCTGCAAGTTCAGAAAATGTTGGTAACTCTAAAAAAGGCCTTAAAATGCATGTTAGGCCTTCAAAAATGTTGAAAACTTTGGAGGCCCAAAAAAGGGATTCACAGGCATCCTAGACCTCCTAAAGTCCAGAAAATGTTGTTGGATCAAAAACGGTGTCAGAGAGCTCTGAATGTCCCAAAAACATTTGCAGCCTGAAAGGGGCATTAACCCACATCCTAGACCTCTGAAATTCCAAAAAATATTTTGTGCACGAAAAATTCATACTACACCCCTGAAAGTTCAGAATATGTTAGCAGCCCAAAAAAGGCATTAAAATGCATTTTAGGCCTGCAAAAATTTAGAAAACTTTGGAGGCCCAAAAAAGGGGTTTACAGGCATCCTAGACCCCCTAAAGTCCAGAAAATGTTGTTGGACCAAAAATGGTGTCAGAGAGCTCTGAATGTCCCAAAAACATTTGCAGCCTGAAAGGGGCATTAACACGCATCCTAGACCACTGAAATTTCCCAAAATATTTTTGCCATGAAAAATGCCTGCTACACCCCTGAAAGTTCAGGAAACACCCCAGAAATGTTGCCAGCTCAAAAAAGGCCTTAAGATGCATCTTAGGCCTGCAAAAATGTTGAAAACTTTGGAGGCCCAAAAAAGGGGTTTACAGGCATCCTAGACCCCCTAAAGTCCAGAAAATGTTGTTGGACCAAAATCGGTGTTAGAGAGCTCCGAATGTCCCAAAAACATGTGCAACCTGAAAGGGGCATTAACCCGCACCCTAGACCACTGAAATTCCCAAAAATATTTTGGCACTGAAAATGCATCCTACACCCCTGAACGTTCATAAAATGTTGGTAACTCTAAAAAAAGGCCTTAAAATGCATGTTAGGCCTTCAAAAATGTTGAACACTTTGGAGGCCGAAAAAAGGGGTTCACAGGCATTCTAGACCCCCTAAGGTCCAGAAAATGTTGTTGGACCAAAAACGGTGTCAGAGAGCTCTGAATGTCCCAAAAACATTTGCAGTCTGAAAGGAGCATTAACCTGCATCCTAGACCTCTGAAATTCCCAAAAATATTTTGTGCACGAAAAATGCATCCTATACCCCTGAAACTCAGAATATGTTAGCAGCCCAAAGAAGGCCTTAAAATGCATTTTAGGCCTACACAAATTTAGAAAACTTTGGAGGCCCAAAAAAGGGGTTTACAGGCATCCTAGACCCCCTAAAGTCCAGAAAATTTTCTGGGACCAAAAATGGTGTCAGAGAGCTCTGAATGTCCCAAAAACATTTGCAGCCACTGAAATTCCCAAAAATATTTTTGGCACGAAAAATGCATCCTACACCCCTGAAAGTTGAGAAAATGTTGGCAGCTCAAGTAAAGGCCTTAAAATGCATGTTAGGCCTTCAAAAATGTTGAAAACTTTGGAGGCCTAAAAAAGGGGTTTACAGGCATCCTAGACCCCCTAAAGTCCAGAAAATGTTGTTGGACCAAAATCGGTGTCAGAGAGCTCTGATTGTCCCCAAAACATTTGCAGCCTGAAAGGGGCATTAACCCGCATCCTAGACCACTGAAATTCCCAAAAATATTTTTGGCATGAAAAATGCATCCTACACCCCTGCAAGTTCAGAAAATGTTGGTAACTCTAAAAAAGGCCTTAAAATGCATGTTAGGCCTTCAAAAATGTTGAAAACTTTGGAGGCCCAAAAAAGGGATTTACAGGCATCCTAGACCTCCTAAAGTCCAGAAAATGTTGTTGGATCAAAAACGGTGTCAGAGAGCTCTGAATGTCCCAAAAACATTTGCAGCCTGAAAGGGGCATTAACCCACATCCTAGACCTCTGAAATTCCAAAAAATATTTTGTGCACGAAAAATTCATACTACACCCCTGAAAGGTCAGAATATGTTAGCAGCCCAAAAAAGGCATTAAAATGCATTTAAGGCCTGCAAAAATTTAGAAAACTTTGGAGGCCCAAAAAAGGGGTTTACAGGCATCCTAGACCCCCTAAAGTCCAGAAAATGTTGTTGGACCAAAATCGGTGTCAGAGAGCTCCGAATGTCCCAAAAACATGTGCAACCTGAAAGGGGCATTAACCCGCATCCTAGACCACTGAAATTCCCAAAAATATTTTGGCACTAAAAATGCATCCTACACCCCTGAACGTTCATAAAATGTTGGCAGCTCAAGAAAAGGCCTTAAAATGCATGTTAGGCCTTCAAAAATGTTGAACACTTTGGAGGCGCAAAATAGGGGTTTACAGGCATCCTAGACCTCCTAAAGTCCAGAAAATGTTGTTGGATCAAAAACGGTGTCAGAGAGCTCTGAATGTCCCAAAAACATTTGCAGCCTGAAAGGGGCATTAACCGGCATCCTAGACCTCTGAAATTCCCAAAAATATTTTGTGCACGAAAAATGTATACTACCCCTAAAAGTTCAGAATATGTTAGAAGCCCAAAAAATGCATTCAAATGCATTTTATGCCTGCAAAACTTTAGAAAACTTTGGAGGCCCAAAAAAGGGGTTTACAGGCATCCTAGACCCCCTAAAGTCCAGAAAATGTTGGTGGATCAAAAACGGTGTCAGAGAGCTCCGAATGTCCCAAAAACATGTGCAACTTGAAAGGGGCATTAACCCGCATCCTAGACCACTGAAATTCCCAAAAATATTTTTGGCAATAAAAATGCATCCTACACCCCTGAAAGTTCAGAAAATGTTGGCAGCTCAAGAAAAGGCCTTAAAATGCATGTTAGGCCTTCAAAAATGTTGAAAACTTTGGAGGCCTAAAAAAGGGATTTACAGGCATCCTAGACCCCCTAAAGTCCAGAAAATGTTGGTGGATCAAAAACGGTGTCAGAGAGCTCCGAATGTCCCAAAAACATGTGCAACCTGAAAGGGGCATTAACCCACATCCTAGACCTCTGAAATTCCCAAAAATATTTTGTGCACGAAAAATTCATACTACACCCTTGAAAGTTCAGAATATGTTAGCAGCCCAAAAAAGGCATTAAAATGCATTTTAGGCCTGCAAAAATTTAGAAAACTTTGGAGGCCCAAAAAAGGGGTTTACAGGCATCCTAGACCCCCTAAAGTCCAGAAAATGTTGTTGGACCAACAATGGTGTCAGAGAGCTCTGAATGTCCCAAAAACATTTGCAGCCTGAAAGGGGCATTAACCCGCATCCTAGACCTCTGAAATTCCCAAAAATATTTTGTGCACAAAAAATGCATCCTATACCCCTGAAAGCTCAAGAATATGTTAGCAGCCCAAAGAAGGCCTTAAAATGCATCTTAGGCATACAAAAATTTAGAAAACTTTGGAGGCCCAAAAAAGGGGTTTACAGGCATCCTAGACCCCCTAAAGTCCAGAAAATGTTGTTGGACCAAAAATGGTGTCAGAGAGCTCTGAATGTCCCAAAAACATTTGCAGCCACTGAAATTCCCAAAAATATTTTTGGCACGAAAAATGCATCCTACACCCCTGAAAGTTGAGAACATTTTGGCAGCTCTAGAAAAGGCCTTAAAACGCATGTTAGGCCTTCAAAAATGTTGAAAACTTTGGAGGCCCAAAAAAGGGATTTACAGGCATCCTAGACCCCCTAAAGTCCAGAAAATGTTGGTGGATCAAAAACGGTGTCAGAGAGCTCCGAATGTCCCAAAAACATTTGCAGCCTGAAAGGGGCATTAACCCACATCCTAGACCTCTGAAATTCCAAAAAATATTTTGTGCACAAAAAATTCATACTACAACCCTGAAAGTTCAGAATATGTTAGCAGCCCAAAAAAGGCATTAAAATGCATTTTAGGCCTGCAAAAATTTAGAAAACTTTGGAGGCCCAAAAAAGGGGTTTACAGGCATCCTAGACCCCCTAAAGTCCAGAAAATGTTGTTGGACCAACAATGGTGTCAGAGAGCTCTGAATGTCCCAAAAACATTTGCAGCCTGAAAGGGGCATTAACCCGCATCCTAGACCTCTGAAATTCCCAAAAATATTTTGTGCACAAAAAATGCATCCTATACCCCTGAAAGCTCAAGAATATGTTAGCAGCCCAAAGAAGGCCTTAAAATGCATCTTAGGCATACAAAAATTTAGAAAACTTTGGAGGCCCAAAAAAGGGGTTTACAGGCATCCTAGACCCCCTAAAGTCCAGAAAATGTTGTTGGACCAAAAATGGTGTCAGAGAGCTCTGAATGTCCCAAAAACATTTGCAGCCACTGAAATTCCCAAAAATATTTTTGGCACGAAAAATGCATCCTACACCCCTGCAAGTTGAGAAAATGTTGGTAACTCTAAAAAAGGCCTTAAAATGCATGTTAGGCCTTCAAAAATGTTGAAAACTTTGGAGGCCCAAAAAAGGGATTTACAGGCATCCTAGACCTCCTAAAGTCCAGAAAATGTTGTTGGATCAAAAACGGTGTCAGAGAGCTCTGAATGTCCCAAAAACATTTGCAGCCTGAAAGGGGCATTAACCCACATCCTAGACCTCTGAAATTCCCAAAAATATTTTGTGCACAAAAAATTCATACTACACCCCTGAAAGTTCAGAATATGTTAGCAGCCCAAAAAAGGCATTAAAATGCATTTTAGGCCTGCAAAAATTTAGAAAACTTTGGAGGCCCAAAAAAGGGGTTTACAGGCATCCTAGACCCCCTAAAGTCCAGAAAATGTTGTTGGACCAAAAATGGTGTCAGAGAGCTCTGAATGTCCCAGAAACATTTGCAGCCTGAAAGGGGCATTAACACGCATCCTAGACCACTGAAATTTCCCAAAATAGTTTTGCCATGAAAAATGCATGCTACACCCCTGAAAGTTCAGAAAACACCCCAGAAATGTTGCCAGGTCAAAAAAGGCCTTGAAATGCATCTTAGGCCTGCAAATATGTTGAAAACTTTGGAGACCCAAAAAAGGGGTTTACAGGCATCCTAGACCCCCTAAAGTCCAGAAAATGTTGTTGGACCAAAATTGGTGTTAGAGAGCTCCGAATGTCCCAAAAACATGTGCAACCTGAAAGGGGCATTAACCCGCATCCTAGACCACTGAAATTCCCAAAAATATTTTGGCACTGAAAATGCATCCTACACCCCTGAACGTTCATAAAATGTTGGCAGCTCAAGAAAAGGCCTTAAAATGCATGTTAGGCCTTCAAAAATGTTGAAAACTTTGGAGGCGCAAAATAGGGGTTTACAGGCATCCTAGACCCCCTAAAGTCCAGAAAATGTTGTGGGACCAAAAATGGTGTCAGAGAGCTCTGAATGTCCCAAAAACATTTGCAGCCACTGAAATTCCCAAAAATATTTTTGGCACGAAAAATGCATCCTACACCCCTGAAAGTTGAGAAAATGTTGGCAGCTCAAGAAAAGGCCTTAAAACGCATGTTAGGCCTTCAAAAATGTTGAAAACTTTGGAGGCCCAAAAAAGGGATTTACAGGCATCCTAGACCCCCTAAAGTCCAGAAAATGTTGTTGGATCAAAAACGGTGTCAGAGAGCTCTGAATGTCCCAAAAACATTTGCAGCTTGAAAGGGGCATTAACCCCCATCCTAGACCACTGAAATTCCCAAAAATATTTTTGCCACTAAAAATGCATCCTACACTCCTGAAAGTTCAGAAAATATTGGCAGCTCAAGAAAACGCCTTAAAATGCATGTTAGGCCTTCAAAAATGTTGAAAACTTTGGAGGCGCAAAATAGGGGTTTACAGGCATCCTAGACTTCCTAAAGTCCAGAAAATGTTGTTGGATCAAAAACGGTGTCAGAGAGCTCTGAATGTCCCAAAAACATTTGCAGCCTGAAAGGGGCATTAACCCACATCCTAGACCTCTGAAATTCCCAAAAATATTTTGTGCACGAAAAATTCATACTACACCCCTGAAAGTTCAGAATATGTTAGCAGCCCAAAAAAGGCATTAAAATGCATTTTAGGCCTGCAAAAATGTTGAAAACTTTGGAGGCGCAAAATAGGTGTTTACAGGCATCCTAGACCCCCTAAAGTCAAGAAAATGTTGTTGGACCAAAAATGGTGTCAGAGAGCTCTGAATGTCCCAAAAACATTTGCAGCCTGAAAGGGGCATTAACACGCATCCTAGACCACTGAAATTTCCCAAAATATTTTTGCCATGAAAAATGCATGCTACACCCCTGAAAGTTCAGAAAACACCCCAGAAATGTTGCCAGGTCAAAAAAGGCCTTGAAATGCATCCTAGACCTCTGAAATTCCAAAAAATATTTTGTGCACGAAAAATTCATACTACACCCCTGAAAGTTCAGAATATGTTAGCAGCCCAAAAAAGGCATTAAAATGCATTTTAGGCCTGCAAAAATGTTGAAAACTTTGGAGGCGCAAAATAGGGGTTTACAGGCATCCTAGACCTCCTAAAGTCCAGAAAATGTTGTTGGATCAAAAACGGTGTCAGAGAGCTCTGAATGTCCCAAAAACATTTGCAGCCTGAAAGGGTCATTAACCCGCATCCTAGACCTCTAAAATTCCCAAAAATATTTTGTGCACGAAAAATTCATACTACACCCCTGAAAGTTCAGAATATGTTAGCAGCCCAAAGAAGGCCTTAAAATGCATTTTAGGCCTACAAAAATTTAGAAAACTTTGGAGGCCCAAAAAAGGCGTTTACGGGCATCCTAGACCCCCTAAAGTCCAGAAAATGTTGTGGGACCAAAAATAGTGTCAGAGAGCTCTGAATGTCCCAAAAACATTTGCAGCCTGAAAGGGGCATTAACCCGCATCCTAGACTTCAGAAATTCCCAAAAATATTTTGTGCACGAAAAATGTATCCTATACCCCTGAAACTCAGAATATGTTAGCAGCCCAAAGAAGGCCTTAAAATGCATTTTATGCCTACAAAAATTTAGAAAACTTTGGAGGCCCAAAAAAAGGCGTTTACATGCATCCTAGACCCCCTAAAGTCCAGAAAATGTTGTTGGACCAAAAATGGTGTCAGAGAGCTCCGAATGTCCCAAAAACATGTGCAACCTGAAAGGGGCATTAACCCACATCCTAGACCACTGAAATTCCCAGAAATATTTTTGGCAATAAAAATGCATCCTACACCCCTGAAAGTTCAGAAAATGTTGGCAGCTCAAGAAAAGGCCTTCAAATGCATGTTAGGCCTTCAAAAATGTTGAAAACTTTGGAGGCGCAAAATAGGGGTTTACAGGCATCCTAGACCTCCTAAAGTCCAGAAAATGTTGTTGGATCAAAAACGGTGTCAGAAAGCTCTGAATGTCCCAAAAACATGTGCAGCCTGAAAGGGGCATTAACCCGCATCCTAGACCTCTGAAATTCCCAAAAATATTTTGTGCACGAAAAATGCATCCTATACCCCTGAAACTCAGAATATGTTAGCAGCCCAAAGAAGGCCTTAAAATGCATTTTAGGCCTACAAAAATTTAGAAAACTTTGGAGGCCCAAAAAAGGGGTTTACAGGCATCCTAGACCCCCTAAAGTCCAGAAAATGTTGTGGGGCCAAAAATGGTGTCAGAGAGCTCTGAATGTCCCAAAAACATTTGCAGCCACTGAAATTCCCAAAAATATTTTTGGCACGAAAAATGCATCCTACACCCCTGAAAGTTGAGAAAATGTTGGCAGCTCAAGAAAAGGCCTTAAAACGCATGTTAGGCCTTCAAAAATGTTGAAAACTTTGGAGGCCCAAAAAAGGGGTTTACAGGCATCCTAGACCCCCTAAAGTCCAGAAAATGTTGTTGGACCAAAATCGGTGTCAGAGAGCTCTGATTGTCCCCAAAACATTTGCAGCCTGAAAGGGGCATTAACCCGCATCCTAGACCACTGAAATTCCCAAAAATATTTTTGGCATGAAAAATGCATCCTACACCCCTGCAAGTTCAGAAAATGTTGGCAGCTCAAGAAAAGGCCTAAAAATGCATTTTAGGCCTATACAAATTTAGAAAACTTTGGAGGCCCAAAAAAGGGGTTTACAGGCATCCTAGACCCCCTAAAGTCCAGAAAATATTGCTGTAACAAAAATGGTGTCAGAGAGCTCTGAATGTCCCAAAAACTTTTGCAGCCTGAAAGGGGCATTAACCCGCATCCTAGACCTCTGAAATTCCCAAAAATATTTTTGGCACGAAAAATGCATCCTACACCCCTGAAAGTTGAGAAAATGTTGGCAGCTCAAGTAAAGGCCTTAAAATGCATGTTAGGCCTTCAAAAATGTTGAAAACTTTGGAGGCCCATAAAAGGGGTTTACAGGCATCCTAGACCCCCTAAAGTCCAGAAAATGTTGTTGGACCAAAATCGGTGTCAGAGAGCTCTGATTGTCCCCAAAACATTTGCAGCCTGAAAGGGGCATTAACCCGCATCCTAGACCACTGAAATTCCCAAAAATATTTTTGGCATGAAAAATGCATCCTACACCCCTGCAAGTTCAGAAAATGTTGACAGCTCAAGAAAAGGCCTTAAAATGCATGTTAGGCCTTCAAAAATGTTGAAAACTTTGGAGGCACAAAATAGGGGTTTACAGGCATCCTAGACCTCCTAAAGTCCAGAAAATGTTGTTGGATCAAAAACGGTGTCAGAGAGCTCTGAATGTCCCAAAAACATTTGCAGCCTGAAAGGGGCATTAACCCACATCTAGACCTCTGAAATTCCAAAAAATATTTTGTGCACGAAAAATTCATACTACACCCCTGAAAGTTCAGAATATGTTAGCAGCCCAAAAAAGGCATTAAAATGCATTTTAGGCCTGCAAAAATTTAGAACACTTTGGAGGCCCAAAAAAGGGCTTTACAGGCATCCTAGACCCCCTAAAGTCCAGAAAATATTGTTGTAACAAAAATGGTGTCAGAGAACTCTGAATGTCCCAAAAACATTTGCAGCCTGAAAGGGGCATTAACCCGCATCCTAGAACTCTGAAATTCCCAAAAATATTTTTGGCACAAAAAAGGGATCCTACACCCCTGAAAGTTGAGAAAATGTTGGCAGCTCAAGTAAAGGCCTTAAAATGCATGTTAGGCCTTCAAAAATGTTGAAAACTTTGGAGGCCCAAAAAAGGGGTTTACAGGCATCCTAGACCCCCTAAAGTCCAGAAAATGTTGTTGGACCAAAATCGGTGTCAGAGAGCTCTGATTGTCCCCAAAACATTTGCAGCCTGAAAGGGGCATTAACCCGCATCCTAGACCACTGAAATTCCCAAAAATATTTTGTGCACGAAAAATGCATCCTATACCCCTGAAACTCAGAATATGTTAGCAGCCCAAAGAAGGCCTTAAAATGCATTTTAGGCCTATACAAATTTAGAAAACTTTGGAGGCCCAAAAAAGGGGTTTACAGGCATCCTAGACCCCCTAAAGTCCAGAAAATGTTGTTGGACCAAAAATGGCGTCAGAGAGCTCTGAATGTCCCAAAAACATTTGCAGCCACTGAAATTCCCAAAAATATTTTTGGCACGAAAAATGCATCCTACACCCCTGCAAGTTGAGAAAATGTTGGTAACTCTAAAAAAGGCCTTAAAATGCATGTTAGGCCTTCAAAAATGTTGAAAACTTTGGAGGCCCAAAAAAGGGATTTACAGGCATCCTAGACCTCCTAAAGTCCAGAAAATGTTGTTGGATCAAAAACGGTGTCAGAGAGCTCTGAATGTCCCAAAAACATGTGCAGCCTGAAAGGGGCATTAACCCACATCCTAGACCTCTGAAATTCCCAAAAATATTTTGTGCACAAAAAATTCATACTACACCCCTGAAAGTTCAGAATATGTTAGCAGCCCAAAAAAGGCATTAAAATGCATTTTAGGCCTGCAGAAATTTAGAAAACTTTGGAGGCCCAAAAAAGGGGTTTACAGGCATCCTAGACCCCCTAAAGTCCAGAAAATGTTGTTGGACCAAAAATGGTGTCAGAGAGCTCTGAATGTCCCAGAAACATTTGCAGCCTGAAAGGGGCATTAACACGCATCCGAGACCACTGAAATTTCCAAAAATAGTTTTGCCATGAAAAATGCATGCTACACCCCTGAAAGTTCAGAAAACACCCCAGAAATGTTGCCAGGTCAAAAAAGGCCTTGAAATGCATCTTAGGCCTGCAAATATGTTGAAAACTTTGGAGACCCAAAAAAGGGGTTTACAGGCATCCTAGACCCCCTAAAGTCCAGAAAATGTTGTTGGACCAAAATTGATGTTAGAGAGCTCCGAATGTCCCAAAAACATGTGCAACCTGAAAGGGGCATTAACCCGCATCCTAGACCACTGAAATTCCCAAAAATATTTTGGCACTGAAAATGCATCCTACACCCCTGAACGTTCATAAAATGTTGGCAGGTCAAGAAAAGGCCTTAAAATGCATGTTAGGCCTTCAAAAATGTTGAAAACTTTGGAGGCGCAAAATAGGGGTTTACAGGCATCCTAGACCCCGTAAGGTCCAGAAAATGTTGTTGGACCAAAAACGGTGTCAGAGAGCTCTGAATGTCCCAAAAACATTTGCACCCTGAAAGGGGCATTAACCCGCATCCTAGACCACTGAAATTTCCAAAAATATTTTTGGCATGAAAAATGCATCCTACACCCCTGCAGTTTCAGAAAATGTTGGCAACTCTAAAAAAGGCCTTAAAATGCATGTTAGGCCTTCAAAAATGTTGAAAACTTTGGAGACCCAAAAAAGGGATTTACAGGCATCCTAGACCCCCTAAAGTCCAGAAAATGTTGTTGGATCAAAAACGGTGTCAGAGAGCTCTGAATGTCCCAAAAACATTTGCAGCTTGAAAGGGGCATTAACCCGCATCCTAGACCACTGAAATTCCCAAAAATATTTTTGCCACTAAAAATGCATCCTACACCCCTGAAAGTTCAGAAAATATTGGCAGCTCAAGAAAACGCCTTAAAATGCATGTTAGGCCTTCAAAAATGTTGAAAACTTTGGAGGCGCAAAATAGGGGTTTACAGGCATCCTAGACTTCCTAAAGTCCTGAAAATGTTGTTGGATCAAAAACGGTGTCAGAGAGCTCTGAATGTCCCAAAAACATTTGCAGCCTGAAAGGGGCATTAACCCACATCCTAGACCTCTGAAATTCCCAAAAATATTTTGTGCACGAAAAATTCATACTACACCCCTGAAAGTTCAGAATATGTTAGCAGCCCAAAAAAGGCATTAAAATGCATTTTAGGCCTGCAAAAATGTTGAAAACTTTGGAGGCGCAAAATAGGGGTTTACAGGCATCCTAGACCCCCTAAAGTCAAGAAAATGTTGTTGGACCAAAAATGGTGTCAGAGAGCTCTGAATGTCCCAAAAACATTTGCAGCCTGAAAGGGGCATTAACACGCATCCTAGACCACTGAAATTTCCCAAAATATTTTTGCCATGAAAAATGCATGCTACACCCCTGAAAGTTCAGAAAACACCCCAGAAATGTTGCCAGGTCAAAAAAGGCCTTGAAATGCATCCTAGACCTCTGAAATTCCGAAAAATATTTTGTGCACGAAAAATTCATACTACACCCCTGAAAGTTCAGAATATGATAGCAGCCCAAAAAAGGCATTAAAATGCATTTTAGGCCTGCAAAAATGTTGAAAACTTTGGAGGCGCAAAATAGGGGTTTACAGGCATCCTAGACCTCCTAAAGTCCAGAAAATGTTGTTGGATCAAAAACGGTGTCAGAGAGCTCTGAATGTCCCAAAAACATTTGCAGCCTGAAAGGGTCATTAACCCGCATCCTAGACCTCTAAAATTCCCAAAAATATTTTGTGCACGAAAAATTCATACTACACCCCTGAAAGTTCAGAATATGTTAGCAGCCCAAAGAAGGCCTTAAAATGCATTTTAGGCCTACAAAAATTTAGAAAACTTTGGAGGCCCAAAAAAGGCGTTTACGGGCATCCTAGACCCCCTAAAGTCCAGAAAATGTTGTGGGACCAAAAATAGTGTCAGAGAGCTCTGAATGTCCCAAAAACATTTGCAGCCTGAAAGGGGCATTAACCCGCATCCTAGACTTCTGAAATTCCCAAAAATATTTTGTGCACGAAAAATGTATCCTATACCCCTGAAACTCAGAATATGTTAGCAGCCCAAAGAAGGCCTTAAAATGCATTTTATGCCTACAAAAATTTAGAAAACTTTGGAGGCCCAAAAAAAGGCGTTTACAGGCATCCTAGACCCCCTAAAGTCCAGAAAATGTTGTTGGACCAAAAATGGTGTCAGAGAGCTCCGAATGTCCCAAAAACATGTGCAACCTGAAAGGGGCATTAACCCACATCCTAGACCACTGAAATTCCCAGAAATATTTTTGGCAATAAAAATGCATCCTACACCCCTGAAAGTTCAGAAAATGTTGGCAGCTCAAGAAAAGGCCTTAAAATGCATGTTAGGCCTTCAAAAATGTTGAAAACTTTGGAGGCGCAAAATAGGGGTTTACAGGCATCCTAGACCTCCTAAAGTCCAGAAAATGTTGTTGGATCAAAAACGGTGTCAGAAAGCTCTGAATGTCCCAAAAACATGTGCAGCCTGAAAGGGGCATTAACCCGCATCCTAGACCTCTGAAATTCCCAAAAATATTTTGTGCACGAAAAATGCATCCTATACCCCTGAAACTCAGAATATGTTAGCAGCCCAAAGAAGGCCTTAAAATGCATTTTAGGCCTACAAAAATTTAGAAAACTTTGGAGGCCCAAAAAAGGGGTTTACAGGCATCCTAGACCCCCTAAAGTCCAGAAAATGTTGTGGGACCAAAAATGGTGTCAGAGAGCTCTGAATGTCCCAAAAACATTTGCAGCCATTGAAATTCCCAAAAATATTTTTGGCACGAAAAATGCATCCTACACCCCTGAAAGTTGAGAAAATGTTGGCAGCTCAAGAAAAGGCCTTAAAACGCATGTTAGGCCTTCAAAAATGTTGAAAACTTTGGAGGCCCAAAAAAGGGGTTTACAGGCATCCTAGACCCCCTAAAGTCCAGAAAATGTTGTTGGACCAAAATCGGTGTCAGAGAGCTCTGATTGTCCCCAAAACATTTGCAGCCTGAAAGGGGCATTAACCCGCATCCTAGACCACTGAAATTCCCAAAAATATTTTTGGCATGAAAAATGCATCCTACACCCCTGCAAGTTCAGAAAATGTTGGCAGCTCAAGAAAAGGCCTTAAAATGCATTTTAGGCCTATACAAATTTAGAAAACTTTGGAGGCCCAAAAAAGGGGTTTACAGGCATCCTAGACCCCCTAAAGTCCAGAAAATATTGCTGTAACAAAAATGGTGTCAGAGAGCTCTGAATGTCCCAAAAACATTTGCAGCCTGAAAGGGGCATTAACCCGCATCCTAGACCTCTGAAATTCCCAAAAATATTTTTGGCACGAAAAATGCATCCTACACCCCTGCAAGTTCAGAAAATGTTGGCAGCTCAAGAAAAGGCCTTAAAATGTATGTTAGGCCTTCAAAAATGTTGAAAACTTTGGAGGCACAAAATAGGGGTTTACAGGCATCCTAGACCTCCTAAAGTCCAGAAAATGTTGTTGGATCAAAAACGGTGTCAGAGAGCTCTGAATGTCCCAAAAACATTTGCAGCCTGAAAGGGGCATTAACCCACATCTAGACCTCTGAAATTCCAAAAAATATTTTGTGCACGAAAAATTCATACTACACCCCTGAAAGTTCAGAATATGTTAGCAGCCCAAAAAAGGCATTAAAATGCATTTTAGGCCTGCAAAAATTTAGAAAACTTTGGAGGCCCAAAAAAGGGCTTTACAGGCATCCTAGACCCCCTAAAGTCCAGAAAATATTGTTGTAACAAAAATGGTGTCAGAGAGCTCTGAATGTCCCAAAAACATTTGCAGCCTGAAAGGGGCATTAACCCGCATCCTAGAACTCTGAAATTCCCAAAAATATTTTTGGCACGAAAAATGCATCCTACACCCCTGAAAGTTGAGAAAATGTTGGCAGCTCAAGTAAAGGCCTTAAAATGCATGTTAGGCCTTCAAAAATGTTGAAAACTTTGGAGGCCCAAAAAAGGGGTTTACAGGCATCCTAGACCCCCTAAAGTCCAGAAAATGTTGTTGGACCAAAATCGGTGTCAGAGAGCTCTGATTGTCCCCAAAACATTTGCAGCCTGAAAGGGGCATTAACCCGCATCCTAGACCACTGAAATTCCCAAAAATATTTTGTGCACGAAAAATGCATCCTATACCCCTGAAACTCAGAATATGTTAGCAGCCCAAAGAAGGCCTTAAAATGCATTTTAGGCCTATACAAATTTAGAAAACTTTGGAGGCCCAAAAAAGGGGTTTACAGGCATCCTAGACCCCCTAAAGTCCAGAAAATGTTGTGGGACCAAAAATGGTGTCAGAGAGCTCTGAATGTCCCAAAAACATTTGCAGCCACTGAAATTCCCAAAAAATATTTTTGGCACGAAAAATGCATCCTACACCCCTGAAAGTTGAGAAAATGTTGGCAGCTCAAGTAAAGGCCTTAAAATGCATGTTAGGCCTTCAAAAATGTTGAAAACTTTGGAGGCGCAAAATAGGGGTTTACAGGCATCCTAGACCCCCTAAAGTCCAGAAAATGTTGTTGGACCAAAAATGGTGTCAGAGAGCTTTGAATGTCCCAAAATCATTTGCAGCCTGAAAGGGGCATTAACCCGCATCCTATACCTCTGAAATTCCCAAAAAAAAATATTTTTTGCACGAAAAATTCATACTACACCCCTGAAAGTTCAGAATATGTTAGCAGCCCAAAGAAGGCCTTAAAATGCATTTTAGGCCTACAAAAATTTAGAAAACTTTGGAGGCCAAAAAAAGGCGTTTACAGGCATCCTAGACCCCCTAAAGTCCAGAAAATGTTGTGGGACCAAAAATGGTGTCAGAGAGCTCTGAATGTCCCAAAAACATTTGCAGCCTGAAAGGGGCATTACCCACATCCTAGACCTCTGAAATTCCCAAAAATATTTTGTGCACGAAAAATTCATACTACACCCCTGAAAGTTCAGAATATGTTAGCAGCCCAAAAAAGGCATTAAAATGCATTTTAGGCCTGCAAAAATTTAGAAAACTTTGGAGGCCCAAAAAAGGGGTTTACAGGCATCCTAGACCCCCTAAAGTCCAGAAAATGTTGTTGGACCAAAAATGGTGTCAGAGAGCTCTGAATGTCCCAAAAACATTTGCAGCCTGAAAGGGGCATTAACACGCATCCTAGACCACTGAAATTTCCCAAAATATTTTTGCCATGAAAAATGCATGCTACACCCCTGAAAGTTCAGAAAACACCCCAGAAATGTTGCCAGGTCAAAAAAGGCCTTGAAATGCATCTTAGGCCTGCAAAAATGTTGATAACTTTGGAGACCCAAAAAAGGGGTTTACAGGCATCCTAGACCCCCTAAAGTCCAGAAAATGTTGTTGGACCAAAATCGGTGTCAGAGAGCTCCGAATGTCCCAAAAACATGTGCAACCTGAAAGGGGCATTAACCCGCATCCTAGACCACTGAAATTCCCAAAAATATTTTGGCACTAAAAATGCATCCTACACCCCTGAAAGTTCAGAATATGTTAGCAGCTCAAGAAAAGGCCTTAAAATGCATGTTAGGCCTTCAAAAATGTTGAAAACTTTGGAGGCGCAAAATAGGGGTTTACAGGCATCCTAGACCTCCTAAAGTCCAGAAAATGTTGTTGGATCAAAAACGGTGTCAGAGAGCTCTGAATGTCCCAAAAACATTTGCAGCCTGAAAGGGGCATTAACCCGCATCCTAGACCTCTGAAATTCCCAAAAATATTTTGTGCACGAAAAATTCATACTACACCCCTGAAAGTTCAGAATATGTTAGCAGCCCAAAAAAGGCATTAAAATGCATTTTAGGTCTGCAAAAATTTAGAAAACTTTGGAGGCCCAAAAAAGGGGTTTACAGGCATCCTAGACCCCCTAAAGTCCAGAAAATGTTGTTGGACCAAAAATGGTGTCAGAGAGCTCTGAATGTCCCAAAAACATTTGCAGCCTGAAAGGGGCATTAACCCGCATCCTAGACGACTGACATTTCCCAAAATATTTTTGGCATGAAAAATGCATGCTACACCCCTGAAAGTTCAGAAAACACCCCAGAAATGTTGCGAGCTCATAAAAGGCCTTAACATGCATCTTAGGTCTGCAAAAATGTTGAAAACTTTGGAGACCCAAAAAAGGGGTTTACAGGCATCCTAGACCCCCTAAAGTCCAGAAAATGTTGTTGGACCAAAAATGGTGTCAGAGAGCTCTGAATGTCCCAAAAACATTTGCAGCCTGAAAGGGGCATTAATCCGCATCCTAGACCTCGGAAATTCCCAAAAATATTTTGTGCACGAAAAATGCATCCTATACCCCTGAAAGCTCAGAAAATAATGGCAGCTCAAGAAAAGGCCTTAAAATGCATGTTAGGCCTTCAAAAATGTTGAAAACTTTGGAGGCCCAAAAAAGGGGTTTACATGCATCCTAGACCCCCTAAAGTCCAGAAACTTTTGTTGGACCAAAATCGGTGTCAGAGAGCTCTGAATGTCCCAAAAACATTTGCAGCCTGAAAGGGGCATTAACCCACATCCTAGACCACTGAAATTCCCAAAAATATTTTTGCCATGAAAAATGCATCCTACACCCTTGCAAGTTCAGAAAATGTTGGCAACTCTACAAAAGGCCTTAAAATGCATGTTCGGCCTTCAAAAATGTTGAAAACTTTGGAGGCCCAAAAAAGGGATTTACAGGCATCCTAGACCCCCTAAAGTCCAGAAAATGTTGGTGGATCAAAAACGGTGTCAGAGAGCTCCGAATGTCCCAAAAACATGTGCAACCTGAAAGGGGCATTAACCCACATCCTAGACCACTGAAATTCCCAGAAATATTTTTGGCAATAAAAATGCATCCTACACCCCTGAAAGTTCAGAAAATGTTGGCAGCTCAAGAAAAGGCCTTAAAATGCATGTTAGGCCTTCAAAAATGTTGAAAACTTTGGAGGCGCAAAATAGGGGTTTACAGGCATCCTAGACCTCCTAAAGTCCAGAAAATGTTGTTGGATCAAAAACGGTGTCAGAAAGCTCTGAATGTCCCAAAAACATGTGCAGCCTGAAAGGGGCATTAACCCGCATCCTAGACCTCTGAAATTCCCAAAAATATTTTGTGCACGAAAAATGCATCCTATACCCCTGAAACTCAGAATATGTTAGCAGCCCAAAGAAGGCCTTAAAATGCATTTTAGGCCTACAAAAATTTAGAAAACTTTGGAGGCCCAAAAAAGGGGTTTACAGGCATCCTAGACCCCCTAAAGTCCAGAAAATGTTGTTGGACCAAAATCGGTGTCAGAGAGCTCTGATTGTCCCCAAAACATTTGCAGCCTGAAAGGGGCATTAACCCGCATCCTAGACCACTGAAATTCCCAAAAATATTTTTGGCATGAAAAATGCATCCTACACCCCTGCAAGTTCAGAAAATGTTGGTAAGTCTAAAAAAGGCCTTAAAATGCATGTTAGGCCTTCAAAAATGTTGAAAACTTTGGAGGCCCAAAAAAGGGATTTACAGGCATCCTAGACCTCCTAAAGTCCAGAAAATGTTGTTGGATCAAAAACGGTGTCAGAGAGCTCTGAATGTCCCAAAAACATTTGCAGCCTGAAAGGGGCATTAACCCACATCCTAGACCACTGAAATTTCCCAAAATATTTTTGCCATGAAAAATGCATGCTACACCCCTGAAAGTTCAGAAAACACCCCAGAAATGTTGCCAGGTCAAAAAAGGCCTTGAAATGCATCTTAGGCCTGCAAAAATGTTGAAAACTTTGGAGACCCAAAAAAGGGGTTTACAGGCATCCTAGACCCCCTAAAGTCCAGAAAATGTTGTTGGACCAAAATCGGTGTCAGAGAGCTCCGAATGTCCCAAAAACATGTGCAACCTGAAAGGGGCATTAACCCGCATCCTAGACCACTGAAATTCCCAAAAATATTTTGGCACTAAAAATGCATCCTACACCCCTGAACGTTCATAAAATGTTGGCAGCTCAAGAAAAGGCCTTAAAATGCATGTTAGGCCTTCAAAAATGTTGAAAACTTTGGAGGCGCAAAATAGGGGTTTACAGGCATCCTAGACCTCCTAAAGTCCAGAAAATGTTGTTGGATCAAAAACGGTGTCAGAGAGCTCTGAATGTCCCAAAAACATTTGCAGCCTGAAAGGGGCATTAACCCGCATCCTAGACCTCTGAAATTCCCAAAAATATTTTGTGCACGAAAAATTCATACTACACCCCTGAAAGTTCAGAATATGTTAGCAGCCCAAAAAAGGCATTAAAATGCATTTTAGGCCTACAAAAATTTAGAAAACTTTGGAGGCCCAAAAAAGGGGTTTACAGGCATCCTAGACCCCCTAAAGTCCAGAAAATGTTGTGGGACCAAAAATGGTGTCAGAGAGCTCTGAATGTCCCAAAAACATTTGCAGCCACTGAAATTCCCAAAAATATTTTTGGCACGAAAAATGCATCCTACACCCCTGAAAGTTGAGAAAATGTTGGCAGCTCAAGAAAAGGCCTTAAAACGCATGTTAGGCCTTCAAAAATGTTGAAAACTTTGGAGGCCCAAAAAAGGGGTTTACAGGCATTCTAGACCCCGTAAGGTCCAGAAAATGTTGTTGGACCAAAAACGGTGTCAGAGAGCTCTGAATGTCCCAAAAACATTTGCACCCTGAAAGGGGCATTAACCCGCATCCTAGACCACTGAAATTTCCAAAAATATTTTTGGCATGAAAAATGCATCCTACACCCCTGCAAGTTCAGAAAATGTTGGCAACTCTAAAAAAAAGGCCTTAAAATGCATGTTAGGCCTTCAAAAATGTTGAAAACTTTGGAGACCCAAAAAAGGGATTTACAGGCATCCTAGACCCCCTAAAGTCCAGAAAATGTTGTTGGATCAAAAACGGTGTCAGAGAGCTCTGAATGTCCCAAAAACATTTGCAGCTTGAAAGGGGCATTAACCCGCATCCTAGACCACTGAAATTCCCAAAAATATTTTTGCCACTAAAAATGCATCCTACACCCCTGAAAGTTCAGAAAATATTGGCAGCTCAAGAAAACGCCTTAAAATGCATGTTAGGCCTTCAAAAATGTTGAAAACTTTGGAGGCCCAAAAAAGGGGTTTACAGGCATCCTAGACCCCCTAAAGTCCAGAAAATGTTGTTGGACCAAAAACGGTGTCAGAGAGCTCTGAATGTCCCAAAAACATTTGCACCCTGAAAGGGGCATTAACCCGCATCCTAGACCACTGAAATTTCCAAAAATATTTTTGGCATGAAAAATGCATCCTACACCCCTGCAAGTTCAGAAAATGTTGGTAACTCTAAAAAAGGCCTTAAAATGCATGTTAGGCCTTCAAAAATGTTGAAAACTTTGGAGGCCCAAAAAAGGGATTCACAGGCATCCTAGACCTCCTAAAGTCCAGAAAATGTTGTTGGATCAAAAACGGTGTCAGAGAGCTCTGAATGTCCCAAAAACATTTGCAGCCTGAAAGGGGCATTAACCCACATCCTAGACCTCTGAAATTCCAAAAAATATTTTGTGCACGAAAAATTCATACTACACCCCTGAAAGTTCAGAATATGTTAGCAGCCCAAAAAAGGCATTAAAATGCATTTTAGGCCTGCAAAAATTTAGAAAACTTTGGAGGCCCAAAAAAGGGGTTTACAGGCATCCTAGACCCCCTAAAGTCCAGAAAATGTTGTTGGACCAAAAATGGTGTCAGAGAGCTCTGAATGTCCCAAAAACATTTGCAGCCTGAAAGGGGCATTAACACGCATCCTAGACCACTGAAATTTCCCAAAATATTTTTGCCATGAAAAATGCCTGCTACACCCCTGAAAGTTCAGGAAACACCCCAGAAATGTTGCCAGCTCAAAAAAGGCCTTAAGATGCATCTTAGGCCTGCAAAAATGTTGAAAACTTTGGAGGCCCAAAAAAGGGGTTTACAGGCATCCTAGACCCCCTAAAGTCCAGAAAATGTTGTTGGACCAAAATCGGTGTTAGAGAGCTCCGAATGTCCCAAAAACATGTGCAACCTGAAAGGGGCATTAACCCGCACCCTAGACCACTGAAATTCCCAAAAATATTTTGGCACTGAAAATGCATCCTACACCCCTGAACGTTCATAAAATGTTGGTAACTCTAAAAAAGGCCTTAAAATGCATGTTAGGCCTTCAAAAATGTTGAACACTTTGGAGGCCCAAAAAAGGGGTTCACAGGCATTCTAGACCCCCTAAGGTCCAGAAAATGTTGTTGGACCAAAAACGGTGTCAGAGAGCTCTGAATGTCCCAAAAACATTTGCAGTCTGAAAGGAGCATTAACCTGCATCCTAGACCTCTGAAATTCCCAAAAATATTTTGTGCACGAAAAATGCATCCTATACCCCTGAAACTCAGAATATGTTAGCAGCCCAAAGAAGGCCTTAAAATGCATTTTAGGCCTACACAAATTTAGAAAACTTTGGAGGCCCAAAAAAGGGGTTTACAGGCATCCTAGACCCCCTAAAGTCCAGAAAATTTTCTGGGACCAAAAATGGTGTCAGAGAGCTCTGAATGTCCCAAAAACATTTGCAGCCACTGAAATTCCCAAAAATATTTTTGGCACGAAAAATGCATCCTACACCCCTGAAAGTTGAGAAAATGTTGGCAGCTCAAGTAAAGGCCTTAAAATGCATGTTAGGCCTTCAAAAATGTTGAAAACTTTGGAGGCCTAAAAAAGGGGTTTACAGGCATCCTAGACCCCCTAAAGTCCAGAAAATGTTGTTGGACCAAAATCGGTGTCAGAGAGCTCTGATTGTCCCCAAAACATTTGCAGCCTGAAAGGGGCATTAACCCGCATCCTAGACCACTGAAATTCCCAAAAATATTTTTGGCATGAAAAATGCATCCTACACCCCTGCAAGTTCAGAAAATGTTGGTAACTCTAAAAAAGGCCTTAAAATGCATGTTAGGCCTTCAAAAATGTTGAAAACTTTGGAGGCCCAAAAAAGGGATTTACAGGCATCCTAGACCTCCTAAAGTCCAGAAAATGTTGTTGGATCAAAAACGGTGTCAGAGAGCTCTGAATGTCCCAAAAACATTTGCAGCCTGAAAGGGGCATTAACCCACATCCTAGACCTCTGAAATTCCAAAAAATATTTTGTGCACGAAAAATTCATACTACACCCCTGAAAGGTCAGAATATGTTAGCAGCCCAAAAAAGGCATTAAAATGCATTTAAGGCCTGCAAAAATTTAGAAAACTTTGGAGGCCCAAAAAAGGGGTTTACAGGCATCCTAGACCCCCTAAAGTCCAGAAAATGTTGTTGGACCAAAATCGGTGTCAGAGAGCTCCGAATGTCCCAAAAACATGTGCAACCTGAAAGGGGCATTAACCCGCATCCTAGACCACTGAAATTCCCAAAAATATTTTGGCACTAAAAATGCATCCTACACCCCTGAACGTTCATAAAATGTTGGCAGCTCAAGAAAAGGCCTTAAAATGCATGTTAGGCCTTCAAAAATGTTGAACACTTTGGAGGCGCAAAATAGGGGTTTACAGGCATCCTAGACCTCCTAAAGTCCAGAAAATGTTGTTGGATCAAAAACGGTGTCAGAGAGCTCTGAATGTCCCAAAAACATTTGCAGCCTGAAAGGGGCATTAACCGGCATCCTAGACCTCTGAAATTCCCAAAAATATTTTGTGCACGAAAAATGTATACTACCCCTAAAAGTTCAGAATATGTTAGAAGCCCAAAAAATGCATTCAAATGCATTTTATGCCTGCAAAACTTTAGAAAACTTTGGAGGCCCAAAAAAGGGGTTTACAGGCATCCTAGACCCCCTAAAGTCCAGAAAATGTTGGTGGATCAAAAACGGTGTCAGAGAGCTCCGAATGTCCCAAAAACATGTGCAACTTGAAAGGGGCATTAACCCGCATCCTAGACCACTGAAATTCCCAAAAATATTTTTGGCAATAAAAATGCATCCTACACCCCTGAAAGTTCAGAAAATGTTGGCAGCTCAAGAAAAGGCCTTAAAATGCATGTTAGGCCTTCAAAAATGTTGAAAACTTTGGAGGCCTAAAAAAGGGATTTACAGGCATCCTAGACCCCCTAAAGTCCAGAAAATGTTGGTGGATCAAAAACGGTGTCAGAGAGCTCCGAATGTCCCAAAAACATGTGCAACCTGAAAGGGGCATTAACCCACATCCTAGACCTCTGAAATTCCCAAAAATATTTTGTGCACGAAAAATTCATACTACACCCTTGAAAGTTCAGAATATGTTAGCAGCCCAAAAAAGGCATTAAAATGCATTTTAGGCCTGCAAAAATTTAGAAAACTTTGGAGGCCCAAAAAAGGGGTTTACAGGCATCCTAGACCCCCTAAAGTCCAGAAAATGTTGTTGGACCAACAATGGTGTCAGAGAGCTCTGAATGTCCCAAAAACATTTGCAGCCTGAAAGGGGCATTAACCCGCATCCTAGACCTCTGAAATTCCCAAAAATATTTTGTGCACAAAAAATGCATCCTATACCCCTGAAAGCTCAAGAATATGTTAGCAGCCCAAAGAAGGCCTTAAAATGCATCTTAGGCATACAAAAATTTAGAAAACTTTGGAGGCCCAAAAAAGGGGTTTACAGGCATCCTAGACCCCCTAAAGTCCAGAAAATGTTGTTGGACCAAAAATGGTGTCAGAGAGCTCTGAATGTCCCAAAAACATTTGCAGCCACTGAAATTCCCAAAAATATTTTTGGCACGAAAAATGCATCCTACACCCCTGAAAGTTGAGAACATTTTGGCAGCTCTAGAAAAGGCCTTAAAACGCATGTTAGGCCTTCAAAAATGTTGAAAACTTTGGAGGCCCAAAAAAGGGATTTACAGGCATCCTAGACCCCCTAAAGTCCAGAAAATGTTGGTGGATCAAAAACGGTGTCAGAGAGCTCCGAATGTCCCAAAAACATTTGCAGCCTGAAAGGGGCATTAACCCACATCCTAGACCTCTGAAATTCCAAAAAATATTTTGTGCACAAAAAATTCATACTACAACCCTGAAAGTTCAGAATATGTTAGCAGCCCAAAAAAGGCATTAAAATGCATTTTAGGCCTGCAAAAATTTAGAAAACTTTGGAGGCCCAAAAAAGGGGTTTACAGGCATCCTAGACCCCCTAAAGTCCAGAAAATGTTGTTGGACCAACAATGGTGTCAGAGAGCTCTGAATGTCCCAAAAACATTTGCAGCCTGAAAGGGGCATTAACCCGCATCCTAGACCTCTGAAATTCCCAAAAATATTTTGTGCACAAAAAATGCATCCTATACCCCTGAAAGCTCAAGAATATGTTAGCAGCCCAAAGAAGGCCTTAAAATGCATTTTAGGCATACAAAAATTTAGAAAACTTTGGAGGCCCAAAAAAGGGGTTTACAGGCATCCTAGACCCCCTAAAGTCCAGAAAATGTTGTTGGACCAAAAATGGCGTCAGAGAGCTCTGAATGTCCCAAAAACATTTGCAGCCACTGAAATTCCCAAAAATATTTTTGGCACGAAAAATGCATCCTACACCCCTGCAAGTTGAGAAAATGTTGGTAACTCTAAAAAAGGCCTTAAAATGCATGTTAGGCCTTCAAAAATGTTGAAAACTTTGGAGGCCCAAAAAAGGGATTTACAGGCATCCTAGACCTCCTAAAGTCCAGAAAATGTTGTTGGATCAAAAACGGTGTCAGAGAGCTCTGAATGTCCCAAAAACATTTGCAGCCTGAAAGGGGCATTAACCCACATCCTAGACCTCTGAAATTCCCAAAAATATTTTGTGCACAAAAAATTCATACTACACCCCTGAAAGTTCAGAATATGTTGGCAGCTCAAGAAAAGGCCTTAAAATGCATGTTAGGCCTTCAAAAATGTTGAAAACTTTGGAGGCGCAAAATAGGGGTTTACAGGCATCCTAGACCCCCTAAAGTCCAGAAAATGTTGTGGGACCAAAAATGGTGTCAGAGAGCTCTGAATGTCCCAAAAACATTTGCAGCCACTGAAATTCCCAAAAATATTTTTGGCACGAAAAATGCATCCTACACCCCTGAAAGTTGAGAAAATGTTGGCAGCTCAAGAAAAGGCCTTAAAACGCATGTTAGGCCTTCAAAAATGTTGAAAACTTTGGAGGCCCAAAAAAGGGGTTTACAGGCATTCTAGACCCCGTAAGGTCCAGAAAATGTTGTTGGACCAAAAACGGTGTCAGAGAGCTCTGAATGTCCCAAAAACATTTGCACCCTGAAAGGGGCATTAACCCGCATCCTAGACCACTGAAATTTCCAAAAATATTTTTGGCATGAAAAATGCATCCTACACCCCTGCAAGTTCAGAAAATGTTGGCAACTCTAAAAAAGGCCTTAAAATGCATGTTAGGCCTTCAAAAATGTTGAAAACTTTGGAGGCGCAAAATAGGGGTTTACAGGCATCCTAGACTTCCTAAAGTCCAGAAAATGTTGTTGGATCAAAAACGGTGTCAGAGAGCTCTGAATGTCCCAAAAACATTTGCAGCCTGAAAGGGGCATTAACCCACATCCTAGACCTCTGAAATTCCCAAAAATATTTTGTGCACGAAAAATTCATACTACACCCCTGAAAGTTCAGAATATGTTAGCAGCCCAAAAAAGGCATTAAAATGCATTTTAGGCCTGCAAAAATGTTGAAAACTTTGGAGGCGCAAAATAGGGGTTTACAGGCATCCTAGACCTCCTAAAGTCCAGAAAATGTTGTTGGATCAAAAACGGTGTCAGAGAGCTCTGAATGTCCCAAAAACATTTGCAGCCTGAAAGGGTCATTAACCCGCATCCTAGACCTCTAAAATTCCCAAAAATATTTTGTGCACGAAAAATTCATACTACACCCCTGAAAGTTCAGAATATGTTAGCAGCCCAAAGAAGGCCTTAAAATGCATTTTAGGCCTACAAAAATTTAGAAAACTTTGGAGGCCCAAAAAAGGCGTTTACGGGCATCCTAGACCCCCTAAAGTCCAGAAAATGTTGTGGGACCAAAAATAGTGTCAGAGAGCTCTGAATGTCCCAAAAACATTTGCAGCCTGAAAGGGGCATTAACCCGCATCCTAGACTTCTGAAATTCCCAAAAATATTTTGTGCACGAAAAATGTATCCTATACCCCTGAAACTCAGAATATGTTAGCAGCCCAAAGAAGGCCTTAAAATGCATTTTATGCCTACAAAAATTTAGAAAACTTTGGAGGCCCAAAAAAAGGCGTTTACAGGCATCCTAGACCCCCTAAAGTCCAGAAAATGTTGTTGGACCAAAAATGGTGTCAGAGAGCTCCGAATGTCCCAAAAACATGTGCAACCTGAAAGGGGCATTAACCCACATCCTAGACCACTGAAATTCCCAGAAATATTTTTGGCAATAAAAATGCATCCTACACCCCTGAAAGTTCAGAAAATGTTGGCAGCTCAAGAAAAGGCCTTAAAATGCATGTTAGGCCTTCAAAAATGTTGAAAACTTTGGAGGCGCAAAATAGGGGTTTACAGGCATCCTAGACCTCCTAAAGTCCAGAAAATGTTGTTGGATCAAAAACGGTGTCAGAAAGCTCTGAATGTCCCAAAAACATGTGCAGCCTGAAAGGGGCATTAACCCGCATCCTAGACCTCTGAAATTCCCAAAAATATTTTGTGCACGAAAAATGCATCCTATACCCCTGAAACTCAGGAATATGTTAGCAGCCCAAAGAAGGACTTAAAATGCATTTTAGGCCTACAAAAATTTAGAAAACTTTGGAGGCCCAAAAAAGGGGTTTACAGGCATCCTAGACCCCCTAAAGTCCAGAAAATGTTGTGGGACCAAAAATGGTGTCAGAGAGCTCTGAATGTCCCAAAAACATTTGCAGCCACTGAAATTCCCAAAAATATTTTTGGCACGAAAAATGCATCCTACACCCCTGAAAGTTGAGAAAATGTTGGCAGCTCAAGAAAAGGCCTTAAAACGCATGTTAGGCCTTCAAAAATGTTGAAAACTTTGGAGGCCCAAAAAAGGGGTTTACAGGCATCCTAGACCCCCTAAAGTCCAGAAAATGTTGTTGGACCAAAATCGGTGTCAGAGAGCTCTGATTGTCCCCAAAACATTTGCAGCCTGAAAGGGGCATTAACCCGCATCCTAGACCACTGAAATTCCCAAAAATATTTTTGGCATGAAAAATGCATCCTACACCCCTGCAAGTTCAGAAAATGTTGGCAGCTCAAGAAAAGGCCTAAAAATGCATTTTAGGCCTATACAAATTTAGAAAACTTTGGAGGCCCAAAAAAGGGGTTTACAGGCATCCTAGACCCCCTAAAGTCCAGAAAATATTGCTGTAACAAAAATGGTGTCAGAGAGCTCTGAATGTCCCAAAAACATTTGCAGCCTGAAAGGGGCATTAACCCGCATCCTAGACCTCTGAAATTCCCAAAAATATTTTTGGCACGAAAAATGCATCCTACACCCCTGAAAGTTGAGAAAATGTTGGCAGCTCAAGTAAAGGCCTTAAAATGCATGTTAGGCCTTCAAAAATGTTGAAAACTTTGGAGGCCCAAAAAAGGGGTTTACAGGCATCCTAGACCCCCTAAAGTCCAGAAAATGTTGTTGGATCAAAATCGGTGTCAGAGAGCTCTGATTGTCCCCAAAACATTTGCAGCCTGAAAGGGGCATTAACCCGCATCCTAGACCACTGAAATTCCCAAAAATATTTTTGGCATGAAAAATGCATCCTACACCCCTGCAAGTTCAGAAAATGTTGACAGCTCAAGAAAAGGCCTTAAAATGCATGTTAGGCCTTCAAAAATGTTGAAAACTTTGGAGGCACAAAATAGGGGTTTACAGGCATCCTAGACCTCCTAAAGTCCAGAAAATGTTGTTGGATCAAAAACGGTGTCAGAGAGCTCTGAATGTCCCAAAAACATTTGCAGCCTGAAAGGGGCATTAACCCACATCTAGACCTCTGAAATTCCAAAAAATATTTTGTGCACGAAAAATTCATACTACACCCCTGAAAGTTCAGAATATGTTAGCAGCCCAAAAAAGGCATTAAAATGCATTTTAGGCCTGCAAAAATTTAGAAAACTTTGGAGGCCCAAAAAAGGGCTTTACAGGCATCCTAGACCCCCTAAAGTCCAGAAAATATTGTTGTAACAAAAATGGTGTCAGAGAGCTCTGATGGTCCCCAAAACATTTGCAGCCTGAAAGGGGCATTAACCCGCATCCTAGACCACTGAAATTCCCAAAAATATTTTGTGCACGAAAAATGCATCCTATACCCCTGAAACTCAGAATATGTTAGCAGCCCAAAGAAGGCCTTAAAATGCATTTTAGGCCTATACAAATTTAGAAAACTTTGGAGGCCCAAAAAAGGGGTTTACAGGCATCCTAGACCCCCTAAAGTCCAGAAAATGTTGTGGGACCAAAAATGGTGTCAGAGAGCTCTGAATGTCCCAAAAACATTTGCAGCCACTGAAATTCCCAAAAAATATTTTTGGCACGAAAAATGCATCCTACACCCCTGAAAGTTGAGAAAATGTTGGCAGCTCAAGTAAAGGCCTTAAAATGCATGTTAGGCCTTCAAAAATGTTGAAAACTTTGGAGGCGCAAAATAGGGGTTTACAGGCATCCTAGACCCCCTAAAGTCCAGAAAATGTTGTTGGACCAAAAATGGTGCCAGAGAGCTTTGAATGTCCCAAAATCATTTGCAGCCTGAAAGGGGCATTAACCCGCATCCTATACCTCTGAAATTCCCAAAAAAAAATATTTTTTGCACGAAAAATTCATACTACACCCCTGAAAGTTCAGAATATGTTAGCAGCCCAAAGAAGGCCTTAAAATGCATTTTAGGCCTACAAAAATTTAGAAAACTTTGGAGGCCAAAAAAAGGCGTTTACAGGCATCCTAGACCCCCTAAAGTCCAGAAAATGTTGTGGGACCAAAAATGGTGTCAGAGAGCTCTGAATGTCCCAAAAACATTTGCAGCCTGAAAGGGGCATTACCCACATCCTAGACCTCTGAAATTCCCAAAAATATTTTGTGCACGAAAAATTCATACTACACCCCTGAAAGTTCAGAATATGTTAGCAGCCCAAAAAAGGCATTAAAATGCATTTTAGGCCTGCAAAAATTTAGAAAACTTTGGAGGCCCAAAAAAGAGGTTTACAGGCATCCTAGACCCCCTAAAGTCCAGAAAATGTTGTTGGACCAAAAATGGTGTCAGAGAGCTCTGAATGTCCCAAAAACATTTGCAGCCTGAAAGGGGCATTAACACGCATCCTAGACCACTGAAATTTCCCAAAATATTTTTGCCATGAAAAATGCATGCTACACCCCTGAAAGTTCAGAAAACACCCCAGAAATGTTGCCAGGTCAAAAAAGGCCTTGAAATGCATCTTAGGCCTGCAAAAATGTTGATAACTTTGGAGACCCAAAAAAGGGGTTTACAGGCATCCTAGACCCCCTAAAGTCCAGAAAATGTTGTTGGACCAAAATCGGTGTCAGAGAGCTCCGAATGTCCCAAAAACATTCGCAGCCTGAAAGGGGCATTAACCCACATCCTAGACCTCTGAAATTCCCAAAAATATTTTGTGCACGAAAAATTCATACTACACCCTTGAAAGTTCAGAATATGTTAGCAGCCCAAAAAAGGCATTAAAATGCATTTTAGGCCTGCAAAAATTTAGAAAACTTTGGAGGCCCAAAAAAGGGGTTTACAGGCATCCTAGACCCCTTCAGGTCCAGAAAATGTTGTTGGATCAAAAACGGTGTCAGAGAGCTCTGAATGTCCCAAAAACATTTGCAACCTGAAAGGGGCATTAACCCGCATCCTAGACCACTGAAATTTCCCAAAATATTTTTGCCATGAAAAATGCATGCTACACCCCTGAAAGTTCAGAAAACACCCCAGAAATGTTGGCAGCTCAAGTAAAGGCCTTAAAATGCATGTTAGGCCTTCAAAAATGTTGAAAACTTTGGAGGCCCAAAAAAGGGGTTTACAGGCATCCTAGACCCCCTAAAGTCCAGAAAATGTTTTTGGACCAATATCGGTGTCAGAGAGCTATGAATGTCCCCAAAAAATTTGCAGCCTGAAAGGGGCATTAACCCGCATCCTAGACCACTGAAATTTCCCAAAATATTTTTGGCATGAAAAATGCATGCTACACCCCTGAAAGTTCAGAAAACACCCCAGAAATGTTGCCAGCTCAAAAAAGGCCTTAAAATGCATCTTAGGCCTGCAAAAATGTTGAAAACTTTGAAGACCCAAAAAAGGGGTTTACAGGCATCCTAGACCCCCTAAAGTCCAGAAAATGTTTTTGGACCAAAATCGGTGTCAGAGAGCTCTGAAAGGGGCATTAACCCGCATCCTAGACCACTGAAATTCCCAAACATATTTTTGGCACGAAAAATGCATCCTACACCGCTGAAAGTTCAGAAAATGTTGGCAGCTCAAGAAAAGGCCTTAAAATGCATGTTAGGCCTTCAAAAATGTTGAAATCTTTGGAGGCCCAAAAAAGGGGTTTACAGGCATCCTAGACCCCCTAAAGTCCAGAAAATGTTGTTGGACCAAAATCGGTGTCAGAGAGCTCTGAATGTCCCAAAAACATTTGCAACCTGAAAGGGGCATTAACCCGCATCCTAGACCACTGAAATTTCCCAAAATATTTTTGCCATGAAAAATGCATGCTACACCCCTGAAAGTTCAGAAAACACCCCAGAAATGTTGGCAGCTCAAGTAAAGGCCTTAAAATGCATGTTAGGCCTTCAAAAATGTTGAAAACTTTGGAGGCCCAAAAAAGGGGTTTACAGGCATCCTAGACCCCCTAAAGTCCAGAAAATGTTGTTGGACCAAAATCGGTGTCAGAGAGCTCTGATTGTCCCCAAAACATTTGCAGCCTGAAAGGGGCATTAATCCGCATCCTAGACCACTGAAATTCCCAAAAATATTTTTGGCATGAAAAATGCATCCTACACCCCTGCAAGTTCAGAAAATGTTGGTAACTCTAAAAAAGGCCTTAAAATGCATGTTAGGCCTTCAAAAATGTTGAAAACTTTGGAGGCCCAAAAATAGGGTTTACAGGCATCCTAGACCTCCTAAAGTCCAGAAAATGTTGTTGGATCAAAAACGGTGTCAGAGAGCTTTGAATGTCCCAAAAACATTTGCAGCCTGAAAGGGGCATTAACCCACATCCTAGACCTCTGAAATTCCAAAAAATATTTTGTGCACGAAAAATTCATACTACACCCCTGAAAGTTCAGAATATGTTAGCAGCCCAAAAAAGGCATTAAAATGCATTTTAGGCCTGCAAAAATTTAGAAAACTTTGGAGGCCCAAAAAAGGGGTTTACAGGCATCCTAGACCCCCTAAAGTCCAGAAAATGTTGTTGCACCAAAAATGGTGTCAGAGAGCTCTGAATGTCCCAAAAACATTTGCAGCCTGAAAGGGGCATTAACACGCATCCTAGACCACTGAAATTTCCCAAAATATTTTTGCCATGAAAAATGCATGCTACACCCCTGAAAGTTCAGAAAACACCCCAGAAATGTTGCCAGCTCAAAAAAGGCCTTAAAATGCATCTTAGGCCTGCAAAAATGTTGAAAACTTTGAAGACCCAAAAAAGGGGTTTACAGGCATCCTAGACCCCCTAAAGTCCAGAAAATGTTTTTGGACCAAAATCGGTGTCAGAGAGCTCTGAAATGGGCATTAACCCGCATCCTAGACCACTGAAATTCCCAAACATATTTTTGGCACGAAAAATGCATCCTACACCGCTGAAAGTTCAGAAAATGTTGGCAGCTCAAGAAAAGGCCTTAAAATGCATGTTAGGCCTTCAAAAATGTTGACATCTTTGGAGGCCCAAAAAAGGGGTTTACAGGCATCCTAGACCCCCTAAAGTCCAGAAAATGTTGTTGGACCAAAATCGGTGTCAGAGAGCTCTGAATGTCCCAAAAACATTTGCAGCCTGAAAGGGGCATTAACCCGCATCCTAGACCACTGAAATTCCCAAAAAAATTTTTGTTTTGAAAAATGCATCCTACACCCCTGCAAGTTCAGAAAATGTTGGCAACTCTAAAAAAGGCCTTAAAATGCATGTTAGGCCTTCAGAAATGTTGAAAACTTTGGAGGCCCAAAAAAGGGATTTACAGGCATCCTAGACCTCCTAAAGTCCAGAAAATGTTGTTGGATCAAAAACGGTGTCAGAGAGCTCTGAATGTCCCAAAAACATTTGCAACCTGAAAGGGGCATTAACCCGCATCCTAGACCACTGAAATTTCCCAAAATATTTTTGCCATGAAAAATGCATGCTACACCCCTGAAAGTTCAGAAAACACCCCAGAAATGTTGGCAGCTCAAGTAAAGGCCTTAAAATGCATGTTAGGCCTTCAAAAATGTTGAAAACTTTGGAGGCCCAAAAAAGGGGTTTACAGGCATCCTAGACCCCCTAAAGTCCAGAAAATGTTGTTGGACCAAAATCGGTGTCAGAGAGCTCTGATTGTCCCCAAAACATTTGCAGCCTGAAAGGGGCATTAACCCGCATCCTAGACCACTGAAATTCCCAAAAATATTTTTGGCATGAAAAATGCATCCTACACCCCTGCAAGTTCAGAAAATGTTGGTAACTCTAAAAAAGGCCTTAAAATGCATGTTAGGCCTTCAAAAATGTTGAAAACTTTGGAGGCCCAAAAATAGGGTTTACAGGCATCCTAGACCTCCTAAAGTCCAGAAAATGTTGTTGGATCAAAAACGGTGTCAGAGAGCTTTGAATGTCCCAAAAACATTTGCAGCCTGAAAGGGGCATTAACCCACATCCTAGACCTCTGAAATTCCAAAAAATATTTTGTGCACGAAAAATTCATACTACACCCCTGAAAGTTCAGAATATGTTAGCAGCCCAAAAAAGGCATTAAAATGCATTTTAGGCCTGCAAAAATTTAGAAAACTTTGGAGGCCCAAAAAAGGGGTTTACAGGCATCCTAGACCCCCTAAAGTCCAGAAAATGTTGTTGGACCAAAAATGGTGTCAGAGAGCTCTGAATGTCCCAAAAACATTTGCAGCCTGAAAGGGGCATTAACACGCATCCTAGACCACTGAAATTTCCCAAAATATTTTTGCCATGAAAAATGCATGCTACACCCCTGAAAGTTCAGAAAACACCCCAGAAATGTTGCCAGGTCAAAAAAGGCCTTGAAATGCATCCTAGACCTCTGAAATTCCAAAAAATATTTTGTGCACGAAAAATTCATACTACACCCCTGAAAGTTCAGAATATGTTAGCAGCCCAAAAAAGGCATTAAAATGCATTTTAGGCCTGCAAAAATGTTGAAAACTTTGGAGGCGCAAAATAGGGGTTTACAGGCATCCTAGACCTCCTAAAGTCCAGAAAATGTTGTTGGATCAAAAACGGTGTCAGAGAGCTCTGAATGTCCCAAAAACATTTGCAGCATGAAAGGGTCATTAACCCGCATCCTAGACCTCTAAAATTCCCAAAAATATTTTGTGCACGAAAAATTCATACTACACCCCTGAAAGTTCAGAATATGTTAGCAGCCCAAAGAAGGCCTTAAAATGCATTTTAGGCCTACAAAAATTTAGAAAACTTTGGAGGCCCAAAAAAGGCGTTTACGGGCATCCTAGACCCCCTAAAGTCCAGAAAATGTTGTGGGACCAAAAATAGTGTCAGAGAGCTCTGAATGTCCCAAAAACATTTGCAGCCTGAAAGGGGCATTAACCGGCATCCTTGACCTCTGAAATTCCCAAAAATATTTTTTGCACGAAAAATGTATACTACCCCTAAAAGTTCAGAATATGTTAGAAGCCCAAAAAATGCATTCAAATGCATTTTAGGCCTGCAAAAATTTAGAAAACTTTGGAGGCCCAAAAAAGGGGTTTACAGGCATCCTAGACCCCCTAAAGTCCAGAAAATGTTGTTGGACCAACAATGGTGTCAGAGAGCTCTGAATGTCCCAAAAACATTTGCAGCCTGAAAGGGGCATTAACCCGCATCCTAGACCTCTGAAATTCCCAAAAATATTTTGTGCACAAAAAATGCATCCTATACCCCTGAAAGCTCAAGAATATGTTAGCAGCCCAAAGAAGGCCTTAAAATGCATTTTAGGCATACAAAAATTTAGAAAACTTTGGAGGCCCAAAAAAGGGGTTTACAGGCATCCTAGACCCCCTAAAGTCCAGAAAATGTTGTTGGACCAAAAATGGCGTCAGAGAGCTCTGAATGTCCCAAAAACATTTGCAGCCACTGAAATTCCCAAAAATATTTTTGGCACGAAAAATGCATCCTACACCCCTGCAAGTTGAGAAAATGTTGGTAACTCTAAAAAAGGCCTTAAAATGCATGTTAGGCCTTCAAAAATGTTGAAAACTTTGGAGGCCCAAAAAAGGGATTTACAGGCATCCTAGACCTCCTAAAGTCCAGAAAATGTTGTTGGATCAAAAACGGTGTCAGAGAGCTCTGAATGTCCCAAAAACATTTGCAGCCTGAAAGGGGCATTAACCCACATCCTAGACCTCTGAAATTCCCAAAAATATTTTGTGCACAAAAAATTCATACTACACCCCTGAAAGTTCAGAATATGTTAGCAGCCCAAAAAAGGCATTAAAATGCATTTTAGGCCTGCAAAAATTTAGAAAACTTTGGAGGCCCAAAAAAGGGGTTTACAGGCATCCTAGACCCCCTAAAGTCCAGAAAATGTTGTTGGACCAAAAATGGTGTCAGAGAGCTCTGAATGTCCCAGAAACATTTGCAGCCTGAAAGGGGCATTAACACGCATCCTAGACCACTGAAATTTCCCAAAATAGTTTTGCCATGAAAAATGCATGCTACACCCCTGAAAGTTCAGAAAACACCCCAGAAATGTTGCCAGGTCAAAAAAGGCCTTGAAATGCATCTTAGGCCTGCAAATATGTTGAAAACTTTGGAGACCCAAAAAAGGGGTTTACAGGCATCCTAGACCCCCTAAAGTCCAGAAAATGTTGGTGGATCAAAAACGGTGTCAGAGAGCTCCGAATGTCCCAAAAACATGTGCAACTTGAAAGGGGCATTAACCCGCATCCTAGACCACTGAAATTCCCAAAAATATTTTTGGCAATAAAAATGCATCCTACACCCCTGAAAGTTCAGAAAATGTTGGCAGCTCAAGAAAAGGCCTTAAAATGCATGTTAGGCCTTCAAAAATGTTGAAAACTTTGGAGGCCTAAAAAAGGGATTTACAGGCATCCTAGACCCCCTAAAGTCCAGAAAATGTTGGTGGATCAAAAACGGTGTCAGAGAGCTCCGAATGTCCCAAAAACATGTGCAACCTGAAAGGGGCATTAACCCACATCCTAGACCTCTGAAATTCCCAAAAATATTTTGTGCACGAAAAATTCATACTACACCCTTGAAAGTTCAGAAAATGTTAGCAGCCCAAAAAAGGCATTAAAATGCATTTTAGGCCTGCAAAAATTTAGAAAACTTTGGAGGCCCAAAAAAGGGGTTTACAGGCATCCTAGACCCCCTAAAGTCCAGAAAATGTTGTTGGACCAACAATGGTGTCAGAGAGCTCTGAATGTCCCAAAAACATTTGCAGCCTGAAAGGGGCATTAACCCGCATCCTAGACCTCTGAAATTCCCAAAAATATTTTGTGCACAAAAAATGCATCCTATACCCCTGAAAGCTCAAGAATATGTTAGCAGCCCAAAGAAGGCCTTAAAATGCATTTTAGGCATACAAAAATTTAGAAAACTTTGGAGGCCCAAAAAAGGGGTTTACAGGCATCCTAGACCCCCTAAAGTCCAGAAAATGTTGTTGGACCAAAAATGGCGTCAGAGAGCTCTGAATGTCCCAAAAACATTTGCAGCCACTGAAATTCCCAAAAATATTTTTGGCACGAAAAATGCATCCTACACCCCTGCAAGTTGAGAAAATGTTGGTAACTCTAAAAAAGGCCTTAAAATGCATGTTAGGCCTTCAAAAATGTTGAAAACTTTGGAGGCCCAAAAAAGGGATTTACAGGCATCCTAGACCTCCTAAAGTCCAGAAAATGTTGTTGGATCAAAAACGGTGTCAGAGAGCTCTGAATGTCCCAAAAACATTTGCAGCCTGAAAGGGGCATTAACCCACATCCTAGACCTCTGAAATTCCCAAAAATATTTTGTGCACAAAAAATTCATACTACACCCCTGAAAGTTCAGAATATGTTAGCAGCCCAAAAAAGGCATTAAAATGCATTTTAGGCCTGCAAAAATTTAGAAAACTTTGGAGGCCCAAAAAAGGGGTTTACAGGCATCCTAGACCCCCTAAAGTCCAGAAAATGTTGTTGGACCAAAAATGGTGTCAGAGAGCTCTGAATGTCCCAGAAACATTTGCAGCCTGAAAGGGGCATTAACACGCATCCTAGACCACTGAAATTTCCCAAAATAGTTTTGCCATGAAAAATGCATGCTACACCCCTGAAAGTTCAGAAAACACCCCAGAAATGTTGCCAGGTCAAAAAAGGCCTTGAAATGCATCTTAGGCCTGCAAATATGTTGAAAACTTTGGAGACCCAAAAAAGGGGTTTACAGGCATCCTAGACCCCCTAAAGTCCAGAAAATGTTGTTGGACCAAAATTGGTGTTAGAGAGCTCCGAATGTCCCAAAAACATGTGCAACCTGAAAGGGGCATTAACCCGCATCCTAGACCACTGAAATTCCCAAAAATATTTTGGCACTGAAAATGGATCCTACACCCCTGAACGTTCATAAAATGTTGGCAGCTCAAGAAAAGGCCTTAAAATGCATGTTAGGCCTTCAAAAATGTTGAAAACTTTGGAGGCGCAAAATAGGGGTTTACAGGCATCCTAGACCCCCTAAAGTCCAGAAAATGTTGTGGGACCAAAAATGGTGTCAGAGAGCTCTGAATGTCCCAAAAACATTTGCAGCCACTGAAATTCCCAAAAATATTTTTGGCACGAAAAATGCATCCTACACCCCTGAAAGTTGAGAAAATGTTGGCAGCTCAAGAAAAGGCCTTAAAACGCATGTTAGGCCTTCAAAAATGTTGAAAACTTTGGAGGCCCAAAAAAGGGGTTTACAGGCATTCTAGACCCCGTAAGGTCCAGAAAATGTTGTTGGACCAAAAACGGTGTCAGAGAGCTCTGAATGTCCCAAAAACATTTGCACCCTGAAAGGGGCATTAACCCGCATCCTAGACCACTGAAATTTCCAAAAATATTTTTGGCATGAAAAATGCATCCTACACCCCTGCAAGTTCAGAAAATGTTGGCAACTCTAAAAAAGGCCTTAAAATGCATGTTAGGCCTTCAAAAATGTTGAAAACTTTGGAGACCCAAAAAAGGGATTTACAGGCATCCTAGACCCCCTAAAGTCCAGAAAATGTTGTTGGATCAAAAACGGTGTCAGAGAGCTCTGAATGTCCCAAAAACATTTGCAGCTTGAAAGGGGCATTAACCCGCATCCTAGACCACTGAAATTCCCAAAAATATTTTTGCCACTAAAAATGCATCCTACACTCCTGAAAGTTCAGAAAATATTGGCAGCTCAAGAAAACGCCTTAAAATGCATGTTAGGCCTTCAAAAATGTTGAAAACTTTGGAGGCGCAAAATAGGGGTTTACAGGCATCCTAGACTTCCTAAAGTCCAGAAAATGTTGTTGGATCAAAAACGGTGTCAGAGAGCTCTGAATGTCCCAAAAACATTTGCAGCCTGAAAGGGGCATTAACCCACATCCTAGACCTCTGAAATTCCCAAAAATATTTTGTGCACGAAAAATTCATACTACACCCCTGAAAGTTCAGAATATGTTAGCAGCCCAAAAAAGGCATTAAAATGCATTTTAGGCCTGCAAAAATGTTGAAAACTTTGGAGGCGCAAAATAGGGGTTTACAGGCATCCTAGACCCCCTAAAGTCAAGAAAATGTTGTTGGACCAAAAATGGTGTCAGAGAGCTCTGAATGTCCCAAAAACATTTGCAGCCTGAAAGGGGCATTGACACGCATCCTAGACCACTGAAATTTCCCAAAATATTTTTGCCATGAAAAATGCATGCTACACCCCTGAAAGTTCAGAAAACACCCCAGAAATGTTGCCAGGTCAAAAAAGGCCTTGAAATGCATCCTAGACCTCTGAAATTCCAAAAAATATTTTGTGCACGAAAAATTCATACTACACCCCTGAAAGTTCAGAATATGTTAGCAGCCCAAAAAAGGCATTAAAATGCATTTTAGGCCTGCAAAAATGTTGAAAACTTTGGAGGCGCAAAATAGGGGTTTACAGGCATCCTAGACCTCCTAAAGTCCAGAAAATGTTGTTGGATCAAAAATGGTGTCAGAGAGCTCTGAATGTCCCAAAAACATTTGCAGCCTGAAAGGGTCATTAACCCGCATCCTAGACCTCTAAAATTCCCAAAAATATTTTGTGCACGAAAAATTCATACTACACCCCTGAAAGTTCAGAATATGTTAGCAGCCCAAAGAAGGCCTTAAAATGCATTTTAGGCCTACAAAAATTTAGAAAACTTTGGAGGCCCAAAAAAGGCGTTTACGGGCATCCTAGACCCCCTAAAGTCCAGAAAATGTTGTGGGACCAAAAATAGTGTCAGAGAGCTCTGAATGTCCCAAAAACATTTGCAGCCTGAAAGGGGCATTAACCCGCATCCTAGACTTCTGAAATTCCCAAAAATATTTTGTGCACGAAAAATGTATCCTATACCCCTGAAACTCAGAATATGTTAGCAGCCCAAAGAAGGCCTTAAAATGCATTTTATGCCTACAAAAATTTAGAAAACTTTGGAGGCCCAAAAAAAGGCGTTTACAGGCATCCTAGACCCCCTAAAGTCCAGAAAATGTTGTTGGACCAAAAATGGTGTCAGAGAGCTCCGAATGTCCCAAAAACATGTGCAACCTGAAAGGGGCATTAACCCACATCCTAGACCACTGAAATTCCCAGAAATATTTTTGGCAATAAAAATGCATCCTACACCCCTGAAAGTTCAGAAAATGTTGGCAGCTCAAGAAAAGGCCTTAAAATGCATGTTAGGCCTTCAAAAATGTTGAAAACTTTGGAGGCGCAAAATAGGGGTTTACAGGCATCCTAGACCTCCTAAAGTCCAGAAAATGTTGTTGGATCAAAAACGGTGTCAGAAAGCTCTGAATGTCCCAAAAACATGTGCAGCCTGAAAGGGGCATTAACCCGCATCCTAGACCTCTGAAATTCCCAAAAATATTTTGTGCACGAAAAATGCATCCTATACCCCTGAAACTCAGAATATGTTAGCAGCCCAAAGAAGGCCTTAAAATGCATTTTAGGCCTACAAAAATTTAGAAAACTTTGGAGGCCCAAAAAAGGGGTTTACAGGCATCCTAGACCCCCTAAAGTCCAGAAAATGTTGTGGGACCAAAAATGGTGTCAGAGAGCTCTGAATGTCCCAAAAACATTTGCAGCCACTGAAATTCCCAAAAATATTTTTGGCACGAAAAATGCATCCTACACCCCTGAAAGTTGAGAAAATGTTGGCAGCTCAAGAAAAGGCCTTAAAACGCATGTTAGGCCTTCAAAAATGTTGAAAACTTTGGAGGCCCAAAAAAGGGGTTTACAGGCATCCTAGACCCCCTAAAGTCCAGAAAATGTTGTTGGACCAAAATCGGTGTCAGAGAGCTCTGATTGTCCCCAAAACATTTGCAGCCTGAAAGGGGCATTAACCCGCATCCTAGACCACTGAAATTCCCAAAAATATTTTTGGCATGAAAAATGCATCCTACACCCCTGCAAGTTCAGAAAATGTTGGCAGCTCAAGAAAAGGCCTTAAAATGCATTTTAGGCCTATACAAATTTAGAAAACTTTGGAGGCCCAAAAAAGGGGTTTACAGGCATCCTAGACCCCCTAAAGTCCAGAAAATATTGCTGTAACAAAAATGGTGTCAGAGAGCTCTGAATGTCCCAAAAACATTTGCAGCCTGAAAGGGGCATTAACCCGCATCCTAGACCTCTGAAATTCCCAAAAATATTTTTGGCACGAAAAATGCATCCTACACCCCTGAAAGTTGAGAAAATGTTGGCAGCTCAAGTAAAGGCCTTAAAATGCATGTTAGGCCTTCAAAAATGTTGAAAACTTTGGAGGCCCAAAAAAGGGGTTTACAGGCATCCTAGACCCCCTAAAGTCCAGAAAATGTTGTTGGATCAAAATCGGTGTCAGAGAGCTCTGATTGTCCCCAAAACATTTGCAGCCTGAAAGGGGCATTAACCCGCATCCTAGACCACTGAAATTCCCAAAAATATTTTTGGCATGAAAAATGCATCCTACACCCCTGCAAGTTCAGAAAATGTTGGCAGCTCAAGAAAAGGCCTTAAAATGCATGTTAGGCCTTCAAAAATGTTGAAAACTTTGGAGGCGCAAAATAGGGGTTTACAGGCATCCTAGACCCCCTAAAGTCAAGAAAATGTTGTTGGACCAAAAATGGTGTCAGAGAGCTCTGAATGTCCCAAAAACATTTGCAGCCTGAAAGGGGCATTGACACGCATCCTAGACCACTGAAATTTCCCAAAATATTTTTGCCATGAAAAATGCATGCTACACCCCTGAAAGTTCAGAAAACACCCCAGAAATGTTGCCAGGTCAAAAAAGGCCTTGAAATGCATCCTAGACCTCTGAAATTCCAAAAAATATTTTGTGCACGAAAAATTCATACTACACCCCTGAAAGTTCAGAATATGTTAGCAGCCCAAAAAAGGCATTAAAATGCATTTTAGGCCTGCAAAAATGTTGAAAACTTTGGAGGCGCAAAATAGGGGTTTACAGGCATCCTAGACCTCCTAAAGTCCAGAAAATGTTGTTGGATCAAAAATGGTGTCAGAGAGCTCTGAATGTCCCAAAAACATTTGCAGCCTGAAAGGGTCATTAACCCGCATCCTAGACCTCTAAAATTCCCAAAAATATTTTGTGCACGAAAAATTCATACTACACCCCTGAAAGTTCAGAATATGTTAGCAGCCCAAAGAAGGCCTTAAAATGCATTTTAGGCCTACAAAAATTTAGAAACTTTGGAGGCCCAAAAAAGGCGTTTACGGGCATCCTAGACCCCCTAAAGTCCAGAAAATGTTGTGGGACCAAAAATAGTGTCAGAGAGCTCTGAATGTCCCAAAAACATTTGCAGCCTGAAAGGGGCATTAACCCGCATCCTAGACTTCTGAAATTCCCAAAAATATTTTGTGCACGAAAAATGTATCCTATACCCCTGAAACTCAGAATATGTTAGCAGCCCAAAGAAGGCCTTAAAATGCATTTTATGCCTACAAAAATTTAGAAAACTTTGGAGGCCCAAAAAAAGGCGTTTACAGGCATCCTAGACCCCCTAAAGTCCAGAAAATGTTGTTGGACCAAAAATGGTGTCAGAGAGCTCCGAATGTCCCAAAAACATGTGCAACCTGAAAGGGGCATTAACCCACATCCTAGACCACTGAAATTCCCAGAAATATTTTTGGCAATAGAAATGCATCCTACACCCCTGAAAGTTCAGAAAATGTTGGCAGCTCAAGAAAAGGCCTTAAAATGCATGTTAGGCCTTCAAAAATGTTGAAAACTTTGGAGGCGCAAAATAGGGGTTTACAGGCATCCTAGACCTCCTAAAGTCCAGAAAATGTTGTTGGATCAAAAACGGTGTCAGAAAGCTCTGAATGTCCCAAAAACATGTGCAGCCTGAAAGGGGCATTAACCCGCATCCTAGACCTCTGAAATTCCCAAAAATATTTTGTGCACGAAAAATGCATCCTATACCCCTGAAACTCAGAATATGTTAGCAGCCCAAAGAAGGCCTTAAAATGCATTTTAGGCCTACAAAAATTTAGAAAACTTTGGAGGCCCAAAAAAGGGGTTTACAGGCATCCTAGACCCCCTAAAGTCCAGAAAATGTTGTGGGACCAAAAATGGTGTCAGAGAGCTCTGAATGTCCCAAAAACATTTGCAGCCACTGAAATTCCCAAAAATATTTTTGGCACGAAAAATGCATCCTACACCCCTGAAAGTTGAGAAAATGTTGGCAGCTCAAGAAAAGGCCTTAAAACGCATGTTAGGCCTTCAAAAATGTTGAAAACTTTGGAGGCCCAAAAAAGGGGTTTACAGGCATCCTAGACCCCCTAAAGTCCAGAAAATGTTGTTGGACCAAAATCGGTGTCAGAGAGCTCTGATTGTCCCCAAAACATTTGCAGCCTGAAAGGGGCATTAACCCGCATCCTAGACCACTGAAATTCCCAAAAATATTTTTGGCATGAAAAATGCATCCTACACCCCTGCAAGTTCAGAAAATGTTGGCAGCTCAAGAAAAGGCCTTAAAATGCATTTTAGGCCTATACAAATTTAGAAAACTTTGGAGGCCCAAAAAAGGGGTTTACAGGCATCCTAGACCCCCTAAAGTCCAGAAAATATTGCTGTAACAAAAATGGTGTCAGAGAGCTCTGAATGTCCCAAAAACATTTGCAGCCTGAAAGGGGCATTAACCCGCATCCTAGACCTCTGAAATTCCCAAAAATATTTTTGGCACGAAAAATGCATCCTACACCCCTGAAAGTTGAGAAAATGTTGGCAGCTCAAGTAAAGGCCTTAAAATGCATGTTAGGCCTTCAAAAATGTTGAAAACTTTGGAGGCCCAAAAAAGGGGTTTACAGGCATCCTAGACCCCCTAAAGTCCAGAAAATGTTGTTGGATCAAAATCGGTGTCAGAGAGCTCTGATTGTCCCCAAAACATTTGCAGCCTGAAAGGGGCATTAACCCGCATCCTAGACCACTGAAATTCCCAAAAATATTTTTGGCATGAAAAATGCATCCTACACCCCTGCAAGTTCAGAAAATGTTGGCAGCTCAAGAAAAGGCCTTAAAATGCATGTTAGGCCTTCAAAAATGTTGAAAACTTTGGAGGCGCAAAATAGGGGTTTACAGGCATCCTAGACCCCCTAAAGTCAAGAAAATGTTGTTGGACCAAAAATGGTGTCAGAGAGCTCTGAATGTCCCAAAAACATTTGCAGCCTGAAAGGGGCATTGACACGCATCCTAGACCACTGAAATTTCCCAAAATATTTTTGCCATGAAAAATGCATGCTACACCCCTGAAAGTTCAGAAAACACCCCAGAAATGTTGCCAGGTCAAAAAAGGCCTTGAAATGCATCCTAGACCTCTGAAATTCCAAAAAATATTTTGTGCACGAAAAATTCATACTACACCCCTGAAAGTTCAGAATATGTTAGCAGCCCAAAAAAGGCATTAAAATGCATTTTAGGCCTGCAAAAATGTTGAAAACTTTGGAGGCGCAAAATAGGGGTTTACAGGCATCCTAGACCTCCTAAAGTCCAGAAAATGTTGTTGGATCAAAAATGGTGTCAGAGAGCTCTGAATGTCCCAAAAACATTTGCAGCCTGAAAGGGTCATTAACCCGCATCCTAGACCTCTAAAATTCCCAAAAATATTTTGTGCACGAAAAATTCATACTACACCCCTGAAAGTTCAGAATATGTTAGCAGCCCAAAGAAGGCCTTAAAATGCATTTTAGGCCTACAAAAATTTAGAAAACTTTGGAGGCCCAAAAAAGGCGTTTACGGGCATCCTAGACCCCCTAAAGTCCAGAAAATGTTGTGGGACCAAAAATAGTGTCAGAGAGCTCTGAATGTCCCAAAAACATTTGCAGCCTGAAAGGGGCATTAACCCGCATCCTAGACTTCTGAAATTCCCAAAAATATTTTGTGCACGAAAAATGTATCCTATACCCCTGAAACTCAGAATATGTTAGCAGCCCAAAGAAGGCCTTAAAATGCATTTTATGCCTACAAAAATTTAGAAAACTTTGGAGGCCCAAAAAAAGGCGTTTACAGGCATCCTAGACCCCCTAAAGTCCAGAAAATGTTGTTGGACCAAAAATGGTGTCAGAGAGCTCCGAATGTCCCAAAAACATGTGCAACCTGAAAGGGGCATTAACCCACATCCTAGACCACTGAAATTCCCAGAAATATTTTTGGCAATAAAAATGCATCCTACACCCCTGAAAGTTCAGAAAATGTTGGCAGCTCAAGAAAAGGCCTTAAAATGCATGTTAGGCCTTCAAAAATGTTGAAAACTTTGGAGGCGCAAAATAGGGGTTTACAGGCATCCTAGACCTCCTAAAGTCCAGAAAATGTTGTTGGATCAAAAACGGTGTCAGAAAGCTCTGAATGTCCCAAAAACATGTGCAGCCTGAAAGGGGCATTAACCCGCATCCTAGACCTCTGAAATTCCCAAAAATATTTTGTGCACGAAAAATGCATCCTATACCCCTGAAACTCAGAATATGTTAGCAGCCCAAAGAAGGCCTTAAAATGCATTTTAGGCCTACAAAAATTTAGAAAACTTTGGAGGCCCAAAAAAGGGGTTTACAGGCATCCTAGACCCCCTAAAGTCCAGAAAATGTTGTGGGACCAAAAATGGTGTCAGAGAGCTCTGAATGTCCCAAAAACATTTGCAGCCACTGAAATTCCCAAAAATATTTTTGGCACGAAAAATGCATCCTACACCCCTGAAAGTTGAGAAAATGTTGGCAGCTCAAGAAAAGGCCTTAAAACGCATGTTAGGCCTTCAAAAATGTTGAAAACTTTGGAGGCCCAAAAAAGGGGTTTACAGGCATCCTAGACCCCCTAAAGTCCAGAAAATGTTGTTGGACCAAAATCGGTGTCAGAGAGCTCTGATTGTCCCCAAAACATTTGCAGCCTGAAAGGGGCATTAACCCGCATCCTAGACCACTGAAATTCCCAAAAATATTTTTGGCATGAAAAATGCATCCTACACCCCTGCAAGTTCAGAAAATGTTGGCAGCTCAAGAAAAGGCCTTAAAATGCATTTTAGGCCTATACAAATTTAGAAAACTTTGGAGGCCCAAAAAAGGGGTTTACAGGCATCCTAGACCCCCTAAAGTCCAGAAAATATTGCTGTAACAAAAATGGTGTCAGAGAGCTCTGAATGTCCCAAAAACATTTGCAGCCTGAAAGGGGCATTAACCCGCATCCTAGACCTCTGAAATTCCCAAAAATATTTTTGGCACGAAAAATGCATCCTACACCCCTGAAAGTTGAGAAAATGTTGGCAGCTCAAGTAAAGGCCTTAAAATGCATGTTAGGCCTTCAAAAATGTTGAAAACTTTGGAGGCCCAAAAAAGGGGTTTACAGGCATCCTAGACCCCCTAAAGTCCAGAAAATGTTGTTGGATCAAAATCGGTGTCAGAGAGCTCTGATTGTCCCCAAAACATTTGCAGCCTGAAAGGGGCATTAACCCGCATCCTAGACCACTGAAATTCCCAAAAATATTTTTGGCATGAAAAATGCATCCTACACCCCTGCAAGTTCAGAAAATGTTGGCAGCTCAAGAAAAGGCCTTAAAATGCATGTTAGGCCTTCAAAAATGTTGAAAACTTTGGAGGCACAAAATAGGGGTTTACAGGCATCCTAGACCTCCTAAAGTCCAGAAAATGTTGTTGGATCAAAAACGGTGTCAGAGAGCTCTGAATGTCCCAAAAACATTTGCAGCCTGAAAGGGGCATTAACACGCATCCTAGACCACTGAAATTTCCCAAAATAGTTTTGCCATGAAAAATGCATGCTACACCCCTGAAAGTTCAGAAAACACCCCAGAAATGTTGCCAGGTCAAAAAAGGCCTTGAAATGCATCTTAGGCCTGCAAATATGTTGAAAACTTTGGAGACCCAAAAAAGGGGTTTACAGGCATCCTAGACCCCCTAAAGTCCAGAAAATGTTGTTGGACCAAAATTGGTGTTAGAGAGCTCCGAATGTCCCAAAAACATGTGCAACCTGAAAGGGGCATTAACCCGCATCCTAGACCACTGAAATTCCCAAAAATATTTTGGCACTGAAAATGGATCCTACACCCCTGAACGTTCATAAAATGTTGGCAGCTCAAGAAAAGGCCTTAAAATGCATGTTAGGCCTTCAAAAATGTTGAAAACTTTGGAGGCGCAAAATAGGGGTTTACAGGCATCCTAGACCCCCTAAAGTCCAGAAAATGTTGTGGGACCAAAAATGGTGTCAGAGAGCTCTGAATGTCCCAAAAACATTTGCAGCCACTGAAATTCCCAAAAATATTTTTGGCACGAAAAATGCATCCTACACCCCTGAAAGTTGAGAAAATGTTGGCAGCTCAAGAAAAGGCCTTAAAACGCATGTTAGGCCTTCAAAAATGTTGAAAACTTTGGAGGCCCAAAAAAGGGGTTTACAGGCATTCTAGACCCCGTAAGGTCCAGAAAATGTTGTTGGACCAAAAACGGTGTCAGAGAGCTCTGAATGTCCCAAAAACATTTGCACCCTGAAAGGGGCATTAACCCGCATCCTAGACCACTGAAATTTCCAAAAATATTTTTGGCATGAAAAATGCATCCTACACCCCTGCAAGTTCAGAAAATGTTGGCAACTCTAAAAAAGGCCTTAAAATGCATGTTAGGCCTTCAAAAATGTTGAAAACTTTGGAGACCCAAAAAAGGGATTTACAGGCATCCTAGACCCCCTAAAGTCCAGAAAATGTTGTTGGATCAAAAACGGTGTCAGAGAGCTCTGAATGTCCCAAAAACATTTGCAGCTTGAAAGGGGCATTAACCCGCATCCTAGACCACTGAAATTCCCAAAAATATTTTTGCCACTAAAAATGCATCCTACACTCCTGAAAGTTCAGAAAATATTGGCATCTCAAGAAAACGCCTTAAAATGCATGTTAGGCCTTCAAAAATGTTGAAAACTTTGGAGGCGCAAAATAGGGGTTTACAGGCATCCTAGACTTCCTAAAGTCCAGAAAATGTTGTTGGATCAAAAACGGTGTCAGAGAGCTCTGAATGTCCCAAAAACATTTGCAGCCTGAAAGGGGCATTGACACGCATCCTAGACCACTGAAATTTCCCAAAATATTTTTGCCATGAAAAATGCATGCTACACCCCTGAAAGTTCAGAAAACACCCCAGAAATGTTGCCAGGTCAAAAAAGGCCTTGAAATGCATCCTAGACCTCTGAAATTCCAAAAAATATTTTGTGCACGAAAAATTCATACTACACCCCTGAAAGTTCAGAATATGTTAGCAGCCCAAAAAAGGCATTAAAATGCATTTTAGGCCTGCAAAAATGTTGAAAACTTTGGAGGCGCAAAATAGGGGTTTACAGGCATCCTAGACTTCCTAAAGTCCAGAAAATGTTGTTGGATCAAAAATGGTGTCAGAGAGCTCTGAATGTCCCAAAAACATTTGCAGCTTGAAAGGGGCATTAACCCGCATCCTAGACCACTGAAATTCCCAAAAATATTTTTGCCACTAAAAATGCATCCTACACTCCTGAAAGTTCAGAAAATATTGGCAGCTCAAGAAAACGCCTTAAAATGCATGTTAGGCCTTCAAAAATGTTGAAAACTTTGGAGGCGCAAAATAGGGGTTTACAGGCATCCTAGACTTCCTAAAGTCCAGAAAATGTTGTTGGATCAAAAACGGTGTCAGAGAGCTCTGAATGTCCCAAAAACATTTGCAGCCTGAAAGGGGCATTAACCCACATCCTAGACCTCTGAAATTCCCAAAAATATTTTGTGCACGAAAAATTCATACTACACCCCTGAAAGTTCAGAATATGTTAGCAGCCCAAAAAAGGCATTAAAATGCATTTTAGGCCTGCAAAAATGTTGAAAACTTTGGAGGCGCAAAATAGGGGTTTACAGGCATCCTAGACCCCCTAAAGTCAAGAAAATGTTGTTGGACCAAAAATGGTGTCAGAGAGCTCTGAATGTCCCAAAAACATTTGCAGCCTGAAAGGGGCATTGACACGCATCCTAGACCACTGAAATTTCCCAAAATATTTTTGCCATGAAAAATGCATGCTACACCCCTGAAAGTTCAGAAAACACCCCAGAAATGTTGCCAGGTCAAAAAAGGCCTTGAAATGCATCCTAGACCTCTGAAATTCCAAAAAATATTTTGTACACGAGAAATTCATACTACACCCCTGAAAGTTCAGAATATGTTAGCAGCCCAAAAAAGGCATTAAAATGCATTTTAGGCCTGCAAAAATGTTGAAAACTTTGGAGGCGCAAAATAGGGGTTTACAGGCATCCTAGACCTCCTAAAGTCCAGAAAATGTTGTTGGATCAAAAATGGTGTCAGAGAGCTCTGAATGTCCCAAAAACATTTGCAGCCTGAAAGGGTCATTAACCCGCATCCTAGACCTCTAAAATTCCCAAAAATATTTTGTGCACGAAAAATTCATACTACACCCCTGAAAGTTCAGAATATGTTAGCAGCCCAAAGAAGGCCTTAAAATGCATTTTAGGCCTACAAAAATTTAGAAAACTTTGGAGGCCCAAAAAAGGCGTTTACGGGCATCCTAGACCCCCTAAAGTCCAGAAAATGTTGTGGGACCAAAAATAGTGTCAGAGAGCTCTGAATGTCCCAAAAACATTTGCAGCCTGAAAGGGGCATTAACCCGCATCCTAGACTTCTGAAATTCCCAAAAATATTTTGTGCACGAAAAATGTATCCTATACCCCTGAAACTCAGAATATGTTAGCAGCCCAAAGAAGGCCTTAAAATGCATTTTATGCCTACAAAAATTTAGAAAACTTTGGAGGCCCAAAAAAAGGCGTTTACAGGCATCCTAGACCCCCTAAAGTCCAGAAAATGTTGTTGGACCAAAAATGGTGTCAGAGAGCTCCGAATGTCCCAAAAACATGTGCAACCTGAAAGGGGCATTAACCCACATCCTAGACCACTGAAATTCCCAGAAATATTTTTGGCAATAAAAATGCATCCTACACCCCTGAAAGTTCAGAAAATGTTGGCAGCTCAAGAAAAGGCCTTAAAATGCATGTTAGGCCTTCAAAAATGTTGAAAACTTTGGAGGCGCAAAATAGGGGTTTACAGGCATCCTAGACCTCCTAAAGTCCAGAAAATGTTGTTGGATCAAAAACGGTGTCAGAAAGCTCTGAATGTCCCAAAAACATGTGCAGCCTGAAAGGGGCATTAACCCGCATCCTAGACCTCTGAAATTCCCAAAAATATTTTGTGCACGAAAAATGCATCCTATACCCCTGAAACTCAGAATATGTTAGCAGCCCAAAGAAGGCCTTAAAATGCATTTTAGGCCTACAAAAATTTAGAAAACTTTGGAGGCCCAAAAAAGGGGTTTACAGGCATCCTAGACCCCCTAAAGTCCAGAAAATGTTGTGGGACCAAAAATGGTGTCAGAGAGCTCTGAATGTCCCAAAAACATTTGCAGCCACTGAAATTCCCAAAAATATTTTTGGCACGAAAAATGCATCCTACACCCCTGAAAGTTGAGAAAATGTTGGCAGCTCAAGAAAAGGCCTTAAAACGCATGTTAGGCCTTCAAAAATGTTGAAAACTTTGGAGGCCCAAAAAAGGGGTTTACAGGCATCCTAGACCCCCTAAAGTCCAGAAAATGTTGTTGGACCAAAATCGGTGTCAGAGAGCTCTGATTGTCCCCAAAACATTTGCAGCCTGAAAGGGGCATTAACCCGCATCCTAGACCACTGAAATTCCCAAAAATATTTTTGGCATGAAAAATGCATCCTACACCCCTGCAAGTTCAGAAAATGTTGGCAGCTCAAGAAAAGGCCTTAAAATGCATTTTAGGCCTATACAAATTTAGAAAACTTTGGAGGCCCAAAAAAGGGGTTTACAGGCATCCTAGACCCCCTAAAGTCCAGAAAATATTGCTGTAACAAAAATGGTGTCAGAGAGCTCTGAATGTCCCAAAAACATTTGCAGCCTGAAAGGGGCATTAACCCGCATCCTAGACCTCTGAAATTCCCAAAAATATTTTTGGCACGAAAAATGCATCCTACACCCCTGAAAGTTGAGAAAATGTTGGCAGCTCAAGTAAAGGCCTTAAAATGCATGTTAGGCCTTCAAAAATGTTGAAAACTTTGGAGGCCCAAAAAAGGGGTTTACAGGCATCCTAGACCCCCTAAAGTCCAGAAAATGTTGTTGGATCAAAATCGGTGTCAGAGAGCTCTGATTGTCCCCAAAACATTTGCAGCCTGAAAGGGGCATTAACCCGCATCCTAGACCACTGAAATTCCCAAAAATATTTTTGGCATGAAAAATGCATCCTACACCCCTGCAAGTTCAGAAAATGTTGGCAGCTCAAGAAAAGGCCTTAAAATGCGTGTTAGGCCTTCAAAAATGTTGAAAACTTTGGAGGCACAAAATAGGGGTTTACAGGCATCCTAGACCTCCTAAAGTCCAGAAAATGTTGTTGGATCAAAAACGGTGTCAGAGAGCTCTGAATGTCCCAAAAACATTTGCAGCCTGAAAGGGGCATTAACCCACATCTAGACCTCTGAAATTCCAAAAAATATTTTGTGCACGAAAAATTCATACTACACCCCTGAAAGTTCAGAATATGTTAGCAGCCCAAAAAAGGCATTAAAATGCATTTTAGGCCTGCAAAAATTTAGAAAACTTTGGAGGCCCAAAAAAGGGCTTTACAGGCATCCTAGACCCCCTAAAGTCCAGAAAATGTTGTTGGACCAAAAATGGTGTCAGAGAGCTCTGAATGTCCCAGAAACATTTGCAGCCTGAAAGGGGCATTAACACGCATCCTAGACCACTGAAATTTCCCAAAATAGTTTTGCCATGAAAAATGCATGCTACACCCCTGAAAGTTCAGAAAACACCCCAGAAATGTTGCCAGGTCAAAAAAGGCCTTGAAATGCATCTTAGGCCTGCAAATATGTTGAAAACTTTGGAGACCCAAAAAAGGGGTTTACAGGCATCCTAGACCCCCTAAAGTCCAGAAAATGTTGTTGGACCAAAATTGGTGTTAGAGAGCTCCGAATGTCCCAAAAACATGTGCAACCTGAAAGGGGCATTAACCCGCATCCTAGACCACTGAAATTCCCAAAAATATTTTGGCACTGAAAATGGATCCTACACCCCTGAACGTTCATAAAATGTTGGCAGCTCAAGAAAAGGCCTTAAAATGCATGTTAGGCCTTCAAAAATGTTGAAAACTTTGGAGGCGCAAAATAGGGGTTTACAGGCATCCTAGACCCCCTAAAGTCCAGAAAATGTTGTGGGACCAAAAATGGTGTCAGAGAGCTCTGAATGTCCCAAAAACATTTGCAGCCACTGAAATTCCCAAAAATATTTTTGGCACGAAAAATGCATCCTACACCCCTGAAAGTTGAGAAAATGTTGGCAGCTCAAGAAAAGGCCTTAAAACGCATGTTAGGCCTTCAAAAATGTTGAAAACTTTGGAGGCCCAAAAAAGGGGTTTACAGGCATTCTAGACCCCGTAAGGTCCAGAAAATGTTGTTGGACCAAAAACGGTGTCAGAGAGCTCTGAATGTCCCAAAAACATTTGCACCCTGAAAGGGGCATTAACCCGCATCCTAGACCACTGAAATTTCCAAAAATATTTTTGGCATGAAAAATGCATCCTACACCCCTGCAAGTTCAGAAAATGTTGGCAACTCTAAAAAAGGCCTTAAAATGCATGTTAGGCCTTCAAAAATGTTGAAAACTTTGGAGACCCAAAAAAGGGATTTACAGGCATCCTAGACCCCCTAAAGTCCAGAAAATGTTGTTGGATCAAAAACGGTGTCAGAGAGCTCTGAATGTCCCAAAAACATTTGCAGCTTGAAAGGGGCATTAACCCGCATCCTAGACCACTGAAATTCCCAAAAATATTTTTGCCACTAAAAATGCATCCTACACTCCTGAAAGTTCAGAAAATATTGGCAGCTCAAGAAAACGCCTTAAAATGCATGTTAGGCCTTCAAAAATGTTGAAAACTTTGGAGGCGCAAAATAGGGGTTTACAGGCATCCTAGACTTCCTAAAGTCCAGAAAATGTTGTTGGATCAAAAACGGTGTCAGAGAGCTCTGAATGTCCCAAAAACATTTGCAGCCTGAAAGGGGCATTAACCCACATCCTAGACCTCTGAAATTCCCAAAAATATTTTGTGCACGAAAAATTCATACTACACCCCTGAAAGTTCAGAATATGTTAGCAGCCCAAAAAAGGCATTAAAATGCATTTTAGGCCTGCAAAAATGTTGAAAACTTTGGAGGCGCAAAATAGGGGTTTACAGGCATCCTAGACCCCCTAAAGTCAAGAAAATGTTGTTGGACCAAAAATGGTGTCAGAGAGCTCTGAATGTCCCAAAAACATTTGCAGCCTGAAAGGGGCATTGACACGCATCCTAGACCACTGAAATTTCCCAAAATATTTTTGCCATGAAAAATGCATGCTACACCCCTGAAAATTCAGAAAACACCCCAGAAATGTTGCCAGGTCAAAAAAGGCCTTGAAATGCATCCTAGACCTCTGAAATTCCCAAAAATATTTTGTGCACGAAAAATTCATACTACACCCCTGAAAGTTCAGAATATGTTAGCAGCCCAAAAAAGGCATTAAAATGCATTTTAGGCCTGCAAAAATGTTGAAAACTTTGGAGGCGCAAAATAGGGGTTTACAGGCATCCTAGACTTCCTAAAGTCCAGAAAATGTTGTTGGATCAAAAACGGTGTCAGAGAGCTCTGAATGTCCCAAAAACATTTGCAGCTTGAAAGGGGCATTAACCCGCATCCTAGACCACTGAAATTCCCAAAAATATTTTTGCCACTAAAAATGCATCCTACACTCCTGAAAGTTCAGAAAATATTGGCAGCTCAAGAAAACGCCTTAAAATGCATGTTAGGCCTTCAAAAATGTTGAAAACTTTGGAGGCGCAAAATAGGGGTTTACAGGCATCCTAGACTTCCTAAAGTCCAGAAAATGTTGTTGGATCAAAAACGGTGTCAGAGAGCTCTGAATGTCCCAAAAACATTTGCAGCCTGAAAGGGGCATTAACCCACATCCTAGACCTCTGAAATTCCCAAAAATATTTTGTGCACGAAAAATTCATACTACACCCCTGAAAGTTCAGAATATGTTAGCAGCCCAAAAAAGGCATTAAAATGCATTTTAGGCCTGCAAAAATGTTGAAAACTTTGGAGGCGCAAAATAGGGGTTTACAGGCATCCTAGACCCCCTAAAGTCAAGAAAATGTTGTTGGACCAAAAATGGTGTCAGAGAGCTCTGAATGTCCCAAAAACATTTGCAGCCTGAAAGGGGCATTGACACGCATCCTAGACCACTGAAATTTCCCAAAATATTTTTGCCATGAAAAATGCATGCTACACCCCTGAAAGTTCAGAAAACACCCCAGAAATGTTGCCAGGTCAAAAAAGGCCTTGAAATGCATCCTAGACCTCTGAAATTCCAAAAAATATTTTGTGCACGAAAAATTCATACTACACCCCTGAAAGTTCAGAATATGTTAGCAGCCCAAAAAAGGCATTAAAATGCATTTTAGGCCTGCAAAAATGTTGAAAACTTTGGAGGCGCAAAATAGGGGTTTACAGGCATCCTAGACCTCCTAAAGTCCAGAAAATGTTGTTGGATCAAAAATGGTGTCAGAGAGCTCTGAATGTCCCAAAAACATTTGCAGCCTGAAAGGGTCATTAACCCGCATCCTAGACCTCTAAAATTCCCAAAAATATTTTGTGCACGAAAAATTCATACTACACCCCTGAAAGTTCAGAATATGTTAGCAGCCCAAAGAAGGCCTTAAAATGCATTTTAGGCCTACAAAAATTTAGAAAACTTTGGAGGCCCAAAAAAGGCGTTTACGGGCATCCTAGACCCCCTAAAGTCCAGAAAATGTTGTGGGACCAAAAATAGTGTCAGAGAGCTCTGAATGTCCCAAAAACATTTGCAGCCTGAAAGGGGCATTAACCCGCATCCTAGACTTCTGAAATTCCCAAAAATATTTTGTGCACGAAAAATGTATCCTATACCCCTGAAACTCAGAATATGTTAGCAGCCCAAAGAAGGCCTTAAAATGCATTTTATGCCTACAAAAATTTAGAAAACTTTGGAGGCCCAAAAAAAGGCGTTTACAGGCATCCTAGACCCCCTAAAGTCCAGAAAATGTTGTTGGACCAAAAATGGTGTCAGAGAGCTCCGAATGTCCCAAAAACATGTGCAACCTGAAAGGGGCATTAACCCACATCCTAGACCACTGAAATTCCCAGAAATATTTTTGGCAATAAAAATGCATCCTACACCCCTGAAAGTTCAGAAAATGTTGGCAGCTCAAGAAAAGGCCTTAAAATGCATGTTAGGCCTTCAAAAATGTTGAAAACTTTGGAGGCGCAAAATAGGGGTTTACAGGCATCCTAGACCTCCTAAAGTCCAGAAAATGTTGTTGGATCAAAAACGGTGTCAGAAAGCTCTGAATGTCCCAAAAACATGTGCAGCCTGAAAGGGGCATTAACCCGCATCCTAGACCTCTGAAATTCCCAAAAATATTTTGTGCACGAAAAATGCATCCTATACCCCTGAAACTCAGAATATGTTAGCAGCCCAAAGAAGGCCTTAAAATGCATTTTAGGCCTACAAAAATTTAGAAAACTTTGGAGGCCCAAAAAAGGGGTTTACAGGCATCCTAGACCCCCTAAAGTCCAGAAAATGTTGTGGGACCAAAAATGGTGTCAGAGAGCTCTGAATGTCCCAAAAACATTTGCAGCCACTGAAATTCCCAAAAATATTTTTGGCACGAAAAATGCATCCTACACCCCTGAAAGTTGAGAAAATGTTGGCAGCTCAAGAAAAGGCCTTAAAACGCATGTTAGGCCTTCAAAAATGTTGAAAACTTTGGAGGCCCAAAAAAGGGGTTTACAGGCATCCTAGACCCCCTAAAGTCCAGAAAATGTTGTTGGACCAAAATCGGTGTCAGAGAGCTCTGATTGTCCCCAAAACATTTGCAGCCTGAAAGGGGCATTAACCCGCATCCTAGACCACTGAAATTCCCAAAAATATTTTTGGCATGAAAAATGCATCCTACACCCCTGCAAGTTCAGAAAATGTTGGCAGCTCAAGAAAAGGCCTTAAAATGCATTTTAGGCCTATACAAATTTAGAAAACTTTGGAGGCCCAAAAAAGGGGTTTACAGGCATCCTAGACCCCCTAAAGTCCAGAAAATATTGCTGTAACAAAAATGGTGTCAGAGAGCTCTGAATGTCCCAAAAACATTTGCAGCCTGAAAGGGGCATTAACCCGCATCCTAGACCTCTGAAATTCCCAAAAATATTTTTGGCACGAAAAATGCATCCTACACCCCTGAAAGTTGAGAAAATGTTGGCAGCTCAAGTAAAGGCCTTAAAATGCATGTTAGGCCTTCAAAAATGTTGAAAACTTTGGAGGCCCAAAAAAGGGGTTTACAGGCATCCTAGACCCCCTAAAGTCCAGAAAATGTTGTTGGATCAAAATCGGTGTCAGAGAGCTCTGATTGTCCCCAAAACATTTGCAGCCTGAAAGGGGCATTAACCCGCATCCTAGACCACTGAAATTCCCAAAAATATTTTTGGCATGAAAAATGCATCCTACACCCCTGCAAGTTCAGAAAATGTTGGCAGCTCAAGAAAAGGCCTTAAAATGCGTGTTAGGCCTTCAAAAATGTTGAAAACTTTGGAGGCACAAAATAGGGGTTTACAGGCATCCTAGACCTCCTAAAGTCCAGAAAATGTTGTTGGATCAAAAACGGTGTCAGAGAGCTCTGAATGTCCCAAAAACATTTGCAGCCTGAAAGGGGCATTAACCCACATCTAGACCTCTGAAATTCCAAAAAATATTTTGTGCACGAAAAATTCATACTACACCCCTGAAAGTTCAGAATATGTTAGCAGCCCAAAAAAGGCATTAAAATGCATTTTAGGCCTGCAAAAATTTAGAAAACTTTGGAGGCCCAAAAAAGGGCTTTACAGGCATCCTAGACCCCCTAAAGTCCAGAAAATGTTGTTGGACCAAAAATGGTGTCAGAGAGCTCTGAATGTCCCAGAAACATTTGCAGCCTGAAAGGGGCATTAACACGCATCCTAGACCACTGAAATTTCCCAAAATAGTTTTGCCATGAAAAATGCATGCTACACCCCTGAAAGTTCAGAAAACACCCCAGAAATGTTGCCAGGTCAAAAAAGGCCTTGAAATGCATCTTAGGCCTGCAAATATGTTGAAAACTTTGGAGACCCAAAAAAGGGGTTTACAGGCATCCTAGACCCCCTAAAGTCCAGAAAATGTTGTTGGACCAAAATTGGTGTTAGAGAGCTCCGAATGTCCCAAAAACATGTGCAACCTGAAAGGGGCATTAACCCGCATCCTAGACCACTGAAATTCCCAAAAATATTTTGGCACTGAAAATGGATCCTACACCCCTGAACGTTCATAAAATGTTGGCAGCTCAAGAAAAGGCCTTAAAATGCATGTTAGGCCTTCAAAAATGTTGAAAACTTTGGAGGCGCAAAATAGGGGTTTACAGGCATCCTAGACCCCCTAAAGTCCAGAAAATGTTGTGGGACCAAAAATGGTGTCAGAGAGCTCTGAATGTCCCAAAAACATTTGCAGCCACTGAAATTCCCAAAAATATTTTTGGCACGAAAAATGCATCCTACACCCCTGAAAGTTGAGAAAATGTTGGCAGCTCAAGAAAAGGCCTTAAAACGCATGTTAGGCCTTCAAAAATGTTGAAAACTTTGGAGGCCCAAAAAAGGGGTTTACAGGCATTCTAGACCCCGTAAGGTCCAGAAAATGTTGTTGGACCAAAAACGGTGTCAGAGAGCTCTGAATGTCCCAAAAACATTTGCACCCTGAAAGGGGCATTAACCCGCATCCTAGACCACTGAAATTTCCAAAAATATTTTTGGCATGAAAAATGCATCCTACACCCCTGCAAGTTCAGAAAATGTTGGCAACTCTAAAAAAGGCCTTAAAATGCATGTTAGGCCTTCAAAAATGTTGAAAACTTTGGAGACCCAAAAAAGGGATTTACAGGCATCCTAGACCCCCTAAAGTCCAGAAAATGTTGTTGGATCAAAAACGGTGTCAGAGAGCTCTGAATGTCCCAAAAACATTTGCAGCTTGAAAGGGGCATTAACCCGCATCCTAGACCACTGAAATTCCCAAAAATATTTTTGCCACTAAAAATGCATCCTACACTCCTGAAAGTTCAGAAAATATTGGCAGCTCAAGAAAACGCCTTAAAATGCATGTTAGGCCTTCAAAAATGTTGAAAACTTTGGAGGCGCAAAATAGGGGTTTACAGGCATCCTAGACTTCCTAAAGTCCAGAAAATGTTGTTGGATCAAAAACGGTGTCAGAGAGCTCTGAATGTCCCAAAAACATTTGCAGCCTGAAAGGGGCATTAACCCACATCCTAGACCTCTGAAATTCCCAAAAATATTTTGTGCACGAAAAATTCATACTACACCCCTGAAAGTTCAGAATATGTTAGCAGCCCAAAAAAGGCATTAAAATGCATTTTAGGCCTGCAAAAATGTTGAAAACTTTGGAGGCGCAAAATAGGGGTTTACAGGCATCCTAGACCCCCTAAAGTCAAGAAAATGTTGTTGGACCAAAAATGGTGTCAGAGAGCTCTGAATGTCCCAAAAACATTTGCAGCCTGAAAGGGGCATTGACACGCATCCTAGACCACTGAAATTTCCCAAAATATTTTTGCCATGAAAAATGCATGCTACACCCCTGAAAGTTCAGAAAACACCCCAGAAATGTTGCCAGGTCAAAAAAGGCCTTGAAATGCATCCTAGACCTCTGAAATTCCAAAAAATATTTTGTGCACGAAAAATTCATACTACACCCCTGAAAGTTCAGAATATGTTAGCAGCCCAAAAAAGGCATTAAAATGCATTTTAGGCCTGCAAAAATGTTGAAAACTTTGGAGGCGCAAAATAGGGGTTTACAGGCATCCTAGACCTCCTAAAGTCCAGAAAATGTTGTTGGATCAAAAATGGTGTCAGAGAGCTCTGAATGTCCCAAAAACATTTGCAGCCTGAAAGGGTCATTAACCCGCATCCTAGACCTCTAAAATTCCCAAAAATATTTTGTGCACGAAAAATTCATACTACACCCCTGAAAGTTCAGAATATGTTAGCAGCCCAAAGAAGGCCTTAAAATGCATTTTAGGCCTACAAAAATTTAGAAAACTTTGGAGGCCCAAAAAAGGCGTTTACGGGCATCCTAGACCCCCTAAAGTCCAGAAAATGTTGTGGGACCAAAAATAGTGTCAGAGAGCTCTGAATGTCCCAAAAACATTTGCAGCCTGAAAGGGGCATTAACCCGCATCCTAGACTTCTGAAATTCCCAAAAATATTTTGTGCACGAAAAATGTATCCTATACCCCTGAAACTCAGAATATGTTAGCAGCCCAAAGAAGGCCTTAAAATGCATTTTATGCCTACAAAAATTTAGAAAACTTTGGAGGCCCAAAAAAAGGCGTTTACAGGCATCCTAGACCCCCTAAAGTCCAGAAAATGTTGTTGGACCAAAAATGGTGTCAGAGAGCTCCGAATGTCCCAAAAACATGTGCAACCTGAAAGGGGCATTAACCCACATCCTAGACCACTGAAATTCCCAGAAATATTTTTGGCAATAAAAATGCATCCTACACCCCTGAAAGTTCAGAAAATGTTGGCAGCTCAAGAAAAGGCCTTAAAATGCATGTTAGGCCTTCAAAAATGTTAAAAACTTTGGAGGCGCAAAATAGGGGTTTACAGGCATCCTAGACCTCCTAAAGTCCAGAAAATGTTGTTGGATCAAAAACGGTGTCAGAAAGCTCTGAATGTCCCAAAAACATGTGCAGCCTGAAAGGGGCATTAACCCGCATCCTAGACCTCTGAAATTCCCAAAAATATTTTGTGCACGAAAAATGCATCCTATACCCCTGAAACTCAGAATATGTTAGCAGCCCAAAGAAGGCCTTAAAATGCATTTTAGGCCTACAAAAATTTAGAAAACTTTGGAGGCCCAAAAAAGGGGTTTACAGGCATCCTAGACCCCCTAAAGTCCAGAAAATGTTGTGGGACCAAAAATGGTGTCAGAGAGCTCTGAATGTCCCAAAAACATTTGCAGCCACTGAAATTCCCAAAAATATTTTTGGCACGAAAAATGCATCCTACACCCCTGAAAGTTGAGAAAATGTTGGCAGCTCAAGAAAAGGCCTTAAAACGCATGTTAGGCCTTCAAAAATGTTGAAAACTTTGGAGGCCCAAAAAAGGGGTTTACAGGCATCCTAGACCCCCTAAAGTCCAGAAAATGTTGTTGGACCAAAATCGGTGTCAGAGAGCTCTGATTGTCCCCAAAACATTTGCAGCCTGAAAGGGGCATTAACCCGCATCCTAGACCACTGAAATTCCCAAAAATATTTTTGGCATGAAAAATGCATCCTACACCCCTGCAAGTTCAGAAAATGTTGGCAGCTCAAGAAAAGGCCTAAAAATGCATTTTAGGCCTATACAAATTTAGAAAACTTTGGAGGCCCAAAAAAGGGGTTTACAGGCATCCTAGACCCCCTAAAGTCCAGAAAATATTGCTGTAACAAAAATGGTGTCAGAGAGCTCTGAATGTCCCAAAAACATTTGCAGCCTGAAAGGGGCATTAACCCGCATCCTAGACCTCTGAAATTCCCAAAAATATTTTTGGCACGAAAAATGCATCCTACACCCCTGAAAGTTGAGAAAATGTTGGCAGCTCAAGTAAAGGCCTTAAAATGCATGTTAGGCCTTCAAAAATGTTGAAAACTTTGGAGGCCCAAAAAAGGGGTTTACAGGCATCCTAGACCCCCTAAAGTCCAGAAAATGTTGTTGGATCAAAATCGGTGTCAGAGAGCTCTGATTGTCCCCAAAACATTTGCAGCCTGAAAGGGGCATTAACCCGCATCCTAGACCACTGAAATTCCCAAAAATATTTTTGGCATGAAAAATGCATCCTACACCCCTGCAAGTTCAGAAAATGTTGGCAGCTCAAGAAAAGGCCTAAAAATGCATTTTAGGCCTATACAAATTTAGAAAACTTTGGAGGCCCAAAAAAGGGGTTTACAGGCATCCTAGACCCCCTAAAGTCCAGAAAATATTGCTGTAACAAAAATGGTGTCAGAGAGCTCTGAATGTCCCAAAAACATTTGCAGCCTGAAAGGGGCATTAACCCGCATCCTAGACCTCTGAAATTCCCAAAAATATTTTTGGCACGAAAAATGCATCCTACACCCCTGAAAGTTGAGAAAATGTTGGCAGCTCAAGTAAAGGCCTTAAAATGCATGTTAGGCCTTCAAAAATGTTGAAAACTTTGGAGGCCCAAAAAAGGGGTTTACAGGCATCCTAGACCCCCTAAAGTCCAGAAAATGTTGTTGGATCAAAATCGGTGTCAGAGAGCTCTGATTGTCCCCAAAACATTTGCAGCCTGAAAGGGGCATTAACCCGCATCCTAGACCACTGAAATTCCCAAAAATATTTTTGGCATGAAAAATGCATCCTACACCCCTGAAAGTTCAGAAAATGTTGACAGCTCAAGAAAAGGCCTTAAAATGCATGTTAGGCCTTCAAAAATGTTGAAAACTTTGGAGGCACAAAATAGGGGTTTACAGGCATCCTAGACCTCCTAAAGTCCAGAAAATGTTGTTGGATCAAAAACGGTGTCAGAGAGCTCTGAATGTCCCAAAAACATTTGCAGCCTGAAAGGGGCATTAACCCACATCTAGACCTCTGAAATTCCAAAAAATATTTTGTGCTCGAAAAATTCATACTACACCCCTGAAAGTTCAGAATATGTTAGCAGCCCAAAAAAGGCATTAAAATGCATTTTAGGCCTGCAAAAATTTAGAAAACTTTGGAGGCCCAAAAAAGGGCTTTACAGGCATCCTAGACCCCCTAAAGTCCAGAAAATATTGTTGTAACAAAAATGGTGTCAGAGAGCTCTGAATGTCCCAAAAACATTTGCAGCCTGAAAGGGGCATTAACCCGCATCCTAGAACTCTGAAATTCCCAAAAATATTTTTGGCACGAAAAATGCATCCTACACCCCTGAAAGTTGAGAAAATGTTGGCAGCTCAAGTAAAGGCCTTAAAATGCATGTTAGGCCTTCAAAAATGTTGAAAACTATGGAGGCCCAAAAAAGGGGTTTACAGGCATCCTAGACCCCCTAAAGTCCAGAAAATGTTGTTGGACCAAAATCGGTGTCAGAGAGCTCTGATTGTCCCCAAAACATTTGCAGCCTGAAAGGGGCATTAACCCGCATCCTAGACCACTGAAATTCCCAAAAATATTTTGTGCACGAAAAATGCATCCTATACCCCTGAAACTCAGAATATGTTAGCAGCCCAAAGAAGGCCTTAAAATGCATTTTAGGCCTATACAAATTTAGAAAACTTTGGAGGCCCAAAAAAGGGGTTTACAGGCATCCTAGACCCCCTAAAGTCCAGAAAATGTTGTGGGACCAAAAATGGTGTCAGAGAGCTCTGAATGTCCCAAAAACATTTGCAGCCACTGAAATTCCCAAAAAATATTTTTGGCACGAAAAATGCATCCTACACCCCTGAAAGTTGAGAAAATGTTGGCAGCTCAAGTAAAGGCCTTAAAATGCATGTTAGGCCTTCAAAAATGTTGAAAACTTTGGAGGCGCAAAATAGGGGTTTACAGGCATCCTAGACCCCCTAAAGTCCAGAAAATGTTGTTGGACCAAAAATGGTGTCAGAGAGCTTTGAATGTCCCAAAATCATTTGCAGCCTGAAAGGGGCATTAACCCGCATCCTATACCTCTGAAATTCCCAAAAAAAAATATTTTTTGCACGAAAAATTCATACTACACCCCTGAAAGTTCAGAATATGTTAGCAGCCCAAAGAAGGCCTTAAAATGCATTTTAGGCCTACAAAAATTTAGAAAACTTTGGGGGCCAAAAAAAGGCGTTTACAGGCATCCTAGACCCCCTAAAGTCCAGAAAATGTTGTGGGACCAAAAATGGTGTCAGAGAGCTCTGAATGTCCCAAAAACATTTGCAGCCTGAAAGGGGCATTACCCACATCCTAGACCTCTGAAATTCCCAAAAATATTTTGTGCACGAAAAATTCATACTACACCCCTGAAAGTTCAGAATATGTTAGCAGCCCAAAAAAGGCATTAAAATGCATTTTAGGCCTGCAAAAATTTAGAAAACTTTGGAGGCCCAAAAAAGGGGTTTACAGGCATCCTAGACCCCCTAAAGTCCAGAAAATGTTGTTGGACCAAAAATGGTGTCAGAGAGCTCTGAATGTCCCAAAAACATTTGCAGCCTGAAAGGGGCATTAACACGCATCCTAGACCACTGAAATTTCCCAAAATATTTTTGCCATGAAAAATGCATGCTACACCCCTGAAAGTTCAGAAAACACCCCAGAAATGTTGCCAGGTCAAAAAAGGCCTTGAAATGCATCTTAGGCCTGCAAAAATGTTGATAACTTTGGAGACCCAAAAAAGGGGTTTACAGGCATCCTAGACCCCCTAAAGTCCAGAAAATGTTGTTGGACCAAAATCGGTGTCAGAGAGCTCCGAATGTCCCAAAAACATGTGCAACCTGAAAGGGGCATTAACCCGCATCCTAGACCACTGAAATTCCCAAAAATATTTTTGCCACTAAAAATGCATCCTACACCCCTGAAAGTTCAGAAAATATTGGCAGCTCAAGAAAACGCCTTAAAATGCATGTTAGGCCTTCAAAAATGTTGAAAACTTTGGAGGCCCAAAAAAGGGGTTTACAGGCATCCTAGACCCCCTAAAGTCCAGAAAATGTTGTTGGACCAAAAACGGTGTCAGAGAGCTCTGAATGTCCCAAAAACATTTGCACCCTGAAAGGGGCATTAACCCGCATCCTAGACCACTGAAATTTCCAAAAATATTTTTGGCATGAAAAATGCACCCTACACCCCTGCAAGTTCAGAAAATGTTGGTAACTCTAAAAAAGGCCTTAAAATGCATGTTAGGCCTTCAAAAATGTTGAAAACTTTGGAGGCCCAAAAAAGGGATTCACAGGCATCCTAGACCTCCTAAAGTCCAGAAAATGTTGTTGGATCAAAAACGGTGTCAGAGAGCTCTGAATGTCCCAAAAACATTTGCAGCCTGAAAGGGGCATTAACCCACATCCTAGACCTCTGAAATTCCAAAAAATATTTTGTGCACGAAAAATTCATACTACACCCCTGAAAGTTCAGAATATGTTAGCAGCCCAAAAAAGGCATTAAAATGCATTTTAGGCCTGCAAAAATTTAGAAAACTTTGGAGGCCCAAAAAAGGGGTTTACAGGCATCCTAGACCCCCTAAAGTCCAGAAAATGTTGTTGGACCAAAAATGGTGTCAGAGAGCTCTGAATGTCCCAAAAACATTTGCAGCCTGAAAGGGGCATTAACACGCATCCTAGACCACTGAAATTTCCCAAAATATTTTTGCCATGAAAAATGCCTGCTACACCCCTGAAAGTTCAGGAAACACCCCAGAAATGTTGCCAGCTCAAAAAAGGCCTTAAGATGCATCTTAGGCCTGCAAAAATGTTGAAAACTTTGGAGGCCCAAAAAAGGGGTTTACAGGCATCCTAGACCCCCTAAAGTCCAGAAAATGTTGTTGGACCAAAATCGGTGTTAGAGAGCTCCGAATGTCCCAAAAACATGTGCAACCTGAAAGGGGCATTAACCCGCACCCTAGACCACTGAAATTCCCAAAAATATTTTGGCACTGTAAATGCATCCTACAGCCCTGAACGTTCATAAAATGTTGGTAACTCTAAAAAAGGCCTTAAAATGCATGTTAGGCCTTCAAAAATGTTGAAAACTTTGGAGGCCCAAAAAAGGGATTTACAGGCATTCTAGACCCCCTAAGGTCCAGAAAATGTTGTTGGACCAAAAACGGTGTCAGAGAGCTCTGAATGTCCCAAAAACATTTGCAGTCTGAAAGGGGCATTAACCTGCATCCTAGACCTCTGAAATTCCCAAAAATATTTTTGCCATGAAAAATGCCTGCTACACCCCTGAAAGTTCAGAAAACACCCCAGAAATGTTGCCAGCTCAAAAAAGGCCTTAAAATGCATCTTAGGCCTGCAAAAATGTTGAAAACTTTGGAGGCCCAAAAAAGGGATTTACAGGCATTCTAGACCCCCTAAAGTCCAGAAAATGTTGTGGGACGAAAAATGGTGTCAGAGAGCTCTGAATGTCCCAAAAACATTTGCAGCCACTGAAATTCCCAAAAATATTTTTGGCACGAAAAATGCATCCTACAACCCTGAAAGTTGAGAAAATGTTGGCAGCTCAAGAAAAGGCCTTAAAATGCATGTTAGGCCTTCAAAAATGTTGAACACTTTGGAGGCCCAAAAAAGGGGTTCACAGGCATTCTAGACCCCCTAAGGTCCAGAAAATGTTGTTGGACCAAAAACGGTGTCAGAGAGCTCTGAATGTCCCAAAAACATTTGCAGTCTGAAAGGAGCATTAACCTGCATCCTAGACCTCTGAAATTCCCAAAAATATTTTGTGCACGAAAAATGCATCCTATACCCCTGAAACTCAGAATATGTTAGCAGCCCAAAGAAGGCCTTAAAATGCATTTTAGGCCTACAAAAATTTAGAAAACTTTGGAGGCCCAAAAAAGGGGTTTACAGGCATCCTAGACCCCCTAAAGTCCAGAAAATTTTCTGGGACCAAAAATGGTGTCAGAGAGCTCTGAATGTCCCAAAAACATTTGCAGCCACTGAAATTCCCAAAAATATTTTTGGCACGAAAAATGCATCCTACACCCCTGAAAGTTGAGAAAATGTTGGCAGCTCAAGTAAAGGCCTTAAAATGCATGTTAGGCCTTCAAAAATGTTGAAAACTTTGGAGGCCTAAAAAAGGGGTTTACAGGCATCCTAGACCCCCTAAAGTCCAGAAAATGTTGTTGGACCAAAATCGGTGTCAGAGAGCTCTGATTGTCCCCAAAACATTTGCAGCCTGAAAGGGGCATTAACCCGCATCCTAGACCACTGAAATTCCCAAAAATATTTTTGGCATGAAAAATGCATCCTACACCCCTGCAAGTTCAGAAAATGTTGGTAACTCTAAAAAAGGCCTTAAAATGCATGTTAGGCCTTCAAAAATGTTGAAAACTTTGGAGGCCCAAAAAAGGGATTTACAGGCATCCTAGACCTCCTAAAGTCCAGAAAATGTTGTTGGATCAAAAACGGTGTCAGAGAGCTCTGAATGTCCCAAAAACATTTGCAGCCTGAAAGGGGCATTAACCCACATCCTAGACCTCTGAAATTCCAAAAAATATTTTGTGCACGAAAAATTCATACTACACCCCTGAAAGGTCAGAATATGTTAGCAGCCCAAAAAAGGCATTAAAATGCATTTAAGGCCTGCAAAAATTTAGAAAACTTTGGAGGCCCAAAAAAGGGGTTTACAGGCATCCTAGACCCCCTAAAGTCCAGAAAATGTTGTTGGACCAAAATCGGTGTCAGAGAGCTCCGAATGTCCCAAAAACATGTGCAACCTGAAAGGGGCATTAACCCGCATCCTAGACCACTGAAATTTCCAAAAATATTTTTGGCATGAAAAATGCATCCTACACCCCTGCAAGTTCAGAAAATGTTGGCAACTCTAAAAAAAGGCCTTAAAATGCATGTTAGGCCTTCAAAAATGTTGAAAACTTTGGAGACCCAAAAAAGGGATTTACAGGCATCCTAGACCCCCTAAAGTCCAGAAAATGTTGTTGGATCAAAAACGGTGTCAGAGAGCTCTGAATGTCCCAAAAACATTTGCAGCTTGAAAGGGGCATTAACCCGCATCCTAGACCACTGAAATTCCCAAAAATATTTTTGCCACTAAAAATGCATCCTACACCCCTGAAAGTTCAGAAAATATTGGCAGCTCAAGAAAACGCCTTAAAATGCATGTTAGGCCTTCAAAAATGTTGAAAACTTTGGAGGCCCAAAAAAGGGGTTTACAGGCATCCTAGACCCCCTAAAGTCCAGAAAATGTTGTTGGACCAAAAACGGTGTCAGAGAGCTCTGAATGTCCCAAAAACATTTGCACCCTGAAAGGGGCATTAACCCGCATCCTAGACCACTGAAATTTCCAAAAATATTTTTGGCATGAAAAATGCATCCTACACCCCTGCAAGTTCAGAAAATGTTGGTAACTCTAAAAAAGGCCTTAAAATGCATGTTAGGCCTTCAAAAATGTTGAAAACTTTGGAGGCCCAAAAAAGGGATTCACAGGCATCCTAGACCTCCTAAAGTCCAGAAAATGTTGTTGGATCAAAAACGGTGTCAGAGAGCTCTGAATGTCCCAAAAACATTTGCAGCCTGAAAGGGGCATTAACCCACATCCTAGACCTCTGAAATTCCCAAAAATATTTTGTGCACGAAAAATTCATACTACACCCCTGAAAGTTCAGAATATGTTAGCAGCCCAAAAAAGGCATTAAAATGCATTTTAGGCCTGCAAAAATTTAGAAAACTTTGGAGGCCCAAAAAAGGGGTTTACAGGCATCCTAGACCCCCTAAAGTCCAGAAAATGTTGTTGGACCAAAAATGGTGTCAGAGAGCTCTGAATGTCCCAAAAACATTTGCAGCCTGAAAGGGGCATTAACACGCATCCTAGACCACTGAAATTTCCCAAAATATTTTTGCCATGAAAAATGCCTGCTACACCCCTGAAAGTTCAGGAAACACCCCAGAAATGTTGCCAGCTCAAAAAAGGCCTTAAGATGCATCTTAGGCCTGCAAAAATGTTGAAAACTTTGGAGGCCCAAAAAAGGGGTTTACAGGCATCCTAGACCCCCTAAAGTCCAGAAAATGTTGTTGGACCAAAATCGGTGTTAGAGAGCTCCGAATGTCCCAAAAACATGTGCAACCTGAAAGGGGCATTAACCCGCACCCTAGACCACTGAAATTCCCAAAAATATTTTGGCACTGAAAATGCATCCTACACCCCTGAACGTTCATAAAATGTTGGTAACTCTAAAAAAGGCCTTAAAATGCATGTTAGGCCTTCAAAAATGTTGAAAACTTTGGAGGCCCAAAAAAGGGATTTACAGGCATTCTAGACCCCCTAAGGTCCAGAAAATGTTGTTGGACCAAAAACGGTGTCAGAGAGCTCTGAATGTCCCAAAAACATTTGCAGTCTGAAAGGGGCATTAACCTGCATCCTAGACCTCTGAAATTCCCAAAAATATTTTTGCCATGAAAAATGCCTGCTACACCCCTGAAAGTTCAGAAAACACCCCAGAAATGTTGCCAGCTCAAAAAAGGCCTTAAAATGCATCTTAGGCCTGCAAAAATGTTGAAAACTTTGGAGGCCCAAAAAAGGGATTTACAGGCATTCTAGACCCCCTAAAGTCCAGAAAATGTTGTGGGACCAAAAATGGTGTCAGAGAGCTCTGAATGTCCCAAAAACATTTGCAGCCACTGAAATTCCCAAAAATATTTTTGGCACGAAAAATGCATCCTACAACCCTGAAAGTTGAGAAAATGTTGGCAGCTCAAGAAAAGGCCTTAAAATGCATGTTAGGCCTTCAAAAATGTTGAACACTTTGGAGGCCCAAAAAAGGGGTTCACAGGCATTCTAGACCCCCTAAGGTCCAGAAAATGTTGTTGGACCAAAAACGGTGTCAGAGAGCTCTGAATGTCCCAAAAACATTTGCAGTCTGAAAGGAGCATTAACCTGCATCCTAGACCTCTGAAATTCCCAAAAATATTTTGTGCACGAAAAATGCATCCTATACCCCTGAAACTCAGAATATGTTAGCAGCCCAAAGAAGGCCTTAAAATGCATTTTAGGCCTACAAAAATTTAGAAAACTTTGGAGGCCCAAAAAAGGGGTTTACAGGCATCCTAGACCCCCTAAAGTCCAGAAAATTTATTGGGACCAAAAATGGTGTCAGAGAGCTCTGAATGTCCCAAAAACATTTGCAGCCACTGAAATTCCCAAAAATATTTTTGGCACGAAAAATGCATCCTACACCCCTGAAAGTTGAGAAAATGTTGGCAGCTCAAGTAAAGGCCTTAAAATGCATGTTAGGCCTTCAAAAATGTTGAAAACTTTGGAGGCCTAAAAAAGGGGTTTACAGGCATCCTAGACCCCCTAAAGTCCAGAAAATGTTGTTGGACCAAAATCGGTGTCAGAGAGCTCTGATTGTCCCCAAAACATTTGCAGCCTGAAAGGGGCATTAACCCGCATCCTAGACCACTGAAATTCCCAAAAATATTTTTGGCATGAAAAATGCATCCTACACCCCTGCAAGTTCAGAAAATGTTGGTAACTCTAAAAAAGGCCTTAAAATGCATGTTAGGCCTTCAAAAATGTTGAAAACTTTGGAGGCCCAAAAAAGGGATTTACAGGCATCCTAGACCTCCTAAAGTCCAGAAAATGTTGTTGGATCAAAAACGGTGTCAGAGAGCTCTGAATGTCCCAAAAACATTTGCAGCCTGAAAGGGGCATTAACCCACATCCTAGACCTCTGAAATTCCAAAAAATATTTTGTGCACGAAAAATTCATACTACACCCCTGAAAGGTCAGAATATGTTAGCAGCCCAAAAAAGGCATTAAAATGCATTTAAGGCCTGCAAAAATTTAGAAAACTTTGGAGGCCCAAAAAAGGGGTTTACAGGCATCCTAGACCCCCTAAAGTCCAGAAAATGTTTTTGGACCAAAATCGGTGTCAGAGAGCTCCGAATGTCCCAAAAACATGTGCAACCTGAAAGGGGCATTAACCCGCATCCTAGACCACTGAAATTCCCAAAAATATTTTGGCACTAAAAATGCATCCTACACCCCTGAACGTTCATAAAATGTTGGCAGCTCAAGAAAAGGCCTTAAAATGCATGTTAGGCCTTCAAAAATGTTGAACACTTTGGAGGCGCAATATAGGGGTTTACAGGCATCCTAGACCTCCTAAAGTCCAGAAAATGTTGTTGGATCAAAAACGGTGTCAGAGAGCTCTGAATGTCCCAAAAACATTTGCAGCCTGAAAGGGGCATTAACCGGCATCCTAGACCTCTGAAATTCCCAAAAATATTTTGTGCACGAAAAATGTATACTACCCCTAAAAGTTCAGAATATGTTAGAAGCCCAAAAAATGCATTCAAATGCATTTTATGCCTGCAAAACTTTAGAAAACTTTGGAGGCCCAAATAAGGGGTTTACAGGCATCCTAGACCCCCTAAAGTCCAGAAAATGTTGGTGGATCAAAAACAGTGTCAGAGAGCTCCGAATGTCCCAAAAACATGTGCAACTTGAAAGGGGCATTAACCCGCATCCTAGACCACTGAAATTCCCAAAAATATTTTTGGCAATAAAAATGCATCCTACACCCCTGAAAGTTCAGAAAATGTTGGCAGCTCAAGAAAAGGCCTTAAAATGCATGTTAGGCCTTCAAAAATGTTGAAAACTTTGGAGGCCCAAAAAAGGGATTTACAGGCATCCTAGACCCCCTAAAGTCCAGAAAATGTTGGTGGATCAAAAACGGTGTCAGAGAGCTCCGAATGTCCCAAAAACATGTGCAACCTGAAAGGGGCATTAACCCACATCCTAGACCTCTGAAATTCCCAAAAATATTTTGTGCACGAAAAATTCATACTACACCCTTGAAAGTTCAGAATATGTTAGCAGCCCAAAAAAGGCATTAAAATGCATTTTAGGCCTGCAAAAATTTAGAAAACTTTGGAGGCCCAAAAAAGGGGTTTACAGGCATCCTAGACCCCCTAAAGTCCAGAAAATGTTGTTGGACCAACAATGGTGTCAGAGAGCTCTGAATGTCCCAAAAACATTTGCAGCCTGAAAGGGGCATTAACCCGCATCCTAGACCTCTGAAATTCCCAAAAATATTTTGTGCACAAAAAATGCATCCTATACCCCTGAAAGCTCAAGAATATGTTAGCAGCCCAAAGAAGGCCTTAAAATGCATCTTAGGCATACAAAAATTTAGAAAACTTTGGAGGCCCAAAAAAGGGGTTTACAGGCATCCTAGACCCCCTAAAGTCCAGAAAATGTTGTTGGACCAAAAATGGTGTCAGAGAGCTCTGAATGTCCCAAAAACATTTGCAGCCACTGAAATTCCCAAAAATATTTTTGGCACGAAAAATGCATCCTACACCCCTGAAAGTTGAGAAAATGTTGGTAACTCTAAAAAAGGCCTTAAAATGCATGTTAGGCCTTCAAAAATGTTGAAAACTTTGGAGGCCCAAAAAAGGAATTTACAGGCATCCTAGACCTCCTAAAGTCCAGAAAATGTTGTTGGATCAAAAACGGTGTCAGAGAGCTCTGAATGTCCCAAAAACATTTGCAGCTTGAAAGGGGCATTAACCCACATCCTAGACCTCTGAAATTCCCAAAAATATTTTGTGCACAAAAAATTCATACTACACCCCTGAAAGTTCAGAATATGTTAGCAGCCCAAAAAAGGCATTAAAATGCATTTTAGGCCTGCAAAAATTTAGAAAACTTTGGAGGCCCAAAAAAGGGGTTTACAGGCATCCTAGACCCCCTAAAGTCCAGAAAATGTTGTTGGACCAAAAATGGTGTCAGAGAGCTCTGAATGTCCCAGAAACATTTGCAGCCTGAAAGGGGCATTAACACGCATCCTAGACCACTGAAATTTCCCAAAATAGTTTTGCCATGAAAAATGCATGCTACACCCCTGAAAGTTCAGAAAACACCCCAGAAATGTTGCCAGGTCAAAAAAGGCCTTGAAATGCATCTTAGGCCTGCAAATATGTTGAAAACTTTGGAGACCCAAAAAAGGGGTTTACAGGCATCCTAGACCCCCTAAAGTCCAGAAAATGTTGTTGGACCAAAATTGGTGTTAGAGAGCTCCGAATGTCCCAAAAACATGTGCAACCTGAAAGGGGCATTAACCCGCATCCTAGACCACTGAAATTCCCAAAAATATTTTGGCACTGAAAATGCATCCTACACCCCTGAACGTTCATAAAATGTTGGCAGCTCAAGAAAAGGCCTTAAAATGCATGTTAGGCCTTCAAAAATGTTGAAAACTTTGGAGGCGCAAAATAGGGGTTTACAGGCATCCTATACCCCGTAAGGTCCAGAAAATGTTGTTGGACCAAAAACGGTGTCAGAGAGCTCTGAATGTCCCAAAAACATTTGCACCCTGAAAGGGGCATTAACCCGCATCCTAGACCACTGAAATTTCCAAAAATATTTTTGGCATGAAAAATGCATCCTACACCCCTGCAAGTTCAGAAAATGTTGGCAACTCTAAAAAAGGCCTTAAAATGCATGTTAGGCCTTCAAAAATGTTGAAAACTTTGGAGACCCAAAAAAGGGATTTACAGGCATCCTAGACCCCCTAAAGTCCAGAAAATGTTGTTGGATCAAAAACGGTGTCAGAGAGCTCTGAATGTCCCAAAAACATTTGCAGCTTGAAAGGGGCATTAACCCGCATCCTAGACCACTGAAATTCCCAAAAATATTTTTGCCACTAAAAATGCATCCTACACCCCTGAAAGTTCAGAAAATATTGGCAGCTCAAGAAAACGCCTTAAAATGCGTGTTAGGCCTTCAAAAATGTTGAAAACTTTGGAGGCGCAAAATAGGGGTTTACAGGCATCCTAGACTTCCTAAAGTCCAGAAAATGTTGTTGGATCAAAAACGGTGTCAGAGAGCTCTGAATGTCCCAAAAACATTTGCAGCCTGAAAGGGGCATTAACCCACATCCTAGACCTCTGAAATTCCCAAAAATATTTTGTGCACGAAAAATTCATACTACACCCCTGAAAGTTCAGAATATGTTAGCAGCCCAAAAAAGGCATTAAAATGCATTTTAGGCCTGCAAAAATGTTGAAAACTTTGGAGGCGCAAAATAGGGGTTTACAGGCATCCTAGACCCCCTAAAGTCAAGAAAATGTTGTTGGACCAAAAATGGTGTCAGAGAGCTCTGAATGTCCCAAAAACATTTGCAGCCTGAAAGGGGCATTAACACGCATCCTAGACCACTGAAATTTCCCAAAATATTTTTGCCATGAAAAATGCATGCTACACCCCTGAAAGTTCAGAAAACACCCCAGAAATGTTGCCAGGTCAAAAAAGGCCTTGAAATGCATCCTAGACCTCTGAAATTCCCAAAAAAATTTTGTGCACGAAAAATTCATACTACACCCCTGAAAGTTCAGAATATGTTAGCAGCCCAAAAAAGGCATTAAAATGCATTTTAGGCCTGCAAAAATGTTGAAAACTTTGGAGGCGCAAAATAGGGGTTTACAGGCATCCTAGACCTCCTAAAGTCCAGAAAATGTTGTTGGATCAAAAACGGTGTCAGAGAGCTCTGAATGTCCCAAAAACATTTGCAGCCTGAAAGGGGCATTAACCCACATCCTAGACCTCTGAAATTCCAAAAAATATTTTGTGCACGAAAAATTCATACTACACCCCTGAAAGTTCAGAATATGTTAGCAGCCCAAAAAAGGCATTAAAATGCATTTTAGGCCTGCAAAAATTTAGAAAACTTTGGAGGCCCAAAAAAGGGGTTTACAGGCATCCTAGACCCCCTAAAGTCCAGAAAATGTTGTTGGACCAAAAATGGTGTCAGAGAGCTCTGAATGTCCCAAAAACATTTGCAGCCTGAAAGGGGCATTAACACGCATCCTAGACCACTGAAATTTCCCAAAATATTTTTGCCATGAAAAATGCCTGCTACACCCCTGAAAGTTCAGGAAACACCCCAGAAATGTTGCCAGCTCAAAAAAGGCCTTAAGATGCATCTTAGGCCTGCAAAAATGTTGAAAACTTTGGAGGCCCAAAAAAGGGGTTTACAGGCATCCTAGACCCCCTAAAGTCCAGAAAATGTTGTTGGACCAAAATCGGTGTTAGAGAGCTCCGAATGTCCCAAAAACATGTGCAACCTGAAAGGGGCATTAACCCGCACCCTAGACCACTGAAATTCCCAAAAATATTTTGGCACTGAAAATGCATCCTACACCCCTGAACGTTCATAAAATGTTGGTAACTCTAAAAAAGGCCTTAAAATGCATGTTAGGCCTTCAAAAATGTTGAAAACTTTGGAGGCCCAAAAAAGGGATTTACAGGCATTCTAGACCCCCTAAGGTCCAGAAAATGTTGTTGGACCAAAAACGGTGTCAGAGAGCTCTGAATGTCCCAAAAACATTTGCAGTCTGAAAGGGGCATTAACCTGCATCCTAGACCTCTGAAATTCCCAAAAATATTTTTGCCATGAAAAATGCCTGCTACACCCCTGAAAGTTCAGAAAACACCCCAGAAATGTTGCCAGCTCAAAAAAGGCCTTAAAATGCATCTTAGGCCTGCAAAAATGTTGAAAACTTTGGAGGCCCAAAAAAGGGATTTACAGGCATTCTAGACCCCCTAAAGTCCAGAAAATGTTGTGGGACCAAAAATGGTGTCAGAGAGCTCTGAATGTCCCAAAAACATTTGCAGCCACTGAAATTCCCAAAAATATTTTTGGCACGAAAAATGCATCCTACAACCCTGAAAGTTGAGAAAATGTTGGCAGCTCAAGAAAAGGCCTTAAAATGCATGTTAGGCCTTCAAAAATGTTGAACACTTTGGAGGCCCAAAAAAGGGGTTCACAGGCATTCTAGACCCCCTAAGGTCCAGAAAATGTTGTTGGACCAAAAACGGTGTCAGAGAGCTCTGAATGTCCCAAAAACATTTGCAGTCTGAAAGGAGCATTAACCTGCATCCTAGACCTCTGAAATTCCCAAAAATATTTTGTGCACGAAAAATGCATCCTATACCCCTGAAACTCAGAATATGTTAGCAGCCCAAAGAAGGCCTTAAAATGCATTTTAGGCCTACAAAAATTTAGAAAACTTTGGAGGCCCAAAAAAGGGGTTTACAGGCATCCTAGACCCCCTAAAGTCCAGAAAATTTTCTGGGACCAAAAATGGTGTCAGAGAGCTCTGAATGTCCCAAAAACATTTGCAGCCACTGAAATTCCCAAAAATATTTTTGGCACGAAAAATGCATCCTACACCCCTGAAAGTTGAGAAAATGTTGGCAGCTCAAGTAAAGGCCTTAAAATGCATGTTAGGCCTTCAAAAATGTTGAAAACTTTGGAGGCCTAAAAAAGGGGTTTACAGGCATCCTAGACCCCCTAAAGTCCAGAAAATGTTGTTGGACCAAAATCGGTGTCAGAGAGCTCTGATTGTCCCCAAAACATTTGCAGCCTGAAAGGGGCATTAACCCGCATCCTAGACCACTGAAATTCCCAAAAATATTTTTGGCATGAAAAATGCATCCTACACCCCTGCAAGTTCAGAAAATGTTGGTAACTCTAAAAAAGGCCTTAAAATGCATGTTAGGCCTTCAAAAATGTTGAAAACTTTGGAGGCCCAAAAAAGGGATTTACAGGCATCCTAGACCTCCTAAAGTCCAGAAAATGTTGTTGGATCAAAAACGGTGTCAGAGAGCTCTGAATGTCCCAAAAACATTTGCAGCCTGAAAGGGGCATTAACCCACATCCTAGACCTCTGAAATTCCAAAAAATATTTTGTGCACGAAAAATTCATACTACACCCCTGAAAGGTCAGAATATGTTAGCAGCCCAAAAAAGGCATTAAAATGCATTTAAGGCCTGCAAAAATTTAGAAAACTTTGGAGGCCCAAAAAAGGGGTTTACAGGCATCCTAGACCCCCTAAAGTCCAGAAAATGTTGTTGGACCAAAATCGGTGTCAGAGAGCTCCGAATGTCCCAAAAACATGTGCAACCTGAAAGGGGCATTAACCCGCATCCTAGACCACTGAAATTTCCAAAAATATTTTTGGCATGAAAAATGCATCCTACACCCCTGCAAGTTCAGAAAATGTTGGCAACTCTAAAAAAAGGCCTTAAAATGCATGTTAGGCCTTCAAAAATGTTGAAAACTTTGGAGACCCAAAAAAGGGATTTACAGGCATCCTAGACCCCCTAAAGTCCAGAAAATGTTGTTGGATCAAAAACGGTGTCAGAGAGCTCTGAATGTCCCAAAAACATTTGCAGCTTGAAAGGGGCATTAACCCGCATCCTAGACCACTGAAATTCCCAAAAATATTTTTGCCACTAAAAATGCATCCTACACCCCTGAAAGTTCAGAAAATATTGGCAGCTCAAGAAAACGCCTTAAAATGCATGTTAGGCCTTCAAAAATGTTGAAAACTTTGGAGGCCCAAAAAAGGGGTTTACAGGCATCCTAGACCCCCTAAAGTCCAGAAAATGTTGTTGGACCAAAAACGGTGTCAGAGAGCTCTGAATGTCCCAAAAACATTTGCACCCTGAAAGGGGCATTAACCCGCATCCTAGACCACTGAAATTTCCAAAAATATTTTTGGCATGAAAAATGCATCCTACACCCCTGCAAGTTCAGAAAATGTTGGTAACTCTAAAAAAGGCCTTAAAATGCATGTTAGGCCTTCAAAAATGTTGAAAACTTTGGAGGCCCAAAAAAGGGATTCACAGGCATCCTAGACCTCCTAAAGTCCAGAAAATGTTGTTGGATCAAAAACGGTGTCAGAGAGCTCTGAATGTCCCAAAAACATTTGCAGCCTGAAAGGGGCATTAACCCACATCCTAGACCTCTGAAATTCCCAAAAATATTTTGTGCACGAAAAATTCATACTACACCCCTGAAAGTTCAGAATATGTTAGCAGCCCAAAAAAGGCATTAAAATGCATTTTAGGTTTGCAAAAATTTAGAAAACTTTGGAGGCCCAAAAAAGGGGTTTACAGGCATCCTAGACCCCCTAAAGTCCAGAAAATGTTGTTGGACCAAAAATGGTGTCAGAGAGCTCTGAATGTCCCAAAAACATTTGCAGCCTGAAAGGGGCATTAACACGCATCCTAGACCACTGAAATTTCCCAAAATATTTTTGCCATGAAAAATGCCTGCTACACCCCTGAAAGTTCAGGAAACACCCCAGAAATGTTGCCAGCTCAAAAAAGGCCTTAAGATGCATCTTAGGCCTGCAAAAATGTTGAAAACTTTGGAGGCCCAAAAAAGGGGTTTACAGGCATCCTAGACCCCCTAAAGTCCAGAAAATGTTGTTGGACCAAAATCGGTGTTAGAGAGCTCTGAATGTCCCAAAAACATGTGCAACCTGAAAGGGGCATTAACCCGCACCCTAGACCACTGAAATTCCCAAAAATATTTTGGCACTGAAAATGCATCCTACACCCCTGAACGTTCATAAAATGTTGGTAACTCTAAAAAAGGCCTTAAAATGCATGTTAGGCCTTCAAAAATGTTGAAAACTTTGGAGGCCCAAAAAAGGGATTTACAGGCATTCTAGACCCCCTAAGGTCCAGAAAATGTTGTTGGTCCAAAAACGGTGTCAGAGAGCTCTGAATGTCCCAAAAACATTTGCAGTCTGAAAGGGGCATTAACCTGCATCCTAGACCTCTGAAATTCCCAAAAATATTTTTGCCATGAAAAATGCCTGCTACACCCCTGAAAGTTCAGAAAACACCCCAGAAATGTTGCCAGCTCAAAAAAGGCCTTAAAATGCATCTTAGGCCTGCAAAAATGTTGAAAACTTTGGAGGCCCAAAAAAGGGATTTACAGGCATTCTAGACCCCCTAAAGTCCAGAAAATGTTGTGGGACCAAAAATGGTGTCAGAGAGCTCTGAATGTCCCAAAAACATTTGCAGCCACTGAAATTCCCAAAAATATTTTTGGCACGAAAAATGCATCCTACAACCCTGAAAGTTGAGAAAATGTTGGCAGCTCAAGAAAAGGCCTTAAAATGCATGTTAGGCCTTCAAAAATGTTGAACACTTTGGAGGCCCAAAAAAGGGGTTCACAGGCATTCTAGACCCCCTAAGGTCCAGAAAATGTTGTTGGACCAAAAACGGTGTCAGAGAGCTCTGAATGTCCCAAAAACATTTGCAGTCTGAAAGGAGCATTAACCTGCATCCTAGACCTCTGAAATTCCCAAAAATATTTTGTGCACGAAAAATGCATCCTATACCCCTGAAACTCAGAATATGTTAGCAGCCCAAAGAAGGCCTTAAAATGCATTTTAGGCCTACAAAAATTTAGAAAACTTTGGAGGCCCAAAAAAGGGGTTTACAGGCATCCTAGACCCCCTAAAGTCCAGAAAATTTATTGGGACCAAAAATGGTGTCAGAGAGCTCTGAATGTCCCAAAAACATTTGCAGCCACTGAAATTCCCAAAAATATTTTTGGCACGAAAAATGCATCCTACACCCCTGAAAGTTGAGAAAATGTTGGCAGCTCAAGTAAAGGCCTTAAAATGCATGTTAGGCCTTCAAAAATGTTGAAAACTTTGGAGGCCTAAAAAAGGGGTTTACAGGCATCCTAGACCCCCTAAAGTCCAGAAAATGTTGTTGGACCAAAATCGGTGTCAGAGAGCTCTGATTGTCCCCAAAACATTTGCAGCCTGAAAGGGGCATTAACCCGCATCCTAGACCACTGAAATTCCCAAAAATATTTTTGGCATGAAAAATGCATCCTACACCCCTGCAAGTTCAGAAAATGTTGGTAACTCTAAAAAAGGCCTTAAAATGCATGTTAGGCCTTCAAAAATGTTGAAAACTTTGGAGGCCCAAAAAAGGGATTTACAGGCATCCTAGACCTCCTAAAGTCCAGAAAATGTTGTTGGATCAAAAACGGTGTCAGAGAGCTCTGAATGTCCCAAAAACATTTGCAGCCTGAAAGGGGCATTAACCCACATCCTAGACCTCTGAAATTCCAAAAAATATTTTGTGCACGAAAAATTCATACTACACCCCTGAAAGGTCATAATATGTTAGCAGCCCAAAAAAGGCATTAAAATGCATTTAAGGCCTGCAAAAATTTAGAAAACTTTGGAGGCCCAAAAAAGGGGTTTACAGGCATCCTAGACCCCCTAAAGTCCAGAAAATGTTGTTGGACCAAAATCGGTGTCAGAGAGCTCCGAATGTCCCAAAAACATGTGCAACCTGAAAGGGGCATTAACCCGCATCCTAGACCACTGAAATTCCCAAAAATATTTTGGCACTAAAAATGCATCCTACACCCCTGAACGTTCATAAAATGTTGGCAGCTCAAGAAAAGGCCTTAAAATGCATGTTAGGCCTTCAAAAATGTTGAACACTTTGGAGGCGCAATATAGGGGTTTACAGGCATCCTAGACCTCCTAAAGTCCAGAAAATGTTGTTGGATCAAAAACGGTGTCAGAGAGCTCTGAATGTCCCAAAAACATTTGCAGCCTGAAAGGGGCATTAACCGGCATCCTAGACCTCTGAAATTCCCAAAAATATTTTGTGCACGAAAAATGTATACTACCCCTAAAAGTTCAGAATATGTTAGAAGCCCAAAAAATGCATTCAAATGCATTTTATGCCTGCAAAACTTTAGAAAACTTTGGAGGCCCAAATAAGGGGTTTACAGGCATCCTAGACCCCCTAAAGTCCAGAAAATGTTGGTGGATCAAAAACAGTGTCAGAGAGCTCCGAATGTCCCAAAAACATGTGCAACTTGAAAGGGGCATTAACCCGCATCCTAGACCACTGAAATTCCCAAAAATATTTTTGGCAATAAAAATGCATCCTACACCCCTGAAAGTTCAGAAAATGTTGGCAGCTCAAGAAAAGGCCTTAAAATGCATGTTAGGCCTTCAAAAATGTTGAAAACTTTGGAGGCCCAAAAAAGGGATTTACAGGCATCCTAGACCCCCTAAAGTCCAGAAAATGTTGGTGGATCAAAAACGGTGTCAGAGAGCTCCGAATGTCCCAAAAACATGTGCAACCTGAAAGGGGCATTAACCCACATCCTAGACCTCTGAAATTCCCAAAAATATTTTGTGCACGAAAAATTCATACTACACCCTTGAAAGTTCAGAATATGTTAGCAGCCCAAAAAAGGCATTAAAATGCATTTTAGGCCTGCAAAAATTTAGAAAACTTTGGAGGCCCAAAAAAGGGGTTTACAGGCATCCTAGACCCCCTAAAGTCCAGAAAATGTTGTTGGACCAACAATGGTGTCAGAGAGCTCTGAATGTCCCAAAAACATTTGCAGCCTGAAAGGGGCATTAACCCGCATCCTAGACCTCTGAAATTCCCAAAAATATTTTGTGCACAAAAAATGCATCCTATACCCCTGAAAGCTCAAGAATATGTTAGCAGCCCAAAGAAGGCCTTAAAATGCATCTTAGGCATACAAAAATTTAGAAAACTTTGGAGGCCCAAAAAAGGGGTTTACAGGCATCCTAGACCCCCTAAAGTCCAGAAAATGTTGTTGGACCAAAAATGGTGTCAGAGAGCTCTGAATGTCCCAAAAACATTTGCAGCCACTGAAATTCCCAAAAATATTTTTGGCACGAAAAATGCATCCTACACCCCTGAAAGTTGAGAAAATGTTGGTAACTCTAAAAAAGGCCTTAAAATGCATGTTAGGCCTTCAAAAATGTTGAAAACTTTGGAGGCCCAAAAAAGGAATTTACAGGCATCCTAGACCTCCTAAAGTCCAGAAAATGTTGTTGGATCAAAAACGGTGTCAGAGAGCTCTGAATGTCCCAAAAACATTTGCAGCTTGAAAGGGGCATTAACCCACATCCTAGACCTCTGAAATTCCCAAAAATATTTTGTGCACAAAAAATTCATACTACACCCCTGAAAGTTCAGAATATGTTAGCAGCCCAAAAAAGGCATTAAAATGCATTTTAGGCCTGCAAAAATTTAGAAAACTTTGGAGGCCCAAAAAAGGGGTTTACAGGCATCCTAGACCCCCTAAAGTCCAGAAAATGTTGTTGGACCAAAAATGGTGTCAGAGAGCTCTGAATGTCCCAGAAACATTTGCAGCCTGAAAGGGGCATTAACACGCATCCTAGACCACTGAAATTTCCCAAAATAGTTTTGCCATGAAAAATGCATGCTACACCCCTGAAAGTTCAGAAAACACCCCAGAAATGTTGCCAGGTCAAAAAAGGCCTTGAAATGCATCTTAGGCCTGCAAATATGTTGAAAACTTTGGAGACCCAAAAAAGGGGTTTACAGGCATCCTAGACCCCCTAAAGTCCAGAAAATGTTGTTGGACCAAAATTGGTGTTAGAGAGCTCCGAATGTCCCAAAAACATGTGCAACCTGAAAGGGGCATTAACCCGCATCCTAGACCACTGAAATTCCCAAAAATATTTTGGCACTGAAAATGCATCCTACACCCCTGAACGTTCATAAAATGTTGGCAGCTCAAGAAAAGGCCTTAAAATGCATGTTAGGCCTTCAAAAATGTTGAAAACTTTGGAGGCGCAAAATAGGGGTTTACAGGCATCCTAGACCCCGTAAGGTCCAGAAAATGTTGTTGGACCAAAAACGGTGTCAGAGAGCTCTGAATGTCCCAAAAACATTTGCACCCTGAAAGGGGCATTAACCCGCATCCTAGACCACTGAAATTTCCAAAAATATTTTTGGCATGAAAAATGCATCCTACACCCCTGCAAGTTCAGAAAATGTTGGCAACTCTAAAAAAGGCCTTAAAATGCATGTTAGGCCTTCAAAAATGTTGAAAACTTTGGAGACCCAAAAAAGGGATTTACAGGCATCCTAGACCCCCTAAAGTCCAGAAAATGTTGTTGGATCAAAAACGGTGTCAGAGAGCTCTGAATGTCCCAAAAACATTTGCAGCTTGAAAGGGGCATTAACCCGCATCCTAGACCACTGAAATTCCCAAAAATATTTTTGCCACTAAAAATGCATCCTACACCCCTGAAAGTTCAGAAAATATTGGCAGCTCAAGAAAACGCCTTAAAATGCGTGTTAGGCCTTCAAAAATGTTGAAAACTTTGGAGGCGCAAAATAGGGGTTTACAGGCATCCTACACTTCCTAAAGTCCAGAAAATGTTGTTGGATCAAAAACGGTGTCAGAGAGCTCTGAATGTCCCAAAAACATTTGCAGCCTGAAAGGGGCATTAACCCACATCCTAGACCTCTGAAATTCCCAAAAATATTTTGTGCACGAAAAATTCATACTACACCCCTGAAAGTTCAGAATATGTTAGCAGCCCAAAAAAGGCATTAAAATGCATTTTAGGCCTGCAAAAATGTTGAAAACTTTGGAGGCGCAAAATAGGGGTTTACAGGCATCCTAGACCCCCTAAAGTCAAGAAAATGTTGTTGGACCAAAAATGGTGTCAGAGAGCTCTGAATGTCCCAAAAACATTTGCAGCCTGAAAGGGGCATTAACACGCATCCTAGACCACTGAAATTTCCCAAAATATTTTTGCCATGAAAAATGCATGCTACACCCCTGAAAGTTCAGAAAACACCCCAGAAATGTTGCCAGGTCAAAAAAGGCCTTGAAATGCATCCTAGACCTCTGAAATTCCCAAAAAAATTTTGTGCACGAAAAATTCATACTACACCCCTGAAAGTTCAGAATATGTTAGCAGCCCAAAAAAGGCATTAAAATGCATTTTAGGCCTGCAAAAATGTTGAAAACTTTGGAGGCGCAAAATAGGGGTTTACAGGCATCCTAGACCTCCTAAAGTCCAGAAAATGTTGTTGGATCAAAAACGGTGTCAGAGAGCTCTGAATGTCCCAAAAACATTTGCAGCCTGAAAGGGTCATTAACCCGCATCCTAGACCTCTAAAATTCCCAAAAATATTTTGTGCACGAAAAATTCATACTACACCCCTGAAAGTTCAGAATATGTTAGCAGCCCAAAGAAGGCCTTAAAATGCATTTTAGGCCTACAAAAATTTAGAAAACTTTGGAGGCCCAAAAAAGGCGTTTACGGGCATCCTAGACCCCCTAAAGTCCAGAAAATGTTGTGGGACCAAAAATAGTGTCAGAGAGCTCTGAATGTCCCAAAAACATTTGCAGCCTGAAAGGGGCATTAACCCGCATCCTAGACTTCTGTAATTCCCAAAAATATTTTGTGCACGAAAAATGTATCCTATACCCCTGAAACTCAGAATATGTTAGCAGCCCAAAGAAGGCCTTAAAATGCATTTTATGCCTACAAAAATTTAGAAAACTTTGGAGGCCCAAAAAAAGGCGTTTACAGGCATCCTAGACCCCCTAAAGTCCAGAAAATGTTGTTGGACCAAAAATGGTGTCAGAGAGCTCCGAATGTCCCAAAAACATGTGCAACCTGAAAGGGGCATTAACCCACATCCTAGACCACTGAAATTCCCAGAAATATTTTTGGCAATAAAAATGCATCCTACACCCCTGAAAGTTCAGAAAATGTTGGCAGCTCAAGAAAAGGCCTTAAAATGCATGTTAGGCCTTCAAAAATGTTGAAAACTTTGGAGGCGCAAAATAGGGGTTTACAGGCATCCTAGACCTCCTAAAGTCCAGAAAATGTTGTTGGATCAAAAACGATGTCAGAAAGCTCTGAATGTCCCAAAAACATGTGCAGCCTGAAAGGGGCATTAACCCGCATCCTAGAACTCTGAAATTCCCAAAAATATTTTGTGCACGAAAAATGCATCCTATACCCCTGAAACTCAGAATATGTTAGCAGCCCAAAGAAGGCCTTAAAATGCATTTTAGGCCTACAAAAATTTAGAAAACTTTGGAGGCCCAAAAAAGGGGTTTACAGGCATCCTAGACCCCCTAAAGTCCAGAAAATGTTGTGGGACCAAAAATGGTGTCAGAGAGCTCTGAATGTCCCAAAAACATTTGCAGCCACTGAAATTCCCAAAAATATTTTTGGCACGAAAAATGCATCCTACACCCCTGAAAGTTGAGAAAATGTTGGCAGCTCAAGAAAAGGCCTTAAAACGCATGTTAGGCCTTCAAAAATGTTGAAAACTTTGGAGGCCCAAAAAAGGGGTTTACAGGCATCCTAGACCCCCTAAAGTCCAGAAAATGTTGTTGGACCAAAATCGGTGTCAGAGAGCTCTGATTGTCCCCAAAACATTTGCAGCCTGAAAGGGGCATTAACCCGCATCCTAGACCACTGAAATTCCCAAAAATATTTTTGGCATGAAAAATGCATCCTACACCCCTGCAAGTTCAGAAAATGTTGGCAGCTCAAGAAAAGGCCTTAAAATGCATTTTAGGCCTATACAAATTTAGAAAACTTTGGAGGCCCAAAAAAGGGGTTTACAGGCATCCTAGACCCCCTAAAGTCCAGAAAATATTGCTGTAACAAAAATGGTGTCAGAGAGCTCTGAATGTCCCAAAAACATTTGCAGCCTGAAAGGGGCATTAACCCGCATCCTAGACCTCTGAAATTCCCAAAAATATTTTTGGCACGAAAAATGCATCCTACACCCCTGAAAGTTGAGAAAATGTTGGCAGCTCAAGTAAAGGCCTTAAAATGCATGTTAGGCCTTCAAAAATGTTGAAAACTTTGGAGGCACAAAATAGGGGTTTACAGGCATCCTAGACCCCCTAAAGTCCAGAAAATGTTGTTGGACCAAAAAGGGTGTCAGAGAGCTCTGAATGTCCCAAAAACATTTGCAGCCACTGAAATTCCCAAAAATATTTTTGGCACGAAAAATGCATCCTACACCCCTGAAAGTTCAGAAAATGTTGGCAGCTCAAGAAAAGGCCTTAAAATGCATGTTAGGCCTTCAAAAATGTTGAAAACTTTGGAGGCACAAAATAGGGGTTTACAGGCATCCTAGACCTCCTAAAGTCCAGAAAATGTTGTTGTATCAAAAACGGTGTCAGAGAGCTCTGAATGTCCCAAAAACATTTGCAGCCTGAAAGGGGCATTAACACGCATCCTAGACCACTGAAATTTCCCAAAATATTTTTGGCATGAAAAATGCATCCTACACCCCTGCAAGTTCAGAAAATGTTGGTAACTCTAAAAAAGGCCTTAAAATGCATGTTAGGCCTTCAAAAATGTTGAAAACTTTGGAGGCCCAAAAATAGGGTTTACAGGCATCCTAGACCTCCTAAAGTCCAGAAAATGTTGTTGGATCAAAAACGGTGTCAGAGAGCTTTGAATGTCCCAAAAACATTTGCAGCCTGAAAGGGGCATTAACCCACATCCTAGACCTCTGAAATTCCAAAAAATATTTTGTGCACGAAAAATTCATACTACACCCCTGAAAGTTCAGAATATGTTAGCAGCCCAAAAAAGGCATTAAAATGCATTTTAGGCCTGCAAAAATTTAGAAAACTTTGGAGGCCCAAAAAAGGGGTTTACAGGCATCCTAGACCCCCTAAAGTCCAGAAAATGTTGTTGGATCAAAAACGGTGTCAGAGAGCTCTGAATGTCCCAAAAACATTTGCAGCCTGAAAGGGGCATTAACCCGCATCCTAGACCACTGAAATTCCCAAAAATATTTTTGCCACTAAAAATGCATCCTACACCCCTGAAAGTTCAGAAAATGTTGGCAGCTCAAGAAAACGCCTTAAAATGCATGTTAGGCCTGCAAAAATTTAGAAAACTTTGGAGGCCCAAAAAAGGGGTTTACAGGCATCCTAGACCCCCTAAAGTCCAGAAAATGTTGTTGGACCAAAAATGGTGTCAGAGAGCTCTGAATGTCCCAAAAACATTTGCAGCCACTGAAATTCCCAAAAATATTTTTGGCACGAAAAATGCATCCTACACCCCTGAAAGTTGAGAAAATGTTGGCAGCTCAAGAAAAGGCCTTAAAATGCATGTTAGGCCTTCAAAAATGTTGAAAACTTTGGAGGCCCAAAAAAGGGGTTTACAGGCATTCTAGACCCCGTAAGGTCCAGAAAATGTTGTTGGACCAAAAACGGTGTCAGAGAACTCTGAATGTCCCAAAAACATGTGCAGCCTGAAAGGGGCATTAACCCGCATCCTAGACCACTGAAATTTCCCAAAATATTTTTCCCATGAAAAAAGCATGCTACACCCCTGAAAGTTCAGAAAACACCACAGAAATGTTGCCAGCTCAAAAAAGGCCTTAAAATGCATCTTAGGCCTGCAAAAATGTTGAAAACTTTGGAGACCCAAAAAAGGGGTTTACAGGCATCCTAGACCCCCTAAAGTCCAGAAAATGTTGTTGGACCAAAATCGGTGTCAGAGAGCTCTGAAAGGGGCATTAACCCGCATCCTAGACCACGGAAATTCCCAAAAATATTTTTGGCACGAAAAATGCATCCTACACCCCTGAAAGGTCAGAAAATGTTGGCAGCTCAAGAAAAGGCCTTAAAACACATCTTAGGCCTGCAAAAATATTGAAAACTTTGGAGACCCAAAAAAGGGGTTCACAGGCATCCTAGACCCCCTAAAGTCCAGAAAATGTTGTTGGACCAAAAATGGTGTCAGAGAGCTCTGAATGTCCCAAAAACATTTGCAGCCTGAAAGGGGCATTAACCCGCATCCCAGACCTCTGAAATTCCCAAAAATATTTTGTGCACGAAAAATTCATACTACACCCCTGAAAGTTCCAAATATGTTAGCAGCCCAAAAAGGCATTAAAATCCATTTTAGGCCTGCAAAAATTTAGAAAACTTTGGAGGCCCAAAAAAGGGGTTTACAGGCATCCTAGACCCCCTAAAGTCCAGAAAATGTTGTTGGACCAAAAATGGTGTCAGAGATCTCTGAATGTCCCAAAAACATTTGCAGCCTGAAAGGGGCATTAACCCGCATCCTAGACCTCTGAAATTCCCAAAAATATTTTGTGCACGAAAAATGCATCCTTTATCCCTGAAAGCTCAGAATATGTTAGCAGCCCAAAGAAGGCCTTAAAATGCATTTTAGGCATACAAAAATGTTGAAAACTTTGGAGACCCAAAAAAGGGGTTTACAGGCATCCTAGACCCCCTAAAGTCCAGAAAATGTTGTTGGACCAAAATCGGTGTCAGAGAGCTCCGAATGTCCCAAAAACATGTGCAACCTGAAAGGGGCATTAACCCGCATCCTAGACCACTGAAATTCCCAAAAATATTTTGGCACTAAAAATGCATCCTACACCCCTGAACGTTCATAAAATGTTGGCAGCTCAAGAAAAGGCCTTAAAATGCATGTTAGGCCTTCAAAAATGTTGAAAACTTTGGAGGCGCAAAATAGGGGTTTACAGGCATCCTAGACCTCCTAAAGTCCAGAAAATGTTGTTGGATCAAAAACGATGTCAGAAAGCTCTGAATGTCCCAAAAACATGTGCAGCCTGAAAGGGGCATTAACCCGCATCCTAGAACTCTGAAATTCCCAAAAATATTTTGTGCACGAAAAATGCATCCTATACCCCTGAAACTCAGAATATGTTAGCAGCCCAAAGAAGGCCTTAAAATGCATTTTAGGCCTACAAAAATTTAGAAAACTTTGGAGGCCCAAAAAAGGGGTTTACAGGCATCCTAGACCCCCTAAAGTCCAGAAAATGTTGTGGGACCAAAAATGGTGTCAGAGAGCTCTGAATGTCCCAAAAACATTTGCAGCCACTGAAATTCCCAAAAATATTTTTGGCACGAAAAATGCATCCTACACCCCTGAAAGTTGAGAAAATGTTGGCAGCTCAAGAAAAGGCCTTAAAACGCATGTTAGGCCTTCAAAAATGTTGAAAACTTTGGAGGCCCAAAAAAGGGGTTTACAGGCATCCTAGACCCCCTAAAGTCCAGAAAATGTTGTTGGACCAAAATCGGTGTCAGAGAGCTCTGATTGTCCCCAAAACATTTGCAGCCTGAAAGGGGCATTAACCCGCATCCTAGACCACTGAAATTCCCAAAAATATTTTTGGCATGAAAAATGCATCCTACACCCCTGCAAGTTCAGAAAATGTTGGCAGCTCAAGAAAAGGCCTTAAAATGCATTTTAGGCCTATACAAATTTAGAAAACTTTGGAGGCCCAAAAAAGGGGTTTACAGGCATCCTAGACCCCCTAAAGTCCAGAAAATATTGCTGTAACAAAAATGGTGTCAGAGAGCTCTGAATGTCCCAAAAACATTTGCAGCCTGAAAGGGGCATTAACCCGCATCCTAGACCTCTGAAATTCCCAAAAATATTTTTGGCACGAAAAATGCATCCTACACCCCTGAAAGTTGAGAAAATGTTGGCAGCTCAAGTAAAGGCCTTAAAATGCATGTTAGGCCTTCAAAAATGTTGAAAACTTTGGAGGCACAAAATAGGGGTTTACAGGCATCCTAGACCCCCTAAAGTCCAGAAAATGTTGTTGGACCAAAAAGGGTGTCAGAGAGCTCTGAATGTCCCAAAAACATTTGCAGCCACTGAAATTCCCAAAAATATTTTTGGCACGAAAAATGCATCCTACACCCCTGAAAGTTCAGAAAATGTTGGCAGCTCAAGAAAAGGCCTTAAAATGCATGTTAGGCCTTCAAAAATGTTGAAAACTTTGGAGGCACAAAATAGGGGTTTACAGGCATCCTAGACCTCCTAAAGTCCAGAAAATGTTGTTGTATCAAAAACGGTGTCAGAGAGCTCTGAATGTCCCAAAAACATTTGCAGCCTGAAAGGGGCATTAACACGCATCCTAGACCACTGAAATTTCCCAAAATATTTTTGGCATGAAAAATGCATCCTACACCCCTGCAAGTTCAGAAAATGTTGGTAACTCTAAAAAAGGCCTTAAAATGCATGTTAGGCCTTCAAAAATGTTGAAAACTTTGGAGGCCCAAAAATAGGGTTTACAGGCATCCTAGACCTCCTAAAGTCCAGAAAATGTTGTTGGATCAAAAACGGTGTCAGAGAGCTTTGAATGTCCCAAAAACATTTGCAGCCTGAAAGGGGCATTAACCCACATCCTAGACCTCTGAAATTCCAAAAAATATTTTGTGCACGAAAAATTCATACTACACCCCTGAAAGTTCAGAATATGTTAGCAGCCCAAAAAAGGCATTAAAATGCATTTTAGGCCTGCAAAAATTTAGAAAACTTTGGAGGCCCAAAAAAGGGGTTTACAGGCATCCTAGACCCCGTAAAGTCCAGAAAATGTTGTTGGATCAAAAACGGTGTCAGAGAGCTCTGAATGTCCCAAAAACATTTGCAGCCTGAAAGGGGCATTAACCCGCATCCTAGACCACTGAAATTCCCAAAAATATTTTTGCCACTAAAAATGCATCCTACACCCCTGAAAGTTCAGAAAATGTTGGCAGCTCAAGAAAACGCCTTAAAATGCATGTTAGGCCTGCAAAAATTTAGAAAACTTTGGAGGCCCAAAAAAGGGGTTTACAGGCATCCTAGACCCCCTAAAGTCCAGAAAATGTTGTTGGACCAAAAATGGTGTCAGAGAGCTCTGAATGTCCCAAAAACATTTGCAGCCACTGAAATTCCCAAAAATATTTTTGGCACGAAAAATGCATCCTACACCCCTGAAAGTTGAGAAAATGTTGGCAGCTCAAGAAAAGGCCTTAAAATGCATGTTAGGCCTTCAAAAATGTTGAAAACTTTGGAGGCCCAAAAAAGGGGTTTACAGGCATTCTAGACCCCGTAAGGTCCAGAAAATGTTGTTGGACCAAAAACGGTGTCAGAGAACTCTGAATGTCCCAAAAACATGTGCAGCCTGAAAGGGGCATTAACCCGCATCCTAGACCACTGAAATTTCCCAAAATATTTTTCCCATGAAAAAAGCATGCTACACCCCTGAAAGTTCAGAAAACACCACAGAAATGTTGCCAGCTCAAAAAAGGCCTTAAAATGCATCTTAGGCCTGCAAAAATGTTGAAAACTTTGGAGACCCAAAAAAGGGGTTTACAGGCATCCTAGACCCCCTAAAGTCCAGAAAATGTTGTTGGACCAAAATCGGTGTCAGAGAGCTCTGAAAGGGGCATTAACCCGCATCCTAGACCACGGAAATTCCCAAAAATATTTTTGGCACGAAAAATGCATCCTACACCCCTGAAAGGTCAGAAAATGTTGGCAGCTCAAGAAAAGGCCTTAAAACACATCTTAGGCCTGCAAAAATATTGAAAACTTTGGAGACCCAAAAAAGGGGTTCACAGGCATCCTAGACCCCCTAAAGTCCAGAAAATGTTGTTGGACCAAAAATGGTGTCAGAGAGCTCTGAATGTCCCAAAAACATTTGCAGCCTGAAAGGGGCATTAACCCGCATCCCAGACCTCTGAAATTCCCAAAAATATTTTGTGCACGAAAAATTCATACTACACCCCTGAAAGTTCCAAATATGTTAGCAGCCCAAAAAGGCATTAAAATCCATTTTAGGCCTGCAAAAATTTAGAAAACTTTGGAGGCCCAAAAAAGGGGTTTACAGGCATCCTAGACCCCCTAAAGTCCAGAAAATGTTGTTGGACCAAAAATGGTGTCAGAGATCTCTGAATGTCCCAAAAACATTTGCAGCCTGAAAGGGGCATTAACCCGCATCCTAGACCTCTGAAATTCCCAAAAATATTTTGTGCACGAAAAATGCATCCTTTATCCCTGAAAGCTCAGAATATGTTAGCAGCCCAAAGAAGGCCTTAAAATGCATTTTAGGCATACAAAAATGTTGAAAACTTTGGAGACCCAAAAAAGGGGTTTACAGGCATCCTAGACCCCCTAAAGTCCAGAAAATGTTGTTGGACCAAAATCGGTGTCAGAGAGCTCCGAATGTCCCAAAAACATGTGCAACCTGAAAGGGGCATTAACCCGCATCCTAGACCACTGAAATTCCCAAAAATATTTTGGCACTAAAAATGCATCCTACACCCCTGAACGTTCATAAAATGTTGGCAGCTCAAGAAAAGGCCTTAAAATGCATGTTAGGCCTGCAAAAATGTTGAAAACTTTGGAGGCGCAAAATAGGGGTTTACAGGCATCCTAGACCTCCTAAAGTCCAGAAAATGTTGTTGGATCAAAAACGGTGTCAGAGAGCTCTGAATGTCCCAAAAACATTTGCATCCTGAAAGGGGCATTAACCCGCATCCTAGACCTCTAAAATTCCCAAAAATATTTTGTGCACGAAAAATTCATACTACACCCCTGAAAGTTCAGAATATGTTAGCAGCCCAAAAAAGGCATTAAAATGCATTTTAGGCCTGCAAAAATTTAGAAAACTTTGGAGGCCCAAAAAAGGGGTTTACAGGCATCCTAGACCCCCTAAAGTCCAGAAAATGTTGTTGGACCAAAAATGGTGTCAGAGAGCTCTGAATGTCCCAAAAATATTTGCAGCCTGAAAGCGGCATTAACCCGCATCCTAGACCTCTGAAATTCCCAAAAATATTTTGTGCACGAAAAATTCATACTACACCCCTGAAAGTTCAGAATATGTTAGCAGCCCAAAGAAGGCCTCAAAATGCATTTTAGGCCTACAAAAATTTAGAAAACTTTGGAGGCCCAAAAAAGGCGTTTACAGGCATCCTAGACCCCCTAAAGTCCAGAAAATGTTGTGGGACCAAAAATGGTGTCAGAGAGCTCTGAATGTCCCAAAAACATTTGCAGCCTGAAAGGGGCATTAACCGGCATCCTAGACCTCTGAAATTCCCAAAAATATTTTGTGCACGAAAAATGTATACTACCCCTAAAAGTTCAGAATATGTTAGAAGCCCAAAAAATGCATTCAAATGCATTTTAGGCCTGCAAAAATTTAGAAAACTTTGGAGGCCCAAAAAAGGGGGTTACAGGCATCCTAGACCCCCTAAAGTCCAGAAAATGTAGGTGGATCAAAAAACGGTGTCAGAGAGCTCCGAATGTCCCAAAAACATGTGCAACCTGAAAGGGGCATTAACCCGCATCCTAGACCACTGAAATTCCCAAAAATATTTTTGGCAATAAAAATGCATCCTACACCCCTGAAAGTTCAGAAAATGTTGGCAGCTCAAGAAAAGGCCTTAAAATGCATGTTAGGCCTTCAAAAATGTTGAAAACTTTGGAGGCACAAAATAGGGGTTTACAGGCATCCTAGAACTCCTAAAGTCCAGAAAATGTTGTTGGATCAAAAACGGTGTCAGAGAGCTCTGAATGTCCCAAAAACATTTGCAGCCTGAAAGGGGCATTAACCCACATCCTAGACCTCTGAAATTCCCAAAAATATTTTGTGCACGAAAAATTCATACTACACCCTTGAAAGTTCAGAATATGTTAGCAGCCCAAAAAAGGCATTAAAATGCATTTTAGGCCTGCAAAAATTTAGAAAACTTTGGATGCCCAAAAAAGGGGTTTACAGGCATCCTAGACCCCCTAAAGTCCAGAAAATGTTGTTGGACCAAAAATGGTGTAGAGAGCTCTGAATGTCCCAAAAACATTTGCAGCCTGAAAGGGGCATTAACCCGCATCCTAGACCTCTGAAATTCCCAAAAATATTTTGTGCACAAAAAATGCATCCTATACCCCTGAAAGCTCAAGAATATGTTAGCAGCCCAAAGAAGGCCTTAAAATGCATTTTAGGCCTACAAAAATTTAGAAAACTTTGGAGCCCAAAAAAGGGGTTTACAGGCATCCTAGACCCCCTAAAGTCCAGAAAATGTTGTTGGACCAAAAATGGTGTCAGAGAGCTCTGAATGTCCCAAAAACATTTGCAGCCACTGAAATTCCCAAAAATATTTTTGGCACGAAAAATGCATCCTACACCCCTAAAAGTTCAGAATATGTTAGAAGCCCAAAAAATGCATTCAAATGCATTTTAGGCCTGCAAAAATTTAGAAAACTTTGGAGCCCAAAAAAGGGGTTTACAGGCATCCTAGACCCCCTAAAGTCCAGAAAATGTTGTTGGACCAAAAATGGTGTAGAGAGCTCTGAATGTCCCAAAAACATTTGCAACCTGAAAGGGGCATTAACCCGCATCCTAGACCACTGAAATTCCCAAAAATATTTTTGGCAATAAAAATGCATCCTACACCCCTGAAAGTTCAGAAAATGTTGGCAGCTCAAGAAAAGGCCTTAAAATGCATGTTAGGCCTTCAAAAATGTTGAAAACTTTGGAGGCACAAAATAGGGGTTTACAGGCATCCTAGACCTCCTAAAGTCCAGAAAATGTTGTTGTATCAAAAACGGTGTCAGAGAGCTCTGAATGTCCCAAAAACATTTGCAGCCTGAAAGGGGCATTAACACGCATCCTAGACCTCTGAAATTCCTAATAATATTTTGTGCACGAAAAATGCATCCTATACCCCTGAAACTCAGAATATGTTAGCAGCCCAAAGAAGGCCTTAAAATGCATCTTAGGCCTGCAAAAATGTTGAAAACTTTGGAGGCCCAAAAAAGGGATTTACAGGCATTCTAGACCCCCTAAAGTCCAGAAAATGTTGTGGGACCAAAAATGGTGTCAGAGAGCTCTGAATGTCCCAAAAACATTTGCAGCCACTGAAATTCCCAAAAATATTTTTGGCACGAAAAATGCATCCTACAACCCTGAAAGTTGAGAAAATGTTGGCAGCTCAAGAAAAGGCCTTAAAATGCATGTTAGGCCTTCAAAAATGTTGAACACTTTGGAGGCCCAAAAAAGGGGTTCACAGGCATTCTAGACCCCCTAAGGTCCAGAAAATGTTGTTGGACCAAAAACGGTGTCAGAGAGCTCTGAATGTCCCAAAAACATTTGCAGTCTGAAAGGAGCATTAACCTGCATCCTAGACCTCTGAAATTCCCAAAAATATTTTGTGCACGAAAAATGCATCCTATACCCCTGAAACTCAGAATATGTTAGCAGCCCAAAGAAGGCCTTAAAATGCATTTTAGGCCTACAAAAATTTAGAAAACTTTGGAGGCCCAAAAAAGGGGTTTACAGGCATCCTAGACCCCCTAAAGTCCAGAAAATTTATTGGGACCAAAAATGGTGTCAGAGAGCTCTGAATGTCCCAAAAACATTTGCAGCCACTGAAATTCCCAAAAATATTTTTGGCACGAAAAATGCATCCTACACCCCTGAAAGTTGAGAAAATGTTGGCAGCTCAAGTAAAGGCCTTAAAATGCATGTTAGGCCTTCAAAAATGTTGAAAACTTTGGAGGCCTAAAAAAGGGGTTTACAGGCATCCTAGACCCCCTAAAGTCCAGAAAATGTTGTTGGACCAAAATCGGTGTCAGAGAGCTCTGATTGTCCCCAAAACATTTGCAGCCTGAAAGGGGCATTAACCCGCATCCTAGACCACTGAAATTCCCAAAAATATTTTTGGCATGAAAAATGCATCCTACACCCCTGCAAGTTCAGAAAATGTTGGTAACTCTAAAAAAGGCCTTAAAATGCATGTTAGGCCTTCAAAAATGTTGAAAACTTTGGAGGCCCAAAAAAGGGATTTACAGGCATCCTAGACCTCCTAAAGTCCAGAAAATGTTGTTGGATCAAAAACGGTGTCAGAGAGCTCTGAATGTCCCAAAAACATTTGCAGCCTGAAAGGGGCATTAACCCACATCCTAGACCTCTGAAATTCCAAAAAATATTTTGTGCACGAAAAATTCATACTACACCCCTGAAAGGTCATAATATGTTAGCAGCCCAAAAAAGGCATTAAAATGCATTTAAGGCCTGCAAAAATTTAGAAAACTTTGGAGGCCCAAAAAAGGGGTTTACAGGCATCCTAGACCCCCTAAAGTCCAGAAAATGTTGTTGGACCAAAATCGGTGTCAGAGAGCTCCGAATGTCCCAAAAACATGTGCAACCTGAAAGGGGCATTAACCCGCATCCTAGACCACTGAAATTCCCAAAAATATTTTGGCACTAAAAATGCATCCTACACCCCTGAACGTTCATAAAATGTTGGCAGCTCAAGAAAAGGCCTTAAAATGCATGTTAGGCCTTCAAAAATGTTGAACACTTTGGAGGCGCAATATAGGGGTTTACAGGCATCCTAGACCTCCTAAAGTCCAGAAAATGTTGTTGGATCAAAAACGGTGTCAGAGAGCTCTGAATGTCCCAAAAACATTTGCAGCCTGAAAGGGGCATTAACCGGCATCCTAGACCTCTGAAATTCCCAAAAATATTTTGTGCACGAAAAATGTATACTACCCCTAAAAGTTCAGAATATGTTAGAAGCCCAAAAAATGCATTCAAATGCATTTTATGCCTGCAAAACTTTAGAAAACTTTGGAGGCCCAAATAAGGGGTTTACAGGCATCCTAGACCCCCTAAAGTCCAGAAAATGTTGGTGGATCAAAAACAGTGTCAGAGAGCTCCGAATGTCCCAAAAACATGTGCAACTTGAAAGGGGCATTAACCCGCATCCTAGACCACTGAAATTCCCAAAAATATTTTTGGCAATAAAAATGCATCCTACACCCCTGAAAGTTCAGAAAATGTTGGCAGCTCAAGAAAAGGCCTTAAAATGCATGTTAGGCCTTCAAAAATGTTGAAAACTTTGGAGGCCCAAAAAAGGGATTTACAGGCATCCTAGACCCCCTAAAGTCCAGAAAATGTTGGTGGATCAAAAACGGTGTCAGAGAGCTCCGAATGTCCCAAAAACATGTGCAACCTGAAAGGGGCATTAACCCACATCCTAGACCTCTGAAATTCCCAAAAATATTTTGTGCACGAAAAATTCATACTACACCCTTGAAAGTTCAGAATATGTTAGCAGCCCAAAAAAGGCATTAAAATGCATTTTAGGCCTGCAAAAATTTAGAAAACTTTGGAGGCCCAAAAAAGGGGTTTACAGGCATCCTAGACCCCCTAAAGTCCAGAAAATGTTGTTGGACCAACAATGGTGTCAGAGAGCTCTGAATGTCCCAAAAACATTTGCAGCCTGAAAGGGGCATTAACCCGCATCCTAGACCTCTGAAATTCCCAAAAATATTTTGTGCACAAAAAATGCATCCTATACCCCTGAAAGCTCAAGAATATGTTAGCAGCCCAAAGAAGGCCTTAAAATGCATCTTAGGCATACAAAAATTTAGAAAACTTTGGAGGCCCAAAAAAGGGGTTTACAGGCATCCTAGACCCCCTAAAGTCCAGAAAATGTTGTTGGACCAAAAATGGTGTCAGAGAGCTCTGAATGTCCCAAAAACATTTGCAGCCACTGAAATTCCCAAAAATATTTTTGGCACGAAAAATGCATCCTACACCCCTGAAAGTTGAGAAAATGTTGGTAACTCTAAAAAAGGCCTTAAAATGCATGTTAGGCCTTCAAAAATGTTGAAAACTTTGGAGGCCCAAAAAAGGAATTTACAGGCATCCTAGACCTCCTAAAGTCCAGAAAATGTTGTTGGACCAACAATGGTGTCAGAGAGCTCTGAATGTCCCAGAAACATTTGCAGCCTGAAAGGGGCATTAACACGCATCCTAGACCACTGAAATTTCCCAAAATAGTTTTGCCATGAAAAATGCATGCTACACCCCTGAAAGTTCAGAAAACACCCCAGAAATGTTGCCAGGTCAAAAAAGGCCTTGAAATGCATCTTAGGCCTGCAAATATGTTGAAAACTTTGGAGACCCAAAAAAGGGGTTTACAGGCATCCTAGACCCCCTAAAGTCCAGAAAATGTTGTTGGACCAAAATTGGTGTTAGAGAGCTCCGAATGTCCCAAAAACATGTGCAACCTGAAAGGGGCATTAACCCGCATCCTAGACCACTGAAATTCCCAAAAATATTTTGGCACTGAAAATGCATCCTACACCCCTGAACGTTCATAAAATGTTGGCAGCTCAAGAAAAGGCCTTAAAATGCATGTTAGGCCTTCAAAAATGTTGAAAACTTTGGAGGCGCAAAATAGGGGTTTACAGGCATCCTAGACCCCGTAAGGTCCAGAAAATGTTGTTGGACCAAAAACGGTGTCAGAGAGCTCTGAATGTCCCAAAAACATTTGCACCCTGAAAGGGGCATTAACCCGCATCCTAGACCACTGAAATTTCCAAAAATATTTTTGGCATGAAAAATGCATCCTACACCCCTGCAAGTTCAGAAAATGTTGGCAACTCTAAAAAAGGCCTTAAAATGCATGTTAGGCCTTCAAAAATGTTGAAAACTTTGGAGACCCAAAAAAGGGATTTACAGGCATCCTAGACCCCCTAAAGTCCAGAAAATGTTGTTGGATCAAAAACGGTGTCAGAGAGCTCTGAATGTCCCAAAAACATTTGCAGCTTGAAAGGGGCATTAACCCGCATCCTAGACCACTGAAATTCCCAAAAATATTTTTGCCACTAAAAATGCATCCTACACCCCTGAAAGTTCAGAAAATATTGGCAGCTCAAGAAAACGCCTTAAAATGCGTGTTAGGCCTTCAAAAATGTTGAAAACTTTGGAGGCGCAAAATAGGGGTTTACAGGCATCCTACACTTCCTAAAGTCCAGAAAATGTTGTTGGATCAAAAACGGTGTCAGAGAGCTCTGAATGTCCCAAAAACATTTGCAGCCTGAAAGGGGCATTAACCCACATCCTAGACCTCTGAAATTCCCAAAAATATTTTGTGCACGAAAAATTCATACTACACCCCTGAAAGTTCAGAATATGTTAGCAGCCCAAAAAAGGCATTAAAATGCATTTTAGGCCTGCAAAAATGTTGAAAACTTTGGAGGCGCAAAATAGGGGTTTACAGGCATCCTAGACCCCCTAAAGTCAAGAAAATGTTGTTGGACCAAAAATGGTGTCAGAGAGCTCTGAATGTCCCAAAAACATTTGCAGCCTGAAAGGGGCATTAACACGCATCCTAGACCACTGAAATTTCCCAAAATATTTTTGCCATGAAAAATGCATGCTACACCCCTGAAAGTTCAGAAAACACCCCAGAAATGTTGCCAGGTCAAAAAAGGCCTTGAAATGCATCCTAGACCTCTGAAATTCCCAAAAAAATTTTGTGCACGAAAAATTCATACTACACCCCTGAAAGTTCAGAATATGTTAGCAGCCCAAAAAAGGCATTAAAATGCATTTTAGGCCTGCAAAAATGTTGAAAACTTTGGAGGCGCAAAATAGGGGTTTACAGGCATACTAGACCTCCTAAAGTCCAGAAAATGTTGTTGGATCAAAAACGGTGTCAGAGAGCTCTGAATGTCCCAAAAACATTTGCAGCCTGAAAGGGTCATTAACCCGCATCCTAGACCTCTAAAATTCCCAAAAATATTTTGTGCACGAAAAATTCATACTACACCCCTGAAAGTTCAGAATATGTTAGCAGCCCAAAGAAGGCCTTAAAATGCATTTTAGGCCTACAAAAATTTAGAAAACTTTGGAGGCCCAAAAAAGGCGTTTACGGGCATCCTAGACCCCCTAAAGTCCAGAAAATGTTGTGGGACCAAAAATAGTGTCAGAGAGCTCTGAATGTCCCAAAAACATTTGCAGCCTGAAAGGGGCATTAACCCGCATCCTAGACTTCTGTAATTCCCAAAAATATTTTGTGCACGAAAAATGTATCCTATACCCCTGAAACTCAGAATATGTTAGCAGCCCAAAGAAGGCCTTAAAATGCATTTTATGCCTACAAAAATTTAGAAAACTTTGGAGGCCCAAAAAAAGGCGTTTACAGGCATCCTAGACCCCCTAAAGTCCAGAAAATGTTGTTGGACCAAAAATGGTGTCAGAGAGCTCCGAATGTCCCAAAAACATGTGCAACCTGAAAGGGGCATTAACCCACATCCTAGACCACTGAAATTCCCAGAAATATTTTTGGCAATAAAAATGCATCCTACACCCCTGAAAGTTCAGAAAATGTTGGCAGCTCAAGAAAAGGCCTTAAAATGCATGTTAGGCCTTCAAAAATGTTGAAAACTTTGGAGGCGCAAAATAGGGGTTTACAGGCATCCTAGACCTCCTAAAGTCCAGAAAATGTTGTTGGATCAAAAACGATGTCAGAAAGCTCTGAATGTCCCAAAAACATGTGCAGCCTGAAAGGGGCATTAACCCGCATCCTAGAACTCTGAAATTCCCAAAAATATTTTGTGCACGAAAAATGCATCCTATACCCCTGAAACTCAGAATATGTTAGCAGCCCAAAGAAGGCCTTAAAATGCATTTTAGGCCTACAAAAATTTAGAAAACTTTGGAGGCCCAAAAAAGGGGTTTACAGGCATCCTAGACCCCCTAAAGTCCAGAAAATGTTGTGGGACCAAAAATGGTGTCAGAGAGCTCTGAATGTCCCAAAAACATTTGCAGCCACTGAAATTCCCAAAAATATTTTTGGCACGAAAAATGCATCCTACACCCCTGAAAGTTGAGAAAATGTTGGCAGCTCAAGAAAAGGCCTTAAAACGCATGTTAGGCCTTCAAAAATGTTGAAAACTTTGGAGGCCCAAAAAAGGGGTTTACAGGCATCCTAGACCCCCTAAAGTCCAGAAAATGTTGTTGGACCAAAATCGGTGTCAGAGAGCTCTGATTGTCCCCAAAACATTTGCAGCCTGAAAGGGGCATTAACCCGCATCCTAGACCACTGAAATTCCCAAAAATATTTTTGGCATGAAAAATGCATCCTACACCCCTGCAAGTTCAGAAAATGTTGGCAGCTCAAGAAAAGGCCTTAAAATGCATTTTAGGCCTATACAAATTTAGAAAACTTTGGAGGCCCAAAAAAGGGGTTTACAGGCATCCTAGACCCCCTAAAGTCCAGAAAATATTGCTGTAACAAAAATGGTGTCAGAGAGCTCTGAATGTCCCAAAAACATTTGCAGCCTGAAAGGGGCATTAACCCGCATCCTAGACCTCTGAAATTCCCAAAAATATTTTTGGCACGAAAAATGCATCCTACACCCCTGAAAGTTGAGAAAATGTTGGCAGCTCAAGTAAAGGCCTTAAAATGCATGTTAGGCCTTCAAAAATGTTGAAAACTTTGGAGGCACAAAATAGGGGTTTACAGGCATCCTAGACCCCCTAAAGTCCAGAAAATGTTGTTGGACCAAAAAGGGTGTCAGAGAGCTCTGAATGTCCCAAAAACATTTGCAGCCACTGAAATTCCCAAAAATATTTTTGGCACGAAAAATGCATCCTACACCCCTGAAAGTTCAGAAAATGTTGGCAGCTCAAGAAAAGGCCTTAAAATGCATGTTAGGCCTTCAAAAATGTTGAAAACTTTGGAGGCACAAAATAGGGGTTTACAGGCATCCTAGACCTCCTAAAGTCCAGAAAATGTTGTTGTATCAAAAACGGTGTCAGAGAGCTCTGAATGTCCCAAAAACATTTGCAGCCTGAAAGGGGCATTAACACGCATCCTAGACCACTGAAATTTCCCAAAATATTTTTGGCATGAAAAATGCATCCTACACCCCTGCAAGTTCAGAAAATGTTGGTAACTCTAAAAAAGGCCTTAAAATGCATGTTAGGCCTTCAAAAATGTTGAAAACTTTGGAGGCCCAAAAATAGGGTTTACAGGCATCCTAGACCTCCTAAAGTCCAGAAAATGTTGTTGGATCAAAAACGGTGTCAGAGAGCTTTGAATGTCCCAAAAACATTTGCAGCCTGAAAGGGGCATTAACCCACATCCTAGACCTCTGAAATTCCAAAAAATATTTTGTGCACGAAAAATTCATACTACACCCCTGAAAGTTCAGAATATGTTAGCAGCCCAAAAAAGGCATTAAAATGCATTTTAGGCCTGCAAAAATTTAGAAAACTTTGGAGGCCCAAAAAAGGGGTTTACAGGCATCCTAGACCCCCTAAAGTCCAGAAAATGTTGTTGGATCAAAAACGGTGTCAGAGAGCTCTGAATGTCCCAAAAACATTTGCAGCCTGAAAGGGGCATTAACCCGCATCCTAGACCACTGAAATTCCCAAAAATATTTTTGCCACTAAAAATGCATCCTACACCCCTGAAAGTTCAGAAAATGTTGGCAGCTCAAGAAAACGCCTTAAAATGCATGTTAGGCCTGCAAAAATTTAGAAAACTTTGGAGGCCCAAAAAAGGGGTTTACAGGCATCCTAGACCCCCTAAAGTCCAGAAAATGTTGTTGGACCAAAAATGGTGTCAGAGAGCTCTGAATGTCCCAAAAACATTTGCAGCCACTGAAATTCCCAAAAATATTTTTGGCACGAAAAATGCATCCTACACCCCTGAAAGTTGAGAAAATGTTGGCAGCTCAAGAAAAGGCCTTAAAATGCATGTTAGGCCTTCAAAAATGTTGAAAACTTTGGAGGCCCAAAAAAGGGGTTTACAGGCATTCTAGACCCCGTAAGGTCCAGAAAATGTTGTTGGACCAAAAACGGTGTCAGAGAACTCTGAATGTCCCAAAAACATGTGCAGCCTGAAAGGGGCATTAACCCGCATCCTAGACCACTGAAATTTCCCAAAATATTTTTCCCATGAAAAAAGCATGCTACACCCCTGAAAGTTCAGAAAACACCACAGAAATGTTGCCAGCTCAAAAAAGGCCTTAAAATGCATCTTAGGCCTGCAAAAATGTTGAAAACTTTGGAGACCCAAAAAAGGGGTTTACAGGCATCCTAGACCCCCTAAAGTCCAGAAAATGTTGTTGGACCAAAATCGGTGTCAGAGAGCTCTGAAAGGGGCATTAACCCGCATCCTAGACCACGGAAATTCCCAAAAATATTTTTGGCACGAAAAATGCATCCTACACCCCTGAAAGGTCAGAAAATGTTGGCAGCTCAAGAAAAGGCCTTAAAACACATCTTAGGCCTGCAAAAATATTGAAAACTTTGGAGACCCAAAAAAGGGGTTCACAGGCATCCTAGACCCCCTAAAGTCCAGAAAATGTTGTTGGACCAAAAATGGTGTCAGAGAGCTCTGAATGTCCCAAAAACATTTGCAGCCTGAAAGGGGCATTAACCCGCATCCCAGACCTCTGAAATTCCCAAAAATATTTTGTGCACGAAAAATTCATACTACACCCCTGAAAGTTCCAAATATGTTAGCAGCCCAAAAAGGCATTAAAATCCATTTTAGGCCTGCAAAAATTTAGAAAACTTTGGAGGCCCAAAAAAGGGGTTTACAGGCATCCTAGACCCCCTAAAGTCCAGAAAATGTTGTTGGACCAAAAATGGTGTCAGAGATCTCTGAATGTCCCAAAAACATTTGCAGCCTGAAAGGGGCATTAACCCGCATCCTAGACCTCTGAAATTCCCAAAAATATTTTGTGCACGAAAAATGCATCCTTTATCCCTGAAAGCTCAGAATATGTTAGCAGCCCAAAGAAGGCCTTAAAATGCATTTTAGGCATACAAAAATGTTGAAAACTTTGGAGACCCAAAAAAGGGGTTTACAGGCATCCTAGACCCCCTAAAGTCCAGAAAATGTTGTTGGACCAAAATCGGTGTCAGAGAGCTCCGAATGTCCCAAAAACATGTGCAACCTGAAAGGGGCATTAACCCGCATCCTAGACCACTGAAATTCCCAAAAATATTTTGGCACTAAAAATGCATCCTACACCCCTGAACGTTCATAAAATGTTGGCAGCTCAAGAAAAGGCCTTAAAATGCATGTTAGGCCTTCAAAAATGTTGAAAACTTTGGAGGCGCAAAATAGGGGTTTACAGGCATCCTAGACCTCCTAAAGTCCAGAAAATGTTGTTGGATCAAAAACGATGTCAGAAAGCTCTGAATGTCCCAAAAACATGTGCAGCCTGAAAGGGGCATTAACCCGCATCCTAGAACTCTGAAATTCCCAAAAATATTTTGTGCACGAAAAATGCATCCTATACCCCTGAAACTCAGAATATGTTAGCAGCCCAAAGAAGGCCTTAAAATGCATTTTAGGCCTACAAAAATTTAGAAAACTTTGGAGGCCCAAAAAAGGGGTTTACAGGCATCCTAGACCCCCTAAAGTCCAGAAAATGTTGTTGGACCAAAAATGGTGTCAGAGAGCTCTGAATGTCCCAAAAACATTTGCAGCCACTGAAATTCCCAAACATATTTTTGGCACGAAAAATGCATCCTACACCCCTGAAAGTTGAGAAAATGTTGGCAGCTCAAGAAAAGGCCTTAAAATGCATGTTAGGCCTTCAAAAATGTTGAAAACTTTGGAGGCCCAAAAAAGGGGTTTACAGGCATTCTAGACCCCGTAAGGTCCAGAAAATGTTGTTGGACCAAAAACGGTGTCAGAGAACTCTGAATGTCCCAAAAACATGTGCAGCCTGAAAGGGGCATTAACCCGCATCCTAGACCACTGAAATTTCCCAAAATATTTTTCCCATGAAAAAAGCATGCTACACCCCTGAAAGTTCAGAAAACACCACAGAAATGTTGCCAGCTCAAAAAAGGCCTTAAAATGCATCTTAGGCCTGCAAAAATGTTGAAAACTTTGGAGACCCAAAAAAGGGGTTTACAGGCATCCTAGACCCCCTAAAGTCCAGAAAATGTTGTTGGACCAAAATCGGTGTCAGAGAGCTCTGAAAGGGGCATTAACCCGCATCCTAGACCACGGAAATTCCCAAAAATATTTTTGGCACGAAAAATGCATCCTACACCCCTGAAAGGTCAGAAAATGTTGGCAGCTCAAGAAAAGGCCTTAAAACACATCTTAGGCCTGCAAAAATATTGAAAACTTTGGAGACCCAAAAAAGGGGTTCACAGGCATCCTAGACCCCCTAAAGTCCAGAAAATGTTGTTGGACCAAAAATGGTGTCAGAGAGCTCTGAATGTCCCAAAAACATTTGCAGCCTGAAAGGGGCATTAACCCGCATCCCAGACCTCTGAAATTCCCAAAAATATTTTGTGCACGAAAAATTCATACTACACCCCTGAAAGTTCCAAATATGTTAGCAGCCCAAAAAGGCATTAAAATCCATTTTAGGCCTGCAAAAATTTAGAAAACTTTGGAGGCCCAAAAAAGGGGTTTACAGGCATCCTAGACCCCCTAAAGTCCAGAAAATGTTGTTGGACCAAAAATGGTGTCAGAGATCTCTGAATGTCCCAAAAACATTTGCAGCCTGAAAGGGGCATTAACCCGCATCCTAGACCTCTGAAATTCCCAAAAATATTTTGTGCACGAAAAATGCATTCTTTATCCCTGAAAGCTCAGAATATGTTAGCAGCCCAAAGAAGGCCTTAAAATGCATTTTAGGCATACAAAAATGTTGAAAACTTTGGAGACCCAAAAAAGGGGTTTACAGGCATCCTAGACCCCCTAAAGTCCAGAAAATGTTGTTGGACCAAAATCAGTGTCAGAGAGCTCCGAATGTCCCAAAAACATGTGCAACCTGAAAGGGGCATTAACCCGCATCCTAGACCACTGAAATTCCCAAAAATATTTTGGCACTAAAAATGCATCCTACACCCCTGAACGTTCATAAAATGTTGGCAGCTCAAGAAAAGGCCTTAAAATGCATGTTAGGCCTGCAAAAATGTTGAAAACTTTGGAGGCGCAAAATAGGGGTTTACAGGCATCCTAGACCTCCTAAAGTCCAGAAAATGTTGTTGGATCAAAAACGGTGTCAGAGAGCTCTGAATGTCCCAAAAACATTTGCATCCTGAAAGGGGCATTAACCCGCATCCTAGACCTCTAAAATTCCCAAAAATATTTTGTGCACGAAAAATTCATACTACACCCCTGAAAGTTCAGAATATGTTAGCAGCCCAAAAAAGGCATTAAAATGCATTTTAGGCCTGCAAAAATTTAGAAAACTTTGGAGGCCCAAAAAAGGGGTTTACAGGCATCCTAGACCCCCTAAAGTCCAGAAAATGTTGTTGGACCAAAAATGGTGTCAGAGAGCTCTGAATGTCCCAAAAATATTTGCAGCCTGAAAGCGGCATTAACCCGCATCCTAGACCTCTGAAATTCCCAAAAATATTTTGTGCACGAAAAATTCATACTACACCCCTGAAAGTTCAGAATATGTTAGCAGCCCAAAGAAGGCCTCAAAATGCATTTTAGGCCTACAAAAATTTAGAAAACTTTGGAGGCCCAAAAAAGGCGTTTACAGGCATCCTAGACCCCCTAAAGTCCAGAAAATGTTGTGGGACCAAAAATGGTGTCAGAGAGCTCTGAATGTCCCAAAAACATTTGCAGCCTGAAAGGGGCATTAACCGGCATCCTAGACCTCTGAAATTCCCAAAAATATTTTGTGCACGAAAAATGTATACTACCCCTAAAAGTTCAGAATATGTTAGAAGCCCAAAAAATGCATTCAAATGCATTTTAGGCCTGCAAAAATTTAGAAAACTTTGGAGGCCCAAAAAAGGGGGTTACAGGCATCCTAGACCCCCTAAAGTCCAGAAAATGTAGGTGGATCAAAAAACGGTGTCAGAGAGCTCCGAATGTCCCAAAAACATGTGCAACCTGAAAGGGGCATTAACCCGCATCCTAGACCACTGAAATTCCCAAAAATATTTTTGGCAATAAAAATGCATCCTACACCCCTGAAAGTTCAGAAAATGTTGGCAGCTCAAGAAAAGGCCTTAAAATGCATGTTAGGCCTTCAAAAATGTTGAAAACTTTGGAGGCACAAAATAGGGGTTTACAGGCATCCTAGAACTCCTAAAGTCCAGAAAATGTTGTTGGATCAAAAACGGTGTCAGAGAGCTCTGAATGTCCCAAAAACATTTGCAGCCTGAAAGGGGCATTAACCCACATCCTAGACCTCTGAAATTCCCAAAAATATTTTGTGCACGAAAAATTCATACTACACCCTTGAAAGTTCAGAATATGTTAGCAGCCCAAAAAAGGCATTAAAATGCATTTTAGGCCTGCAAAAATTTAGAAAACTTTGGATGCCCAAAAAAGGGGTTTACAGGCATCCTAGAACTCCTAAAGTCCAGAAAATGTTGTTGGACCAAAAATGGTGTAGAGAGCTCTGAATGTCCCAAAAACATTTGCAGCCTGAAAGGGGCATTAACCCGCATCCTAGACCTCTGAAATTCCCAAAAATATTTTGTGCACAAAAAATGCATCCTATACCCCTGAAAGCTCAAGAATATGTTAGCAGCCCAAAGAAGGCCTTAAAATGCATTTTAGGCCTACAAAAATTTAGAAAACTTTGGAGCCCAAAAAAGGGGTTTACAGGCATCCTAGACCCCCTAAAGTCCAGAAAATGTTGTTGGACCAAAAATGGTGTCAGAGAGCTCTGAATGTCCCAAAAACATTTGCAGCCACTGAAATTCCCAAAAATATTTTTGGCACGAAAAATGCATCCTACACCCCTAAAAGTTCAGAATATGTTAGAAGCCCAAAAAATGCATTCAAATGCATTTTAGGCCTGCAAAAATTTAGAAAACTTTGGAGCCCAAAAAAGGGGTTTACAGGCATCCTAGACCCCCTAAAGTCCAGAAAATGTTGTTGGACCAAAAATGGTGTAGAGAGCTCTGAATGTCCCAAAAACATTTGCAACCTGAAAGGGGCATTAACCCGCATCCTAGACCACTGAAATTCCCAAAAATATTTTTGGCAATAAAAATGCATCCTACACCCCTGAAAGTTCAGAAAATGTTGGCAGCTCAAGAAAAGGCCTTAAAATGCATGTTAGGCCTTCAAAAATGTTGAAAACTTTGGAGGCACAAAATAGGGGTTTACAGGCATCCTAGACCTCCTAAAGTCCAGAAAATGTTGTTGTATCAAAAACGGTGTCAGAGAGCTCTGAATGTCCCAAAAACATTTGCAGCCTGAAAGGGGCATTAACACGCATCCTAGACCACTGAAATTTCCCAAAATATTTTTGCCATGAAAAATGCATGCTACACCCCTGAAAGTTCAGAAAACACCCCAGAAATGTTGACAGGTCAAAAAAGGCCTTGAAATGCATCTTAGGCCTGCAAAAATGTTGAAAACTTTGGAGACCCAAAAAAGGGGTTTACAGGCATCCTAGACCCCCTAAAGTCTAGAAAATGTTGTTGGACCAAAAATGGTGTCAGAGAGCTCTGAATGTCCCAAAAACATTTGCAGCCTGAAAGGGGCATTAACCCGCATCCTAGACCTCTGAAATTCCAAAAAATATTTTGTGCACGAAAAATGTATCCTATACCCCTGAAACTCAGAAAATGTTGGCAGCTCAAGAAAACGCCTTAAAATGCATGTTAGGCCTGCAAAAATTTAGAAAACTTTGGAGGCCCAAAAAAGGGGTTTACAGGCATCCTAGACCCCGTAAGGTCCAGAAAATGTTGTTGGACCAAAAACGGTGTCAGAGAGCTCTGAATGTCCCAAAAACATGTGCAGCCTGAAAGGGGCATTAACCCGCATCCTAGACCACTGAAATTTCCCAAAATATTTTTGCCATGAAAAAAGCATGCTACACCCCTGAAAGTTCAGAAAACACCACAGAAATGTTGCCAGCTCAAAAAAGGCCTTAAAATGCATCTTAGGCCTGCAAAAATGTTGAAAACTTTGGAGACCCAAAAAAAGGGGTTTACAGGCATCCTAGACCCCCTAAAGTCCAGAAAATGTTGTTGGACCAAAATCGGTGTCAGAGAGCTCTGAAAGGGGCATTAACCCGCATCCTAGACCACGGAAATTCCCAAAAATATTTTTGGCACGGAAAATGCATCCTACACCCCTGAAAGGTCAGAAAATGTTGGCAGCTCAAGAAAAGGCCTTAAAACACATCTTAGGCCTGCAAAAATATTGAAAACTTTGGAGACCCAAAAAAGGGGTTCACAGGCATCCTAGACCCCTAAAGTCCAGAAAATGTTGTTGGACCAAAAATGGTGTCAGAGAGCTCTGAATGTCCCAAAAACATTTGCAGCCTGAAAGGGGCATTAACCCGCATCCCAGACCTCTGAAATTCCCAAAAATATTTTGTGCACGAAAAATTCATACTACACCCCTGAAAGTTCCAAATATGTTAGCAGCCCAAAAAGGCTTTAAAATCCATTTTAGGCCTGCAAAAATTTAGAAAACTTTGGAGGCCCAAAAAAGGGGTTTACAGGCATCCTAGACCCCCTAAAGTCCAGAAAATGTTGTTGGACCAAAAATGGTGTCAGAGATCTCTGAATGTCCCAAAAACATTTGCAGCCTGAAAGGGGCATTAACCCGCATCCTAGACCTCTGAAATTCCCAAAAATATTTTGTGCACGAAAAATGCATCCTTTATCCCTGAAAGCTCAGAATATGTTAGCAGCCCAAAGAAGGCCTTAAAATGCATTTTAGGCATACAAAAATGTTGAAAACTTTGGAGACCCAAAAAAGGGGTTTACAGGCATCCAAGACCCCCTAAAGTCCAGAAAATGTTGTTGGACCAAAATCGGTGTCAGAGAGCTCAGAATGTCCCAAAAACATGTGCAACCTGAAAGGGGCATTAACCCGCATCCTAGACCACTGAAATTCCCAAAAATATTTTGGCACTAAAAATGCATCCTACACCCCTGAACGTTCATAAAATGTTGGCAGCTCAAGAAAAGGCCTTAAAATGCATGTTAGGCCTTCAAAAATGTTGAAAACTTTGGAGGCGCAAAATAGGGGTTTACAGGCATCCTAGACCTCCTAAAGTCCAGAAAATGTTGTTGGATCAAAAACGGTGTCAGAGAGCTCTGAATGTCCCAAAAACATTTGCAGCCTGAAAGGGGCATTAACCCGCATCCTAGACCTCTAAAATTCCCAAAAATATTTTGTGCACGAAAAATTCATACTACACCCCTGAAAGTTCAGAATATGTTAGCAGCCCAAAAAAGGCATTAAAATGCATTTTAGGCCTGCAAAAATTTAGAAAACTTTGGAGGCCCAAAAAAGGGGTTTACAGGCATCCTAGACCCCCTAAAGTCCAGAAAATGTTGTTGGACCAAAAATGGTGTCAGAGAGCTCTGAATGTCCCAAAAATATTTGCAGCCTGAAAGGGGCATTAACCCGCATCCTAGACCTCTGAAATTCCCAAAAATATTTTGTGCACGAAAAATTCATACTACACCCCTGAAAGTTCAGAATATGTTAGCAGCCCAAAGAAGGCCTCAAAATGCATTTTAGGCCTACAATAATTTAGAAAACTTTGGAGGCCCAAAAAAGGCGTTTACAGGCATCCTAGACCCCCTAAAGTCCAGAAAATGTTGTGGGACCAAAAATGGTGTCAGAGAGCTCTGAATGTCCCAAAAACATTTGCAGCCTGAAAGGGGCATTAACCGGCATCCTAGACCTCTGAAATTCCCAAAAATATTTTGTGCACGAAAAATGTATACTACCCCTAAAAGTTCAGAATATGTTAGAAGCCCAAAAAATGCATTCAAATGCATTTTAGGCCTGCAAAAATTTAGAAAACTTTGGAGGCCCAAAAAAGGGGTTTACAGGCATCCTAGACCCCCTAAAGTCCAGAAAATGTTGGTGGATCAAAAACGGTGTCAGAGAGCTCCGAATGTCCCAAAAACATGTGCAACCTGAAAGGGGCATTAACCCGCATCCTAGACCACTGAAATTCCCAAAAATATTTTTGGCAATAAAAATGCATCCTACACCCCTGAAAGTTCAGAAAATGTTGGCAGCTCAAGAAAAGGCCTTAAAATGCATGTTAGGCCTTCAAAAATGTTGAAAACTTTGGAGGCACATAATAGGGGTTTACAGGCATCCTAGACCTCCTAAAGTCCAGAAAATGTTGTTGGATCAAAAACGGTGTCAGAGAGCTCTGAATGTCCCAAAAACATTTGCAGCCTGAAAGGGGCATTAACCCACATCCTAGACCTCTGAAATTCCCAAAAATATTTTGTGCACGAAAAATTCATACTACACCCTTGAAATATCAGAATATGTTAGCAGCCCAAAGAAGGCCTTAAAATGCATTTTAGGCCTACAAAAATTTAGAAAACTTTGGAGCCCAAAAAAGGGGTTTACAGGCATCCTAGACCTCTAAAGTCCAGAAAATGTTGTTGGACCAAAAATGGTGTCAGAGAGCTCTGAATGTCCCAAAAACATTTGCAGCCACTGAAATTCCCAAAAATATTTTTGGCACGAAAAATGCATCCTACACCCCTGAAAGGTCAGAAAATGTTGGCAGCTCAAGAAAAGGCCTTAAAACACATCTTAGGCCTGCAAAAATGTTGAAAACTTTGGAGACCCAAAAAAAGGGTTCACAGGCATCCTAGACCCCCTAAAGTCCAGAAAATGTTGTTGGACCAAAAATGGTGTCAGAGAGCTCTGAATGTCCCAAAAACATTTGCAGCCTGAAAGGGGCATTAACCTGCATCCCAGACCTCTGAAATTCCCAAAAATATTTTGTGCACGAAAAATTCATACTACACCCCTGAAAGTTCCAAATATGTTAGCAGCCCAAAAAGGCATTAAAATCCATTTTAGGCCTGCAAAAATTTAGAAAACTTTGGAGGCCCAAAAAAGGGGTTTACAGGAATCCTAGACCCCCTAAAGTCCAGAAAATGTTGTTGGACCAAAAATGGTGTCAGAGATCTCTGAATGTCCCAAAAACATTTGCAGCCTGAAAGGGGCATTAACCCGCATCCTAGACCTCTGAAATTCCCAAAAATATTTTGTGCACGAAAAATGCATCCTTTATCCCTGAAACTCAGAATATGTTAGCAGCCCAAAGAAGGCCTTAAAATGCATTTTAGGCATACAAAAATGTTGAAAACTTTGGAGGCCCAAAAAAGGGGTTTATAGGCATTCTAGACCCCCTAAAGTCCAGAAAATGTTGGTGGACCAAAAACTGTGTCAGGGAGCTCTGAATGTCCCAAAAACATTTGCAGCCTGAAAGGGGCATTAACTCGCATCCTAGACCACTGAAATATCCCAAAATATTTTTGGCAGGAAAAATGCATCCCATATCCCTGAAAGCTCAGAATATGTTAGCAGCCCAAAGAAGGCCTTAAAATGCATTTTAGGCATACAAAAATGTTGAAAACTTTGGAGACCCAAAAAAGGGGTTTACAGGCATCCTAGACCCCCTAAAGTCCAGAAAATGTTGTGGGACCAAAAATGGTGTCAGGGAGCTCTGAAAGGGGCATTAACCTGCATCCTAGACCACTGAAATTCCCAAAAATATTTTTGGCAATAAAAATGCATCCTACACCCCTGAAAGTTCAGAAAATGTTGGCAGCTCAAGAAAAGGCCTTAAAATGCATGTTAGGCCTTCAAAAATGTTGAAAACTTTGGAGGCACAAAATAGGGGTTTACAGGCATCCTAGACCTCCTAAAGTCCAGAAAATGTTGTTGGATCAAAAACGGTGTCAGAGAGCTCTGAATGTCCCAAAAACATTTGCAGCCTGAAAGGGGCATTAACCCACATCCTAGACCTCTGAAATTCCCAAAAATATTTTGTGCACGAAAAATTCATACTACACCCTTGAAAGTTCAGAATATGTTAGCAGCCCAAAAAAGGCATTAAAATGCATTTTAGGCCTGCAAAAATTTAGAAAACTTTGGAGGCCCAAAAAAGGGGTTTACAGGCATCCTAGACCCCTTCAGGTCCAGAAAATGTTGTTGGATCAAAAACGGTGTCAGAGAGCTCTGAATGTCCCAAAAACATTTGCAACCTGAAAGGGGCATTAACCCGCATCCTAGACCACTGAAATTTCCCAAAATATTTTTGCCATGAAAAATGCATGCTACACCCCTGAAAGTTCAGAAAACACCCCAGAAATGTTGGCAGCTCAAGTAAAGGCCTTAAAATGCATGTTAGGCCTTCAAAAATGTTGAAAACTTTGGAGGCCCAAAAAAGGGGTTTACAGGCATCCTAGACCCCCTAAAGTCCAGAAAATGTTGTTGGACCAAAATCGGTGTCAGAGAGCTCTGATTGTCCCCAAAACATTTGCAGCCTGAAAGGGGCATTAACCCGCATCCTAGACCACTGAAATTCCCAAAAATATTTTTGGCATGAAAAATGCATCCTACACCCCTGCAAGTTAAGAAAATGTTGGTAACTGTAAAAAAGGCCTTAAAATGCATGTTAGGCCTTCAAAAATGTTGAAAACTTTGGAGGCCCAAAAATAGGGTTTACAGGCATCCTAGACCTCCTAAAGTCCAGAAAATGTTGTTGGATCAAAAACGGTGTCAGAGAGCTTTGAATGTCCCAAAAACATTTGCAGCCTGAAAGGGGCATTAACCCACATCCTAGACCTCTGAAATTCCAAAAAATATTTTGTGCACGAAAAATTCATACTACACCCCTGAAAGTTCAGAATATGTTAGCAGCCCAAAAAAGACATTAAAATGCATTTTAGGCCTGCAAAAATTTGGAAAACTTTGGAGGCCCAAAAAAGGGGTTTACGGGCATCCTAGGCCCCCTAAAGTCCAGAAAATGTTGTGGGACCAAAAATGGTGTCAGAGAGCTCTGAATGTCCCAAAAACATTTGCAGCCTGAAAGGGGCATTAACCGGCATCCTAGACCTCTGAAATTCCCAAAAATATTTTGTGCAAGAAAAATGTATACTACCCATAAAAGTTCAGAATATGTTAGAAGCCCAAAAAATGCATTCAAATGCATTTTAAGCCTACAAAAATTTAGAAAACTTTGGAGGCCCAAAAAAGGCGTTTACAGGCATCCTAGACCCCCTAAAGTCCAGAAAATGTTGTGGGACCAAAAATGGTGTCAGAGAGCTCTGAATGTCCCAAAAACATTTGCAGCCTGAAAGGGGCATTAACCGGCATCCTAGACCTCTGAAATTCCCAAAAATATTTTGTGCACGAAAAATGTATACTACCCCTAAAAGTTCAGAATATGTTAGAAGCCCAAAAAATGCATTCAAATGCATTTTAGGCCTGCAAAAATTTAGAAAACTTTGGAGGCCCAAAAAAGGGGTTTACAGGCATCCTAGACCCCCTAAAGTCCAGAAAATGTTGGTGGACCAAAAATGGTGTCAGAGAGCTCTGAATGTCCCAAAAACATGTGCAGCCTGAAAGGGGCATTAACCCGCATCCTAGACCTCTGAAATTCCAAAAAATATTTTGTGCACGAAAAATGTATCCTATACCCCTGAAACTCAGAATATGTTAGCAGCCCAAAGAAGGCCTTAAAATGCATTTTAGGCCTACAAAAATTTAGAAAACTTTGGAGGCCCAAAAAAGGCGTTTACAGGCATCCTAGACCCCCTAAAGTCCAGAAAATGTTGTGGGACCAAAAATGGTGTCAGAGAGCTCTGAATGTCCCAAAAACATTTGCAGCCTGAAAGGGGCATTAACCGGCATCCTAGACCTCTGAAATTCCCAAAAATATTTTGTGCACGAAAAATTCATACTACACCCCTGAAAGTTCCAAATATGTTAGCAGCCCAAAAAGGCATTAAAATCCATTTTAGGCCTGCAAAAATTTAGAAAACTTTGGAGGCCCAAAAAAGGGGTTTACAGGAATCCTAGACCCCCTAAAGTCCAGAAAATGTTGTTGGACCAAAAATGGTGTCAGAGATCTCTGAATGTCCCAAAAACATTTGCAGCCTGAAAGGGGCATTAACCCGCATCCTAGACCTCTGAAATTCCCAAAAATATTTTGTGCACGAAAAATGCATCCTTTATCCCTGAAACTCAGAATATGTTAGCAGCCCAAAGAAGGCCTTAAAATGCATTTTAGGCATACAAAAATGTTGAAAACTTTGGAGGCCCAAAAAAGGGGTTTATAGGCATTCTAGACCCCCTAAAGTCCAGAAAATGTTGGTGGACCAAAAACTGTGTCAGGGAGCTCTGAATGTCCCAAAAACATTTGCAGCCTGAAAGGGGCATTAACTCGCATCCTAGACCACTGAAATATCCCAAAATATTTTTGGCAGGAAAAATGCATCCCATATCCCTGAAAGCTCAGAATATGTTAGCAGCCCAAAGAAGGCCTTAAAATGCATTTTAGGCATACAAAAATGTTGAAAACTTTGGAGACCCAAAAAAGGGGTTTACAGGCATCCTAGACCCCCTAAAGTCCAGAAAATGTTGTGGGACCAAAAATGGTGTCAGGGAGCTCTGAAAGGGGCATTAACCTGCATCCTAGACCACTGAAATTCCCAAAAATATTTTTGGCAATAAAAATGCATCCTACACCCCTGAAAGTTCAGAAAATGTTGGCAGCTCAAGAAAAGGCCTTAAAATGCATGTTAGGCCTTCAAAAATGTTGAAAACTTTGGAGGCACAAAATAGGGGTTTACAGGCATCCTAGACCTCCTAAAGTCCAGAAAATGTTGTTGGATCAAAAACGGTGTCAGAGAGCTCTGAATGTCCCAAAAACATTTGCAGCCTGAAAGGGGCATTAACCCACATCCTAGACCTCTGAAATTCCCAAAAATATTTTGTGCACGAAAAATTCATACTACACCCTTGAAAGTTCAGAATATGTTAGCAGCCCAAAAAAGGCATTAAAATGCATTTTAGGCCTGCAAAAATTTAGAAAACTTTGGAGGCCCAAAAAAGGGGTTTACAGGCATCCTAGACCCCTTCAGGTCCAGAAAATGTTGTTGGATCAAAAACGGTGTCAGAGAGCTCTGAATGTCCCAAAAACATTTGCAACCTGAAAGGGGCATTAACCCGCATCCTAGACCACTGAAATTTCCCAAAATATTTTTGCCATGAAAAATGCATGCTACACCCCTGAAAGTTCAGAAAACACCCCAGAAATGTTGGCAGCTCAAGTAAAGGCCTTAAAATGCATGTTAGGCCTTCAAAAATGTTGAAAACTTTGGAGGCCCAAAAAAGGGGTTTACAGGCATCCTAGACCCCCTAAAGTCCAGAAAATGTTGTTGGACCAAAATCGGTGTCAGAGAGCTCTGATTGTCCCCAAAACATTTGCAGCCTGAAAGGGGCATTAACCCGCATCCTAGACCACTGAAATTCCCAAAAATATTTTTGGCATGAAAAATGCATCCTACACCCCTGCAAGTTAAGAAAATGTTGGTAACTGTAAAAAAGGCCTTAAAATGCATGTTAGGCCTTCAAAAATGTTGAAAACTTTGGAGGCCCAAAAATAGGGTTTACAGGCATCCTAGACCTCCTAAAGTCCAGAAAATGTTGTTGGATCAAAAACGGTGTCAGAGAGCTTTGAATGTCCCAAAAACATTTGCAGCCTGAAAGGGGCATTAACCCACATCCTAGACCTCTGAAATTCCAAAAAATATTTTGTGCACGAAAAATTCATACTACACCCCTGAAAGTTCAGAATATGTTAGCAGCCCAAAAAAGACATTAAAATGCATTTTAGGCCTGCAAAAATTTGGAAAACTTTGGAGGCCCAAAAAAGGGGTTTACGGGCATCCTAGGCCCCCTAAAGTCCAGAAAATGTTGTGGGACCAAAAATGGTGTCAGAGAGCTCTGAATGTCCCAAAAACATTTGCAGCCTGAAAGGGGCATTAACCGGCATCCTAGACCTCTGAAATTCCCAAAAATATTTTGTGCAAGAAAAATGTATACTACCCATAAAAGTTCAGAATATGTTAGAAGCCCAAAAAATGCATTCAAATGCATTTTAAGCCTACAAAAATTTAGAAAACTTTGGAGGCCCAAAAAAGGCGTTTACAGGCATCCTAGACCCCCTAAAGTCCAGAAAATGTTGTGGGACCAAAAATGGTGTCAGAGAGCTCTGAATGTCCCAAAAACATTTGCAGCCTGAAAGGGGCATTAACCGGCATCCTAGACCTCTGAAATTCCCAAAAATATTTTGTGCACGAAAAATGTATACTACCCCTAAAAGTTCAGAATATGTTAGAAGCCCAAAAAATGCATTCAAATGCATTTTAGGCCTGCAAAAATTTAGAAAACTTTGGAGGCCCAAAAAAGGGGTTTACAGGCATCCTAGACCCCCTAAAGTCCAGAAAATGTTGGTGGACCAAAAATGGTGTCAGAGAGCTCTGAATGTCCCAAAAACATGTGCAGCCTGAAAGGGGCATTAACCCGCATCCTAGACCTCTGAAATTCCAAAAAATATTTTGTGCACGAAAAATGTATCCTATACCCCTGAAACTCAGAATATGTTAGCAGCCCAAAGAAGGCCTTAAAATGCATTTTAGGCCTACAAAAATTTAGAAAACTTTGGAGGCCCAAAAAAGGCGTTTACAGGCATCCTAGACCCCCTAAAGTCCAGAAAATGTTGTGGGACCAAAAATGGTGTCAGAGAGCTCTGAATGTCCCAAAAACATTTGCAGCCTGAAAGGGGCATTAACCGGCATCCTAGACCTCTGAAATTCCCAAAAATATTTTGTGCACGAAAAATGTATACTACCCCTAAAAGTTCAGAATATGTTAGAAGCCCAAAAAATGCATTCAAATGCACTTTAGGCCTGCAAAAATTTAGAAAACTTTGGAGGCCCAAAAAAGGGGTTTACAGGCATCCTAGACCCCCTAAAGTCCAGAAAATGTTGTTGGATCAAAAACGGTGTCAGAGAGCTCTGAATGTCCCAAAAACATTTGCAGCCTGAAAGGGGCATTAACCCGCATCCTAGACCACTGAAATTCCCAAAAATATTTTTGCCACTAAAAATGCATCCTACACCCCTGAAAGTTCAGAAAATGTTGGCAGCTCAAGAAAACGCCTTAAAATGCATGTTAGGCCTGCAAAAATTTAGAAAACTTTGGAGGCCCAAAAAAGGGGTTTACAGGCATCCTAGACCCCCTAAAGTCCAGAAAATGTTGTTGGACCAAAAATGGTGTCAGAGAGCTCTGAATGTCCCAAAAACATTTGCAGCCACTGAAATTCCCAAAAATATTTTTGGCACGAAAAATGCATCCTACACCCCTGAAAGTTGAGAAAAAGTTGGCAGCTCAAGAAAAGGCCTTAAAATGCATGTTAAGCCTTCAAAAATGTTGAAAACTTTGGAGGCCCAAAAAAGGGGTTTACAGGCATTCTAGACCCCGTAAGGTCCAGAAAATGTTGTTGGACCAAAAACGGTGTCAGAGAGCTCTGAATGTCCCAAAAACATGTGCAGCCTGAAAGGGGCATTAACCCGCATCCTAGACCACTGAAATTTCCCAAAATATTTTTGCCATGAAAAAAGCATGCTACACCCCTGAAAGTTCAGAAAACACCACAGAAATGTTGCCAGCTCAAAAAAGGCCTTAAAATGCATCTTAGGCCTGCAAAAATGTTGAAAACTTTGGAGACCCAAAAAAGGGGTTTACAGGCATCCTAGACCCCCTAAAGTCCAGAAAATGTTGTTGGACCAAAATCGGTGTCAGAGAGCTCTGAAAGGGGCATTAACCCGCATCCTAGACCACGGAAATTCCCAAAAATATTTTTGGCACGAAAAATGCATCCTACACCCCTGAAAGGTCAGAAAATGTTGGCAGCTCAAGAAAAGGCCTTAAAACACATCTTAGGCCTGCAAAAATATTGAAAACTTTGGAGACCCAAAAAAGGGGTTCACAGGCATCCTAGACCCCCTAAAGTCCAGAAAATGTTGTTGGACCAAAATCGGTGTCAGAGAGCTCTGAATGTCCCAAAAACATGTGCAACCTGAAAGGGGCATTAACCCGCATCCTAGACCACTGAAATTCCCAAAAATATTTTGGCACTAAAAATGCATCCTACACCCCTGAACGTTCATAAAATGTTGGCAGCTCAAGAAAAGGCCTTAAAACACATCTTAGGCCTGCAAAAATATTGAAAACTTTGGAGACCCAAAAAAGGGGTTCACAGGCATCCTAGACCCCCTAAAGTCCAGAAAATGTTGTTGGACCAAAAATGGTGTCAGAGAGCTCTGAATGTCCCAAAAACATTTGCAGCCTGAAAGGGGCATTAACCCGCATCCCAGACCTCTGAAATTCCCAAAAATATTTTGTGCACGAAAAATTCATACTACACCCCTGAAAGTTCCAAATATGTTAGCAGCCCAAAAAGGCTTTAAAATCCATTTTAGGCCTGCAAAAATTTAGAAAACTTTGGAGGCCCAAAAAAGGGGTTTACAGGCATCCTAGACCCCCTAAAGTCCAGAAAATGTTGTTGGACCAAAAATGGTGTCAGAGATCTCTGAATGTCCCAAAAACATTTGCAGCCTGAAAGGGGCATTAACCCGCATCCTAGACCTCTGAAATTCCCAAAAATATTTTGTGCACGAAAAATGCATCCTTTATCCCTGAAAGCTCAGAATATGTTAGCAGCCCAAAGAAGGCCTTAAAATGCATTTTAGGCATACAAAAATGTTGAAAACTTTGGAGACCCAAAAAAGGGGTTTACAGGCATCCAAGACCCCCTAAAGTCCAGAAAATGTTGTTGGACCAAAATCGGTGTCAGAGAGCTCCGAATGTCCCAAAAACATGTGCAACCTGAAAGGGGCATTAACCCGCATCCTAGACCACTGAAATTCCCAAAAATATTTTGGCACTAAAAATGCATCCTACACCCCTGAACGTTCATAAAATGTTGGCAGCTCAAGAAAAGGCCTTAAAATGCATGTTAGGCCTTCAAAAATGTTGAAAACTTTGGAGGCGCAAAATAGGGGTTTACAGGCATCCTAGACCTCCTAAAGTCCAGAAAATGTTGTTGGATCAAAAACGGTGTCAGAGAGCTCTGAATGTCCCAAAAACATTTGCAGCATGAAAGGGGCATTAACCCGCATCCTAGACCTCTAAAATTCCCAAAAATATTTTGTGCACGAAAAATTCATACTACACCCCTGAAAGTTCAGAATATGTTAGCAGCCCAAAAAAGGCATTAAAATGCATTTTAGGCCTGCAAAAATTTAGAAAACTTTGGAGGCCCAAAAAAGGGGTTTACAGGCATCCTAGACCCCCTAAAGTCCAGAAAATGTTGTTGGACCAAAAATGGTGTCAGAGAGCTCTGAATGTCCCAAAAATATTTGCAGCCTGAAAGGGGCATTAACCCGCATCCTAGACCTCTGAAATTCCCAAAAATATTTTGTGCACGAAAAATTCATACTACACCCCTGAAAGTTCAGAATATGTTAGCAGCCCAAAGAAGGCCTCAAAATGCATTTTAGGCCTACAATAATTTAGAAAACTTTGGAGGCCCAAAAAAGGCGTTTACAGGCATCCTAGACCCCCTAAAGTCCAGAAAATGTTGTGGGACCAAAAATGGTGTCAGAGAGCTCTGAATGTCCCAAAAACATTTGCAGCCTGAAAGGGGCATTAACCGGCATCCTAGACCTCTGAAATTCCCAAAAATATTTTGTGCACGAAAAATGTATACTACCCCTAAAAGTTCAGAATATGTTAGAAGCCCAAAAAATGCATTCAAATGCATTTTAGGCCTGCAAAAATTTAGAAAACTTTGGAGGCCCAAAAAAGGGGTTTACAGGCATCCTAGACCCCCTAAAGTCCAGAAAATGTTGGTGGATCAAAAACGGTGTCAGAGAGCTCCGAATGTCCCAAAAACATGTGCAACCTGAAAGGGGCATTAACCCGCATCCTAGACCACTGAAATTCCCAAAAATATTTTTGGCAATAAAAATGCATCCTACACCCCTGAAAGTTCAGAAAATGTTGGCAGCTCAAGAAAAGGCCTTAAAATGCATGTTAGGCCTTCAAAAATGTTGAAAACTTTGGAGGCACAAAATAGGGGTTTACAGGCATCCTAGACCTCCTAAAGTCCAGAAAATGTTGTTGGATCAAAAACGGTGTCAGAGAGCTCTGAATGTCCCAAAAACATTTGCAGCCTGAAAGGGGCATTAACCCACATCCTAGACCTCTGAAATTCCCAAAAATATTTTGTGCACGAAAAATTCATACTACACCCTTGAAATATCAGAATATGTTAGCAGCCCAAAGAAGGCCTTAAAATGCATTTTAGGCCTACAAAAATTTAGAAAACTTTGGAGCCCAAAAAAGGGGTTTACAGGCATCCTAGACCTCTAAAGTCCAGAAAATGTTGTTGGACCAAAAATGGTGTCAGAGAGCTCTGAATGTCCCAAAAACATTTGCAGCCACTGAAATTCCCAAAAATATTTTTGGCACGAAAAATGCATCCTACACCCCTGAAAGGTCAGAAAATGTTGGCAGCTCAAGAAAAGGCCTTAAAACACATCTTAGGCCTGCAAAAATGTTGAAAACTTTGGAGACCCAAAAAAAGGGTTCACAGGCATCCTAGACCCCCTAAAGTCCAGAAAATGTTGTTGGACCAAAAATGGTGTCAGAGAGCTCTGAATGTCCCAAAAACATTTGCAGCCTGAAAGGGGCATTAACCTGCATCCCAGACCTCTGAAATTCCCAAAAATATTTTGTGCACGAAAAATTCATACTACACCCCTGAAAGTTCCAAATATGTTAGCAGCCCAAAAAGGCATTAAAATCCATTTTAGGCCTGCAAAAATTTAGACAACTTTGGAGGCCCAAAAAAGGGGTTTACAGGAATCCTAGACCCCCTAAAGTCCAGAAAATGTTGTTGGACCAAAAATGGTGTCAGAGATCTCTGAATGTCCCAAAAACATTTGCAGCCTGAAAGGGGCATTAACCCGCATCCTAGACCTCTGAAATTCCCAAAAATATTTTGTGCACGAAAAATGCATCCTTTATCCCTGAAACTCAGAATATGTTAGCAGCCCAAAGAAGGCCTTAAAATGCATTTTAGGCATACAAAAATGTTGAAAACTTTGGAGGCCCAAAAAAGGGGTTTATAGGCATTCTAGACCCCCTAAAGTCCAGAAAATGTTGGTGGACCAAAAACTGTGTCAGGGAGCTCTGAATGTCCCAAAAACATTTGCAGCCTGAAAGGGGCATTAACTCGCATCCTAGACCACTGAAATATCCCAAAATATTTTTGGCAGGAAAAATGCATCCCATATCCCTGAAAGCTCAGAATATGTTAGCAGCCCAAAGAAGGCCTTAAAATGCATTTTAGGCATACAAAAATGTTGAAAACTTTGGAGACCCAAAAAAGGGGTTTACAGGCATCCTAGACCCCCTAAAGTCCAGAAAATGTTGTGGGACCAAAAATGGTGTCAGGGAGCTCTGAAAGGGGCATTAACCTGCATCCTAGACCACTGAAATTCCCAAAAATATTTTTGGCAATAAAAATGCATCCTACACCCCTGAAAGTTCAGAAAATGTTGGCAGCTCAAGAAAAGGCCTTAAAATGCATGTTAGGCCTTCAAAAATGTTGAAAACTTTGGAGGCACAAAATAGGGGTTTACAGGCATCCTAGACCTCCTAAAGTCCAGAAAATGTTGTTGGATCAAAAACGGTGTCAGAGAGCTCTGAATGTCCCAAAAACATTTGCAGCCTGAAAGGGGCATTAACCCACATCCTAGACCTCTGAAATTCCCAAAAATATTTTGTGCACGAAAAATTCATACTACACCCTTGAAAGTTCAGAATATGTTAGCAGCCCAAAAAAGGCATTAAAATGCATTTTAGGCCTGCAAAAATTTAGAAAACTTTGGAGGCCCAAAAAAGGGGTTTACAGGCATCCTAGACCCCTTCAGGTCCAGAAAATGTTGTTGGATCAAAAATGGTGTCAGAGAGCTCTGAATGTCCCAAAAACATTTGCAACCTGAAAGGGGCATTAACCCGCATCCTAGACCACTGAAATTTCCCAAAATATTTTTGCCATGAAAAATGCATGCTACACCCCTGAAAGTTCAGAAAACACCCCAGAAATGTTGGCAGCTCAAGTAAAGGCCTTAAAATGCATGTTAGGCCTTCAAAAATGTTGAAAACTTTGGAGGCCCAAAAAAGGGGTTTACAGGCATCCTAGACCCCCTAAAGTCCAGAAAATGTTGTTGGACCAAAATCGGTGTCAGAGAGCTCTGATTGTCCCCAAAACATTTGCAGCCTGAAAGGGGCATTAACCCGCATCCTAGACCACTGAAATTCCCAAAAATATTTTTGGCATGAAAAATGCATCCTACACCCCTGCAAGTTAAGAAAATGTTGGTAACTGTAAAAAAGGCCTTAAAATGCATGTTAGGCCTTCAAAAATGTTGAAAACTTTGGAGGCCCAAAAATAGGGTTTACAGGCATCCTAGACCTCCTAAAGTCCAGAAAATGTTGTTGGATCAAAAACGGTGTCAGAGAGCTTTGAATGTCCCAAAAACATGTGCAGCCTGAAAGGGGCATTAACCCACATCCTAGACCTCTGAAATTCCAAAAAATATTTTGTGCACGAAAAATTCATACTACACCCCTGAAAGTTCAGAATATGTTAGCAGCCCAAAAAAGACATTAAAATGCATTTTAGGCCTGCAAAAATTTGGAAAACTTTGGAGGCCCAAAAAAGGGGTTTACGGGCATCCTAGGCCCCCTAAAGTCCAGAAAATGTTGTGGGACCAAAAATGGTGTCAGAGAGCTCTGAATGTCCCAAAAACATTTGCAGCCTGAAAGGGGCATTAACCGGCATCCTAGACCTCTGAAATTCCCAAAAATATTTTGTGCAAGAAAAATGTATACTACCCATAAAAGTTCAGAATATGTTAGAAGCCCAAAAAATGCATTCAAATGCATTTTAAGCCTACAAAAATTTAGAAAACTTTGGAGGCCCAAAAAAGGCGTTTACAGGCATCCTAGACCCCCTAAAGTCCAGAAAATGTTGTGGGACCAAAAATGGTGTCAGAGAGCTCTGAATGTCCCAAAAACATTTGCAGCCTGAAAGGGGCATTAACCGGCATCCTAGACCTCTGAAATTCCCAAAAATATTTTGTGCACGAAAAATGTATACTACCCCTAAAAGTTCAGAATATGTTAGAAGCCCAAAAAATGCATTCAAATGCATTTTAGGCCTGCAAAAATTTAGAAAACTTTGGAGGCCCAAAAAAGGGGTTTACAGGCATCCTAGACCCCCTAAAGTCCAGAAAATGTTGGTGGACCAAAAATGGTGTCAGAGAGCTCTGAATGTCCCAAAAACATGTGCAGCCTGAAAGGGGCATTAACCCGCATCCTAGACCTCTGAAATTCCAAAAAATATTTTGTGCACGAAAAATGTATCCTATACCCCTGAAACTCAGAATATGTTAGCAGCCCAAAGAAGGCCTTAAAATGCATTTTAGGCCTACAAAAATTTAGAAAACTTTGGAGGCCCAAAAAAGGCGTTTACAGGCATCCTAGACCCCCTAAAGTCCAGAAAATGTTGTGGGACCAAAAATGGTGTCAGAGAGCTCTGAATGTCCCAAAAACATTTGCAGCCTGAAAGGGGCATTAACCGGCATCCTAGACCTCTGAAATTCCCAAAAATATTTTGTGCACGAAAAATGTATACTACCCCTAAAAGTTCAGAATATGTTAGAAGCCCAAAAAATGCATTCAAATGCACTTTAGGCCTGCAAAAATTTAGAAAACTTTGGAGGCCCAAAAAAGGGGTTTACAGGCATCCTAGACCCCCTAAAGTCCAGAAAATGTTGTTGGATCAAAAACGGTGTCAGAGAGCTCTGAATGTCCCAAAAACATTTGCAGCCTGAAAGGGGCATTAACCCGCATCCTAGACCACTGAAATTCCCAAAAATATTTTTGCCACTAAAAATGCATCCTACACCCCTGAAAGTTCAGAAAATGTTGGCAGCTCAAGAAAACGCCTTAAAATGCATGTTAGGCCTGCAAAAATTTAGAAAACTTTGGAGGCCCAAAAAAGGGGTTTACAGGCATCCTAGACCCCCTAAAGTCCAGAAAATGTTGTTGGACCAAAAATGGTGTCAGAGAGCTCTGAATGTCCCAAAAACATTTGCAGCCACTGAAATTCCCAAAAATATTTTTGGCACGAAAAATGCATCCTACACCCCTGAAAGTTGAGAAAAAGTTGGCAGCTCAAGAAAAGGCCTTAAAATGCATGTTAAGCCTTCAAAAATGTTGAAAACTTTGGAGGCCCAAAAAAGGGGTTTACAGGCATTCTAGACCCCGTAAGGTCCAGAAAATGTTGTTGGACCAAAAACGGTGTCAGAGAGCTCTGAATGTCCCAAAAACATGTGCAGCCTGAAAGGGGCATTAACCCGCATCCTAGACCACTGAAATTTCCCAAAATATTTTTGCCATGAAAAAAGCATGCTACACCCCTGAAAGTTCAGAAAACACCACAGAAATGTTGCCAGCTCAAAAAAGGCCTTAAAATGCATCTTAGGCCTGCAAAAATGTTGAAAACTTTGGAGACCCAAAAAAGGGGTTTACAGGCATCCTAGACCCCCTAAAGTCCAGAAAATGTTGTTGGACCAAAATCGGTGTCAGAGAGCTCTGAAAGGGGCATTAACCCGCATCCTAGACCACGGAAATTCCCAAAAATATTTTTGGCACGAAAAATGCATCCTACACCCCTGAAAGGTCAGAAAATGTTGGCAGCTCAAGAAAAGGCCTTAAAACACATCTTAGGCCTGCAAAAATATTGAAAACTTTGGAGACCCAAAAAAGGGGTTCACAGGCATCCTAGACCCCCTAAAGTCCAGAAAATGTTGTTGGACCAAAATCGGTGTCAGAGAGCTCTGAATGTCCCAAAAACATGTGCAACCTGAAAGGGGCATTAACCCGCATCCTAGACCACTGAAATTCCCAAAAATATTTTGGCACTAAAAATGCATCCTACACCCCTGAACGTTCATAAAATGTTGGCAGCTCAAGAAAAGGCCTTAAAATGCATGTTAGGCCTGCAAAAATGTTGAAAACTTTGGAGGCGCCAAATAGGGGTTTACAGGCATCCTAGACCTCCTAAAGTCCAGAAAATGTTGTTGGATCAAAAACGGTGTCAGAGAGCTCTGAATGTCCCAAAAACATTTGCATCCTGAAAGGGGCATTAACCCGCATCCTAGACCTCTAAAATTCCCAAAAATATTTTGTGCACGAAAAATTCATACTACACCCCTGAAAGTTCAGAATATGTTAGCAGCCCAAAAAAGGCATTAAAATGCATTTTAGGCCTGCAAAAATTTAGAAAACTTTGGAGGCCCAAAAAAGGGGTTTACAGGCATCCTAGACCCCCTAAAGTCCAGAAAATGTTGTTGGACCAAAAATGGTGTCAGAGATCTCTGAATGTCCCAAAAACATTTGCAGCCTGAAAGGGGCATTAACCCGCATCCTAGACCTCTGAAATTCCCAAAAATATTTTGTGCACGAAAAATGCATCCTTTATCCCTGAAAGCTCAGAATATGTTAGCAGCCCAAAGAAGGCCTTAAAATGCATTTTAGGCATACAAAAATGTTGAAAACTTTGGAGACCCAAAAAAGGGGTTTACAGGCATCCTAGACCCCCTAAAGTCCAGAAAATGTTGTTGGACCAAAATCGGTGTCAGAGAGCTCCGAATGTCCCAAAAACATGTGCAACCTGAAAGGGGCATTAACCCGCATCCTAGACCACTGAAATTCCCAAAAATATTTTGGCACTAAAAATGCATCCTACACCCCTGAACGTTCATAAAATGTTGGCAGCTCAAGAAAAGGCCTTAAAATGCATGTTAGGCCTGCAAAAATGTTGAAAACTTTGGAGGCGCAAAATAGGGGTTTACAGGCATCCTAGACCTCCTAAAGTCCAGAAAATGTTGTTGGATCAAAAATGGTGTCAGAGAGCTCTGAATGTCCCAAAAACATTTGCATCCTGAAAGGGGCATTAACCCGCATTCTAGACCTCTAAAATTCCCAAAAATATTTTGTGCACGAAAAATTCATACTACACCCCTGAAAGTTCAGAATATGTTAGCAGCCCAAAAAAGGCATTAAAATGCATTTTAGGCCTGCAAAAATTTAGAAAACTTTGGAGGCCCAAAAAAGGGGTTTACAGGCATCCTAGACCCCCTAAAGTCCAGAAAATGTTGTGGGACCAAAAATGGTGTCAGAGAGCTCTGAATGTCCCAAAAACATTTGCAGCCTGAAAGGGGCATTAACCGGCATCCTAGACCTCTGAAATTCCCAAAAATATTTTGTGCACGAAAAATGTATACTACCCCTAAAAGTTCAGAATATGTTAGAAGCCCAAAAAATGCATTCAAATGCATTTTAGGCCTGCAAAAATTTAGAAAACTTTGGAGGCCCAAAAAAGGGGGTTACAGGCATCCTAGACCCCCTAAAGTCCAGAAAATGTTGGTGGATCAAAAAACGGTGTCAGAGAGCTCCGAATGTCCCAAAAACATGTGCAACCTGAAAGGGGCATTAACCCGCATCCTAGACCACTAAAATTCCCAAAAATATTTTTGGCAATAAAAATGCATCCTACACCCCTGAAAGTTCAGAAAATGTTGGCAGCTCAAGAAAAGGCCTTAAAATGCATGTTAGGCCTTCAAAAATGTTGAAAACTTTGGAGGCACAAAATAGGGGTTTACAGGCATCCTAGACCTCCTAAAGTCCAGAAAATGTTGTTGGATCAAAAACGGTGTCAGAGAGCTCTGAATGTCCCAAAAACATTTGCAGCCTGAAAGGGGCATTAACCCACATCCTAGACCTCTGAAATTCCCAAAAATATTTTGTGCACGAAAAATTCATACTACACCCTTGAAAGTTCAGAATATGTTAGCAGCCCAAAAAAGGCATTAAAATGCATTTTAGGCCTGCAAAAATTTAGAAAACTTTGGATGCCCAAAAAAGGGGTTTACAGGCATCCTAGACCCCCTAAAGTCCAGAAAATGTTGTTGGACCAAAAATGGTGTAGAGAGCTCTGAATGTCCCAAAAACATTTGCAGCCTGAAAGGGGCATTAACCCGCATCCTAGACCACTGAAATTCCCAAAAATATTTTTGGCAATAAAAAATGCATCCTACACCCCTGAAAGTTCAGAAAATGTTGGCAGCTCAAGAAAAGGCCTTAAAATGCATGTTAAGCCTTCAAAAATGTTGAAAACTTTGGAGGCACAAAATCAGGGTTTACAGGCATCCTAGACCTCCTAAAGTCCAGAAAATGTTGTTGTATCAAAAACGGTGTCAGAGAGCTCTGAATGTCCCAAAAACATTTGCAGCCTGAAAGGGGCATTAACACGCATCCTAGACCACTGAAATTTCCCAAAATATTTTTGCCATGAAAAATGCATGCTACACCCCTGAAAGTTCAGAAAACACCCCAGAAATGTTGCCAGGTCAAAAAAGGCCTTGAAATGCATCTTAGGCCTGCAAAAATGTTGAAAACTTTGGAGACCCAAAAAAGGGGTTTACAGGCATCCTAGACCCCCTAAAGTCTAGAAAATGTTGTTGGACCAAAAATGGTGTCAGAGAGCTCTGAATGTCCCAAAAACATTTGCAGCCTAAAAGGGGCATTAACCCGCATCCTAGACCTCTGAAATTCCAAAAAATATTTTGTGCACGAAAAATGTATCCTATACCCCTGAAACTCAGAATATGTTAGCAGCCCAAAGAAGGCCTTAAAATGCATTTTAGGCCTACAAAAATTTAGAAAACTTTGGAGGCCCAAAAAAGGCGTTTACAGGCATCTTAGACCCCCTAAAGTCCAGAAAATGTTGTGGGACCAAAAATGGTGTCAGAGAGCTCTGAATGTCCCAAAAACATTTGCAGCCTGAAAGGGGCATTAACCGGCATCCTAGACCTCTGAAATTCCCAAAAATATTTTGTGCACGAAAAATGTATACTACCCCTAAAAGTTCAGAATATGTTAGAAGCCCAAAAAATGCATTCAAATGCATTTTAGGCCTGCAAAAATTTAGAAAACTTTGGAGGCCCAAAAAAGGGGTTTACAGGCATCCTAGACCCCCTAAAGTCCAGAAAATGTTGTTGGATCAAAAACGGTGTCAGAGAGCTCTGAATGTCCCAAAAACATTTGCAGCCTGAAAGGGGCATTAACCCGCATCCTAGACCACTGAAATTCCCAAAAATATTTTTGCCACTAAAAATGCATCCTACACCCCTGAAAGTTCAGAAAATGTTGGCAGCTCAAGAAAACGCCTTAAAATGCATGTTAGGCCTGCAAAAATTTAGAAAACTTTGGAGGCCCAAAAAAGGGGTTTACAGGCATCCTAGTCCCCGTAAGGTCCAGAAAATGTTGTTGGACCAAAAACGGTGTCAGAGAGCTCTGAATGTCCCAAAAACATGTGCAGCCTGAAAGGGGCATTAACCCGCATCCTAGACCACTGAAATTTCCCAAAATATTTTTGCCATGAAAAAAGCATGCTACACCCCTGAAAGTTCAGAAAACACCACAGAAATGTTGCCAGCTCAAAAAAGGCCTTAAAATGCATCTTAGGCCTGCAAAAATGTTGAAAACTTTGGAGACCCAAAAAAAGGGGTTTACAGGCATCCTAGACCCCCTAAAGTCCAGAAAATGTTGTTGGACCAAAATCGGTGTCAGAGAGCTCTGAAAGGGGCATTAACCCGCATCCTAGACCACGGAAATTCCCAAAAATATTTTTGGCACGGAAAATGCATCCTACACCCCTGAAAGGTCAGAAAATGTTGGCAGCTCAAGAAAAGGCCTTAAAACACATCTTAGGCCTGCAAAAATATTGAAAACTTTGGAGACCCAAAAAAGGGGTTCACAGGCATCCTAGACCCCCTAAAGTCCAGAAAATGTTGTTGGACCAAAAATGGTGTCAGAGAGCTCTGAATGTCCCAAAAACATTTGCAGCCTGAAAGGGGCATTAACCCGCATCCCAGACCTCTGAAATTCCCAAAAATATTTTGTGCACGAAAAATTCATACTACACCCCTGAAAGTTCCAAATATGTTAGCAGCCCAAAAAGGCTTTAAAATCCATTTTAGGCCTGCAAAAATTTAGAAAACTTTGGAGGCCCAAAAAAGGGGTTTACAGGCATCCTAGACCCCCTAAATTCCAGAAAATGTTGTTGGACCAAAAATGGTGTCAGAGATCTCTGAATGTCCCAAAAACATTTGCAGCCTGAAAGGGGCATTAACCCGCATCCTAGACCTCTGAAATTCCCAAAAATATTTTGTGCACGAAAAATGCATCCTTTATCCCTGAAAGCTCAGAATATGTTAGCAGCCCAAAGAAGGCCTTAAAATGCATTTTAGGGATACAAAAATGTTGAAAACTTTGGAGACCCAAAAAAGGGGTTTACAGGCATCCTAGACCCCCTAAAGTCCAGAAAATGTTGTTGGACCAAAATCGGTGTCAGAGAGCTCCGAATGTCCCAAAAACATGTGCAACCTGAAAGGGGCATTAACCCGCATCCTAGACCACTGAAATTCCCAAAAATATTTTGGCACTAAAAATGCATCCTACACCCCTGAACGTTCATAAAATGTTGGCAGCTCAAGAAAAGGCCTTAAAATGCATGTTAGGCCTTCAAAAATGTTGAAAAGTTTGGAGGCGCAAAATAGGGGTTTACAGGCATCCTAGACCTCCTAAAGTCCAGAAAATGTTGTTGGATCAAAAACGGTGTCAGAGAGCTCTGAATGTCCCAAAAACATTTGCAGCCTGAAAGGGGCATTAACCCGCATCCTAGACCTCTAAAATTCCCAAAAATATTTTGTGCACGAAAAATTCATACTACACCCCTGAAAGTTCAGAATATGTTAGCAGCCCAAAAAAGGCATTAAAATGCATTTTAGGCCTGCAAAAATTTAGAAAACTTTGGAGGCCCAAAAAAGGGGTTTACAGGCATCCTAGACCCCCTAAAGTCCAGAAAATGTTGTTGGACCAAAAATGGTGTCAGAGAGCTCTGAATGTCCCAAAAATATTTGCAGCCTGAAAGGGGCATTAACCCGCATCCTAGACCTCTGAAATTCCCAAAAATATTTTGTGCACGAAAAATTCATACTACACCCCTGAAAGTTCAGAATATGTTAGCAGCCCAAAGAAGGCCTCAAAATGCATTTTAGGCCTACAATAATTTAGAAAACTTTGGAGGCCCAAAAAAGGCGTTTACAGGCATCCTAGACCCCCTAAAGTCCAGAAAATGTTGTGGGACCAAAAATGGTGTCAGAGAGCTCTGAATGTCCCAAAAACATTTGCAGCCTGAAAGGGGCATTAACCGGCATCCTAGACCTCTGAAATTCCCAAAAATATTTTGTGCACGAAAAATGTATACTACCCCTAAAAGTTCAGAATATGTTAGAAGCCCAAAAAATGCATTCAAATGCATTTTAGGCCTGCAAAAATTTAGAAAACTTTGGAGGCCCAAAAAAGGGGTTTACAGGCATCCTAGACCCCCTAAAGTCCAGAAAATGTTGTGGGATCAAAAACGGTGTCAGAGAGCTCCGAATGTCCCAAAAACATGTGCAACCTGAAAGGGGCATTAACCCGCATCCTAGACCACTGAAATTCCCAAAAATATTTTTGGCAATAAAAATGCATCCTACACCCCTGAAAGTTCAGAAAATGTTGGCAGCTCAAGAAAAGGCCTTAAAATGCATGTTAGGCCTTCAAAAATGTTGAAAACTTTGGAGGCACAAAATAGGGGTTTACAGGCATCCTAGACCTCCTAAAGTCCAGAAAATGTTGTTGGATCAAAAACGGTGTCAGAGAGCTCTGAATGTCCCAAAAACATTTGCAGCCTGAAAGGGGCATTAACCCACATCCTAGACCTCTGAAATTCCCAAAAATATTTTGTGCACGAAAAATTCATACTACACCCTTGAAAGTTCAGAATATGTTAGCAGCCCAAAGAAGGCCTTAAAATGCATTTTAGGCCTACAAAAATTTAGAAAACTTTGGAGCCCAAAAAAGGGGTTTACAGGCATCCTAGACCTCTAAAGTCCAGAAAATGTTGTTGGACCAAAAATGGTGTCAGAGAGCTCTGAATGTCCCAAAAACATTTGCAGCCACTGAAATTCCCAAAAATATTTTTGGCACGAAAAATGCATCCTACACCCCTGAAAGTTGAGAAAATGTTGGCAGCTCAAGAAAAGGCTTTAAAAGGCATGTTAGGCCTTCAAAAATGTTGAAAACTTTGGAGGCCCAAAAAAGGGATTTACAGGCATCCTAGACAACCTGAAGTCCAGAAAATGTTGTTGGATCAAAAACGGTGTCAGAGAGCTCTGAATGTCCCAAAAACATTTGCAGCCTGAAAGGGGCATTAACCGGCATCCTAGACCTCTGAAATTCCCAAAAATATTTTGTGCACGAAAAATGTATACTACCCCTAAAAGTTCAGAATATGTTAGAAGCCCAAAAAATGCATTCAAATGCATTTTAGGCCTGCAAAAATTTAGAAAACTTTGGAGGCCCAAAAAAGGGGTTTACAGGCATCCTAGACCCCCTAAAGTCCAGAAAATGTTGGTGGATCAAAAACGGTGTCAGAGAGCTCCGAATGTCCCAAAAACATGTGCAACCTGAAAGGGGCATTAACCCGCATCCTAGACCACTGAAATTCCCAAAAATATTTTTGGCAATAAAAATGCATCCTACACCCCTGAAAGTTCAGAAAATGTTGGCAGCTCAAGAAAAGGCCTTAAAATGCATGTTAGGCCTTCAAAAATGTTGAAAACTTTGGAGGCACAAAATAGGGGTTTACAGTCATCCTAGACCTCATAAAGTCCAGAAAATGTTGTTGTATCAGAAACGGTGTCAGAGAGCTCTGAATGTCCCAAAAACATTTGCAGCCTGAAAGGGGCATTAACACGCATCCTAGACCACTGAAATTTCCCAAAATATTTTTGCCATGAAAAATGCATGCTACACCCCTGAAAGTTCAGAAAACACCCCAGAAATGTTGCCAGGTCAAAAAAGGCCTTGAAATGCATCTTAGGCCTGCAAAAATTTAGAAAACTTTGGAGGCCCATAAAAGGGGTTTACAGGCATCCTAGACCCCCTAAAGTCCAGAAAATGTTGTTGGACCAAAAATGGTGTCAGAAAGCTCTGAATGTCCCAAAAACATTTGCAGCCTGAAAGGGGCATTAACCCGCATCCTAGACCACTGAAATTTCCCAAAATATTTTTGCCATGAAAAATGCATGCTACACCCCTGAAAGTTCAGAAAACACCACAGAAATGTTGGCAGCTCAAAAAAGGCCTTAAAATGCATCTTAGGCCTACAAAAATTTAGAAAACCTTGGAGGCCCAAAAAAGGGGTTTACAGGCATCCTAGACCCCCTAAAGTCCAGAAAATGTTGTTGGACCAAAAATGGTGTCAGAGAGCTCTGAATGTCCCAAAAACATTTGCAGCCACTGAAATTCCCAAAAATATTTTTGGCACGAAAAATGCATCCTACACCCCTGAAAGTTGAGAACATTTTGGCAGCTCTAGAAAAGGCCTTAAAACGCATGTTAGGCCTTCAAAAATGTTGAAAACTTTGGAGGCCCAAAAAAGGGGTTTACAGGCATCCTAGACCCCCTAAAGTCCAGAAAATGTTGTTGGACCAAAATCGGTGTCAGAGAGCTCCGAATGTCCCAAAAACATGTGCAACCTGAAAGGGGCATTAACCCGCATCCTAGACCACTGAAATTCCCAAAAATATTTTTGGCATGAAAAATGCATCCTACACCCCTGCAAGTTCCGAAAATGTTGGTAACTCTAAAAAAGGCCTTAAAATGCATGTTAGGCCTTCAAAAATGTTGAAAACTTTGGAGGCCCAAAAAAGGGATTTACAGGCATCCTAGACCTCCTAAAGTCCAGAAAATGTTGTTGGATCAAAAACGGTGTCAGAGAGCTCTGAATGTCCCAAAAACATTTGCAGCCACTGAAATACCCAAAAATATTTTTGGCACGAAAAATGCATCCTACACCCCTGAAAGTTGAGAAAATGTTGGCAGCTCAAGAAAAGGCCTTAAAATGCATGTTAGGCCTTCAAAAATGTTGAAAACTTTGGAGGCCCAAAAAAGGGGTTTACAGGCATTCTAGACCCCGTAAGGTCCAGAAAATGTTGTTGGACCAAAAACGGTGTCAGAGACAGAGAGCTCTGAATGTCCCAAAAACATGTGCAGCCTGAAAGGGGCATTAACCCGCATCCTAGACCACTGAAATTTCCCAAAATATTTTTGCCATGAAAAATGCATGCTACACCCCTGAAAGTTCAGAAAACACCACAGAAATGTTGGCAGCTCAAAAAAGGCCTTAAAATGCATCTTAGGCCTGCAAAAATGTTGAAAACTTTGGAGACCCAAAAAAGGGGTTTACAGGCATCCTACACCCCCTAAAGTCCAGAAAATGTTGTTGGACCAAAATCGGTGTCAGAGAGCTCTGAAAGGGGCATTAACCCGCATCCTAGACCACGGAAATTCCCAAAAATATTTTTGGCACGAAAAATGCATCCTACACCCCTGAAAGGTCAGAAAATGTTGGCAGCTCAAGAAAAGGCCTTAAAACACATCTTAGGCCTGCAAAAATGTTGAAAACTTTGGAGACCCAAAAAAGGGGTTCACAGGCATCCTAGACCCCCTAAAGTCCAGAAAATGTTGTTGGACCAAAAATGGTGTCAGAGAGCTCTGAATGTCCCAAAAACATTTGCAGCCTGAAAGGGGCATTAACCTGCATCCCAGACCTCTGAAATTCCCAAAAATATTTTGTGCACGAAAAATTCATACTACACCTCTGAAAGTTCCAAATATGTTAGCAGCCCAAAAAGGCATTAAAATCCATTTTAGGCATGCAAAAATTTAGAAAACTTTGGAGGCCCAAAAAAGGGGTTTACAGGAATCCTAGACCCCCTAAAGTCCAGAAAATGTTGTTGGACCAAAAATGGTGTCAGAGATCTCTGAATGTCCCAAAAACATTTGCAGCCTGAAAGGGGCATTAACCCGCATCCTAGACCTCTGAAATTCCCAAAAATATTTTTGGCATGAAAAATGCATCCTACACCCCTGCAAGTTCCGAAAATGTTGGTAACTCTAAAAAAGGCCTTAAAATGCATGTTAGGCCTTCAAAAATGTTGAAAACTTTGGAGGCCCAAAAAAGGGATTTACAGGCATCCTAGACCTCCTAAAGTCCAGAAAATGTTGTTGGATCAAAAACGGTGTCAGAGAGCTCTGAATGTCCCAAAAACATTTGCAGCCACTGAAATACCCAAAAATATTTTTGGCACGAAAAATGCATCCTACACCCCTGAAAGTTGAGAAAATGTTGGCAGCTCAAGAAAAGGCCTTAAAATGCATGTTAGGCCTTCAAAAATGTTGAAAACTTTGGAGGCCCAAAAAAGGGGTTTACAGGCATTCTAGACCCCGTAAGGTCCAGAAAATGTTGTTGGACCAAAAACGGTGTCAGAGACAGAGAGCTCTGAATGTCCCAAAAACATGTGCAGCCTGAAAGGGGCATTAACCCGCATCCTAGACCACTGAAATTTCCCAAAATATTTTTGCCATGAAAAATGCATGCTACACCCCTGAAAGTTCAGAAAACACCACAGAAATGTTGGCAGCTCAAAAAAGGCCTTAAAATGCATCTTAGGCCTGCAAAAATGTTGAAAACTTTGGAGACCCAAAAAAGGGGTTTACAGGCATCCTACACCCCCTAAAGTCCAGAAAATGTTGTTGGACCAAAATCGGTGTCAGAGAGCTCTGAAAGGGGCATTAACCCGCATCCTAGACCACGGAAATTCCCAAAAATATTTTTGGCACGAAAAATGCATCCTACACCCCTGAAAGGTCAGAAAATGTTGGCAGCTCAAGAAAAGGCCTTAAAACACATCTTAGGCCTGCAAAAATGTTGAAAACTTTGGAGACCCAAAAAAGGGGTTCACAGGCATCCTAGACCCCCTAAAGTCCAGAAAATGTTGTTGGACCAAAAATGGTGTCAGAGAGCTCTGAATGTCCCAAAAACATTTGCAGCCTGAAAGGGGCATTAACCTGCATCCCAGACCTCTGAAATTCCCAAAAATATTTTGTGCACGAAAAATTCATACTACACCCCTGAAAGTTCCAAATATGTTAGCAGCCCAAAAAGGCATTAAAATCCATTTTAGGCATGCAAAAATTTAGAAAACTTTGGAGGCCCAAAAAAGGGGTTTACAGGAATCCTAGACCCCCTAAAGTCCAGAAAATGTTGTTGGACCAAAAATGGTGTCAGAGATCTCTGAATGTCCCAAAAACATTTGCAGCCTGAAAGGGGCATTAACCCGCATCCTAGACCTCTGAAATTCCCAAAAATATTTTGTGCACGAAAAATGCATCCTTTATCCCTGAAACTCAGAATATGTTAGCAGCCCAAAGAAGGCCTTAAAATGCATTTTAGGCATACAAAAATGTTGAAAACTTTGGAGGCCCAAAAAAGGGGTTTATAGGCATTCTAGACCCCCTAAAGTCCAGAAAATGTTGGTGGACCAAAAACTGTGTCAGGGAGCTCTGAATGTCCCAAAAACATTTGCAGCCTGAAAGGGGCATTAACTCGCATCCTAGACCACTGAAATATCCCAAAATATTTTTGGCAGGAAAAATGCATCCCATATCCCTGAAAGCTCAGAATATGTTAGCAGCCCAAAGAAGGCCTTAAAATGCATTTTAGGCATACAAAAATGTTGAAAACTTTGGAGACCCAAAAAAGGGGTTTACAGGCATCCTAGACCCCCTAAAGTCCAGAAAATGTTGTGGGACCAAAAATGGTGTCAGGGAGCTCTGAAAGGGGCATTAACCTGCATCCTAGACCACTGAAATTCCCAAAAATATTTTTGGCAATAAAAATGCATCCTACACCCCTGAAAGTTCAGAAAATGTTGGCAGCTCAAGAAAAGGCCTTAAAATGCATGTTAGGCCTTCAAAAATGTTGAAAACTTTGGAGGCACAAAATAGGGGTTTACAGGCATCCTAGACCTCCTAAAGTCCAGAAAATGTTGTTGGATCAAAAACGGTGTCAGAGAGCTCTGAATGTCCCAAAAACATTTGCAGCCTGAAAGGGGCATTAACCCACATCCTAGACCTCTGAAATTCCCAAAAATATTTTGTGCACGAAAAATTCATACTACACCCTTGAAAGTTCAGAATATGTTAGCAGCCCAAAAAAGGCATTAAAATGCATTTTAGGCCTGCAAAAATTTAGAAAACTTTGGAGGCCCAAAAAAGGGGTTTACAGGCATCCTAGACCCCTTCAGGTCCAGAAAATGTTGTTGGATCAAAAACGGTGTCAGAGAGCTCTGAATGTCCCAAAAACATTTGCAACCTGAAAGGGGCATTAACCCGCATCCTAGACCACTGAAATTTCCCAAAATATTTTTGCCATGAAAAATGCATGCTACACCCCTGAAAGTTCAGAAAACACCCCAGAAATGTTGGCAGCTCAAGTAAAGGCCTTAAAATGCATGTTAGGCCTTCAAAAATGTTGAAAACTTTGGAGGCCCAAAAAAGGGGTTTACAGGCATCCTAGACCCCCTAAAGTCCAGAAAATGTTGTTGGACCAAAATCGGTGTCAGAGAGCTCTGATTGTCCCCAAAACATTTGCAGCCTGAAAGGGGCATTAACCCGCATCCTAGACCACTGAAATTCCCAAAAATATTTTTGGCATGAAAAATGCATCCTACACCCCTGCAAGTTAAGAAAATGTTGGTAACTGTAAAAAAGGCCTTAAAATGCATGTTAGGCCTTCAAAAATGTTGAAAACTTTGGAGGCCCAAAAATAGGGTTTACAGGCATCCTAGACCTCCTAAAGTCCAGAAAATGTTGTTGGATCAAAAACGGTGTCAGAGAGCTTTGAATGTCCCAAAAACATTTGCAGCCTGAAAGGGGCATTAACCCACATCCTAGACCTCTGAAATTCCAAAAAATATTTTGTGCACGAAAAATTCATACTACACCCCTGAAAGTTCAGAATATGTTAGCAGCCCAAAAAAGACATTAAAATGCATTTTAGGCCTGCAAAAATTTGGAAAACTTTGGAGGCCCAAAAAAGGGGTTTACGGGCATCCTAGGCCCCCTAAAGTCCAGAAAATGTTGTGGGACCAAAAATGGTGTCAGAGAGCTCTGAATGTCCCAAAAACATTTGCAGCCTGAAAGGGGCATTAACCGGCATCCTAGACCTCTGAAATTCCCAAAAATATTTTGTGCAAGAAAAATGTATACTACCCATAAAAGTTCAGAATATGTTAGAAGCCCAAAAAATGCATTCAAATGCATTTTAGGCCTGCAAAAATTTAGAAAACTTTGGAGGCCCAAAAAAGGGGTTTACAGGCATCCTAGACCCCCTAAAGTCCAGAAAATGTTGGTGGACCAAAAATGGTGTCAGAGAGCTCTGAATGTCCCAAAAACATTTGCAGCCTGAAAGGGGCATTAACCCGCATCCTAGACCTCTGAAATTCCAAAAAATATTTTGTGCACGAAAAATGTATCCTATACCCCTGAAACTCAGAATATGTTAGCAGCCCAAAGAAGGCCTTAAAATGCATTTTAAGCCTACAAAAATTTAGAAAACTTTGGAGGCCCAAAAAAGGCGTTTACAGGCATCCTAGACCCCCTAAAGTCCAGAAAATGTTGTGGGACCAAAAATGGTGTCAGAGAGCTCTGAATGTCCCAAAAACATTTGCAGCCTGAAAGGGGCATTAACCGGCATCCTAGACCTCTGAAATTCCCAAAAATATTTTGTGCACGAAAAATGTATACTACCCCTAAAAGTTCAGAATATGTTAGAAGCCCAAAAAATGCATTCAAATGCATTTTAGGCCTGCAAAAATTTAGAAAACTTTGGAGGCCCAAAAAAGGGGTTTACAGGCATCCTAGACCCCCTAAAGTCCAGAAAATGTTGGTGGACCAAAAATGGTGTCAGAGAGCTCTGAATGTCCCAAAAACATGTGCAGCCTGAAAGGGGCATTAACCCGCATCCTAGACCTCTGAAATTCCAAAAAATATTTTGTGCACGAAAAATGTATCCTATACCCCTGAAACTCAGAATATGTTAGCAGCCCAAAGAAGGCCTTAAAATGCATTTTAGGCCTACAAAAATTTAGAAAACTTTGGAGGCCCAAAAAAGGCGTTTACAGGCATCCTAGACCCCCTAAAGTCCAGAAAATGTTGTGGGACCAAAAATGGTGTCAGAGAGCTCTGAATGTCCCAAAAACATTTGCAGCCTGAAAGGGGCATTAACCGGCATCCTAGACCTCTGAAATTCCCAAAAATATTTTGTGCACGAAAAATGTATACTACCCCTAAAAGTTCAGAATATGTTAGAAGCCCAAAAAATGCATTCAAATGCACTTTAGGCCTGCAAAAATTTAGAAAACTTTGGAGGCCCAAAAAAGGGGTTTACAGGCATCCTAGACCCCCTAAAGTCCAGAAAATGTTGTTGGACCAAAAATGGTGTCAGAGAGCTCTGAATGTCCCAAAAACATTTGCAGCCACTGAAATTCCCAAAAATATTTTTGGCACGAAAAATGCATCCTACACCCCTGAAAGTTGAGAAAACGTTGGCAGCTCAAGAAAAGGCCTTAAAATGCATGTTAGGCCTTCAAAAATGTTGAAAACTTTGGAGGCCCAAAAAAGGGGTTTACAGGCATTCTAGACCCCGTAAGGTCCAGAAAATGTTGTTGGACCAAAAACGGTGTCAGAGAGCTCTGAATGTCCCAAAAACATGTGCAGCCTGAAAGGGGCATTAACCCGCATCCTAGACCACTGAAATTTCCCAAAATATTTTTGCCATGAAAAAAGCATGCTACACCCCTGAAAGTTCAGAAAACACCACAGAAATGTTGCCAGCTCAAAAAAGGCCTTAAAATGCATCTTAGGCCTGCAAAAATGTTGAAAACTTTGGAGACCCAAAAAAGGGGTTTACAGGCATCCTAGACCCCCTAAAGTCCAGAAAATGTTGTTGGACCAAAATCGGTGTCAGAGAGCTCTGAAAGGGGCATTAACCCGCATCCTAGACCACGGAAATTCCCAAAAATATTTTTGGCACGAAAAATGCATCCTACACCCCTGAAAGGTCAGAAAATGTTGGCAGCTCAAGAAAAGGCCTTAAAACACATCTTAGGCCTGCAAAAATATTGAAAACTTTGGAGACCCAAAAAAGGGGTTTACAGGCATCCTAGACCCCCTAAAGTCCAGAAAATGTTGTTGGACCAAAATCGGTGTCAGAGAGCTCTGAAAGGGGCATTAACCCGCATCCTAGACCACTGAAATTCCCAAAAATATTTTGGCACTAAAAATGCATCCTACACCCCTGAACGTTCATAAAATGTTGGCAGCTCAAGAAAAGGCCTTAAAATGCATGTTAGGCCTGCAAAAATGTTGAAAACTTTGGAGGCGCCAAATAGGGGTTTACAGGCATCCTAGACCTCCTAAAGTCCAGAAAATGTTGTTGGATCAAAAACGGTGTCAGAGAGCTCTGAATGTCCCAAAAACATTTGCATCCTGAAAGGGGCATTAACCCGCATCCTAGACCTCTAAAATTCCCAAAAATATTTTGTGCACGAAAAATTCATACTACACCCCTGAAAGTTCAGAATATGTTAGCAGCCCAAAGAAGGCCTTAAAATGCATTTTAGGCCTACAAAAATTTAGAAAACTTTGGAGGCCCAAAAAAGGCGTTTACGGGCATCCTAGACCCCCTAAAGACCAGAAAATGTTGGTGGATCAAAAATGGTGTCAGAGAGCTCCGAATGTCCCAAAAACATGTGCAACCTGAAAGGGGCATTAACCCGCATCCTAGACCACTGAAATTCCCAAAAACATTTTGCCACTAAAAATGCATCCTACACCCCTGAACGTTCATAAAATGTTAGCAGCCCAAAAAAGGCATTAAAATGCATTTTAGGCCTGCAAAAATTTAGAAAACTTTTGAGGCCCAAAAAAGGCGTTTACAGGCATCCTAGACCCCCTAAAGTCCAGAAAATGTTGTGGGACTAAAAATGGTGTCAGAGAGCTCCGAATGTCCCAAAAACATGTGCAACCTGAAAGGGGCATTAACCCGCATCCTAGACCACTGAAATTCCCAAAAATATTTTGCCACTAAAAATGCATCCTACACCCCGGAACGTTCATAAAATGTTAGCAGCCCAAAAAAGGCATTAAAATGCATTTTAGGCCTGCAAAAATTTAGAAAACTTTGGAGGCCCAGAAAAGGGGTTTACAAGCATCCTAGACCCCCTAAAGACCAGAAAATGTTGGTGGATCAAAAACGGTGTCAGAGAGCTCCGAATGTCCCAAAAACATGTGCAACCTGAAAGGGGCATTAACCCACATCCTAGACCTCTGAAATTCCCAAAAATATTTTGTGCACGAAAAATTCATACTACACCCTTGAAAGTTCAGAATATGTTAGCAGCCCAAAAAAGGCATTAAAATGCATTTTAGGCCTGCAAAAATTTAGAAAACTTTGGAGGCCCAAAAAGGGGTTTACAGGCATCCTAGACCCCCTAAAGTCCAGAAAATGTTGTTGGACCAAAAATGGTGTCAGAGAGCTCTGAATGTCCCAAAAACATTTGCAGCCTGAAAGGGGCATTAACCCGCATCCTAGACCTCTGAAATTCCAAAAAATATTTTGTGCACAAAAAATGTATACTATACCCCTGAAACTCAGAATATGTTAGCAGCCCAAAGAAGGCCTTAAAATGCATTTTAGGCCTACAAAAATTTAGAAAACTTTGGAGGCCCAAAAAAGGCGTTTACAGGCATCCTAGACCCCCTAAAGTCCAGAAAATGTTGTGGGACTAAAAATGGTGTCAGAGAGCTCCGAATGTCCCAAAAACATGTGCAACCTGAAAGGGGCATTAACCCGCATCCTAGACCACTGAAATTCCCAAAAATATTTTGCCACTAAAAATGCATCCTACACCCCTGAACGTTCATAAAATGTTAGCAGCCCAAAAAAGGCATTAAAATGCATTTTAGGCCTGCAAAAATTTAGAAAACTTTGGAGGCCCAAAAAAGGGGTTTACAGGCATCCTAGACCCCCTAAAGTCCAGAAAATGTTGTTGGACCAAAAATGGTGTCAGAGAGCTCTGAATGTCCCAAAAACATCTGCAGCCTGAAAGGGGCATTAACCCGCATCCTAGACCTCTGAAATTCCTAAAAATATTTTGTGCACGAAAAATCCATCCTATACCCCTGAAACTCAGAATATGTTAGTAGCCCAAAGAAGGCCTTAAAATGCATTTTAGGCCTACAAAAATTTAGAACACTTTGGAGGCCCAAAAAAGGGGTTTACAGGCATCCTAGACCCCCTAAAGTCCAGAAAATGTTGTGGGACCAAAAATGGTGTCAGGGAGCTCTGAAAGGGGCATTAACCTGCATCCTAGACCACTGAAATTCACAAAAATATTTTTGGCACGAAAAATGCATCCTACACCCCTGAAAGTTCAGAAAATGTTGGCAGCTCAAGAAAAGGCCTTAAAATGCATGTTAGGCCTTCAAAAATGTTGAAAACTTTGGAGGCCCAAAAAAGGGGTTTACAGGCATCCTAGACCCCCTAAAGTCCAGAAAATGTTGTTGGACCAATATCGGTGTCAGAGAGCTATGAATGTCCCAAAAACATTTGCAGCCTGAAAGGGGCATTAACCCGCATCCTAGACCACTGAAATTTCCCAAAATATTTTTGGCATGAAAAATGCATGCTACACCCCTGAAAGTTCAGAAAACACCCCAGAAATGTTGCCAGCTCAAAAAAGGCCTTAAAATGCATCTTAGACCTGCAAAAATGTTGAAAACTTTGAAGACCCAAAAAAGGGGTTTACAGGCATCCTAGACCCCCTAAAGTCCAGAAAATGTTGTTGGACCAAAAATGGTGTCAGAGATCTCTGAATGTCCCAAAAACATTTGCAGCCTGAAAGGGGCATTAACCCGCATCCTAGACCTCTGAAATTCCCAAAAATATTTTGTGCACGAAAAATGCATCCTTTATCCCTGAAACTCAGAATATGTTAGCAGCCCAAAGAAGGCCTTAAAATGCATTTTAGGCATACAAAAATGTTGAAAACTTTGGAGGCCCAAAAAAGGGGTTTATAGGCATTCTAGACCCCCTAAAGTCCAGAAAATGTTGGTGGACCAAAAACTGTGTCAGGGAGCTCTGAATGTCCCAAAAACATTTGCAGCCTGAAAGGGGCATTAACTCGCATCCTAGACCACTGAAATATCCCAAAATATTTTTGGCAGGAAAAATGCATCCCATATCCCTGAAAGCTCAGAATATGTTAGCAGCCCAAAGAAGGCCTTAAAATGCATTTTAGGCATACAAAAATGTTGAAAACTTTGGAGACCCAAAAAAGGGGTTTACAGGCATCCTAGACCCCCTAAAGTCCAGAAAATGTTGTGGGACCAAAAATGGTGTCAGGGAGCTCTGAAAGGGGCATTAACCTGCATCCTAGACCACTGAAATTCCCAAAAATATTTTTGGCAATAAAAATGCATCCTACACCCCTGAAAGTTCAGAAAATGTTGGCAGCTCAAGAAAAGGCCTTAAAATGCATGTTAGGCCTTCAAAAATGTTGAAAACTTTGGAGGCACAAAATAGGGGTTTACAGGCATCCTAGACCTCCTAAAGTCCAGAAAATGTTGTTGGATCAAAAACGGTGTCAGAGAGCTCTGAATGTCCCAAAAACATTTGCAGCCTGAAAGGGGCATTAACCCACATCCTAGACCTCTGAAATTCCCAAAAATATTTTGTGCACGAAAAATTCATACTACACCCTTGAAAGTTCAGAATATGTTAGCAGCCCAAAAAAGGCATTAAAATGCATTTTAGGCCTGCAAAAATTTAGAAAACTTTGGAGGCCCAAAAAAGGGGTTTACAGGCATCCTAGACCCCTTCAGGTCCAGAAAATGTTGTTGGATCAAAAACGGTGTCAGAGAGCTCTGAATGTCCCAAAAACATTTGCAACCTGAAAGGGGCATTAACCCGCATCCTAGACCACTGAAATTTCCCAAAATATTTTTGCCATGAAAAATGCATGCTACACCCCTGAAAGTTCAGAAAACACCCCAGAAATGTTGGCAGCTCAAGTAAAGGCCTTAAAATGCATGTTAGGCCTTCAAAAATGTTGAAAACTTTGGAGGCCCAAAAAAGGGGTTTACAGGCATCCTAGACCCCCTAAAGTCCAGAAAATGTTGTTGGACCAAAATCGGTGTCAGAGAGCTCTGATTGTCCCCAAAACATTTGCAGCCTGAAAGGGGCATTAACCCGCATCCTAGACCACTGAAATTCCCAAAAATATTTTTGGCATGAAAAATGCATCCTACACCCCTGCAAGTTAAGAAAATGTTGGTAACTGTAAAAAAGGCCTTAAAATGCATGTTAGGCCTTCAAAAATGTTGAAAACTTTGGAGGCCCAAAAATAGGGTTTACAGGCATCCTAGACCTCCTAAAGTCCAGAAAATGTTGTTGGATCAAAAACGGTGTCAGAGAGCTTTGAATGTCCCAAAAACATTTGCAGCCTGAAAGGGGCATTAACCCACATCCTAGACCTCTGAAATTCCAAAAAATATTTTGTGCACGAAAAATTCATACTACACCCCTGAAAGTTCAGAATATGTTAGCAGCCCAAAAAAGACATTAAAATGCATTTTAGGCCTGCAAAAATTTGGAAAACTTTGGAGGCCCAAAAAAGGGGTTTACGGGCATCCTAGGCCCCCTAAAGTCCAGAAAATGTTGTGGGACCAAAAATGGTGTCAGAGAGCTCTGAATGTCCCAAAAACATTTGCAGCCTGAAAGGGGCATTAACCGGCATCCTAGACCTCTGAAATTCCCAAAAATATTTTGTGCAAGAAAAATGTATACTACCCATAAAAGTTCAGAATATGTTAGAAGCCCAAAAAATGCATTCAAATGCATTTTAGGCCTGCAAAAATTTAGAAAACTTTGGAGGCCCAAAAAAGGGGTTTACAGGCATCCTAGACCCCCTAAAGTCCAGAAAATGTTGGTGGACCAAAAATGGTGTCAGAGAGCTCTGAATGTCCCAAAAACATTTGCAGCCTGAAAGGGGCATTAACCCGCATCCTAGACCTCTGAAATTCCAAAAAATATTTTGTGCACGAAAAATGTATCCTATACCCCTGAAACTCAGAATATGTTAGCAGCCCAAAGAAGGCCTTAAAATGCATTTTAAGCCTACAAAAATTTAGAAAACTTTGGAGGCCCAAAAAAGGCGTTTACAGGCATCCTAGACCCCCTAAAGTCCAGAACATGTTGTGGGACCAAACATGGTGTCAGAGAGCTCTGAATGTCCCAAAAACATTTGCAGCCTGAAAGGGGAATTAACCGGCATCCTAGACCTCTGAAATTCCCAAAAATATTTTGTGCACGAAAAATGTATACTACCCCTAAAAGTTCAGAATATGTTAGAAGCCCAAAAAATGCATTCAAATGCATTTTAGGCCTGCAAAAATTTAGAAAACTTTGGAGGCCCAAAAAAGGGGTTTACAGGCATCCTAGACCCCCTAAAGTCCAGAAAATGTTGGTGGACCAAAAATGGTGTCAGAGAGCTCTGAATGTCCCAAAAACATGTGCAGCCTGAAAGGGGCATTAACCCGCATCCTAGACCTCTGAAATTCCAAAAAATATTTTGTGCACGAAAAATGTATCCTATACCCCTGAAACTCAGAATATGTTAGCAGCCCAAAGAAGGCCTTAAAATGCATTTTAGGCCTACAAAAATTTAGAAAACTTTGGAGGCCCAAAAAAGGCGTTTACAGGCATCCTAGACCCCCTAAAGTCCAGAAAATGTTGTGGGACCAAAAATGGTGTCAGAGAGCTCTGAATGTCCCAAAAACATTTGCAGCCTGAAAGGGGCATTAACCGGCATCCTAGACCTCTGAAATTCCCAAAAATATTTTGTGCACGAAAAATGTATACTACCCCTAAAAGTTCAGAATATGTTAGAAGCCCAAAAAATGCATTCAAATGCACTTTAGGCCTGCAAAAATTTAGAAAACTTTGGAGGCCCAAAAAAGGGGTTTACAGGCATCCTAGACCCCCTATAGTCCAGAAAATGTTGTTGGATCAAAAACGGTGTCAGAGAGCTCTGAATGTCCCAAAAACATTTGCAGCCTGAAAGGGGCATTAACCCGCATCCTAGACCACTGAAATTCCCAAAAATATTTTTGCCACTAAAAATGCATCCTACACCCCTGAAAGTTCAGAAAATGTTGGCAGCTCAAGAAAACGCCTTAAAATGCATGTTAGGCCTGCAAAAATTTAGAAAACTTTGGAGGCCGAAAAAAGGGGTTTACAGGCATCCTAGACCCCCTAAAGTCCAGAAAATGTTGTTGGACCAAAAATGGTGTCAGAGAGCTCTGAATGTCCCAAAAACATTTGCAGCCACTGAAATTCCCAAAAATATTTTTGGCACGAAAAATGCATCCTACACCCCTGAAAGTTGAGAAAACGTTGGCAGCTCAAGAAAAGGCCTTAAAATGCATGTTAGGCCTTCAAAAATGTTGAAAACTTTGGAGGCCCAAAAAAGGGGTTTACAGGCATTCTAGACCCCGTAAGGTCCAGAAAATGTTGTTGGACCAAAAACGGTGTCAGAGAGCTCTGAATGTCCCAAAAACATGTGCAGCCTGAAAGGGGCATTAACCCGCATCCTAGACCACTGAAATTTCCCAAAATATTTTTGCCATGAAAAAAGCATGCTACACCCCTGAAAGTTCAGAAAACACCACAGAAATGTTGCCAGCTCAAAAAAGGCCTTAAAATGCATCTTAGGCCTGCAAAAATGTTGAAAACTTTGGAGACCCAAAAAAGGGGTTTACAGGCATCCTAGACCCCCTAAAGTCCAGAAAATGTTGTTGGACCAAAATCGGTGTCAGAGAGCTCTGAAAGGGGCATTAACCCGCATCCTAGACCACGGAAATTCCCAAAAATATTTTTGGCACGAAAAATGCATCCTACACCCCTGAAAGGTCAGAAAATGTTGGCAGCTCAAGAAAAGGCCTTAAAACACATCTTAGGCCTGCAAAAATATTGAAAACTTTGGAGACCCAAAAAAGGGGTTTACAGGCATCCTAGACCCCCTAAAGTCCAGAAAATGTTGTTGGACCAAAATCGGTGTCAGAGAGCTCTGAAAGGGGCATTAACCCGCATCCTAGACCACTGAAATTCCCAAAAATATTTTGGCACTAAAAATGCATCCTACACCCCTGAACGTTCATAAAATGTTGGCAGCTCAAGAAAAGGCCTTAAAATGCATGTTAGGCCTGCAAAAATGTTGAAAACTTTGGAGGCGCCAAATAGGGGTTTACAGGCATCCTAGACCTCCTAAAGTCCAGAAAATGTTGTTGGATCAAAAACGGTGTCAGAGAGCTCTGAATGTCCCAAAAACATTTGCATCCTGAAAGGGGCATTAACCCGCATCCTAGACCTCTAAAATTCCCAAAAATATTTTGTGCACGAAAAATTCATACTACACCCCTGAAAGTTCAGAATATGTTAGCAGCCCAAAGAAGGCCTTAAAATGCATTTTAGGCCTACAAAAATTTAGAAAACTTTGGAGGCCCAAAAAAGGCGTTTACGGGCATCCTAGACCCCCTAAAGACCAGAAAATGTTGGTGGATCAAAAATGGTGTCAGAGAGCTCTGAATGTCCCAAAAACATGTGCAACCTGAAAGGGGCATTAACCCGCATCCTAGACCACTGAAATTCCCAAAAACATTTTGCCACTAAAAATGCATCCTACACCCCTGAACGTTCATAAAATGTTAGCAGCCCAAAAAAGGCATTAAAATGCATTTTAGGCCTGCAAAAATTTAGAAAACTTTTGAGGCCCAAAAAAGGCGTTTACAGGCATCCTAGACCCCCTAAAGTCCAGAAAATGTTGTGGGACTAAAAATGGTGTCAGAGAGCTCCGAATGTCCCAAAAACATGTGCAACCTGAAAGGGGCATTAACCCGCATCCTAGACCACTGAAATTCCCAAAAATATTTTGCCACTAAAAATGCATCCTACACCCCGGAACGTTCATAAAATGTTAGCAGCCCAAAAAAGGCATTAAAATGCATTTTAGGCCTGCAAAAATTTAGAAAACTTTGGAGGCCCAGAAAAGGGGTTTACAAGCATCCTAGACCCCCTAAAGACCAGAAAATGTTGGTGGATCAAAAACGGTGTCAGAGAGCTCCGAATGTCCCAAAAACATGTGCAACCTGAAAGGGGCATTAACCCACATCCTAGACCTCTGAAATTCCCAAAAATATTTTGTGCACGAAAAATTCATACTACACCCTTGAAAGTTCAGAATATGTTAGCAGCCCAAAAAAGGCATTAAAATGCATTTTAGGCCTGCAAAAATTTAGAAAACTTTGGAGGCCCAAAAAGGGGTTTACAGGCATCCTAGACCCCCTAAAGTCCAGAAAATGTTGTTGGACCAAAAATGGTGTCAGAGAGCTCTGAATGTCCCAAAAACATTTGCAGCCTGAAAGGGGCATTAACCCGCATCCTAGACCTCTGAAATTCCAAAAAATATTTTGTGCACAAAAAATGTATACTATACCCCTGAAACTCAGAATATGTTAGCAGCCCAAAGAAGGCCTTAAAATGCATTTTAGGCCTACAAAAATTTAGAAAACTTTGGAGGCCCAAAAAAGGCGTTTACAGGCATCCTAGACCCCCTAAAGTCCAGAAAATGTTGTGGGACTAAAAATGGTGTCAGAGAGCTCCGAATGTCCCAAAAACATGTGCAACCTGAAAGGGGCATTAACCCGCATCCTAGACCACTGAAATTCCCAAAAATATTTTGCCACTAAAAATGCATCCTACACCCCTGAACGTTCATAAAATGTTAGCAGCCCAAAAAAGGCATTAAAATGCATTTTAGGCCTGCAAAAATTTAGAAAACTTTGGAGGCCCAAAAAAGGGGTTTACAGGCATCCTAGACCCCCTAAAGTCCAGAAAATGTTGTTGGACCAAAAATGGTGTCAGAGAGCTCTGAATGTCCCAAAAACATCTGCAGCCTGAAAGGGGCATTAACCCGCATCCTAGACCTCTGAAATTCCTAAAAATATTTTGTGCACGAAAAATCCATCCTATACCCCTGAAACTCAGAATATGTTAGTAGCCCAAAGAAGGCCTTAAAATGCATTTTAGGCCTACAAAAATTTAGAACACTTTGGAGGCCCAAAAAAGGGGTTTACAGGCATCCTAGACCCCCTAAAGTCCAGAAAATGTTGTGGGACCAAAAATGGTGTCAGGGAGCTCTGAAAGGGGCATTAACCTGCATCCTAGACCACTGAAATTCACAAAAATATTTTTGGCACGAAAAATGCATCCTACACCCCTGAAAGTTCAGAAAATGTTGGCAGCTCAAGAAAAGGCCTTAAAATGCATGTTAGGCCTTCAAAAATGTTGAAAACTTTGGAGGCCCAAAAAAGGGGTTTACAGGCATCCTAGACCCCCTAAAGTCCAGAAAATGTTGTTGGACCAATATCGGTGTCAGAGAGCTATGAATGTCCCAAAAACATTTGCAGCCTGAAAGGGGCATTAACCCGCATCCTAGACCACTGAAATTTCCCAAAATATTTTTGGCATGAAAAATGCATGCTACACCCCTGAAAGTTCAGAAAACACCCCAGAAATGTTGCCAGCTCAAAAAAGGCCTTAAAATGCATCTTAGACCTGCAAAAATGTTGAAAACTTTGAAGACCCAAAAAAGGGGTTTACAGGCATCCTAGACCCCCTAAAGTCCAGAAAATGTTGTTGGACCAAAAATGGTGTCAGAGATCTCTGAATGTCCCAAAAACATTTGCAGCCTGAAAGGGGCATTAACCCGCATCCTAGACCTCTGAAATTCCCAAAAATATTTTGTGCACGAAAAATGCATCCTTTATCCCTGAAACTCAGAATATGTTAGCAGCCCAAAGAAGGCCTTAAAATGCATTTTAGGCATACAAAAATGTTGAAAACTTTGGAGGCCCAAAAAAGGGGTTTATAGGCATTCTAGACCCCCTAAAGTCCAGAAAATGTTGGTGGACCAAAAACTGTGTCAGGGAGCTCTGAATGTCCCAAAAACATTTGCAGCCTGAAAGGGGCATTAACTCGCATCCTAGACCACTGAAATATCCCAAAATATTTTTGGCAGGAAAAATGCATCCCATATCCCTGAAAGCTCAGAATATGTTAGCAGCCCAAAGAAGGCCTTAAAATGCATTTTAGGCATACAAAAATGTTGAAAACTTTGGAGACCCAAAAAAGGGGTTTACAGGCATCCTAGACCCCCTAAAGTCCAGAAAATGTTGTTGGACCAAAATCGGTGTCAGAGAGCTCCGAATGTCCCAAAAACATGTGCAACCTGAAAGGGGCATTAACCCGCATCCTAGACCACTGAAATTCCCAAAAATATTTTTGGCAATAAAAATGCATCCTACACCCCTGAAAGTTCAGAAAATGTTGGCAGCTCAAGAAAAGGCCTTAAAATGCATGTTAGGCCTTCAAAAATGTTGAAAACTTTGGAGGCACAAAATAGGGGTTTACAGGCATCCTAGACCTCCTAAAGTCCAGAAAATGTTGTTGGATTAAAAACGGTGTCAGAGAGCTCTGAATGTCCCAAAAACATTTGCAGCCTGAAAGGGGCATTAACCCACATCCTAGACCTCTGAAATTCCCAAAAATATTTTGTGCACGAAAAATGTATACTACCCCTTAAAGTTCAGAATATGTTAGAATCCCAAAAAATGCATTCAAATGCATTTTAGGCCTGCAAAAATTTAGAAAACTTTGGATGCCCAAAAAAGGGGTTTACAGGCATCCTAGACCCCCTAAAGTCCAGAAAATGTTGTTAGATCAAAAACGGTGTCAGAGAGCTCTGAATGTCCCAAAAACATTTGCAGCCTGAAAGGGGCATTAACCCGCATCCTAGACCTCTGAAATTCCCAAAAATATTTTGTGCACAAAGAATGCATCCTATACCCCTGAAAGCTCAAGAATATGTTAGCAGCCCAAAGAAGGCCTTAAAATGCATTTTAGGCCTACAAAAATTTAGAAAACTTTGGAGCCCAAAAAAGGGGTTTACAGGCATCCTAGACCTCCTAAAGTCCAGAAAATGTTGTTGGACCAAAAATGGTGTCAGAGAGCTCTGAATGTCCCAAAAACATTTGCAGCCACTGAAATTCCCAAAAATATTTTGGGCACGAAAAATGCATCCTACACCCCTGAAAGTTGAGAAAATGTTGGCAGCTCAAGAAAAGGCCTTAAAACGCATGTTAGGCCTTCAAAAATGTTGAAAACTTTGGAGGCCCAAAAAAGGGATTTACAGGCATCCTAGACCCCCTGAAGTCCAGAAAAAGTTGTTGGATCAAAAACGGTGTCAGAGAGCTCTGAATGTCCCAAAAACATTTGCAGCCTGAAAGGGGCATTAACCGGCATCCTAGACCTCTGAAATTCCCAAAAATATTTTGTGCACGAAAAATGTATACTACCCCTAAAAGTTCAGAATATGTTAGAAGCCCAAAAAATGCATTCAAATGCATTTTAGGCTTGCAAAAATTTAGAAAACTTTGGAGGCCCAAAAAAGGAGTTTACAGGCATCCTAGACCCCCTAAAGTCCAGAAAATGTTGGTGGATCAAAAACGGTGTCAGAGAGCTCCGAATGTCCCAAAAACATGTGCAACCTGAAAGGGGCATTAACCCGCATCCTAGACCACTGAAATTCCCAAAAATATTTTTGGCAATAAAAATGCATCCTACACCCCTGAAAGTTCAGAAAATGTTGGCAGCTCAAGAAAAGGCCTTAAAATGCATGTTAGGCCTTCAAAAATGTTGAAAACTTTGGAGGCACAAAATAGGGGTTTACAGGCATCCTAGACCTCCTAAAGTCCAGAAAATGTTGTTGTATCAAAAACGGTGTCAGAGAGCTCTGAATGTCCCAAAAACATTTGCAGCCTGAAAGGGGCATTAACACGCATCCTAGACCACTGAAATTTCCCAAAATATTTTTGCCATGAAAAATGCATGCTACACCCCTGAAAGTTCAGAAAACACCCCAGAAATGTTGCCAGGTCAAAAAAGGCCTTGAAATGCATCTTAGGCCTGCAAAAATTTAGAAAACTTTGGAGGCCCATAAAAGGGGTTTACAGGCATCCTAGACCCCCTAAAGTCCAGAAAATGTTGTTGGACCAAAAATGGTGTCAGAGAGCTCTGAATGTCCCAAAAACATTTGCAGCCTGAAAGGGGCATTAACCCGCATCCTAGACCACTGAAATTTCCCAAAATATTTTTGCCATGAAAAATGCATGCCACACCCCTGAAAGTTCAGAAAACACCCCAGAAATGTTGGCAGCTCAAAAAAGGCCTTAAAATGCATCTTAGGCCTACAAAAATTTAGAAAACCTTGGAGGCCCAAAAAAGGGGTTTACAGGCATCCTAGACCCCCTAAAGTCCAGAAAATGTTGTTGGACCAAAAATGGTGTCAGAGAGCTCTGAATGTCCCAAAAACATTTGCAGCCACTGAAATTCCCAAAAATATTTTTGGCACGAAAAATGCATCCTACACCCCTGAAAGTTGAGAACATTTTGGCAGCTCTAGAAAAGGCCTTAAAACGCATGTTAGGCCTTCAAAAATGTTGAAAACTTTGGAGGCCCAAAAAAGGGGTTTACAGGCATCCTAGACCCCCTAAAGTCCAGAAAATGTTGTTGGACCAAAATCGGTGTCAGAGAGCTCTGATTGTCCCCAAAACATTTGCAGCCTGAAAGGGGCATTAACCCGCATCCTATACCACTGAAATTCCCAAAAATATTTTTGGCATGAAAAATGCATCCTACACCCCTGAAAGTTGAGAAAATGTTGGCAGCTCAAGAAAAGGCCTTAAAATGCATGTTAGGCCTTCAAAAATGTTGAAAACTTTGGAGGCCCAAAAAAGGGGTTTACAGGCACTCTAGACCCCGTAAGGTCCAGAAAATGTTGTTGGACCAAAAACGGTGTCAGAGACAGAGAGCTCTGAATGTCCCAAAAACATGTGCAGCCTGAAAGGGGCATTAACCTGCATCCTAGACCACTGAAATTTCCCAAAATATTTTTGCCATGAAAAATGCATGCTACACCCCTGAAAGTTCAGAAAACACCACAGAAATGTTGGCAGCTCAAAAAAGGCCTTAAAATGCATCTTAGGCCTGCAAAAATGTTGAAAACTTTGGAGACCCAAAAAAGGGGTTTAGAGGCATCCTACACCCCCTAAAGTCCAGAAAATGTTGTTGGACCAAAATCGGTGTCAGAGAGCTCTGAAAGGGGCATTAACCCGCATCCTAGACCACGGAAATTCCCAAAAATATTTTTGGCACGAAAAATGCATCCTACACCCCTGAAAGGTCAGAAAATGTTGGCAGCTCAAGAAAAGGCCTTAAAACACATCTTAGGCCTGCAAAAATGTTGAAAACTTTGGAGACCCAAAAAAGGGGTTCACAGGCATCCTAGACCCCCTAAAGTCCAGAAAATGTTGTTGGACCAAAAATGGTGTCAGAGAGCTCTGAATGTCCCAAAAACATTTGCAGCCTGAAAGGGGCATTAACCTGCATCCCAGACCTCTGAAATTCCCAAAAATATTTTGTGCACGAAAAATTCATACTACACCCCTGAAAGTTCCAAATATGTTAGCAGCCCAAAAAGGCATTAAAATCCATTTTAGGCCTGCAAAAATTTAGAAAACTTTGGAGGCCCAAAAAAGGGGTTTACAGGCATCCTAGACCCCCTAAAGTCCAGAAAATGTTGTTGGACCAAAAATGGTGTCAGAGATCTCTGAATGTCCCAAAAACATTTGCAGCCTGAAAGGGGCATTAACCCGCATCCTAGACCTCTGAAATTCCCAAAAATATTTTGTGCACGAAAAATGCATCCTTTATCCATGAAACTCAGAATATGTTAGCAGCCCAAAGAAGGCCTTAAAATGCATTTTAGGCATACAAAAATGTTGAAAACTTTGGAGGCCCAAAAAAGGGGTTTATAGGCATTCTAGACCCCCTAAAGTCCAGAAAATGTTGGTGGACCAAAAACTGTGTCAGGGAGCTCTGAATGTCCCAAAAACATTTGCAGCCTGAAAGGGGCATTAACTCGCATCCTAGACCACTGAAATTTCCCAAAATATTTTTGGCAGGAAAAATGCATCCCATATCCCTGAAAGCTCAGAATATGTTAGCAGCCCAAAGAAGGCCTTAAAATGCATTTTAGGCATACAAAAATGTGGAAAACTTTGGAGACCCAAAAAAGGGGTTTACAGGCATCCTAGACCCCCTAAAGTCCAGAAAATGTTGTTGGACCAAAAATGGTGTCAGAGAGCTCTGAATGTCCCAAAAACATTTGCAGCCTGAAAGGGGCATTAACCCGCATCCTAGACCACTGAAATTTCCCAAAATATTTTTGCCATGAAAAATGCATGCCACACCCCTGAAAGTTCAGAAAACACCCCAGAAATGTTGGCAGCTCAAAAAAGGCCTTAAAATGCATCTTAGGCCTACAAAAATTTAGAAAACCTTGGAGGCCCAAAAAAGGGGTTTACAGGCATCCTAGACCCCCTAAAGTCCAGAAAATGTTGTTGGACCAAAAATGGTGTCAGAGAGCTCTGAATGTCCCAAAAACATTTGCAGCCACTGAAATTCCCAAAAATATTTTTGGCACGAAAAATGCATCCTACACCCCTGAAAGTTGAGAACATTTTGGCAGCTCTAGAAAAGGCCTTAAAACGCATGTTAGGCCTTCAAAAATGTTGAAAACTTTGGAGGCCCAAAAAAGGGGTTTACAGGCATCCTAGACCCCCTAAAGTCCAGAAAATGTTGTTGGACCAAAATCGGTGTCAGAGAGCTCTGATTGTCCCCAAAACATTTGCAGCCTGAAAGGGGCATTAACCCGCATCCTATACCACTGAAATTCCCAAAAATATTTTTGGCATGAAAAATGCATCCTACACCCCTGAAAGTTGAGAAAATGTTGGCAGCTCAAGAAAAGGCCTTAAAATGCATGTTAGGCCTTCAAAAATGTTGAAAACTTTGGAGGCCCAAAAAAGGGGTTTACAGGCACTCTAGACCCCGTAAGGTCCAGAAAATGTTGTTGGACCAAAAACGGTGTCAGAGACAGAGAGCTCTGAATGTCCCAAAAACATGTGCAGCCTGAAAGGGGCATTAACCTGCATCCTAGACCACTGAAATTTCCCAAAATATTTTTGCCATGAAAAATGCATGCTACACCCCTGAAAGTTCAGAAAACACCACAGAAATGTTGGCAGCTCAAAAAAGGCCTTAAAATGCATCTTAGGCCTGCAAAAATGTTGAAAACTTTGGAGACCCAAAAAAGGGGTTTAGAGGCATCCTACACCCCCTAAAGTCCAGAAAATGTTGTTGGACCAAAATCGGTGTCAGAGAGCTCTGAAAGGGGCATTAACCCGCATCCTAGACCACGGAAATTCCCAAAAATATTTTTGGCACGAAAAATGCATCCTACACCCCTGAAAGGTCAGAAAATGTTGGCAGCTCAAGAAAAGGCCTTAAAACACATCTTAGGCCTGCAAAAATGTTGAAAACTTTGGAGACCCAAAAAAGGGGTTCACAGGCATCCTAGACCCCCTAAAGTCCAGAAAATGTTGTTGGACCAAAAATGGTGTCAGAGAGCTCTGAATGTCCCAAAAACATTTGCAGCCTGAAAGGGGCATTAACCTGCATCCCAGACCTCTGAAATTCCCAAAAATATTTTGTGCACGAAAAATTCATACTACACCCCTGAAAGTTCCAAATATGTTAGCAGCCCAAAAAGGCATTAAAATCCATTTTAGGCCTGCAAAAATTTAGAAAACTTTGGAGGCCCAAAAAAGGGGTTTACAGGCATCCTAGACCCCCTAAAGTCCAGAAAATGTTGTTGGACCAAAAATGGTGTCAGAGATCTCTGAATGTCCCAAAAACATTTGCAGCCTGAAAGGGGCATTAACCCGCATCCTAGACCTCTGAAATTCCCAAAAATATTTTGTGCACGAAAAATGCATCCTTTATCCATGAAACTCAGAATATGTTAGCAGCCCAAAGAAGGCCTTAAAATGCATTTTAGGCATACAAAAATGTTGAAAACTTTGGAGGCCCAAAAAAGGGGTTTATAGGCATTCTAGACCCCCTAAAGTCCAGAAAATGTTGGTGGACCAAAAACTGTGTCAGGGAGCTCTGAATGTCCCAAAAACATTTGCAGCCTGAAAGGGGCATTAACTCGCATCCTAGACCACTGAAATTTCCCAAAATATTTTTGGCAGGAAAAATGCATCCCATATCCCTGAAAGCTCAGAATATGTTAGCAGCCCAAAGAAGGCCTTAAAATGCATTTTAGGCATACAAAAATGTGGAAAACTTTGGAGACCCAAAAAAGGGGTTTACAGGCATCCTAGACCCCCTAAAGTCCAGAAAATGTTGTTGGACCAAAAATGGTGTCAGAGAGCTCTGAATGTCCCAAAAACATTTGCAGCCTGAAAGGGGCATTAACCCGCATCCTAGACCACTGAAATTTCCCAAAATATTTTTGCCATGAAAAATGCATGCCACACCCCTGAAAGTTCAGAAAACACCCCAGAAATGTTGGCAGCTCAAAAAAGGCCTTAAAATGCATCTTAGGCCTACAAAAATTTAGAAAACCTTGGAGGCCCAAAAAAGGGGTTTACAGGCATCCTAGACCCCCTAAAGTCCAGAAAATGTTGTTGGACCAAAAATGGTGTCAGAGAGCTCTGAATGTCCCAAAAACATTTGCAGCCACTGAAATTCCCAAAAATATTTTTGGCACGAAAAATGCATCCTACACCCCTGAAAGTTGAGAACATTTTGGCAGCTCTAGAAAAGGCCTTAAAACGCATGTTAGGCCTTCAAAAATGTTGAAAACTTTGGAGGCCCAAAAAAGGGGTTTACAGGCATCCTAGACCCCCTAAAGTCCAGAAAATGTTGTTGGACCAAAATCGGTGTCAGAGAGCTCTGATTGTCCCCAAAACATTTGCAGCCTGAAAGGGGCATTAACCCGCATCCTATACCACTGAAATTCCCAAAAATATTTTTGGCATGAAAAATGCATCCTACACCCCTGAAAGTTGAGAAAATGTTGGCAGCTCAAGAAAAGGCCTTAAAATGCATGTTAGGCCTTCAAAAATGTTGAAAACTTTGGAGGCCCAAAAAAGGGGTTTACAGGCACTCTAGACCCCGTAAGGTCCAGAAAATGTTGTTGGACCAAAAACGGTGTCAGAGACAGAGAGCTCTGAATGTCCCAAAAACATGTGCAGCCTGAAAGGGGCATTAACCTGCATCCTAGACCACTGAAATTTCCCAAAATATTTTTGCCATGAAAAATGCATGCTACACCCCTGAAAGTTCAGAAAACACCACAGAAATGTTGGCAGCTCAAAAAAGGCCTTAAAATGCATCTTAGGCCTGCAAAAATGTTGAAAACTTTGGAGACCCAAAAAAGGGGTTTAGAGGCATCCTACACCCCCTAAAGTCCAGAAAATGTTGTTGGACCAAAATCGGTGTCAGAGAGCTCTGAAAGGGGCATTAACCCGCATCCTAGACCACGGAAATTCCCAAAAATATTTTTGGCACGAAAAATGCATCCTACACCCCTGAAAGGTCAGAAAATGTTGGCAGCTCAAGAAAAGGCCTTAAAACACATCTTAGGCCTGCAAAAATGTTGAAAACTTTGGAGACCCAAAAAAGGGGTTCACAGGCATCCTAGACCCCCTAAAGTCCAGAAAATGTTGTTGGACCAAAAATGGTGTCAGAGAGCTCTGAATGTCCCAAAAACATTTGCAGCCTGAAAGGGGCATTAACCTGCATCCCAGACCTCTGAAATTCCCAAAAATATTTTGTGCACGAAAAATTCATACTACACCCCTGAAAGTTCCAAATATGTTAGCAGCCCAAAAAGGCATTAAAATCCATTTTAGGCCTGCAAAAATTTAGAAAACTTTGGAGGCCCAAAAAAGGGGTTTACAGGCATCCTAGACCCCCTAAAGTCCAGAAAATGTTGTTGGACCAAAAATGGTGTCAGAGATCTCTGAATGTCCCAAAAACATTTGCAGCCTGAAAGGGGCATTAACCCGCATCCTAGACCTCTGAAATTCCCAAAAATATTTTGTGCACGAAAAATGCATCCTTTATCCATGAAACTCAGAATATGTTAGCAGCCCAAAGAAGGCCTTAAAATGCATTTTAGGCATACAAAAATGTTGAAAACTTTGGAGGCCCAAAAAAGGGGTTTATAGGCATTCTAGACCCCCTAAAGTCCAGAAAATGTTGGTGGACCAAAAACTGTGTCAGGGAGCTCTGAATGTCCCAAAAACATTTGCAGCCTGAAAGGGGCATTAACTCGCATCCTAGACCACTGAAATTTCCCAAAATATTTTTGGCAGGAAAAATGCATCCCATATCCCTGAAAGCTCAGAATATGTTAGCAGCCCAAAGAAGGCCTTAAAATGCATTTTAGGCATACAAAAATGTGGAAAACTTTGGAGACCCAAAAAAGGGGTTTACAGGCATCCTAGACCCCCTAAAGTCCAGAAAATGTTGTTGGACCAAAATCGGTGTCAGAGAGCTCCGAATGTCCCAAAAACATGTGCAACCTGAAAGGGGCATTAACCCGCATCCTAGACCACTGAAATTCCCAAAAATATTTTTGGCAATAAAAATGCATCCTACACCCCTGAAAGTTCAGAAAATGTTGGCAGCTCAAGAAAAGGCCTTAAAATGCATGTTAGGCCTTCAAAAATGTTGAAAACTTTGGAGGCACAAAATAGGGGTTTACAGGCATCCTAGACCTCCTAAAGTCCAGAAAATGTTGTTGGATTAAAAACGGTGTCAGAGAGCTCTGAATGTCCCAAAAACATTTGCAGCCTGAAAGGGGCATTAACCCACATCCTAGACCTCTGAAATTCCCAAAAATATTTTGTGCACGAAAAATTCATACTACACCCTTGAAAGTTCAGAATATGTTAGCATCCCAAAAAAGGCATTAAAATGCATTTTAGGCCTGCAAAAATTTAGAAAACTTTGGATGCCCAAAAAAGGGGTTTACAGGCATCCTAGACCCCCTAAAGTCCAGAAAATGTTGTTGGACCAAAAATGGTGTCAGAGAGCTCTGAATGTCCCAAAAACATTTGCAGCCTGAAAGGGGCATTAACCCGCATCCTAGACCTCTGAAATTCCCAAAAATATTTTGTGCACAAAAAATGCATCCTATACCCCTGAAAGCTCAAGAATATGTTAGCAGCCCAAAGAAGGCCTTAAAATGCATTTTAGGCCTACAAAATTTAGAAAACTTTGGAGCCCAAAAAAGGGGTTTACAGGCATCCTAGACCCCCTAAAGTCCAGAAAATGTTGTTGGACCAAAAATGGTGTCAGAGAGCTCTGAATGTCCCAAAAACATTTGCAGCCTGAAAGGGGCATTAACCGGCATCCTAGACCTCTGAAATTCCCAAAAATATTTTGTGCACGAAAAATGTATACTACCCCTAAAATTTCAGAATATGTAAGAATCCCAAAAAATGCATTCAAATGCATTTTAGGCCTGCAAAAATTTAGAAAACTTTGGAGGCCCAAAAAAGGGGTTTACAGGCATCCTAGACCCCCTAAAGTCCAGAAAATGTTGTTAGATCAAAAACGGTGTCAGAGAGCTCTGAATGTCCCAAAAACATTTGCAGCCACTGAAATTCCCAAAAATATTTTTGGCACGAAAAATGCATCCTACACCCCTGAAAGTTGAGAAAATGTTGGCAGCTCAAGAAAAGGCCTTAAACGCATGTTAGGCCTTCAAAAATGTTGAAAACTTTGGAGGCCCAAAAAAGGGATTTACAGGCATCCTAGACCCCCTGAAGTCCAGAAAATGTTGTTGGATCAAAAACGGTGTCAGAGAGCTCTGAATGTCCCAAAAACATTTGCAGCCTGAAAGGGGCATTAACCGGCATCCTAGACCTCTGAAATTCCCAAAAATATTTTGTGCACGAAAAATGTATACTACCCCTAAAAGTTCAGAATATGTTAGAAGCCCAAAAAATGCATTCAAATGCATTTTAGGCTTGCAAAAATTTAGAAAACTTTGGAGGACCAAAAAAGGGGTTTACAGGCATCCTAGACCCCCTAAAGTCCAGAAAATGTTGGTGGATCAAAAACGGTGTCAGAGAGCTCCGAATGTCCCAAAAACATGTGCAACCTGAAAGGGGCATTAACCCGCATCCTAGACCACTGAAATTCCCAAAAATATTTTTGGCAATAAAAATGCATCCTACACCCCTGAAAGTTGAGAAAATGTTGGCAGCTCAAGAAAAGGCCTTAAACGCATGTTAGGCCTTCAAAAATGTTGAAAACTTTGGAGGCCCAAAAAAGGGATTTACAGGCATCCTAGACCCCCTGAAGTCCAGAAAATGTTGTTGGATCAAAAACGGTGTCAGAGAGCTCTGAATGTCCCAAAAACATTTGCAGCCTGAAAGGGGCATTAACCGGCATCCTAGACCTCTGAAATTCCCAAAAATATTTTGTGCACGAAAAATGTATACTACCCCTAAAAGTTCAGAATATGTTAGAAGCCCAAAAAATGCATTCAAATGCATTTTAGGCTTGCAAAAATTTAGAAAACTTTGGAGGACCAAAAAAGGGGTTTACAGGCATCCTAGACCCCCTAAAGTCCAGAAAATGTTGGTGGATCAAAAACGGTGTCAGAGAGCTCCGAATGTCCCAAAAACATGTGCAACCTGAAAGGGGCATTAACCCGCATCCTAGACCACTGAAATTCCCAAAAATATTTTTGGCAATAAAAATGCATCCTACACCCCTGAAAGTTCAGAAAATGTTGGCAGCTCAAGAAAAGGCCTTAAAATGCATGTTAGGCCTTCAAAAATGTTGAAAACTTTGGAGGCACAAAATAGGGGTTACAGGCATCCTAGACCTCCTAAAGTCCAGAAAATGTTGGTGGATCAAAAACGGTGTCAGAGAGCTCTGAATGTCCCAAAAACATTTGCAGCCTGAAAGGGGCATTAACACGCATCCTAGACCACTGAAATTTCCCAAAATATTTTTGCCATGAAAAATGCATGCTACACCCCTGAAAGTTCAGAAAACACCCCAGAAATGTTGCCAGGTCAAAAAAGGCCTTGAAATGCATCTTAGGCCTGCAAAAATTTAGAAAACTTTGGAGGCCCATAAAAGGGGTTTACAGGCATCCAAGACCCCCTAAAGTCCAGAAAATGTTGTTGGACCAAAAATGGTGTCAGAGAGCTCTGAATGTCCCAAAAACATTTGCAGCCTGAAAGGGGCATTAACCCGCATCCTAGACCACTGAAATTTCCCAAAATATTTTTGCCATGAAAAATGCATGCTACACCCCTGAAAGTTCAGAAAACACCACAGAAATGTTGGCAGCTCAAAAAAGGCCTTAAAATGCATCTTAGGCCTACAAAAATTTAGAAAACCTTGGAAGGCCCAAAAAAGGGGTTTACAGGCATCCTAGACCCCCTAAAGTCCAGAAAATGTTGTTGGACCAAAAATGGTGTCAGAGAGCTCTGAATGTCCCAAAAACATTTGCAGCCACTGAAATTCCCAAAAATATTTTTGGCACGAAAAATGCATCCTACACCCCTGAAAGTTGAGAACATTTTGGCAGCTCTAGAAAAGGCCTTAAAACGCATGTTAGGCCTTCAAAAATGTTGAAAACTTTGGAGGCCCAAAAAAGGGGTTTACAGGCATCCTAGACCCCCTAAAGTCCAGAAAATGTTGTTGGACCAAAATCGGTGTCAGAGAGCTCTGATTGTCCCCAAAACATTTGCAGCCTGAAAGGGGCATTAACCCGCATCCTAGACCACTGAAATTCCCAAAAATATTTTTGGCATGAAAAATGCATCCTACACCCCTGCAAGTTCAGAAAATGTTGGTAACTCTAAATAAGGCCTTAAAATGCATGTTAGGCCTTCAAAAATGTTGAAAACTTTGGAGGCCCAAAAAAGGGATTTACAGGCATCCTAGACCTCCTAAAGTCCAGAAAATGTTGTTGGATCAAAAACGGTGTCAGAGAGCTCTGAATGTCCCAAAAACATTTGCAGCCTGAAAGGGGCATTAACCTACATCCTAGACCTCTGAAATTCCAAAAAATATTTTGTGCACGAAAAATTCATACTACACCCCTGAAAGTTCCGAATATGTTAGCAGCCCAAAAAAGGCATTACAATGCATTTTAGGCCTGCAAAAATTTAGAAAACTTTGGAGGCCCAAAAAAGGGGTTTACAGGCATCCTAGACCCCCTAAAGTCCAGAAAATGTTGTTAGATCAAAAACGGTGTCAGAGAGCTCTGAATGTCCCAAAAACATTTGCAGCCTGAAAGGGGCATTAACCCGCATCCTAGACCTCTGAAATTCCCAAAAATATTTTGTGCACAAAGAATGCATCCTATACCCCTGAAAGCTCAAGAATATGTTAGCAGCCCAAAGAAGGCATTAAAATGCATTTTAGGCCTACAAAAATTTAGAAAACTTTGGAGCCCAAAAAAGGGGTTTACAGGCATCCTAGACCCCCTAAAGTCCAGAAAATGTTGTTGGACCAAAAATGGTGTCAGAGAGCTCTGAATGTCCCAAAAACATTTGCAGCCACTGAAATTCCCAAAAATATTTTGGGCACGAAAAATGCATCCTACACCCCTGAAAGTTGAGAAAATGTTGGCAGCTCAAGAAAAGGCCTTAAAACGCATGTTAGGCCTTCAAAAATGTTGAAAACTTTGGAGGCCCAAAAAAGGGATTTACAGGCATCCTAGACCCCCTGAAGTCCAGAAAATGTTGTTGGATCAAAAACGGTGTCAGAGAGCTCTGAATGTCCCAAAAACATTTGCAGCCTGAAAGGGGCATTAACCGGCATCCTAGACCTCTGAAATTCCCAAAAATATTTTGTGCACGAAAAATGTATACTACCCCTAAAAGTTCAGAATATGTTAGAAGCCCAAAAAATGCATTCAAATGCATTTTAGGCTTGCAAAAATTTAGAAAACTTTGGAGGCCCAAAAAAGGAGTTTACAGGCATCCTAGACCCCCTAAAGTCCAGAAAATGTTGGTGGATCAAAAACGGTGTCAGAGAGCTCCGAATGTCCCAAAAACATGTGCAACCTGAAAGGGGCATTAACCCGCATCCTAGACCACTGAAATTCCCAAAAATATTTTTGGCAATAAAAATGCATCCTACACCCCTGAAAGTTCAGAAAATGTTGGCAGCTCAAGAAAAGGCCTTAAAATGCATGTTAGGCCTTCAAAAATGTTGAAAACTTTGGAGGCACAAAATAGGGGTTTACAGGCATCCTAGACCTCCTAAAGTCCAGAAAATGTTGTTGTATCAAAAACGGTGTCAGAGAGCTCTGAATGTCCCAAAAACATTTGCAGCCTGAAAGGGGCATTAACACGCATCCTAGACCACTGAAATTTCCCAAAATATTTTTGCCATGAAAAATGCATGCTACACCCCTGAAAGTTCAGAAAACACCCCAGAAATGTTGCCAGGTCAAAAAAGGCCTTGAAATGCATCTTAGGCCTGCAAAAATTTAGAAAACTTTGGAGGCCCATAAAAGGGGTTTACAGGCATCCTAGACCCCCTAAAGTCCAGAAAATGTTGTTGGACCAAAAATGGTGTCAGAGAGCTCTGAATGTCCCAAAAACATTTGCAGCCTGAAAGGGGCATTAACCCGCATCCTAGACCACTGAAATTTCCCAAAATATTTTTGCCATGAAAAATGCATGCCACACCCCTGAAAGTTCAGAAAACACCACAGAAATGTTGGCAGCTCAAAAAAGGCCTTAAAATGCATCTTAGGCCTACAAAAATTTAGAAAACCTTGGAGGCCCAAAAAAGGGGTTTACAGGCATCCTAGACCCCCTAAAGTCCAGAAAATGTTGTTGGACCAAAAATGGTGTCAGAGAGCTCTGAATGTCCCAAAAACATTTGCAGCCACTGAAATTCCCAAAAATATTTTTGGCACGAAAAATGCATCCTACACCCCTGAAAGTTGAGAACATTTTGGCAGCTCTAGAAAAGGCCTTAAAACGCATGTTAGGCCTTCAAAAATGTTGAAAACTTTGGAGGCCCAAAAAAGGGGTTTACAGGCATCCTAGACCCCCTAAAGTCCAGAAAATGTTGTTGGACCAAAATCGGTGTCAGAGAGCTCTGATTGTCCCCAAAACATTTGCAGCCTGAAAGGGGCATTAACCCGCATCCTATACCACTGAAATTCCCAAAAATATTTTTGGCATGAAAAATGCATCCTACACCCCTGAAAGTTGAGAAAATGTTGGCAGCTCAAGAAAAGGCCTTAAAATGCATGTTAGGCCTTCAAAAATGTTGAAAACTTTGGAGGCCCAAAAAAGGCGTTTACAGGCATCCTAGACCCCCTAAAGTCCAGAAAATGTTGTTGGACCAAAAATGGTGTCAGAGAGCTCTGAATGTCCCAAAAACATTTGCAGCCACTGAAATTCCCAAAAATATTTTTGGCACGAAAAATGCATCCTACACCCCTGAAAGTTCAGAAAATGTTGGCAGCTCAAGAAAAGGCCTTAAAATGCATGTTAGGCCTTCAAAAATATTGAAAACTTTGGAGGCCCAAAAAAGGGGTTACAGGCACTCTAGACCCCGTAAGGTCCAGAAAATGTTGTTGGACCAAAAACGGTGTCAGAGACAGAGAGCTCTGAATGTCCCAAAAACATGTGCAGCCTGAAAGGGGCATTAACCCGCATCCTAGACCACTGAAATTTCCCAAAATATTTTTGCCATGAAAAATGCATGCTACACCCCTGAAAGTTCAGAAAACACCACAGAAATGTTGGCAGCTCAAAAAAGGCCTTAAAATGCATCTTAGGCCTGCAAAAATGTTGAAAACTTTGGAGACCCAAAAAAGGGGTTTACAGGCATCCTACACCCCCTAAAGTCCAGAAAATGTTGTTGGACCAAAATCGGTGTCAGAGAGCTCTGAAAGGGGCATTAACCCGCATCCTAGACCACGGAAATTCCCAAAAATATTTTTGGCACGAAAAATGCATCCTACACCCCTGAAAGGTCAGAAAATGTTGGCAGCTCAAGAAAAGGCCTTAAAACACATCTTAGGCCTGCAAAAATGTTGAAAACTTTGGAGACCCAAAAAAGGGGTTCACAGGCATCCTAGACCCCCTAAAGTCCAGAAAATGTTGTTGGACCAAAAATGGTGTCAGAGAGCTCTGAATGTCCCAAAAACATTTGCAGCCTGAAAGGGGCATTAACCTGCATCCCAGACCTCTGAAATTCCCAAAAATATTTTGTGCACGAAAAATTCATACTACACCCCTGAAAGTTCCAAATATGTTAGCAGCCCAAAAAGGCATTAAAATCCATTTTAGGCCTGCAAAAATTTAGAAAACTTTGGAGGCCCAAAAAAGGGGTTTACAGGCATCCTAGACCCCCTAAAGTCCAGAAAATGTTGTTGGACCAAAAATGGTGTCAGAGATCTCTGAATGTCCCAAAAACATTTGCAGCCTGAAAGGGGCATTAACCCGCATCCTAGACCTCTGAAATTCCCAAAAATATTTTGTGCACGAAAAATGCATCCTTTATCCATGAAACTCAGAATATGTTAGCAGCCCAAAGAAGGCCTTAAAATGCATTTTAGGCATACAAAAATGTTGAAAACTTTGGAGGCCCAAAAAAGGGGTTTATAGGCATTCTAGACCCCCTAAAGTCCAGAAAATGTTGGTGGACCAAAAACTGTGTCAGGGAGCTCTGAATGTCCCAAAAACATTTGCAGCCTGAAAGGGGCATTAACTCGCATCCTAGACCACTGAAATTTCCCAAAATATTTTTGGCAGGAAAAATGCATCCCATATCCCTGAAAGCTCAGAATATGTTAGCAGCCCAAAGAAGGCCTTAAAATGCATTTTAGGCATACAAAAATGTTGAAAACTTTGGAGACCCAAAAAAGGGGTTTACAGGCATCCTAGACCCCCTAAAGTCCAGAAAATGTTGTTGGACCAAAATCGGTGTCAGAGAGCTCCGAATGTCCCAAAAACATGTGCAACCTGAAAGGGGCATTAACCCGCATCCTAGACCACTGAAATTCCCAAAAATATTTTTGGCAATAAAAATGCATCCTACACCCCTGAAAGTTCAGAAAATGTTGGCAGCTCAAGAAAAGGCCTTAAAATGCATGTTAGGCCTTCAAAAATGTTGAAAACTTTGGAGGCACAAAATAGGGGTTTACAGGCATCCTAGACCTCCTAAAGTCCAGAAAATGTTGTTGGATTAAAAACGGTGTCAGAGAGCTCTGAATGTCCCAAAAACATTTGCAGCCTGAAAGGGGCATTAACCCACATCCTAGACCTCTGAAATTCCCAAAAATATTTTGTGCACGAAAAATTCATACTACACCCTTGAAAGTTCAGAATATGTTAGCATCCCAAAAAAGGCATTAAAATGCATTTTAGGCCTGCAAAAATTTAGAAAACTTTGGATGCCCAAAAAAGGGGTTTACAGGCATCCTAGACCCCCTAAAGTCCAGAAAATGTTGTTGGACCAAAAATGGTGTCAGAGAGCTCTGAATGTCCCAAAAACATTTGCAGCCTGAAAGGGGCATTAACCCGCATCCTAGACCTCTGAAATTCCCAAAAATATTTTGTGCACAAAAAATGCATCCTATACCCCTGAAAGCTCAAGAATATGTTAGCAGCCCAAAGAAGGCCTTAAAATGCATTTTAGGCCTACAAAATTTAGAAAACTTTGGAGCCCAAAAAAGGGGATTACAGGCATCCTAGACCCCCTAAAGTCCAGAAAATGTTGTTGGACCAAAAATGGTGTCAGAGAGCTCTGAATGTCCCAAAAACATTTGCAGCCTGAAAGGGGCATTAACCGGCATCCTAGACCTCTGAAATTCCCAAAAATATTTTGTGAACGAAAAATGTATACTACCCCTAAAAGTTCAGAATATGTTAGAATCCCAAAAAATGCATTCAAATGCATTTTAGGCCTGCAAAAATTTAGAAAACTTTGGAGGCCCAAAAAAGGGGTTTACAGGCATCCTAGACCCCCTAAAGTCCAGAAAATGTTGTTAGATCAAAAACGGTGTCAGAGAGCTCTGAATGTCCCAAAAACATTTGCAGCCACTGAAATTCCCAAAAATATTTTTGGCACGAAAAATGCATCCTACACCCCTGAAAGTTGAGAAAATGTTGGCAGCTCAAGAAAAGGCCTTAAACGCATGTTAGGCCTTCAAAAATGTTGAAAACTTTGGAGGCCCAAAAAAGGGATTTACAGGCATCCTAGACCCCCTGAAGTCCAGAAAATGTTGTTGGATCAAAAACGGTGTCAGAGAGCTCTGAATGTCCCAAAAACATTTGCAGCCTGAAAGGGGCATTAACCGGCATCCTAGACCTCTGAAATTCCCAAAAATATTTTGTGCACGAAAAATTCATACTACACCCTTGAAAGTTCAGAATATGTTAGCAGCCCAAAAAAGGCATTAAAATGCATTTTAGGCCTGCAAAAATTTAGAAAACTTTGGATGCCCAAAAAAGGGGTTTACAGGCATCCTAGAACCCCTAAAGTCCAGAAAATGTTGTTGGACCAAAAATGGTGTCAGAGAGCTCTGAATGTCCCAAAAACATTTGCAGCCTGAAAGGGGCATTAACCCGCATCCTAGACCACTGAAATTTCCCAAAATATTTTTGCCATGAAAAATGCATGCCACACCCCTGAAAGTTCAGAAAACACCACAGAAATGTTGGCAGCTCAAAAAAGGCCTTAAAATGCATCTTAGGCCTACAAAAATTTAGAAAACCTTGGAGGCCCAAAAAAGGGGTTTACAGGCATCCTAGACCCCCTAAAGTCCAGAAAATGTTGTTGGACCAAAAATGGTGTCAGAGAGCTCTGAATGTCCCAAAAACATTTGCAGCCACTGAAATTCCCAAAAATATTTTTGGCACGAAAAATGCATCCTACACCCCTGAAAGTTGAGAACATTTTGGCAGCTCTAGAAAAGGCCTTAAAACGCATGTTAGGCCTTCAAAAATGTTGAAAACTTTGGAGGCCCAAAAAAGGGGTTTACAGGCATCCTAGACCCCCTAAAGTCCAGAAAATGTTGTTGGACCAAAATCGGTGTCAGAGAGCTCTGATTGTCCCCAAAACATTTGCAGCCTGAAAGGGGCATTAACCCGCATCCTATACCACTGAAATTCCCAAAAATATTTTTGGCATGAAAAATGCATCCTACACCCCTGAAAGTTGAGAAAATGTTGGCAGCTCAAGAAAAGGCCTTAAAATGCATGTTAGGCCTTCAAAAATGTTGAAAACTTTGGAGGCCCAAAAAAGGGGTTTACAGGCACTCTAGACCCCGTAAGGTCCAGAAAATGTTGTTGGACCAAAAACGGTGTCAGAGACAGAGAGCTCTGAATGTCCCAAAAACATGTGCAGCCTGAAAGGGGCATTAACCCGCATCCTAGACCACTGAAATTTCCCAAAATATTTTTGCCATGAAAAATGCATGCTACACCCCTGAAAGTTCAGAAAACACCACAGAAATGTTGGCAGCTCAAAAAAGGCCTTAAAATGCATCTTAGGCCTGCAAAAATGTTGAAAACTTTGGAGACCCAAAAAAGGGGTTTACAGGCATCCTACACCCCCTAAAGTCCAGAAAATGTTGTTGGACCAAAATCGGTGTCAGAGAGCTCTGAAAGGGGCATTAACCCGCATCCTAGACCACGGAAATTCCCAAAAATATTTTTGGCACGAAAAATGCATCCTACACCCCTGAAAGGTCAGAAAATGTTGGCAGCTTAAGAAAAGGCCTTAAAACACATCTTAGGCCTGCAAAAATGTTGAAAACTTTGGAGACCCAAAAAAGGGGTTCACAGGCATCCTAGACCCCCTAAAGTCCAGAAAATGTTGTTGGACCAAAAATGGTGTCAGAGAGCTCTGAATGTCCCAAAAACATTTGCAGCCTGAAAGGGGCATTAACCTGCATCCCAGACCTCTGAAATTCCCAAAAATATTTTGTGCACGAAAAATTCATACTACACCCCTGAAAGTTCCAAATATGTTAGCAGCCCAAAAAGGCATTAAAATCCATTTTAGGCCTGCAAAAATTTAGAAAACTTTGGAGGCCCAAAAAAGGGGTTTACAGGCATCCTAGACCCCCTAAAGTCCAGAAAATGTTGTTGGACCAAAAATGGTGTCAGAGATCTCTGAATGTCCCAAAAACATTTGCAGCCTGAAAGGGGCATTAACCCGCATCCTAGACCTCGGAAATTCCCAAAAATATTTTGTGCACGAAAAATGCATCCTTTATCCATGAAACTCAGAATATGTTAGCAGCCCAAAGAAGGCCTTAAAATGCATTTTAGGCATACAAAAATGTTGAAAACTTTGGAGGCCCAAAAAAGGGGTTTATAGGCATTCTAGACCCCCTAAAGTCCAGAAAATGTTGGTGGACCAAAAACTGTGTCAGGGAGCTCTGAATGTCCCAAAAACATTTGCAGCCTGAAAGGGGCATTAACTCGCATCCTAGACCACTGAAATTTCCCAAAATATTTTTGGCAGGAAAAATGCATCCCATATCCCTGAAAGCTCAGAATATGTTAGCAGCCCAAAGAAGGCCTTAAAATGCATTTTAGGCATACAAAAATGTTGAAAACTTTGGAGACCCAAAAAAGGGGTTTACAGGCATCCTAGACCCCCTAAAGTCCAGAAAATGTTGTTGGACCAGAATCGGTGTCAGAGAGCTCTGAATGTCCCAAAAACATGTGCAACCTGAAAGGGGCATTAACCCGCATCCTAGACCACTGAAATTCCCAAAAATATTTTTGGCAATAAAAATGCATCCTACACCCCTGAAAGTTCAGAAAATGTTGGCAGCTCAAGAAAAGGCCTTAAAATGCATGTTAGGCCTTCAAAAATGTTGAAAACTTTGGAGGCACAAAATAGGGGTTTACAGGCATCCTAGACCTCCTAAAGTCCAGAAAATGTTGTTGGATCAAAAACGGTGTCAGAGAGCTCTGAATGTCCCAAAAACATTTGCAGCCTGAAAGGGGCATTAACCTACATCCTAGACCTCTGAAATTCCAAAAAATATTTTGTGCACGAAAAATTCATACTACACCCCTGAAAGTTCCGAATATGTTAGCAGCCCAAAAAAGGCATTACAATGCATTTTAGGCCTGCAAAAATTTAGAAAACTTTGGAGGCCCAAAAAAGGGGTTTACAGGCATCCTAGACCCCCTAAAGTCCAGAAAATGTTGTTGGACCAAAAATGGTGTCAGAGAGCTCTGAATGTCCCAAAAACATTTGCAGCCTGAAAGGGGCATTAACACGCATCCTAGACCACTGAAATTTCCCAAAATATTTTTGCCATGAAAAATGCATGCCACACCCCTGAAAGTTCAGAAAACACCCCAGAAATGTTGCCAGGTCAAAAAAGGCCTTGAAATGCATCTTAGGCCTGCAAAAATGTTGAAAACTTTGGAGACCCAAAAAAGGGGTTTACAGGCATCCTAGACCCCCTAAAGTCCAGAAAATGTTGTTGGACCAAAATCGGTGTCAGAGAGCTCTGAAAGGGGCATTAACCCGCATCCTAGACCACGGAAATTCCCAAAAATATTTTTGGCATGAAAAATGCATCCTACACCCCTGCAAGTTCAGAAAATGTTGGTAACTCTAAAAAAGGCCTTAAAATGCATGTTAGGCCTTCAAAAATGTTGAAAACTTTGGAGGCCCAAAAAAGGGATTTACAGGCATTCTAGACCCCCTAAGGTCCAGAAAATGTTGTTGGACCAAAAACGGTGTCAGAGAGCTCTGAATGTCCCAAAAACATTTGCAGTCTGAAAGGGGCATTAACCTGCATCCTAGACCTCTGAAATTCCCAAAAATATTTTTGCCATGAAAAATGCATCCTACACCCCTGCAAGTTCAGAAAACACCCCAGAAATGTTGTCAGCTCAAAAAAGGCCTTAAAATGCATCTTAGGCCTGCAAAAATGTTGAAAACTTTGGAGGCCCAAAAAAGGGATTTATAGGCATTCTAGACCCCCTAAAGTCCAGAAAATGTTGTGGGACCAAAAATGGTGTCAGAGAGCTCTGAATGTCCCAAAAACATTTGCAGCCACTGAAATTCCCAAAAATATTTTTGGCACGAAAAATGCATCCTACACCCCTGAAAGTTGAGAAAATGTTGGCAGCTCAAGAAAAGGCCTTAAAATGCATGTTAGGCCTTCAAAAATGTTGAACACTTTGGAGGCCCAAAAAAGGGGTTCACAGGCATTCTAGACCCCCTAAGTTCCAGAAAATGTTGTTGGACCAAAATCGGTGTCAGAGAGCTCTGATTGTCCCCAAAACATTTGCAGCCTGAAAGGGGCATTAACCCGCATCCTAGACCACTGAAATTCCCAAAAATATTTTTGGCATGAAAAATGCATCCTACACCCCTGCAAGTTCAGAAAATGTTGGTAACTCTAAAAAAGGCCTTAAAATGCATGTTAGGCCTTCAAAAATGTTGAAAACTTTGGAGGCCCAAAAAAGGGATTTACAGGCATCCTAGACCTCCTAAAGTCCAGAAAATGTTGTTGGATCAAAAACGGTGTCAGAGAGCTCTGAATGTCCCAAAAACATTTGCAGCCTGAAAGGGGCATTAACCTACATCCTAGACCTCTGAAATTCCAAAAAATATTTTGTGCACGAAAAATTCATACTACACCCCTGAAAGTTCCGAATATGTTAGCAGCCCAAAAAAGGCATTACAATGCATTTTAGGCCTGCAAAAATTTAGAAAACTTTGGAGGCCCAAAAAAGGGGTTTACAGGCATCCTAGACCCCCTAAAGTCCAGAAAATGTTGTTGGACCAAAAATGGTGTCAGAGAGCTCTGAATGTCCCAAAAACATTTGCAGCCTGAAAGGGGCATTAACACGCATCCTAGACCACTGAAATTTCCCAAAATATTTTTGCCATGAAAAATGCATGCCACACCCCTGAAAGTTCAGAAAACACCCCAGAAATGTTGCCAGGTCAAAAAAGGCCTTGAAATGCATGTTAGGCCTTCAAAAATGTTGAAAACTTTGGAGGCCCAAAAAAGGGATTTACAGGCATTCTAGACCCCCTAAGTTCCAGAAAATGTTGTTGGACCAAAATCGGTGTCAGAGAGCTCTGATTGTCCCCAAAACATTTGCAGCCTGAAAGGGGCATTAACCCGCATCCTAGACCACTGAAATTCCCAAAAATATTTTTGGCATGAAAAATGCATCCTACACCCCTGCAAGTTCAGAAAATGTTGGTAACTCTAAAAAAGGCCTTAAAATGCATGTTAGGCCTTCAAAAATGTTGAAAACTTTGGAGGCCCAAAAAAGGGATTTACAGGCATCCTAGACCTCCTAAAGTCCAGAAAATGTTGTTGGATCAAAAACTGTGTCAGAGAGCTCTGAATGTCCCAAAAACATTTGCAGCCTGAAAGGGGCATTAACCTACATCCTAGACCTCTGAAATTCCCAAAAATATTTTGTGCACGAAAAATTCATACTACACCCCTGAAAGTTCCGAATATGTTAGCAGCCCAAAAAAGGCATTACAATGCATTTTAGGCCTGCAAAAATTTAGAAAACTTTGGAGGCCCAAAAAAGGGGTTTACAGGCATCCTAGACCCCCTAAAGTCCAGAAAATGTTGTTGGACCAAAAATGGTGTCAGAGAGCTCTGAATGTCCCAAAAACATTTGCAGCCTGAAAGGGGCATTAACACGCATCCTAGACCACTGAAATTTCCCAAAATATTTTTGCCATGAAAAATGCATGCCACACCCCTGAAAGTTCAGAAAACACCCCAGAAATGTTGCCAGGTCAAAAAAGGCCTTGAAATGCATCTTAGGCCTGCAAAAATGTTGAAAACTTTGGAGACCCAAAAAAGGGGTTTACAGGCATCCTAGACCCCCTAAAGTCCAGAAAATGTTGTTGGACCAAAATCGGTGTCAGAGAGCTCTGAAAGGGGCATTAACCCGCATCCTAGACCACGGAAATTCCCAAAAATATTTTTGGCATGAAAAATGCATCCTACACCCCTGCAAGTTCAGAAAATGTTGGTAACTCTAAAAAAGGCCTTAAAATGCATGTTAGGCCTTCAAAAATGTTGAAAACTTTGGAGGCCCAAAAAAGGGATTTACAGGCATTGTAGACCCCCTAAGGTCCAGAAAATGTTGTTGGACCAAAAACGGTGTCAGAGAGCTCTGAATGTCCCAAAAACATTTGCAGTCTGAAAGGGGCATTAACCTGCATCCTAGACCTCTGAAATTCCCAAAAATATTTTTGCCATGAAAAATGCCTGCTACACCCCTGAAAGTTCAGAAAACACCCCAGAAATGTTGCCAGCTCAAAAAAGGCCTTAAAATGCATCTTAGGCCTGCAAAAATGTTGAAAACTTTGGAGGCCCAAAAAAGGGATTTACAGGCATTCTAGACCCCCTAAAGTCCAGAAAATGTTGTGGGACCAAAAATGGTGTCAGAGAGCTCTGAATGTCCCAAAAACATTTGCAGCCACTGAAATTCCCAAAAATATTTTTGGCACGAAAAATGCATCCTACAACCCTGAAAGTTGAGAAAATGTTGGCAGCTCAAGAAAAGGCCTTAAAATGCATGTTAGGCCTTCAAAAATGTTGAACACTTTGGAGGCCCAAAAAAGGAGTTCACAGGCATTCTAGACCCCCTAAGGTCCAGAAAATGTTGTTGGACCAAAAACGGTGTCAGAGAGCTCTGAATGTCCCAAAAACATTTGCAGTCTGAAAGGAGCATTAACCTGCATCCTAGACCTCTGAAATTCCCAAAAATATTTTGTGCACGAAAAATGCATCCTATACCCCTGAAACTCAGAATATGTTAGCAGCCCAAAGAAGGCCTTAAAATGCATTTTAGGCCTACAAAAATTTAGAAAACTTTGGAGGCCCAAAAAAGGGGTTTACAGGCATCCTAGACCCCCTAAAGTCCAGAAAATTTTCTGGGACCAAAAATGGTGTCAGAGAGCTCTGAATGTCCCAAAAACATTTGCAGCCACTGAAATTCCCAAAAATATTTTTGGCACGAAAAATGCATCCTACACCCCTGAAAGTTGAGAAAATGTTGGCAGCTCAAGTAAAGGCCTTAAAATGCATGTTAGGCCTTCAAAAATGTTGAAAACTTTGGAGGCCTAAAAAAGGGGTTTACAGGCATCCTAGACCCCCTAAAGTCCAGAAAATGTTGTTGGACCAAAATCGGTGTCAGAGAGCTCTGATTGTCCCCAAAACATTTGCAGCCTGAAAGGGGCATTAACCCGCATCCTAGACCACTGAAATTCCCAAAAATATTTTTGGCATGAAAAATGCATCCTACACCCCTGCAAGTTCAGAAAATGTTGGTAACTCTAAAAAAGGCCTTAAAATGCATGTTAGGCCTTCAAAAATGTTGAAAACTTTGGAGGCCCAAAAAAGGGATTTACAGGCATCCTAGACCTCCTAAAGTCCAGAAAATGTTGTTGGATCAAAAACGGTGTCAGAGAGCTCTGAATGTCCCAAAAACATTTGCAGCCTGAAAGGGGCATTAACCCACATCCTAGACCTCTGAAATTCCAAAAAATATTTTGTGCACGAAAAATTCATACTACACCCCTGAAAGGTCAGAATATGTTAGCAGCCCAAAAAAGGCATTAAAATGCATTTAAGGCCTGCAAAAATTTAGAAAACTTTGGAGGCCCAAAAAAGGGGTTTACAGGCATCCTAGACCCCCTAAAGTCCAGAAAATGTTGTTGGACCAAAATCGGTGTCAGAGAGCTCCGAATGTCCCAAAAACATGTGCAACCTGAAAGGGGCATTAACCCGCATCCTAGACCACTGAAATTCCCAAAAATATTTTGGCACTAAAAATGCATCCTACACCCCTGAACGTTCATAAAATGTTGGCAGCTCAAGAAAAGGCCTTAAAATGCATGTTAGGCCTTCAAAAATGTTGAACACTTTGGAGGCGCAAAATAGGGGTTTACAGGCATCCTAGACCTCCTAAAGTCCAGAAAATGTTGTTGGATCAAAAACGGTGTCAGAGAGCTCTGAATGTCCCAAAAACATTTGCAGCCTGAAAGGGGCATTAACCGGCATCCTAGACCTCTGAAATTCCCAAAAATATTTTGTGCACGAAAAATGTATACTACCCCTAAAAGTTCAGAATATGTTAGAAGCCCAAAAAATGCATTCAAATGCATTTTATGCCTGCAAAACTTTAGAAAACTTTGGAGGCCCAAAAAAGGGGTTTACAGGCATCCTAGACCCCCTAAAGTCCAGAAAATGTTGGTGGATCAAAAACGGTGTCAGAGAGCTCCGAATGTCCCAAAAACATGTGCAACTTGAAAGGGGCATTAACCCGCATCCTAGACCACTGAAATTCCCAAAAATATTTTTGGCAATAAAAATGCATCCTACACCCCTGAAAGTTCAGAAAATGTTGGCAGCTCAAGAAAAGGCCTTAAAATGCATGTTAGGCCTTCAAAAATGTTGAAAACTTTGGAGGCCCAAAAAAGGGATTTACAGGCATCCTAGACCCCCTAAAGTCCAGAAAATGTTGGTGGATCAAAAACGGTGTCAGAGAGCTCCGAATGTCCCAAAAACATGTGCAACCTGAAAGGGGCATTAACCCACATCCTAGACCTCTGAAATTCCCAAAAATATTTTGTGCACGAAAAATTCATACTACACCCTTGAAAATTCAGAATATGTTAGCAGCCCAAAAAAGGCATTAAAATGCATTTTAGGCCTGCAAAAATTTAGAAAACTTTGGAGGCCCAAAAAAGGGGTTTACAGGCATCCTAGACCCCCTAAAGTCCAGAAAATGTTGTTGGACCAACAATGGTGTCAGAGAGCTCTGAATGTCCCAAAAACATTTGCAGCCTGAAAGGGGCATTAACCCGCATCCTAGACCTCTGAAATTCCCAAAAATATTTTGTGCACAAAAAATGCATCCTATACCCCTGAAAGCTCAAGAATATGTTAGCAGCCCAAAGAAGGCCTTAAAATGCATCTTAGGCATACAAAAATTTAGAAAACTTTGGAGGCCCAAAAAAGGGGTTTACAGGCATCCTAGACCCCCTAAAGTCCAGAAAATGTTGTTGGACCAAAAATGGTGTCAGAGAGCTCTGAATGTCCCAAAAACATTTGCAGCCACTGAAATTCCCAAAAATATTTTTGGCACGAAAAATGCATCCTACACCCCTGCAAGTTGAGAAAATGTTGGTAACTCTAAAAAAGGCCTTAAAATGCATGTTAGGCCTTCAAAAATGTTGAAAACTTTGGAGGCCCAAAAAAGGGATTTACAGGCATCCTAGACCTCCTAAAGTCCAGAAAATGTTGTTGGATCAAAAACGGTGTCAGAGAGCTCTGAATGTCCCAAAAACATTTGCAGCCTGAAAGGGGCATTAACCCACATCCTAGACCTCTGAAATTCCCAAAAATATTTTGTGCACAAAAAATTCATACTACACCCCTGAAAGTTCAGAATATGTTATCAGCCCAAAAAAGGCATTAAAATGCATTTTAGGCCTGCAAAAATTTAGAAAACTTTGGAGGCCCAAAAAAGGGGTTTACAGGCATCCTAGACCCCCTAAAGTCCAGAAAATGTTGTGGGACCAAAAATAGTGTCAGAGAGCTCTGAATGTCCCAAAAACATTTGCAGCCTGAAAGGGGCATTAACCCGCATCCTAGACTTCTGAAATTCCCAAAAATATTTTGTGCACGAAAAATGTATCCTATACCCCTGAAACTCAGAATATGTTAGCAGCCCAAAGAAGGCCTTAAAATGCATTTTATGCCTACAAAAATTTAGAAAACTTTGGAGGCCCAAAAAAAGGCGTTTACAGGCATCCTAGACCCCCTAAAGTCCAGAAAATGTTGTTGGACCAAAAATGGTGTCAGAGAGCTCCGAATGTCCCAAAAACATGTGCAACCTGAAAGGGGCATTAACCCACATCCTAGACCACTGAAATTCCCAGAAATATTTTTGGCAATAAAAATGCATCCTACACCCCTGAAAGTTCAGAAAATGTTGGCAGCTCAAGAAAAGGCCTTAAAATGCATGTTAGGCCTTCAAAAATGTTGAAAACTTTGGAGGCGCAAAATAGGGGTTTACAGGCATCCTAGACCTCCTAAAGTCCAGAAAATGTTGTTGGATCAAAAACGGTGTCAGAAAGCTCTGAATGTCCCAAAAACATGTGCAGCCTGAAAGGGGCATTAACCCGCATCCTAGACCTCTGAAATTCCCAAAAATATTTTGTGCACGAAAAATGCATCCTATACCCCTGAAACTCAGAATATGTTAGCAGCCCAAAGAAGGCCTTAAAATGCATTTTAGGCCTACAAAAATTTAGAAAACTTTGGAGGCCCAAAAAAGGGGTTTACAGGCATCCTAGACCCCCTAAAGTCCAGAAAATGTTGTGGGACCAAAAATGGTGTCAGAGAGCTCTGAATGTCCCAAAAACATTTGCAGCCACTGAAATTCCCAAAAATATTTTTGGCACGAAAAATGCATCCTACACCCCTGAAAGTTGAGAAAATGTTGGCAGCTCAAGAAAAGGCCTTAAAACGCATGTTAGGCCTTCAAAAATGTTGAAAACTTTGGAGGCCCAAAAAAGGGGTTTACAGGCATCCTAGACCCCCTAAAGTCCAGAAAATGTTGTTGGACCAAAATCGGTGTCAGAGAGCTCTGATTGTCCCCAAAACATTTGCAGCCTGAAAGGGGCATTAACCCGCATCCTAGACCACTGAAATTCCCAAAAATATTTTTGGCATGAAAAATGCATCCTACACCCCTGCAAGTTCAGAAAATGTTGGCAGCTCAAGAAAAGGCCTTAAAATGCATTTTAGGCCTATAAAAATTTAGAAAACTTTGGAGGCCCAAAAAAGGGGTTTACAGGCATCCTAGACCCCCTAAAGTCCAGAAAATATTGCTGTAACAAAAATGGTGTCAGAGAGCTCTGAATGTCCCAAAAACATTTGCAGCCTGAAAGGGGCATTAACCCGCATCCTAGACCTCTGAAATTCCCAAAAATATTTTTGGCACGAAAAATGCATCCTACACCCCTGAAAGTTGAGAAAATGTTGGCAGCTCAAGTAAAGGCCTTAAAATGCATGTTAGGCCTTCAAAAATGTTGAAAACTTTGGAGGCCCAAAAAAGGGGTTTACAGGCATCCTAGACCCCCTAAAGTCCAGAAAATGTTGTTGGATCAAAATCGGTGTCAGAGAGCTCTGATTGTCCCCAAAACATTTGCAGCCTGAAAGGGGCATTAACCCGCATCCTAGACCACTGAAATTCCCAAAAATATTTTTGGCATGAAAAATGCATCCTACACCCCTGCAAGTTCAGAAAATGTTGGCAGCTCAAGAAAAGGCCTTAAAATGCATGTTAGGCCTTCAAAAATGTTGAAAACTTTGGAGGCACAAAATAGGGGTTTACAGGCATCCTAGACCTCCTAAAGTCCAGAAAATGTTGTTGGATCAAAAACGGTGTCAGAGAGCTCTGAATGTCCCAAAAACATTTGCAGCCTGAAAGGGGCATTAACCCACATCTAGACCTCTGAAATTCCAAAAAATATTTTGTGCACGAAAAATTCATACTACACCCCTGAAAGTTCAGAATATGTTAGCAGCCCAAAAAAGGCATTAAAATGCATTTTAGGCCTGCAAAAATTTAGAAAACTTTGGAGGCCCAAAAAAGGGCTTTACAGGCATCCTAGACCCCCTAAAGTCCAGAAAATATTGTTGTAACAAAAATGGTGTCAGAGACCTCTGAATGTCCCAAAAACATTTGCAGCCTGAAAGGGGCATTAACCCGCATCCTAGAACTCTGAAATTCCCAAAAATATTTTTGGCACGAAAAATGCATCCTACACCCCTGAAAGTTGAGAAAATGTTGGCAGCTCAAGTAAAGGCCTTAAAATGCATTTTAGGCCTGCAAAAATTTAGAAAACTTTGGAGGCGCAAAATAGGGGTTTACAGGCATCCTAGACCCCCTAAAGTCCAGAAAATGTTGTTGGACCAAAAATGGTGTCAGAGAGCTTTGAATGTCCCAAAATCATTTGCAGCCTGAAAGGGGCATTAACCCGCATCCTATACCTCTGAAATTCCCAAAAAAAAATATTTTTTGCACGAAAAATTCATACTACACCCCTGAAAGTTCAGAATATGTTAGCAGCCCAAAGAAGGCCTTAAAATGCATTTTAGACCTACAAAAATTTAGAAAACTTTGGAGGCCAAAAAAAGGCGTTTACAGGCATCCTAGACCCCCTAAAGTCCAGAAAATGTTGTGGGACCAAAAATGGTGTCAGAGAGCTCTGAATGTCCCAAAAACATTTGCAGCCTGAAAGGGGCATTACCCACATCCTAGACCTCTGAAATTCCCAAAAATATTTTGTGCACGAAAAATTCATACTACACCCCTGAAAGTTCAGAATATGTTAGCAGCCCAAAAAAGGCATTAAAATGCATTTTAGGCCTGCAAAAATTTAGAAAACTTTGGAGGCCCAAAAAAGGGGTTTACAGGCATCCTAGACCCCCTAAAGTCCAGAAAATGTTGTTGGACCAAAAATGGTGTCAGAGAGCTCTGAATGTCCCAAAAACATTTGCAGCCTGAAAGGGGCATTAACACGCATCCTAGACCACTGAAATTTCCCAAAATATTTTTGCCATGAAAAATGCATGCTACACCCCTGAAAGTTCAGAAAACACCCCAGAAATGTTGCCAGGTCAAAAAAGGCCTTGAAATGCATCTTAGGCCTGCAAAAATGTTGATAACTTTGGAGACCCAAAAAAGGGGTTTACAGGCATCCTAGACCCCCTAAAGTCCAGAAAATGTTGTTGGACCAAAATCGGTGTCAGAGAGCTCCGAATGTCCCAAAAACATGTGCAACCTGAAAGGGGCATTAACCCGCATCCTAGACCACTGAAATTCCCAAAAATATTTTGGCACTAAAAATGCATCCTACACCCCTGAAAGTTCAGAATATGTTAGCAGCTCAAGAAAAGGCCTTAAAATGCATGTTAGGCCTTCAAAAATGTTGAAAACTTTGGAGGCGCAAAATAGGGGTTTACAGGCATCCTAGACCTCCTAAAGTCCAGAAAATGTTGTTGGATCAAAAACGGTGTCAGAGAGCTCTGAATGTCCCAAAAACATTTGCAGCCTGAAAGGGGCATTAACCCGCATCCTAGACCTCTGAAATTCCCAAAAATATTTTGTGCACGAAAAATTCATACTACACCCCTGAAAGTTCAGAATATGTTAGCAGCCCAAAAAAGGCATTAAAATGCATTTTAGGTCTGCAAAAATTTAGAAAACTTTGGAGGCCCAAAAAAGGGGTTTACAGGCATCCTAGACCCCCTAAAGTCCAGAAAATGTTGTTGGACCAAAAATGGTGTCAGAGAGCTCTGAATGTCCCAAAAACATTTGCAGCCTGAAAGGGGCATTAACCCGCATCCTAGACCACTGACATTTCCCAAAATATTTTTGGCATGAAAAATGCATGCTACACCCCTGAAAGTTCAGAAAACACCCCAGAAATGTTGCAAGCTCATAAAAGGCCTTAACATGCATCTTAGGTCTGCAAAAATGTTGAAAACTTTGGAGACCCAAAAAAGGGTTTTACAGGCATCCCAGACCCCCTAAAGTCCAGAAAATGTTGTTGGACCAAAAATGGTGTCAGAGAGCTCTGAATGTCCCAAAAACATTTGCAGCCTGAAAGGGGCATTAACCCGCATCCTAGACCTCGGAAATTCCCAAAAATATTTTGTGCACGAAAAATGCATCCTATACCCCTGAAAGCTCAGAAAATGATGGCAGCTCAAGAAAAGGCCTTAAAATGCATGTTAGGCCTTCAAAAATGTTGAAAACTTTGGAGGCCCAAAAAAGGGGTTTACATGCATCCTAGACCCCCTAAAGTCCAGAAACTTTTGTTGGACCAAAATCGGTGTCAGAGAGCTCTGAATGTCCCAAAAACATTTGCAGCCTGAAAGGGGCATTAACCTGCATCCCAGACCTCTGAAATTCCCAAAAATATTTTTGGCACGAAAAATGCATCCTACACCCCTGAAAGGTCAGAAAATGTTGGCAGCTCAAGAAAAGGCCTTAAAACACATCTTAGGCCTGCAAAAATGTTGAAAACTTTGGAGACCCAAAAAAGGGGTTCACAGGCATCCTAGACCCCCTAAAGTCCAGAAAATGTTGTTGGACCAAAAATGGTGTCAGAGAGCTCTGAATGTCCCAAAAACATTTGCAGCCTGAAAGGGGCATTAACCTGCATCCCAGACCTCTGAAATTCCCAAAAATATTTTGTGCACGAAAAATTCATACTACACCCCTGAAAGTTCCAAATATGTTAGCAGCCCAAAAAGGCATTAAAATCCATTTTAGGCCTGCAAAAATTTAGAAAACTTTGGAGGCCCAAAAAAGGGGTTTACAGGCATCCTAGACCCCCTAAAGTCCAGAAAATGTTGTTGGACCAAAAATGGTGTTAGAGATCTCTGAATGTCCCAAAAACATTTGCAGCCTGAAAGGGGCATTAACCCGCATCCTAGACCTCTGAAATTCCCAAAAATATTTTGTGCACGAAAAATGCATCCTTTATCCATGAAACTCAGAATATGTTAGCAGCCCAAAGAAGGCCTTAAAATGCATTTTAGGCATACAAAAATGTTGAAAACTTTGGAGGCCCAAAAAAGGGGTTTATAGGCATTCTAGACCCCCTAAAGTCCAGAAAATGTTGGTGGACCAAAAACTGTGTCAGGGAGCTCTGAATGTCCCAAAAACATTTGCAGCCTGAAAGGGGCATTAACTCGCATCCTAGACCACTGAAATTTCCCAAAATATTTTTGGCAGGAAAAATGCATCCCATATCCCTGAAAGCTCAGAATATGTTAGCAGCCCAAAGAAGGCCTTAAAATGCATTTTAGGCATACAAAAATGTTGAAAACTTTGGAGACCCAAAAAAGGGGTTTACAGGCATCCTAGACCCCCTAAAGTCCAGAAAATGTTGTTGGACCAAAATCGGTGTCAGAGAGCTCTGAATGTCCCAAAAACATGTGCAACCTGAAAGGGGCATTAACCCGCATCCTAGACCACTGAAATTCCCAAAAATATTTTTGGCAATAAAAATGCATCCTACACCCCTGAAAGTTCAGAAAATGTTGGCAGCTCAAGAAAAGGCCTTAAAATGCATGTTAGGCCTTCAAAAATGTTGAAAACTTTGGAGGCACAAAATAGGGGTTTACAGGCATCCTAGACCTCCTAAAGTCCAGAAAATGTTGTTGGATTAAAAACGGTGTCAGAGAGCTCTGAATGTCCCAAAAACATTTGCAGCCTGAAAGGGGCATTAACCCACATCCTAGACCTCTGAAATTCCCAAAAATATTTTGTGCACGAAAAATTCATACTACACCCTTGAAAGTTCAGAATATGTTAGCATCCCAAAAAAGGCATTAAAATGCATTTTAGGCCTGCAAAAATTTAGAAAACTTTGGATGCCCAAAAAAGGGGTTTACAGGCATCCTAGACCCCCTAAAGTCCAGAAAATGTTGTTGGACCAAAAATGGTGTCAGAGAGCTCTGAATGTCCCAAAAACATTTGCAGCCTGAAAGGGGCATTAACCCGCATCCTAGACCTCTGAAATTCCCAAAAATATTTTGTGCACAAAAAATGCATCCTATACCCCTGAAAGCTCAAGAATATGTTAGCAGCCCAAAGAAGGCCTTAAAATGCATTTTAGGCCTACAAAATTTAGAAAACTTTGGAGCCCAAAAAAGGGGTTTACAGGCATCCTAGACCCCCTAAAGTCCAGAAAATGTTGTTGGACCAAAAATGGTGTCAGAGAGCTCTGAATGTCCCAAAAACATTTGCAGCCTGAAAGGGGCATTAACCGGCATCCTAGACCTCTGAAATTCCCAAAAATATTTTGTGCACGAAAAATGTATACTACCCCTAAAAGTTCAGAATATGTTAGAATCCCAAAAAATGCATTCAAATGCATTTTAGGCCTGCAAAAATTTAGAAAACTTTGGAGGCCCAAAAAAGGGGTTTACAGGCATCCTAGACCCCCTAAAGTCCAGAAAATGTTGTTAGATCAAAAACGGTGTCAGAGAGCTCTGAATGTCCCAAAAACATTTGCAGCCACTGAAATTCCCAAAAATATTTTTGGCACGAAAAATGCATCCTACACCCCTGAAAGTTGAGAAAATGTTGGCAGCTCAAGAAAAGGCCTTAAACGCATGTTAGGCCTTCAAAAATGTTGAAAACTTTGGAGGCCCAAAAAAGGGATTTACAGGCATCCTAGACCCCCTGAAGTCCAGAAAATGTTGTTGGATCAAAAACGGTGTCAGAGAGCTCTGAATGTCCCAAAAACATTTGCAGCCTGAAAGGGGCATTAACCGGCATCCTAGACCTCTGAAATTCCCAAAAATATTTTGTGCACGAAAAATGTATACTACCCCTAAAAGTTCAGAATATGTTAGAAGCCCAAAAAATGCATTCAAATGCATTTTAGGCTTGCAAAAATTTAGAAAACTTTGGAGGACCAAAAAAGGGGTTTACAGGCATCCTAGACCCCCTAAAGTCCAGAAAATGTTGGTGGATCAAAAACGGTGTCAGAGAGCTCCGAATGTCCCAAAAACATGTGCAACCTGAAAGGGGCATTAACCCGCATCCTAGACCACGGAAATTCCCAAAAATATTTTTGGCACGAAAAATGCATCCTACACCCCTGAAAGGTCAGAAAATGTTGGCAGCTCAAGAAAAGGCCTTAAAACACATCTTAGGCCTGCAAAAATGTTGAAAACTTTGGAGACCCAAAAAAGGGGTTCACAGGCATCCTAGACCCCCTAAAGTCCAGAAAATGTTGTTGGACCAAAAATGGTGTCAGAGAGCTCTGAATGTCCCAAAAACATTTGCAGCCTGAAAGGGGCATTAACCTGCATCCCAGACCTCTGAAATTCCCAAAAATATTTTGTGCACGAAAAATTCATACTACACCCCTGAAAGTTCCAAATATGTTAGCAGCCCAAAAAGGCATTAAAATCCATTTTAGGCCTGCAAAAATTTAGAAAACTTTGGAGGCCCAAAAAAGGGGTTTACAGGCATCCTAGACCCCCTAAAGTCCAGAAAATGTTGTTGGACCAAAAATGGTGTCAGAGATCTCTGAATGTCCCAAAAACATTTGCAGCCTGAAAGGGGCATTAACCCGCATCCTAGACCTCGGAAATTCCCAAAAATATTTTGTGCACGAAAAATGCATCCTTTATCCATGAAACTCAGAATATGTTAGCAGCCCAAAGAAGGCCTTAAAATGCATTTTAGGCATACAAAAATGTTGAAAACTTTGGAGGCCCAAAAAAGGGGTTTATAGGCATTCTAGACCCCCTAAAGTCCAGAAAATGTTGGTGGACCAAAAACTGTGTCAGGGAGCTCTGAATGTCCCAAAAACATTTGCAGCCTGAAAGGGGCATTAACTCGCATCCTAGACCACTGAAATTTCCCAAAATATTTTTGGCAGGAAAAATGCATCCCATATCCCTGAAAGCTCAGAATATGTTAGCAGCCCAAAGAAGGCCTTAAAATGCATTTTAGGCATACAAAAATGTTGAAAACTTTGGAGACCCAAAAAAGGGGTTTACAGGCATCCTAGACCCCCTAAAGTCCAGAAAATGTTGTTGGACCAGAATCGGTGTCAGAGAGCTCTGAATGTCCCAAAAACATGTGCAACCTGAAAGGGGCATTAACCCGCATCCTAGACCACTGAAATTCCCAAAAATATTTTTGGCAATAAAAATGCATCCTACACCCCTGAAAGTTCAGAAAATGTTGGCAGCTCAAGAAAAGGCCTTAAAATGCATGTTAGGCCTTCAAAAATGTTGAAAACTTTGGAGGCACAAAATAGGGGTTTACAGGCATCCTAGACCTCCTAAAGTCCAGAAAATGTTGTTGGATCAAAAACGGTGTCAGAGAGCTCTGAATGTCCCAAAAACATTTGCAGCCTGAAAGGGGCATTAACACGCATCCTAGACCTCTGAAATTCCAAAAAATATTTTGTGCACGAAAAATTCATACTACACCCCTGAAAGTTCCGAATATGTTAGCAGCCCAAAAAAGGCATTACAATGCATTTTAGGCCTGCAAAAATTTAGAAAACTTTGGAGGCCCAAAAAAGGGGTTTACAGGCATCCTAGACCCCCTAAAGTCCAGAAAATGTTGTTGGACCAAAAATGGTGTCAGAGAGCTCTGAATGTCCCAAAAACATTTGCAGCCTGAAAGGGGCATTAACACGCATCCTAGACCACTGAAATTTCCCAAAATATTTTTGCCATGAAAAATGCATGCCACACCCCTGAAAGTTCAGAAAACACCCCAGAAATGTTGCCAGGTCAAAAAAGGCCTTGAAATGCATCTTAGGCCTGCAAAAATGTTGAAAACTTTGGAGACCCAAAAAAGGGGTTTACAGGCATCCTAGACCCCCTAAAGTCCAGAAAATGTTGTTGGACCAAAATCGGTGTCAGAGAGCTCTGAAAGGGGCATTAACCCGCATCCTAGACCACGGAAATTCCCAAAAATATTTTTGGCATGAAAAATGCATCCTACACCCCTGCAAGTTCAGAAAATGTTGGTAACTCTAAAAAAGGCCTTAAAATGCATGTTAGGCCTTCAAAAATGTTGAAAACTTTGGAGGCCCAAAAAAGGGATTTACAGGCATTCTAGACCCCCTAAGGTCCAGAAAATGTTGTTGGACCAAAAACGGTGTCAGAGAGCTCTGAATGTCCCAAAAACATTTGCAGTCTGAAAGGGGCATTAACCTGCATCCTAGACCTCTGAAATTCCCAAAAATATTTTTGCCATGAAAAATGCATCCTACACCCCTGCAAGTTCAGAAAACACCCCAGAAATGTTGTCAGCTCAAAAAAGGCCTTAAAATGCATCTTAGGCCTGCAAAAATGTTGAAAACTTTGGAGGCCCAAAAAAGGGATTTATAGGCATTCTAGACCCCCTAAAGTCCAGAAAATGTTGTGGGACCAAAAATGGTGTCAGAGAGCTCTGAATGTCCCAAAAACATTTGCAGCCACTGAAATTCCCAAAAATATTTTTGGCACGAAAAATGCATCCTACACCCCTGAAAGTTGAGAAAATGTTGGCAGCTCAAGAAAAGGCCTTAAAATGCATGTTAGGCCTTCAAAAATGTTGAACACTTTGGAGGCCCAAAAAAGGGGTTCACAGGCATTCTAGACCCCCTAAGTTCCAGAAAATGTTGTTGGACCAAAATCGGTGTCAGAGAGCTCTGATTGTCCCCAAAACATTTGCAGCCTGAAAGGGGCATTAACCCGCATCCTAGACCACTGAAATTCCCAAAAATATTTTTGGCATGAAAAATGCATCCTACACCCCTGCAAGTTCAGAAAATGTTGGTAACTCTAAAAAAGGCCTTAAAATGCATGTTAGGCCTTCAAAAATGTTGAAAACTTTGGAGGCCCAAAAAAGGGATTTACAGGCATCCTAGACCTCCTAAAGTCCAGAAAATGTTGTTGGATCAAAAACGGTGTCAGAGGGCTCTGAATGTCCCAAAAACATTTGCAGCCTGAAAGGGGCATTAACCTACATCCTAGACCTCTGAAATTCCAAAAAATATTTTGTGCACGAAAAATTCATACTACACCCCTGAAAGTTCCGAATATGTTAGCAGCCCAAAAAAGGCATTACAATGCATTTTAGGCCTGCAAAAATTTAGAAAACTTTGGAGGCCCAAAAAAGGGGTTTACAGGCATCCTAGACCCCCTAAAGTCCAGAAAATGTTGTTGGACCAAAAATGGTGTCAGAGAGCTCTGAATGTCCCAAAAACATTTGCAGCCTGAAAGGGGCATTAACACGCATCCTAGACCACTGAAATTTCCCAAAATATTTTTGCCATGAAAAATGCATGCCACACCCCTGAAAGTTCAGAAAACACCCCAGAAATGTTGCCAGGTCAAAAAAGGCCTTGAAATGCATGTTAGGCCTTCAAAAATGTTGAAAACTTTGGAGGCCCAAAAAAGGGATTTACAGGCATTCTAGACCCCCTAAGTTCCAGAAAATGTTGTTGGACCAAAATCGGTGTCAGAGAGCTCTGATTGTCCCCAAAACATTTGCAGCCTGAAAGGGGCATTAACCCGCATCCTAGACCACTGAAATTCCCAAAAATATTTTTGGCATGAAAAATGCATCCTACACCCCTGCAAGTTCAGAAAATGTTGGTAACTCTAAAAAAGGCCTTAAAATGCATGTTAGGCCTTCAAAAATGTTGAAAACTTTGGAGGCCCAAAAAAGGGATTTACAGGCATCCTAGACCTCCTAAAGTCCAGAAAATGTTGTTGGATCAAAAACTGTGTCAGAGAGCTCTGAATGTCCCAAAAACATTTGCAGCCTGAAAGGGGCATTAACCTACATCCTAGACCTCTGAAATTCCCAAAAATATTTTGTGCACGAAAAATTCATACTACACCCCTGAAAGTTCCGAATATGTTAGCAGCCCAAAAAAGGCATTACAATGCATTTTAGGCCTGCAAAAATTTGAAAACTTTGGAGGCCCAAAAAAGGGGTTTACAGGCATCCTAGACCCCCTAAAGTCCAGAAAATGTTGTTGGACCAAAAATGGTGTCAGAGAGCTCTGAATGTCCCAAAAACATTTGCAGCCTGAAAGGGGCATTAACACGCATCCTAGACCACTGAAATTTCCCAAAATATTTTTGCCATGAAAAATGCATGCCACACCCCTGAAAGTTCAGAAAACACCCCAGAAATGTTGCCAGGTCAAAAAAGGCCTTGAAATGCATCTTAGGCCTGCAAAAATGTTGAAAACTTTGGAGACCCAAAAAAGGGGTTTACAGGCATCCTAGACCCCCTAAAGTCCAGAAAATGTTGTTGGACCAAAATCGGTGTCAGAGAGCTCTGAAAGGGGCATTAACCCGCATCCTAGACCACGGAAATTCCCAAAAATATTTTTGGCATGAAAAATGCATCCTACACCCCTGCAAGTTCAGAAAATGTTGGTAACTCTAAAAAAGGCCTTAAAATGCATGTTAGGCCTTCAAAAATGTTGAACACTTTGGAGGCCCAAAAAAGGAGTTCACAGGCATTCTAGACCCCCTAAGGTCCAGAAAATGTTGTTGGACCAAAAACGGTGTCAGAGAGCTCTGAATGTCCCAAAAACATTTGCAGTCTGAAAGGAGCATTAACCTGCATCCTAGACCTCTGAAATTCCCAAAAATATTTTGTGCACGAAAAATGCATCCTATACCCCTGAAACTCAGAATATGTTAGCAGCCCAAAGAAGGCCTTAAAATGCATTTTAGGCCTACAAAAATTTAGAAAACTTTGGAGGCCCAAAAAAGGGGTTTACAGGCATCCTAGACCCCCTAAAGTCCAGAAAATTTTCTGGGACCAAAAATGGTGTCAGAGAGCTCTGAATGTCCCAAAAACATTTGCAGCCACTGAAATTCCCAAAAATATTTTTGGCACGAAAAATGCATCCTACACCCCTGAAAGTTGAGAAAATGTTGGCAGCTCAAGTAAAGGCCTTAAAATGCATGTTAGGCCTTCAAAAATGTTGAAAACTTTGGAGGCCTAAAAAAGGGGTTTACAGGCATCCTAGACCCCCTAAAGTCCAGAAAATGTTGTTGGACCAAAATCGGTGTCAGAGAGCTCTGATTGTCCCCAAAACATTTGCAGCCTGAAAGGGGCATTAACCCGCATCCTAGACCACTGAAATTCCCAAAAATATTTTTGGCATGAAAAATGCATCCTACACCCCTGCAAGTTCAGAAAATGTTGGTAACTCTAAAAAAGGCCTTAAAATGCATGTTAGGCCTTCAAAAATGTTGAAAACTTTGGAGGCCCAAAAAAGGGATTTACAGGCATCCTAGACCTCCTAAAGTCCAGAAAATGTTGTTGGATCAAAAACGGTGTCAGAGAGCTCTGAATGTCCCAAAAACATTTGCAGCCTGAAAGGGGCATTAACCCACATCCTAGACCTCTGAAATTCCAAAAAATATTTTGTGCACGAAAAATTCATACTACACCCCTGAAAGGTCAGAATATGTTAGCAGCCCAAAAAAGGCATTAAAATGCATTTAAGGCCTGCAAAAATTTAGAAAACTTTGGAGGCCCAAAAAAGGGGTTTACAGGCATCCTAGACCCCCTAAAGTCCAGAAAATGTTGTTGGACCAAAATCGGTGTCAGAGAGCTCCGAATGTCCCAAAAACATGTGCAACCTGAAAGGGGCATTAACCCGCATCCTAGACCACTGAAATTCCCAAAAATATTTTGGCACTAAAAATGCATCCTACACCCCTGAACGTTCATAAAATGTTGGCAGCTCAAGAAAAGGCCTTAAAATGCATGTTAGGCCTTCAAAAATGTTGAACACTTTGGAGGCGCAAAATAGGGGTTTACAGGCATCCTAGACCTCCTAAAGTCCAGAAAATGTTGTTGGATCAAAAACGGTGTCAGAGAGCTCTGAATGTCCCAAAAACATTTGCAGCCTGAAAGGGGCATTAACCGGCATCCTAGACCTCTGAAATTCCCAAAAATATTTTGTGCACGAAAAATGTATACTACCCCTAAAAGTTCAGAATATGTTAGAAGCCCAAAAAATGCATTCAAATGCATTTTATGCCTGCAAAACTTTAGAAAACTTTGGAGGCCCAAAAAAGGGGTTTACAGGCATCCTAGACCCCCTAAAGTCCAGAAAATGTTGGTGGATCAAAAACGGTGTCAGAGAGCTCCGAATGTCCCAAAAACATGTGCAACTTGAAAGGGGCATTAACCCGCATCCTAGACCACTGAAATTCCCAAAAATATTTTTGGCAATAAAAATGCATCCTACACCCCTGAAAGTTCAGAAAATGTTGGCAGCTCAAGAAAAGGCCTTAAAATGCATGTTAGGCCTTCAAAAATGTTGAAAACTTTGGAGGCCCAAAAAAGGGATTTACAGGCATCCTAGACCCCCTAAAGTCCAGAAAATGTTGGTGGATCAAAAACGGTGTCAGAGAGCTCCGAATGTCCCAAAAACATGTGCAACCTGAAAGGGGCATTAACCCACATCCTAGACCTCTGAAATTCCCAAAAATATTTTGTGCACGAAAAATTCATACTACACCCTTGAAAGTTCAGAATATGTTAGCAGCCCAAAAAAGGCATTAAAATGCATTTTAGGCCTGCAAAAATTTAGAAAACTTTGGAGGCCCAAAAAAGGGGTTTACAGGCATCCTAGACCCCCTAAAGTCCAGAAAATGTTGTTGGACCAACAATGGTGTCAGAGAGCTCTGAATGTCCCAAAAACATTTGCAGCCTGAAAGGGGCATTAACCCGCATCCTAGACCTCTGAAATTCCCAAAAATATTTTGTGCACAAAAAATGCATCCTATACCCCTGAAAGCTCAAGAATATGTTAGCAGCCCAAAGAAGGCCTTAAAATGCATCTTAGGCATACAAAAATTTAGAAAACTTTGGAGGCCCAAAAAAGGGGTTTACAGGCATCCTAGACCCCCTAAAGTCCAGAAAATGTTGTTGGACCAAAAATGGTGTCAGAGAGCTCTGAATGTCCCAAAAACATTTGCAGCCACTGAAATTCCCAAAAATATTTTTGGCACGAAAAATGCATCCTACACCCCTGCAAGTTGAGAAAATGTTGGTAACTCTAAAAAAGGCCTTAAAATGCATGTTAGGCCTTCAAAAATGTTGAAAACTTTGGAGGCCCAAAAAAGGGATTTACAGGCATCCTAGACCTCCTAAAGTCCAGAAAATGTTGTTGGATCAAAAACGGTGTCAGAGAGCTCTGAATGTCCCAAAAACATTTGCAGCCTGAAAGGGGCATTAACCCACATCCTAGACCTCTGAAATTCCCAAAAATATTTTGTGCACAAAAAATTCATACTACACCCCTGAAAGTTCAGAATATGTTATCAGCCCAAAAAAGGCATTAAAATGCATTTTAGGCCTGCAAAAATTTAGAAAACTTTGGAGGCCCAAAAAAGGGGTTTACAGGCATCCTAGACCCCCTAAAGTCCAGAAAATGTTGTGGGACCAAAAATAGTGTCAGAGAGCTCTGAATGTCCCAAAAACATTTGCAGCCTGAAAGGGGCATTAACCCGCATCCTAGACTTCTGAAATTCCCAAAAATATTTTGTGCACGAAAAATGTATCCTATACCCCTGAAACTCAGAATATGTTAGCAGCCCAAAGAAGGCCTTAAAATGCATTTTATGCCTACAAAAATTTAGAAAACTTTGGAGGCCCAAAAAAAGGCGTTTACAGGCATCCTAGACCCCCTAAAGTCCAGAAAATGTTGTTGGACCAAAAATGGTGTCAGAGAGCTCCGAATGTCCCAAAAACATGTGCAACCTGAAAGGGGCATTAACCCACATCCTAGACCACTGAAATTCCCAGAAATATTTTTGGCAATAAAAATGCATCCTACACCCCTGAAAGTTCAGAAAATGTTGGCAGCTCAAGAAAAGGCCTTAAAATGCATGTTAGGCCTTCAAAAATGTTGAAAACTTTGGAGGCGCAAAATAGGGGTTTACAGGCATCCTAGACCTCCTAAAGTCCAGAAAATGTTGTTGGATCAAAAACGGTGTCAGAAAGCTCTGAATGTCCCAAAAACATGTGCAGCCTGAAAGGGGCATTAACCCGCATCCTAGACCTCTGAAATTCCCAAAAATATTTTGTGCACGAAAAATGCATCCTATACCCCTGAAACTCAGAATATGTTAGCAGCCCAAAGAAGGCCTTAAAATGCATTTTAGGCCTACAAAAATTTAGAAAACTTTGGAGGCCCAAAAAAGGGGTTTACAGGCATCCTAGACCCCCTAAAGTCCAGAAAATGTTGTGGGACCAAAAATGGTGTCAGAGAGCTCTGAATGTCCCAAAAACATTTGCAGCCACTGAAATTCCCAAAAATATTTTTGGCACGAAAAATGCATCCTACACCCCTGAAAGTTGAGAAAATGTTGGCAGCTCAAGAAAAGGCCTTAAAACGCATGTTAGGCCTTCAAAAATGTTGAAAACTTTGGAGGCCCAAAAAAGGGGTTTACAGGCATCCTAGACCCCCTAAAGTCCAGAAAATGTTGTTGGACCAAAATCGGTGTCAGAGAGCTCTGATTGTCCCCAAAACATTTGCAGCCTGAAAGGGGCATTAACCCGCATCCTAGACCACTGAAATTCCCAAAAATATTTTTGGCATGAAAAATGCATCCTACACCCCTGCAAGTTCAGAAAATGTTGGCAGCTCAAGAAAAGGCCTTAAAATGCATTTTAGGCCTATAAAAATTTAGAAAACTTTGGAGGCCCAAAAAAGGGGTTTACAGGCATCCTAGACCCCCTAAAGTCCAGAAAATATTGCTGTAACAAAAATGGTGTCAGAGAGCTCTGAATGTCCCAAAAACATTTGCAGCCTGAAAGGGGCATTAACCCGCATCCTAGACCTCTGAAATTCCCAAAAATATTTTTGGCACGAAAAATGCATCCTACACCCCTGAAAGTTGAGAAAATGTTGGCAGCTCAAGTAAAGGCCTTAAAATGCATGTTAGGCCTTCAAAAATGTTGAAAACTTTGGAGGCCCAAAAAAGGGGTTTACAGGCATCCTAGACCCCCTAAAGTCCAGAAAATGTTGTTGGATCAAAATCGGTGTCAGAGAGCTCTGATTGTCCCCAAAACATTTGCAGCCTGAAAGGGGCATTAACCCGCATCCTAGACCACTGAAATTCCCAAAAATATTTTTGGCATGAAAAATGCATCCTACACCCCTGCAAGTTCAGAAAATGTTGGCAGCTCAAGAAAAGGCCTTAAAATGCATGTTAGGCCTTCAAAAATGTTGAAAACTTTGGAGGCACAAAATAGGGGTTTACAGGCATCCTAGACCTCCTAAAGTCCAGAAAATGTTGTTGGATCAAAAACGGTGTCAGAGAGCTCTGAATGTCCCAAAAACATTTGCAGCCTGAAAGGGGCATTAACCCACATCTAGACCTCTGAAATTCCAAAAAATATTTTGTGCACGAAAAATTCATACTACACCCCTGAAAGTTCAGAATATGTTAGCAGCCCAAAAAAGGCATTAAAATGCATTTTAGGCCTGCAAAAATTTAGAAAACTTTGGAGGCCCAAAAAAGGGCTTTACAGGCATCCTAGACCCCCTAAAGTCCAGAAAATATTGTTGTAACAAAAATGGTGTCAGAGACCTCTGAATGTCCCAAAAACATTTGCAGCCTGAAAGGGGCATTAACCCGCATCCTAGAACTCTGAAATTCCCAAAAATATTTTTGGCACGAAAAATGCATCCTACACCCCTGAAAGTTGAGAAAATGTTGGCAGCTCAAGTAAAGGCCTTAAAATGCATGTTAGGCCTTCAAAAATGTTGAAAACTTTGGAGGCGCAAAATAGGGGTTTACAGGCATCCTAGACCCCCTAAAGTCCAGAAAATGTTGTTGGACCAAAAATGGTGTCAGAGAGCTTTGAATGTCCCAAAATCATTTGCAGCCTGAAAGGGGCATTAACCCGCATCCTATACCTCTGAAATTCCCAAAAAAAAATATTTTTTGCACGAAAAATTCATACTACACCCCTGAAAGTTCAGAATATGTTAGCAGCCCAAAGAAGGCCTTAAAATGCATTTTAGACCTACAAAAATTTAGAAAACTTTGGAGGCCAAAAAAAGGCGTTTACAGGCATCCTAGACCCCCTAAAGTCCAGAAAATGTTGTGGGACCAAAAATGGTGTCAGAGAGCTCTGAATGTCCCAAAAACATTTGCAGCCTGAAAGGGGCATTACCCACATCCTAGACCTCTGAAATTCCCAAAAATATTTTGTGCACGAAAAATTCATACTACACCCCTGAAAGTTCAGAATATGTTAGCAGCCCAAAAAAGGCATTAAAATGCATTTTAGGCCTGCAAAAATTTAGAAAACTTTGGAGGCCCAAAAAAGGGGTTTACAGGCATCCTAGACCCCCTAAAGTCCAGAAAATGTTGTTGGACCAAAAATGGTGTCAGAGAGCTCTGAATGTCCCAAAAACATTTGCAGCCTGAAAGGGGCATTAACACGCATCCTAGACCACTGAAATTTCCCAAAATATTTTTGCCATGAAAAATGCATGCTACACCCCTGAAAGTTCAGAAAACACCCCAGAAATGTTGCCAGGTCAAAAAAGGCCTTGAAATGCATCTTAGGCCTGCAAAAATGTTGATAACTTTGGAGACCCAAAAAAGGGGTTTACAGGCATCCTAGACCCCCTAAAGTCCAGAAAATGTTGTTGGACCAAAATCGGTGTCAGAGAGCTCCGAATGTCCCAAAAACATGTGCAACCTGAAAGGGGCATTAACCCGCATCCTAGACCACTGAAATTCCCAAAAATATTTTGGCACTAAAAATGCATCCTACACCCCTGAAAGTTCAGAATATGTTAGCAGCTCAAGAAAAGGCCTTAAAATGCATGTTAGGCCTTCAAAAATGTTGAAAACTTTGGAGGCGCAAAATAGGGGTTTACAGGCATCCTAGACCTCCTAAAGTCCAGAAAATGTTGTTGGATCAAAAACGGTGTCAGAGAGCTCTGAATGTCCCAAAAACATTTGCAGCCTGAAAGGGGCATTAACCCGCATCCTAGACCTCTGAAATTCCCAAAAATATTTTGTGCACGAAAAATTCATACTACACCCCTGAAAGTTCAGAATATGTTAGCAGCCCAAAAAAGGCATTAAAATGCATTTTAGGTCTGCAAAAATTTAGAAAACTTTGGAGGCCCAAAAAAGGGGTTTACAGGCATCCTAGACCCCCTAAAGTCCAGAAAATGTTGTTGGACCAAAAATGGTGTCAGAGAGCTCTGAATGTCCCAAAAACATTTGCAGCCTGAAAGGGGCATTAACCCGCATCCTAGACCACTGACATTTCCCAAAATATTTTTGGCATGAAAAATGCATGCTACACCCCTGAAAGTTCAGAAAACACCCCAGAAATGTTGCAAGCTCATAAAAGGCCTTAACATGCATCTTAGGTCTGCAAAAATGTTGAAAACTTTGGAGACCCAAAAAAGGGTTTTACAGGCATCCCAGACCCCCTAAAGTCCAGAAAATGTTGTTGGACCAAAAATGGTGTCAGAGAGCTCTGAATGTCCCAAAAACATTTGCAGCCTGAAAGGGGCATTAACCCGCATCCTAGACCTCGGAAATTCCCAAAAATATTTTGTGCACGAAAAATGCATCCTATACCCCTGAAAGCTCAGAAAATGATGGCAGCTCAAGAAAAGGCCTTAAAATGCATGTTAGGCCTTCAAAAATGTTGAAAACTTTGGAGGCCCAAAAAAGGGGTTTACATGCATCCTAGACCCCCTAAAGTCCAGAAACTTTTGTTGGACCAAAATCGGTGTCAGAGAGCTCTGAATGTCCCAAAAACATTTGCAGCCTGAAAGGGGCATTAACCTGCATCCCAGACCTCTGAAATTCCCAAAAATATTTTTGGCACGAAAAATGCATCCTACACCCCTGAAAGTTCAGAAAATGTTGGCAGCTCAAGAAAAGGCCTTAAAATGCATGTTAGGCCTTCAAAAATGTTGAAAACTTTGGAGGCCCAAAAAAGGGATTTACAGGCATCCTAGACCCCCTAAAGTCCAGAAAATGTTGGTGGATCAAAAACGGTGTCAGAGAGCTCCGAATGTCCCAAAAACATGTGCAACCTGAAAGGGGCATTAACCCACATCCTAGACCTCTGAAATTCCCAAAAATATTTTGTGCACGAAAAATTCATACTACACCCTTGAAAGTTCAGAATATGTTAGCAGCCCAAAAAAGGCATTAAAATGCATTTTAGGCCTGCAAAAATTTAGAAAACTTTGGAGGCCCAAAAAAGGGGTTTACAGGCATCCTAGACCCCCTAAAGTCCAGAAAATGTTGTTGGACCAACAATGGTGTCAGAGAGCTCTGAATGTCCCAAAAACATTTGCAGCCTGAAAGGGGCATTAACCCGCATCCTAGACCTCTGAAATTCCCAAAAATATTTTGTGCACAAAAAATGCATCCTATACCCCTGAAAGCTCAAGAATATGTTAGCAGCCCAAAGAAGGCCTTAAAATGCATCTTAGGCATACAAAAATTTAGAAAACTTTGGAGGCCCAAAAAAGGGGTTTACAGGCATCCTAGACCCCCTAAAGTCCAGAAAATGTTGTTGGACCAAAAATGGTGTCAGAGAGCTCTGAATGTCCCAAAAACATTTGCAGCCACTGAAATTCCCAAAAATATTTTTGGCACGAAAAATGCATCCTACACCCCTGCAAGTTGAGAAAATGTTGGTAACTCTAAAAAAGGCCTTAAAATGCATGTTAGGCCTTCAAAAATGTTGAAAACTTTGGAGGCCCAAAAAAGGGATTTACAGGCATCCTAGACCTCCTAAAGTCCAGAAAATGTTGTTGGATCAAAAACGGTGTCAGAGAGCTCTGAATGTCCCAAAAACATTTGCAGCCTGAAAGGGGCATTAACCCACATCCTAGACCTCTGAAATTCCCAAAAATATTTTGTGCACAAAAAATTCATACTACACCCCTGAAAGTTCAGAATATGTTATCAGCCCAAAAAAGGCATTAAAATGCATTTTAGGCCTGCAAAAATTTAGAAAACTTTGGAGGCCCAAAAAAGGGGTTTACAGGCATCCTAGACCCCCTAAAGTCCAGAAAATGTTGTGGGACCAAAAATAGTGTCAGAGAGCTCTGAATGTCCCAAAAACATTTGCAGCCTGAAAGGGGCATTAACCCGCATCCTAGACTTCTGAAATTCCCAAAAATATTTTGTGCACGAAAAATGTATCCTATACCCCTGAAACTCAGAATATGTTAGCAGCCCAAAGAAGGCCTTAAAATGCATTTTATGCCTACAAAAATTTAGAAAACTTTGGAGGCCCAAAAAAAGGCGTTTACAGGCATCCTAGACCCCCTAAAGTCCAGAAAATGTTGTTGGACCAAAAATGGTGTCAGAGAGCTCCGAATGTCCCAAAAACATGTGCAACCTGAAAGGGGCATTAACCCACATCCTAGACCACTGAAATTCCCAGAAATATTTTTGGCAATAAAAATGCATCCTACACCCCTGAAAGTTCAGAAAATGTTGGCAGCTCAAGAAAAGGCCTTAAAATGCATGTTAGGCCTTCAAAAATGTTGAAAACTTTGGAGGCGCAAAATAGGGGTTTACAGGCATCCTAGACCTCCTAAAGTCCAGAAAATGTTGTTGGATCAAAAACGGTGTCAGAAAGCTCTGAATGTCCCAAAAACATGTGCAGCCTGAAAGGGGCATTAACCCGCATCCTAGACCTCTGAAATTCCCAAAAATATTTTGTGCACGAAAAATGCATCCTATACCCCTGAAACTCAGAATATGTTAGCAGCCCAAAGAAGGCCTTAAAATGCATTTTAGGCCTACAAAAATTTAGAAAACTTTGGAGGCCCAAAAAAGGGGTTTACAGGCATCCTAGACCCCCTAAAGTCCAGAAAATGTTGTGGGACCAAAAATGGTGTCAGAGAGCTCTGAATGTCCCAAAAACATTTGCAGCCACTGAAATTCCCAAAAATATTTTTGGCACGAAAAATGCATCCTACACCCCTGAAAGTTGAGAAAATGTTGGCAGCTCAAGAAAAGGCCTTAAAACGCATGTTAGGCCTTCAAAAATGTTGAAAACTTTGGAGGCCCAAAAAAGGGGTTTACAGGCATCCTAGACCCCCTAAAGTCCAGAAAATGTTGTTGGACCAAAATCGGTGTCAGAGAGCTCTGATTGTCCCCAAAACATTTGCAGCCTGAAAGGGGCATTAACCCGCATCCTAGACCACTGAAATTCCCAAAAATATTTTTGGCATGAAAAATGCATCCTACACCCCTGCAAGTTCAGAAAATGTTGGCAGCTCAAGAAAAGGCCTTAAAATGCATTTTAGGCCTATAAAAATTTAGAAAACTTTGGAGGCCCAAAAAAGGGGTTTACAGGCATCCTAGACCCCCTAAAGTCCAGAAAATATTGCTGTAACAAAAATGGTGTCAGAGAGCTCTGAATGTCCCAAAAACATTTGCAGCCTGAAAGGGGCATTAACCCGCATCCTAGACCTCTGAAATTCCCAAAAATATTTTTGGCACGAAAAATGCATCCTACACCCCTGAAAGTTGAGAAAATGTTGGCAGCTCAAGTAAAGGCCTTAAAATGCATGTTAGGCCTTCAAAAATGTTGAAAACTTTGGAGGCCCAAAAAAGGGGTTTACAGGCATCCTAGACCCCCTAAAGTCCAGAAAATGTTGTTGGATCAAAATCGGTGTCAGAGAGCTCTGATTGTCCCCAAAACATTTGCAGCCTGAAAGGGGCATTAACCCGCATCCTAGACCACTGAAATTCCCAAAAATATTTTTGGCATGAAAAATGCATCCTACACCCCTGCAAGTTCAGAAAATGTTGGCAGCTCAAGAAAAGGCCTTAAAATGCATGTTAGGCCTTCAAAAATGTTGAAAACTTTGGAGGCACAAAATAGGGGTTTACAGGCATCCTAGACCTCCTAAAGTCCAGAAAATGTTGTTGGATCAAAAACGGTGTCAGAGAGCTCTGAATGTCCCAAAAACATTTGCAGCCTGAAAGGGGCATTAACCCACATCTAGACCTCTGAAATTCCAAAAAATATTTTGTGCACGAAAAATTCATACTACACCCCTGAAAGTTCAGAATATGTTAGCAGCCCAAAAAAGGCATTAAAATGCATTTTAGGCCTGCAAAAATTTAGAAAACTTTGGAGGCCCAAAAAAGGGCTTTACAGGCATCCTAGACCCCCTAAAGTCCAGAAAATATTGTTGTAACAAAAATGGTGTCAGAGACCTCTGAATGTCCCAAAAACATTTGCAGCCTGAAAGGGGCATTAACCCGCATCCTAGAACTCTGAAATTCCCAAAAATATTTTTGGCACGAAAAATGCATCCTACACCCCTGAAAGTTGAGAAAATGTTGGCAGCTCAAGTAAAGGCCTTAAAATGCATGTTAGGCCTTCAAAAATGTTGAAAACTTTGGAGGCGCAAAATAGGGGTTTACAGGCATCCTAGACCCCCTAAAGTCCAGAAAATGTTGTTGGACCAAAAATGGTGTCAGAGAGCTTTGAATGTCCCAAAATCATTTGCAGCCTGAAAGGGGCATTAACCCGCATCCTATACCTCTGAAATTCCCAAAAAAAAATATTTTTTGCACGAAAAATTCATACTACACCCCTGAAAGTTCAGAATATGTTAGCAGCCCAAAGAAGGCCTTAAAATGCATTTTAGACCTACAAAAATTTAGAAAACTTTGGAGGCCAAAAAAAGGCGTTTACAGGCATCCTAGACCCCCTAAAGTCCAGAAAATGTTGTGGGACCAAAAATGGTGTCAGAGAGCTCTGAATGTCCCAAAAACATTTGCAGCCTGAAAGGGGCATTACCCACATCCTAGACCTCTGAAATTCCCAAAAATATTTTGTGCACGAAAAATTCATACTACACCCCTGAAAGTTCAGAATATGTTAGCAGCCCAAAAAAGGCATTAAAATGCATTTTAGGCCTGCAAAAATTTAGAAAACTTTGGAGGCCCAAAAAAGGGGTTTACAGGCATCCTAGACCCCCTAAAGTCCAGAAAATGTTGTTGGACCAAAAATGGTGTCAGAGAGCTCTGAATGTCCCAAAAACATTTGCAGCCTGAAAGGGGCATTAACACGCATCCTAGACCACTGAAATTTCCCAAAATATTTTTGCCATGAAAAATGCATGCTACACCCCTGAAAGTTCAGAAAACACCCCAGAAATGTTGCCAGGTCAAAAAAGGCCTTGAAATGCATCTTAGGCCTGCAAAAATGTTGATAACTTTGGAGACCCAAAAAAGGGGTTTACAGGCATCCTAGACCCCCTAAAGTCCAGAAAATGTTGTTGGACCAAAATCGGTGTCAGAGAGCTCCGAATGTCCCAAAAACATGTGCAACCTGAAAGGGGCATTAACCCGCATCCTAGACCACTGAAATTCCCAAAAATATTTTGGCACTAAAAATGCATCCTACACCCCTGAAAGTTCAGAATATGTTAGCAGCTCAAGAAAAGGCCTTAAAATGCATGTTAGGCCTTCAAAAATGTTGAAAACTTTGGAGGCGCAAAATAGGGGTTTACAGGCATCCTAGACCTCCTAAAGTCCAGAAAATGTTGTTGGATCAAAAACGGTGTCAGAGAGCTCTGAATGTCCCAAAAACATTTGCAGCCTGAAAGGGGCATTAACCCGCATCCTAGACCTCTGAAATTCCCAAAAATATTTTGTGCACGAAAAATTCATACTACACCCCTGAAAGTTCAGAATATGTTAGCAGCCCAAAAAAGGCATTAAAATGCATTTTAGGTCTGCAAAAATTTAGAAAACTTTGGAGGCCCAAAAAAGGGGTTTACAGGCATCCTAGACCCCCTAAAGTCCAGAAAATGTTGTTGGACCAAAAATGGTGTCAGAGAGCTCTGAATGTCCCAAAAACATTTGCAGCCTGAAAGGGGCATTAACCCGCATCCTAGACCACTGACATTTCCCAAAATATTTTTGGCATGAAAAATGCATGCTACACCCCTGAAAGTTCAGAAAACACCCCAGAAATGTTGCAAGCTCATAAAAGGCCTTAACATGCATCTTAGGTCTGCAAAAATGTTGAAAACTTTGGAGACCCAAAAAAGGGTTTTACAGGCATCCCAGACCCCCTAAAGTCCAGAAAATGTTGTTGGACCAAAAATGGTGTCAGAGAGCTCTGAATGTCCCAAAAACATTTGCAGCCTGAAAGGGGCATTAACCCGCATCCTAGACCTCGGAAATTCCCAAAAATATTTTGTGCACGAAAAATGCATCCTATACCCCTGAAAGCTCAGAAAATGATGGCAGCTCAAGAAAAGGCCTTAAAATGCATGTTAGGCCTTCAAAAATGTTGAAAACTTTGGAGGCCCAAAAAAGGGGTTTACATGCATCCTAGACCCCCTAAAGTCCAGAAACTTTTGTTGGACCAAAATCGGTGTCAGAGAGCTCTGAATGTCCCAAAAACATTTGCAGCCTGAAAGGGGCATTAACCTGCATCCCAGACCTCTGAAATTCCCAAAAATATTTTTGGCACGAAAAATGCATCCTACACCCCTGAAAGGTCAGAAAATGTTGGCAGCTCAAGAAAAGGCCTTAAAACACATCTTAGGCCTGCAAAAATGTTGAAAACTTTGGAGACCCAAAAAAGGGGTTCACAGGCATCCTAGACCCCCTAAAGTCCAGAAAATGTTGTTGGACCAAAAATGGTGTCAGAGAGCTCTGAATGTCCCAAAAACATTTGCAGCCTGAAAGGGGCATTAACCTGCATCCCAGACCTCTGAAATTCCCAAAAATATTTTGTGCACGAAAAATTCATACTACACCCCTGAAAGTTCCAAATATGTTAGCAGCCCAAAAAGGCATTAAAATCCATTTTAGGCCTGCAAAAATTTAGAAAACTTTGGAGGCCCAAAAAAGGGGTTTACAGGCATCCTAGACCCCCTAAAGTCCAGAAAATGTTGTTGGACCAAAAATGGTGTTAGAGATCTCTGAATGTCCCAAAAACATTTGCAGCCTGAAAGGGGCATTAACCCGCATCCTAGACCTCTGAAATTCCCAAAAATATTTTGTGCACGAAAAATGCATCCTTTATCCATGAAACTCAGAATATGTTAGCAGCCCAAAGAAGGCCTTAAAATGCATTTTAGGCATACAAAAATGTTGAAAACTTTGGAGGCCCAAAAAAGGGGTTTATAGGCATTCTAGACCCCCTAAAGTCCAGAAAATGTTGGTGGACCAAAAACTGTGTCAGGGAGCTCTGAATGTCCCAAAAACATTTGCAGCCTGAAAGGGGCATTAACTCGCATCCTAGACCACTGAAATTTCCCAAAATATTTTTGGCAGGAAAAATGCATCCCATATCCCTGAAAGCTCAGAATATGTTAGCAGCCCAAAGAAGGCCTTAAAATGCATTTTAGGCATACAAAAATGTTGAAAACTTTGGAGACCCAAAAAAGGGGTTTACAGGCATCCTAGACCCCCTAAAGTCCAGAAAATGTTGTTGGACCAAAATCGGTGTCAGAGAGCTCTGAATGTCCCAAAAACATGTGCAACCTGAAAGGGGCATTAACCCGCATCCTAGACCACTGAAATTCCCAAAAATATTTTTGGCAATAAAAATGCATCCTACACCCCTGAAAGTTCAGAAAATGTTGGCAGCTCAAGAAAAGGCTTTAAAATGCATGTTAGGCCTTCAAAAATGTTGAAAACTTTGGAGGCACAAAATAGGGGTTTACAGGCATCCTAGACCTCCTAAAGTCCAGAAAATGTTGTTGGATTAAAAACGGTGTCAGAGAGCTCTGAATGTCCCAAAAACATTTGCAGCCTGAAAGGGGCATTAACCCACATCCTAGACCTCTGAAATTCCCAAAAATATTTTGTGCACGAAAAATTCATACTACACCCTTGAAAGTTCAGAATATGTTAGCATCCCAAAAAAGGCATTAAAATGCATTTTAGGCCTGCAAAAATTTAGAAAACTTTGGATGCCCAAAAAAGGGGTTTACAGGCATCCTAGACCCCCTAAAGTCCAGAAAATGTTGTTGGACCAAAAATGGTGTCAGAGAGCTCTGAATGTCCCAAAAACATTTGCAGCCTGAAAGGGGCATTAACCCGCATCCTAGACCTCTGAAATTCCCAAAAATATTTTGTGCACAAAAAATGCATCCTATACCCCTGAAAGCTCAAGAATATGTTAGCAGCCCAAAGAAGGCCTTAAAATGCATTTTAGGCCTACAAAATTTAGAAAACTTTGGAGCCCAAAAAAGGGGTTTACAGGCATCCTAGACCCCCTAAAGTCCAGAAAATGTTGTTGGACCAAAAATGGTGTCAGAGAGCTCTGAATGTCCCAAAAACATTTGCAGCCTGAAAGGGGCATTAACCGGCATCCTAGACCTCTGAAATTCCCAAAAATATTTTGTGCACGAAAAATGTATACTACCCCTAAAAGTTCAGAATATGTTAGAATCCCAAAAAATGCATTCAAATGCATTTTAGGCCTGCAAAAATTTAGAAAACTTTGGAGGCCCAAAAAAGGGGTTTACAGGCATCCTAGACCCCCTAAAGTCCAGAAAATGTTGTTAGATCAAAAACGGTGTCAGAGAGCTCTGAATGTCCCAAAAACATTTGCAGCCACTGAAATTCCCAAAAATATTTTTGGCACGAAAAATGCATCCTACACCCCTGAAAGTTGAGAAAATGTTGGCAGCTCAAGAAAAGGCCTTAAACGCATGTTAGGCCTTCAAAAATGTTGAAAACTTTGGAGGCCCAAAAAAGGGATTTACAGGCATCCTAGACCCCCTGAAGTCCAGAAAATGTTGTTGGATCAAAAACGGTGTCAGAGAGCTCTGAATGTCCCAAAAACATTTGCAGCCTGAAAGGGGCATTAACCGGCATCCTAGACCTCTGAAATTCCCAAAAATATTTTGTGCACGAAAAATGTATACTACCCCTAAAAGTTCAGAATATGTTAGAAGCCCAAAAAATGCATTCAAATGCATTTTAGGCTTGCAAAAATTTAGAAAACTTTGGAGGACCAAAAAAGGGGTTTACAGGCATCCTAGACCCCCTAAAGTCCAGAAAATGTTGGTGGATCAAAAACGGTGTCAGAGAGCTCCGAATGTCCCAAAAACATGTGCAACCTGAAAGGGGCATTAACCCGCATCCTAGACCACTGAAATTCCCAAAAATATTTTTGGCAATAAAAATGCATCCTACACCCCTGAAAGTTCAGAAAATGTTGGCAGCTCAAGAAAAGGCCTTAAAATGCATGTTAGGCCTTCAAAAATGTTGAAAACTTTGGAGGCACAAAATAGGGGTTACAGGCATCCTAGACCTCCTAAAGTCCAGAAAATGTTGGTGGATCAAAAACGGTGTCAGAGAGCTCTGAATGTCCCAAAAACATTTGCAGCCTGAAAGGGGCATTAACACGCATCCTAGACCACTGAAATTTCCCAAAATATTTTTGCCATGAAAAATGCATGCTACACCCCTGAAAGTTCAGAAAACACCCCAGAAATGTTGCCAGGTCAAAAAAGGCCTTGAAATGCATCTTAGGCCTGCAAAAATTTAGAAAACTTTGGAGGCCCATAAAAGGGGTTTACAGGCATCCAAGACCCCCTAAAGTCCAGAAAATGTTGTTGGACCAAAAATGGTGTCAGAGAGCTCTGAATGTCCCAAAAACATTTGCAGCCTGAAAGGGGCATTAACCCGCATCCTAGACCACTGAAATTTCCCAAAATATTTTTGCCATGAAAAATGCATGCTACACCCCTGAAAGTTCAGAAAACACCACAGAAATGTTGGCAGCTCAAAAAAGGCCTTAAAATGCATCTTAGGCCTACAAAAATTTAGAAAACCTTGGAAGGCCCAAAAAAGGGGTTTACAGGCATCCTAGACCCCCTAAAGTCCAGAAAATGTTGTTGGACCAAAAATGGTGTCAGAGAGCTCTGAATGTCCCAAAAACATTTGCAGCCACTGAAATTCCCAAAAATATTTTTGGCACGAAAAATGCATCCTACACCCCTGAAAGTTGAGAACATTTTGGCAGCTCTAGAAAAGGCCTTAAAACGCATGTTAGGCCTTCAAAAATGTTGAAAACTTTGGAGGCCCAAAAAAGGGGTTTACAGGCATCCTAGACCCCCTAAAGTCCAGAAAATGTTGTTGGACCAAAATCGGTGTCAGAGAGCTCTGATTGTCCCCAAAACATTTGCAGCCTGAAAGGGGCATTAACCCGCATCCTAGACCACTGAAATTCCCAAAAATATTTTTGGCATGAAAAATGCATCCTACACCCCTGCAAGTTCAGAAAATGTTGGTAACTCTAAAAAAGGCCTTAAAATGCATGTTAGGCCTTCAAAAATGTTGAAAACTTTGGAGGCCCAAAAAAGGGATTTACAGGCATCCTAGACCTCCTAAAGTCCAGAAAATGTTGTTGGATCAAAAACGGTGTCAGAGAGCTCTGAATGTCCCAAAAACATTTGCAGCCTGAAAGGGGCATTAACCTACATCCTAGACCTCTGAAATTCCAAAAAATATTTTGTGCACGAAAAATTCATACTACACCCCTGAAAGTTCCGAATATGTTAGCAGCCCAAAAAAGGCATTACAATGCATTTTAGGCCTGCAAAAATTTAGAAAACTTTGGAGGCCCAAAAAAGGGGTTTACAGGCATCCTAGACCCCCTAAAGTCCAGAAAATGTTGTTGGACCAAAAATGGTGTCAGAGAGCTCTGAATGTCCCAAAAACATTTGCAGCCTGAAAGGGGCATTAACACGCATCCTAGACCACTGAAATTTCCCAAAATATTTTTGCCATGAAAAATGCATGCCACACCCCTGAAAGTTCAGAAAACACCCCAGAAATGTTGCCAGGTCAAAAAAGGCCTTGAAATGCATGTTAGGCCTTCAAAAATGTTGAAAACTTTGGAGGCCCAAAAAAGGGATTTACAGGCATTCTAGACCCCCTAAGTTCCAGAAAATGTTGTTGGACCAAAATCGGTGTCAGAGAGCTCTGATTGTCCCCAAAACATTTGCAGCCTGAAAGGGGCATTAACCCGCATCCTAGACCACTGAAATTCCCAAAAATATTTTTGGCATGAAAAATGCATCCTACACCCCTGCAAGTTCAGAAAATGTTGGTAACTCTAAAAAAGGCCTTAAAATGCATGTTAGGCCTTCAAAAATGTTGAAAACTTTGGAGGCCCAAAAAAGGGATTTACAGGCATCCTAGACCTCCTAAAGTCCAGAAAATGTTGTTGGATCAAAAACTGTCAGAGAGCTCTGAATGTCCCAAAAACATTTGCAGCCTGAAAGGGGCATTAACCTACATCCTAGACCTCTGAAATTCCCAAAAATATTTTGTGCACGAAAAATTCATACTACACCCCTGAAAGTTCCGAATATGTTAGCAGCCCAAAAAAGGCATTACAATGCATTTTAGGCCTGCAAAAATTTAGAAAACTTTGGAGGCCCAAAAAAGGGGTTTACAGGCATCCTAGACCCCCTAAAGTCCAGAAAATGTTGTTGGACCAAAAATGGTGTCAGAGAGCTCTGAATGTCCCAAAAACATTTGCAGCCTGAAAGGGGCATTAACACGCATCCTAGACCACTGAAATTTCCCAAAATATTTTTGCCATGAAAAATGCATGCCACACCCCTGAAAGTTCAGAAAATGTTGGTAACTCTAAAAAAGGCCTTAAAATGCATGTTAGGCCTTCAAAAATGTTGAAAACTTTGGAGGCCCAAAAAAGGGATTTACAGGCATTGTAGACCCCCTAAGGTCCAGAAAATGTTGTTGGACCAAAAACGGTGTCAGAGAGCTCTGAAAGGGGCATTAACCCGCATCCTAGACCACGGAAATTCCCAAAAATATTTTTGGCATGAAAAATGCATCCTACACCCCTGCAAGTTCAGAAAATGTTGGTAACTCTAAAAAAGGCCTTAAAATGCATGTTAGGCCTTCAAAAATGTTGAAAACTTTGGAGGCCCAAAAAAGGGATTTACAGGCATTGTAGACCCCCTAAGGTCCAGAAAATGTTGTTGGACCAAAAACGGTGTCAGAGAGCTCTGAATGTCCCAAAAACATTTGCAGTCTGAAAGGGGCATTAACCTGCATCCTAGACCTCTGAAATTCCCAAAAATATTTTTGCCATGAAAAATGCCTGCTACACCCCTGAAAGTTCAGAAAACACCCCAGAAATGTTGCCAGCTCAAAAAAGGCCTTAAAATGCATCTTAGGCCTGCAAAAATGTTGAAAACTTTGGAGGCCCAAAAAAGGGATTTACAGGCATTCTAGACCCCCTAAAGTCCAGAAAATGTTGTGGGACCAAAAATGGTGTCAGAGAGCTCTGAATGTCCCAAAAACATTTGCAGCCACTGAAATTCCCAAAAATATTTTTGGCACGAAAAATGCATCCTACAACCCTGAAAGTTGAGAAAATGTTGGCAGCTCAAGAAAAGGCCTTAAAATGCATGTTAGGCCTTCAAAAATGTTGAACACTTTGGAGGCCCAAAAAAGGGGTTCACAGGCATTCTAGACCCCCTAAGGTCCAGAAAATGTTGTTGGACCAAAAACGGTGTCAGAGAGCTCTGAATGTCCCAAAAACATTTGCAGTCTGAAAGGAGCATTAACCTGCATCCTAGACCTCTGAAATTCCCAAAAATATTTTGTGCACGAAAAATGCATCCTATACCCCTGAAACTCAGAATATGTTAGCAGCCCAAAGAAGGCCTTAAAATGCATTTTAGGCCTACAAAAATTTAGAAAACTTTGGAGGCCCAAAAAAGGGGTTTACAGGCATCCTAGACCCCCTAAAGTCCAGAAAATTTTCTGGGACCAAAAATGGTGTCAGAGAGCTCTGAATGTCCCAAAAACATTTGCAGCCACTGAAATTCCCAAAAATATTTTTGGCACGAAAAATGCATCCTACACCCCTGAAAGTTGAGAAAATGTTGGCAGCTCAAGTAAAGGCCTTAAAATGCATGTTAGGCCTTCAAAAATGTTGAAAACTTTGGAGGCCTAAAAAAGGGGTTTACAGGCATCCTAGACCCCCTAAAGTCCAGAAAATGTTGTTGGACCAAAATCGGTGTCAGAGAGCTCTGATTGTCCCCAAAACATTTGCAGCCTGAAAGGGGCATTAACCCGCATCCTAGACCACTGAAATTCCCAAAAATATTTTTGGCATGAAAAATGCATCCTACACCCCTGCAAGTTCAGAAAATGTTGGTAACTCTAAAAAAGGCCTTAAAATGCATGTTAGGCCTTCAAAAATGTTGAAAACTTTGGAGGCCCAAAAAAGGGATTTACAGGCATCCTAGACCTCCTAAAGTCCAGAAAATGTTGTTGGATCAAAAACGGTGTCAGAGAGCTCTGAATGTCCCAAAAACATTTGCAGCCTGAAAGGGGCATTAACCCACATCCTAGACCTCTGAAATTCCAAAAAATATTTTGTGCACGAAAAATTCATACTACACCCCTGAAAGGTCAGAATATGTTAGCAGCCCAAAAAAGGCATTAAAATGCATTTAAGGCCTGCAAAAATTTAGAAAACTTTGGAGGCCCAAAAAAGGGGTTTACAGGCATCCTAGACCCCCTAAAGTCCAGAAAATGTTGTTGGACCAAAATCGGTGTCAGAGAGCTCCGAATGTCCCAAAAACATGTGCAACCTGAAAGGGGCATTAACCCGCATCCTAGACCACTGAAATTCCCAAAAATATTTTGGCACTAAAAATGCATCCTACACCCCTGAAAGTTCAGAAAATGTTGGCAGCTCAAGAAAAGGCCTTAAAATGCATGTTAGGCCTTCAAAAATGTTGAAAACTTTGGAGGCCCAAAAAAGGGATTTACAGGCATCCTAGACCCCCTAAAGTCCAGAAAATGTTGGTGGATCAAAAACGGTGTCAGAGAGCTCCGAATGTCCCAAAAACATGTGCAACCTGAAAGGGGCATTAACCCACATCCTAGACCTCTGAAATTCCCAAAAATATTTTGTGCACGAAAAATTCATACTACACCCTTGAAAGTTCAGAATATGTTAGCAGCCCAAAAAAGGCATTAAAATGCATTTTAGGCCTGCAAAAATTTAGAAAACTTTGGAGGCCCAAAAAAGGGGTTTACAGGCATCCTAGACCCCCTAAAGTCCAGAAAATGTTGTTGGACCAACAATGGTGTCAGAGAGCTCTGAATGTCCCAAAAACATTTGCAGCCTGAAAGGGGCATTAACCCGCATCCTAGACCTCTGAAATTCCCAAAAATATTTTGTGCACAAAAAATGCATCCTATACCCCTGAAAGCTCAAGAATATGTTAGCAGCCCAAAGAAGGCCTTAAAATGCATCTTAGGCATACAAAAATTTAGAAAACTTTGGAGGCCCAAAAAAGGGGTTTACAGGCATCCTAGACCCCCTAAAGTCCAGAAAATGTTGTTGGACCAAAAATGGTGTCAGAGAGCTCTGAATGTCCCAAAAACATTTGCAGCCACTGAAATTCCCAAAAATATTTTTGGCACGAAAAATGCATCCTACACCCCTGCAAGTTGAGAAAATGTTGGTAACTCTAAAAAAGGCCTTAAAATGCATGTTAGGCCTTCAAAAATGTTGAAAACTTTGGAGGCCCAAAAAAGGGATTTACAGGCATCCTAGACCTCCTAAAGTCCAGAAAATGTTGTTGGATCAAAAACGGTGTCAGAGAGCTCTGAATGTCCCAAAAACATTTGCAGCCTGAAAGGGGCATTAACCCACATCCTAGACCTCTGAAATTCCCAAAAATATTTTGTGCACAAAAAATTCATACTACACCCCTGAAAGTTCAGAATATGTTATCAGCCCAAAAAAGGCATTAAAATGCATTTTAGGCCTGCAAAAATTTAGAAAACTTTGGAGGCCCAAAAAAGGGGTTTACAGGCATCCTAGACCCCCTAAAGTCCAGAAAATGTTGTGGGACCAAAAATAGTGTCAGAGAGCTCTGAATGTCCCAAAAACATTTGCAGCCTGAAAGGGGCATTAACCCGCATCCTAGACTTCTGAAATTCCCAAAAATATTTTGTGCACGAAAAATGTATCCTATACCCCTGAAACTCAGAATATGTTAGCAGCCCAAAGAAGGCCTTAAAATGCATTTTATGCCTACAAAAATTTAGAAAACTTTGGAGGCCCAAAAAAAGGCGTTTACAGGCATCCTAGACCCCCTAAAGTCCAGAAAATGTTGTTGGACCAAAAATGGTGTCAGAGAGCTCCGAATGTCCCAAAAACATGTGCAACCTGAAAGGGGCATTAACCCACATCCTAGACCACTGAAATTCCCAGAAATATTTTTGGCAATAAAAATGCATCCTACACCCCTGAAAGTTCAGAAAATGTTGGCAGCTCAAGAAAAGGCCTTAAAATGCATGTTAGGCCTTCAAAAATGTTGAAAACTTTGGAGGCGCAAAATAGGGGTTTACAGGCATCCTAGACCTCCTAAAGTCCAGAAAATGTTGTTGGATCAAAAACGGTGTCAGAAAGCTCTGAATGTCCCAAAAACATGTGCAGCCTGAAAGGGGCATTAACCCGCATCCTAGACCTCTGAAATTCCCAAAAATATTTTGTGCACGAAAAATGCATCCTATACCCCTGAAACTCAGAATATGTTAGCAGCCCAAAGAAGGCCTTAAAATGCATTTTAGGCCTACAAAAATTTAGAAAACTTTGGAGGCCCAAAAAAGGGGTTTACAGGCATCCTAGACCCCCTAAAGTCCAGAAAATGTTGTGGGACCAAAAATGGTGTCAGAGAGCTCTGAATGTCCCAAAAACATTTGCAGCCACTGAAATTCCCAAAAATATTTTTGGCACGAAAAATGCATCCTACACCCCTGAAAGTTGAGAAAATGTTGGCAGCTCAAGAAAAGGCCTTAAAACGCATGTTAGGCCTTCAAAAATGTTGAAAACTTTGGAGGCCCAAAAAAGGGGTTTACAGGCATCCTAGACCCCCTAAAGTCCAGAAAATGTTGTTGGACCAAAATCGGTGTCAGAGAGCTCTGATTGTCCCCAAAACATTTGCAGCCTGAAAGGGGCATTAACCCGCATCCTAGACCACTGAAATTCCCAAAAATATTTTTGGCATGAAAAATGCATCCTACACCCCTGCAAGTTCAGAAAATGTTGGCAGCTCAAGAAAAGGCCTTAAAATGCATTTTAGGCCTATAAAAATTTAGAAAACTTTGGAGGCCCAAAAAAGGGGTTTACAGGCATCCTAGACCCCCTAAAGTCCAGAAAATATTGCTGTAACAAAAATGGTGTCAGAGAGCTCTGAATGTCCCAAAAACATTTGCAGCCTGAAAGGGGCATTAACCCGCATCCTAGACCTCTGAAATTCCCAAAAATATTTTTGGCACGAAAAATGCATCCTACACCCCTGAAAGTTGAGAAAATGTTGGCAGCTCAAGTAAAGGCCTTAAAATGCATGTTAGGCCTTCAAAAATGTTGAAAACTTTGGAGGCCCAAAAAAGGGGTTTACAGGCATCCTAGACCCCCTAAAGTCCAGAAAATGTTGTTGGATCAAAATCGGTGTCAGAGAGCTCTGATTGTCCCCAAAACATTTGCAGCCTGAAAGGGGCATTAACCCGCATCCTAGACCACTGAAATTCCCAAAAATATTTTTGGCATGAAAAATGCATCCTACACCCCTGCAAGTTCAGAAAATGTTGGCAGCTCAAGAAAAGGCCTTAAAATGCATGTTAGGCCTTCAAAAATGTTGAAAACTTTGGAGGCACAAAATAGGGGTTTACAGGCATCCTAGACCTCCTAAAGTCCAGAAAATGTTGTTGGATCAAAAACGGTGTCAGAGAGCTCTGAATGTCCCAAAAACATTTGCAGCCTGAAAGGGGCATTAACCCACATCTAGACCTCTGAAATTCCAAAAAATATTTTGTGCACGAAAAATTCATACTACACCCCTGAAAGTTCAGAATATGTTAGCAGCCCAAAAAAGGCATTAAAATGCATTTTAGGCCTGCAAAAATTTAGAAAACTTTGGAGGCCCAAAAAAGGGCTTTACAGGCATCCTAGACCCCCTAAAGTCCAGAAAATATTGTTGTAACAAAAATGGTGTCAGAGACCTCTGAATGTCCCAAAAACATTTGCAGCCTGAAAGGGGCATTAACCCGCATCCTAGAACTCTGAAATTCCCAAAAATATTTTTGGCACGAAAAATGCATCCTACACCCCTGAAAGTTGAGAAAATGTTGGCAGCTCAAGTAAAGGCCTTAAAATGCATGTTAGGCCTTCAAAAATGTTGAAAACTTTGGAGGCGCAAAATAGGGGTTTACAGGCATCCTAGACCCCCTAAAGTCCAGAAAATGTTGTTGGACCAAAAATGGTGTCAGAGAGCTTTGAATGTCCCAAAATCATTTGCAGCCTGAAAGGGGCATTAACCCGCATCCTATACCTCTGAAATTCCCAAAAAAAAATATTTTTTGCACGAAAAATTCATACTACACCCCTGAAAGTTCAGAATATGTTAGCAGCCCAAAGAAGGCCTTAAAATGCATTTTAGACCTACAAAAATTTAGAAAACTTTGGAGGCCAAAAAAAGGCGTTTACAGGCATCCTAGACCCCCTAAAGTCCAGAAAATGTTGTGGGACCAAAAATGGTGTCAGAGAGCTCTGAATGTCCCAAAAACATTTGCAGCCTGAAAGGGGCATTACCCACATCCTAGACCTCTGAAATTCCCAAAAATATTTTGTGCACGAAAAATTCATACTACACCCCTGAAAGTTCAGAATATGTTAGCAGCCCAAAAAAGGCATTAAAATGCATTTTAGGCCTGCAAAAATTTAGAAAACTTTGGAGGCCCAAAAAAGGGGTTTACAGGCATCCTAGACCCCCTAAAGTCCAGAAAATGTTGTTGGACCAAAAATGGTGTCAGAGAGCTCTGAATGTCCCAAAAACATTTGCAGCCTGAAAGGGGCATTAACACGCATCCTAGACCACTGAAATTTCCCAAAATATTTTTGCCATGAAAAATGCATGCTACACCCCTGAAAGTTCAGAAAACACCCCAGAAATGTTGCCAGGTCAAAAAAGGCCTTGAAATGCATCTTAGGCCTGCAAAAATGTTGATAACTTTGGAGACCCAAAAAAGGGGTTTACAGGCATCCTAGACCCCCTAAAGTCCAGAAAATGTTGTTGGACCAAAATCGGTGTCAGAGAGCTCCGAATGTCCCAAAAACATGTGCAACCTGAAAGGGGCATTAACCCGCATCCTAGACCACTGAAATTCCCAAAAATATTTTGGCACTAAAAATGCATCCTACACCCCTGAAAGTTCAGAATATGTTAGCAGCCCAAAAAAGGCATTAAAATGCATTTTAGGTCTGCAAAAATTTAGAAAACTTTGGAGGCCCAAAAAAGGGGTTTACAGGCATCCTAGACCCCCTAAAGTCCAGAAAATGTTGTTGGACCAAAAATGGTGTCAGAGAGCTCTGAATGTCCCAAAAACATTTGCAGCCTGAAAGGGGCATTAACCCGCATCCTAGACCACTGACATTTCCCAAAATATTTTTGGCATGAAAAATGCATGCTACACCCCTGAAAGTTCAGAAAACACCCCAGAAATGTTGCAAGCTCATAAAAGGCCTTAACATGCATCTTAGGTCTGCAAAAATGTTGAAAACTTTGGAGACCCAAAAAAGGGTTTTACAGGCATCCCAGACCCCCTAAAGTCCAGAAAATGTTGTTGGACCAAAAATGGTGTCAGAGAGCTCTGAATGTCCCAAAAACATTTGCAGCCTGAAAGGGGCATTAACCCGCATCCTAGACCTCGGAAATTCCCAAAAATATTTTGTGCACGAAAAATGCATCCTATACCCCTGAAAGCTCAGAAAATGATGGCAGCTCAAGAAAAGGCCTTAAAATGCATGTTAGGCCTTCAAAAATGTTGAAAACTTTGGAGGCCCAAAAAAGGGGTTTACATGCATCGTAGACCCCCTAAAGTCCAGAAACTTTTGTTGGACCAAAATCGGTGTCAGAGAGCTCTGAATGTCCCAAAAACATTTGCAGCCTGAAAGGGGCATTAACCTGCATCCCAGACCTCTGAAATTCCCAAAAATATTTTTGGCACGAAAAATGCATCCTACACCCCTGAAAGGTCAGAAAATGTTGGCAGCTCAAGAAAAGGCCTTAAAACACATCTTAGGCCTGCAAAAATGTTGAAAACTTTGGAGACCCAAAAAAGGGGTTCACAGGCATCCTAGACCCCCTAAAGTCCAGAAAATGTTGTTGGACCAAAAATGGTGTCAGAGAGCTCTGAATGTCCCAAAAACATTTGCAGCCTGAAAGGGGCATTAACCTGCATCCCAGACCTCTGAAATTCCCAAAAATATTTTGTGCACGAAAAATTCATACTACACCCCTGAAAGTTCCAAATATGTTAGCAGCCCAAAAAGGCATTAAAATCCATTTTAGGCCTGCAAAAATTTAGAAAACTTTGGAGGCCCAAAAAAGGGGTTTACAGGCATCCTAGACCCCCTAAAGTCCAGAAAATGTTGTTGGACCAAAAATGGTGTTAGAGATCTCTGAATGTCCCAAAAACATTTGCAGCCTGAAAGGGGCATTAACCCGCATCCTAGACCTCTGAAATTCCCAAAAATATTTTGTGCACGAAAAATGCATCCTTTATCCATGAAACTCAGAATATGTTAGCAGCCCAAAGAAGGCCTTAAAATGCATTTTAGGCATACAAAAATGTTGAAAACTTTGGAGGCCCAAAAAAGGGGTTTATAGGCATTCTAGACCCCCTAAAGTCCAGAAAATGTTGGTGGACCAAAAACTGTGTCAGGGAGCTCTGAATGTCCCAAAAACATTTGCAGCCTGAAAGGGGCATTAACTCGCATCCTAGACCACTGAAATTTCCCAAAATATTTTTGGCAGGAAAAATGCATCCCATATCCCTGAAAGCTCAGAATATGTTAGCAGCCCAAAGAAGGCCTTAAAATGCATTTTAGGCATACAAAAATGTTGAAAACTTTGGAGACCCAAAAAAGGGGTTTACAGGCATCCTAGACCCCCTAAAGTCCAGAAAATGTTGTTGGACCAAAATCGGTGTCAGAGAGCTCTGAATGTCCCAAAAACATGTGCAACCTGAAAGGGGCATTAACCCGCATCCTAGACCACTGAAATTCCCAAAAATATTTTTGGCAATAAAAATGCATCCTACACCCCTGAAAGTTCAGAAAATGTTGGCAGCTCAAGAAAAGGCTTTAAAATGCATGTTAGGCCTTCAAAAATGTTGAAAACTTTGGAGGCACAAAATAGGGGTTTACAGGCATCCTAGACCTCCTAAAGTCCAGAAAATGTTGTTGGATTAAAAACGGTGTCAGAGAGCTCTGAATGTCCCAAAAACATTTGCAGCCTGAAAGGGGCATTAACCCACATCCTAGACCTCTGAAATTCCCAAAAATATTTTGTGCACGAAAAATTCATACTACACCCTTGAAAGTTCAGAATATGTTAGCATCCCAAAAAAGGCATTAAAATGCATTTTAGGCCTGCAAAAATTTAGAAAACTTTGGATGCCCAAAAAAGGGGTTTACAGGCATCCTAGACCCCCTAAAGTCCAGAAAATGTTGTTGGACCAAAAATGGTGTCAGAGAGCTCTGAATGTCCCAAAAACATTTGCAGCCTGAAAGGGGCATTAACCCGCATCCTAGACCTCTGAAATTCCCAAAAATATTTTGTGCACAAAAAATGCATCCTATACCCCTGAAAGCTCAAGAATATGTTAGCAGCCCAAAGAAGGCCTTAAAATGCATTTTAGGCCTACAAAATTTAGAAAACTTTGGAGCCCAAAAAAGGGGTTTACAGGCATCCTAGACCCCCTAAAGTCCAGAAAATGTTGTTGGACCAAAAATGGTGTCAGAGAGCTCTGAATGTCCCAAAAACATTTGCAGCCTGAAAGGGGCATTAACCGGCATCCTAGACCTCTGAAATTCCCAAAAATATTTTGTGCACGAAAAATGTATACTACCCCTAAAAGTTCAGAATATGTTAGAATCCCAAAAAATGCATTCAAATGCATTTTAGGCCTGCAAAAATTTAGAAAACTTTGGAGGCCCAAAAAAGGGGTTTACAGGCATCCTAGACCCCCTAAAGTCCAGAAAATGTTGTTAGATCAAAAACGGTGTCAGAGAGCTCTGAATGTCCCAAAAACATTTGCAGCCACTGAAATTCCCAAAAATATTTTTGGCACGAAAAATGCATCCTACACCCCTGAAAGTTGAGAAAATGTTGGCAGCTCAAGAAAAGGCCTTAAACGCATGTTAGGCCTTCAAAAATGTTGAAAACTTTGGAGGCCCAAAAAAGGGATTTACAGGCATCCTAGACCCCCTGAAGTCCAGAAAATGTTGTTGGATCAAAAACGGTGTCAGAGAGCTCTGAATGTCCCAAAAACATTTGCAGCCTGAAAGGGGCATTAACCGGCATCCTAGACCTCTGAAATTCCCAAAAATATTTTGTGCACGAAAAATGTATACTACCCCTAAAAGTTCAGAATATGTTAGAAGCCCAAAAAATGCATTCAAATGCATTTTAGGCTTGCAAAAATTTAGAAAACTTTGGAGGACCAAAAAAGGGGTTTACAGGCATCCTAGACCCCCTAAAGTCCAGAAAATGTTGGTGGATCAAAAACGGTGTCAGAGAGCTCCGAATGTCCCAAAAACATGTGCAACCTGAAAGGGGCATTAACCCGCATCCTAGACCACTGAAATTCCCAAAAATATTTTTGGCAATAAAAATGCATCCTACACCCCTGAAAGTTCAGAAAATGTTGGCAGCTCAAGAAAAGGCCTTAAAATGCATGTTAGGCCTTCAAAAATGTTGAAAACTTTGGAGGCACAAAATAGGGGTTACAGGCATCCTAGACCTCCTAAAGTCCAGAAAATGTTGGTGGATCAAAAACGGTGTCAGAGAGCTCTGAATGTCCCAAAAACATTTGCAGCCTGAAAGGGGCATTAACACGCATCCTAGACCACTGAAATTTCCCAAAATATTTTTGCCATGAAAAATGCATGCTACACCCCTGAAAGTTCAGAAAACACCCCAGAAATGTTGCCAGGTCAAAAAAGGCCTTGAAATGCATCTTAGGCCTGCAAAAATTTAGAAAACTTTGGAGGCCCATAAAAGGGGTTTACAGGCATCCAAGACCCCCTAAAGTCCAGAAAATGTTGTTGGACCAAAAATGGTGTCAGAGAGCTCTGAATGTCCCAAAAACATTTGCAGCCTGAAAGGGGCATTAACCCGCATCCTAGACCACTGAAATTTCCCAAAATATTTTTGCCATGAAAAATGCATGCTACACCCCTGAAAGTTCAGAAAACACCACAGAAATGTTGGCAGCTCAAAAAAGGCCTTAAAATGCATCTTAGGCCTACAAAAATTTAGAAAACCTTGGAAGGCCCAAAAAAGGGGTTTACAGGCATCCTAGACCCCCTAAAGTCCAGAAAATGTTGTTGGACCAAAAATGGTGTCAGAGAGCTCTGAATGTCCCAAAAACATTTGCAGCCACTGAAATTCCCAAAAATATTTTTGGCACGAAAAATGCATCCTACACCCCTGAAAGTTGAGAACATTTTGGCAGCTCTAGAAAAGGCCTTAAAACGCATGTTAGGCCTTCAAAAATGTTGAAAACTTTGGAGGCCCAAAAAAGGGGTTTACAGGCATCCTAGACCCCCTAAAGTCCAGAAAATGTTGTTGGACCAAAATCGGTGTCAGAGAGCTCTGATTGTCCCCAAAACATTTGCAGCCTGAAAGGGGCATTAACCCGCATCCTAGACCACTGAAATTCCCAAAAATATTTTTGGCATGAAAAATGCATCCTACACCCCTGCAAGTTCAGAAAATGTTGGTAACTCTAAAAAAGGCCTTAAAATGCATGTTAGGCCTTCAAAAATGTTGAAAACTTTGGAGGCCCAAAAAAGGGATTTACAGGCATCCTAGACCTCCTAAAGTCCAGAAAATGTTGTTGGATCAAAAACGGTGTCAGAGAGCTCTGAATGTCCCAAAAACATTTGCAGCCTGAAAGGGGCATTAACCTACATCCTAGACCTCTGAAATTCCAAAAAATATTTTGTGCACGAAAAATTCATACTACACCCCTGAAAGTTCCGAATATGTTAGCAGCCCAAAAAAGGCATTACAATGCATTTTAGGCCTGCAAAAATTTAGAAAACTTTGGAGGCCCAAAAAAGGGGTTTACAGGCATCCTAGACCCCCTAAAGTCCAGAAAATGTTGTTGGACCAAAAATGGTGTCAGAGAGCTCTGAATGTCCCAAAAACATTTGCAGCCTGAAAGGGGCATTAACACGCATCCTAGACCACTGAAATTTCCCAAAATATTTTTGCCATGAAAAATGCATGCCACACCCCTGAAAGTTCAGAAAACACCCCAGAAATGTTGCCAGGTCAAAAAAGGCCTTGAAATGCATGTTAGGCCTTCAAAAATGTTGAAAACTTTGGAGGCCCAAAAAAGGGATTTACAGGCATTCTAGACCCCCTAAGTTCCAGAAAATGTTGTTGGACCAAAATCGGTGTCAGAGAGCTCTGATTGTCCCCAAAACATTTGCAGCCTGAAAGGGGCATTAACCCGCATCCTAGACCACTGAAATTCCCAAAAATATTTTTGGCATGAAAAATGCATCCTACACCCCTGCAAGTTCAGAAAATGTTGGTAACTCTAAAAAAGGCCTTAAAATGCATGTTAGGCCTTCAAAAATGTTGAAAACTTTGGAGGCCCAAAAAAGGGATTTACAGGCATCCTAGACCTCCTAAAGTCCAGAAAATGTTGTTGGATCAAAAACTGTCAGAGAGCTCTGAATGTCCCAAAAACATTTGCAGCCTGAAAGGGGCATTAACCTACATCCTAGACCTCTGAAATTCCCAAAAATATTTTGTGCACGAAAAATTCATACTACACCCCTGAAAGTTCCGAATATGTTAGCAGCCCAAAAAAGGCATTACAATGCATTTTAGGCCTGCAAAAATTTAGAAAACTTTGGAGGCCCAAAAAAGGGGTTTACAGGCATCCTAGACCCCCTAAAGTCCAGAAAATGTTGTTGGACCAAAAATGGTGTCAGAGAGCTCTGAATGTCCCAAAAACATTTGCAGCCTGAAAGGGGCATTAACACGCATCCTAGACCACTGAAATTTCCCAAAATATTTTTGCCATGAAAAATGCATGCCACACCCCTGAAAGTTCAGAAAATGTTGGTAACTCTAAAAAAGGCCTTAAAATGCATGTTAGGCCTTCAAAAATGTTGAAAACTTTGGAGGCCCAAAAAAGGGATTTACAGGCATTGTAGACCCCCTAAGGTCCAGAAAATGTTGTTGGACCAAAAACGGTGTCAGAGAGCTCTGAAAGGGGCATTAACCCGCATCCTAGACCACGGAAATTCCCAAAAATATTTTTGGCATGAAAAATGCATCCTACACCCCTGCAAGTTCAGAAAATGTTGGTAACTCTAAAAAAGGCCTTAAAATGCATGTTAGGCCTTCAAAAATGTTGAAAACTTTGGAGGCCCAAAAAAGGGATTTACAGGCATTGTAGACCCCCTAAGGTCCAGAAAATGTTGTTGGACCAAAAACGGTGTCAGAGAGCTCTGAATGTCCCAAAAACATTTGCAGTCTGAAAGGGGCATTAACCTGCATCCTAGACCTCTGAAATTCCCAAAAATATTTTTGCCATGAAAAATGTCTGCTACACCCCTGAAAGTTCAGAAAACACCCCAGAAATGTTGCCAGCTCAAAAAAGGCCTTAAAATGCATCTTAGGCCTGCAAAAATGTTGAAAACTTTGGAGGCCCAAAAAAGGGATTTACAGGCATTCTAGACCCCCTAAAGTCCAGAAAATGTTGTGGGACCAAAAATGGTGTCAGAGAGCTCTGAATGTCCCAAAAACATTTGCAGCCACTGAAATTCCCAAAAATATTTTTGGCACGAAAAATGCATCCTACAACCCTGAAAGTTGAGAAAATGTTGGCAGCTCAAGAAAAGGCCTTAAAATGCATGTTAGGCCTTCAAAAATGTTGAACACTTTGGAGGCCCAAAAAAGGGGTTCACAGGCATTCTAGACCCCCTAAGGTCCAGAAAATGTTGTTGGACCAAAAACGGTGTCAGAGAGCTCTGAATGTCCCAAAAACATTTGCAGTCTGAAAGGAGCATTAACCTGCATCCTAGACCTCTGAAATTCCCAAAAATATTTTGTGCACGAAAAATGCATCCTATACCCCTGAAACTCAGAATATGTTAGCAGCCCAAAGAAGGCCTTAAAATGCATTTTAGGCCTACAAAAATTTAGAAAACTTTGGAGGCCCAAAAAAGGGGTTTACAGGCATCCTAGACCCCCTAAAGTCCAGAAAATTTTCTGGGACCAAAAATGGTGTCAGAGAGCTCTGAATGTCCCAAAAACATTTGCAGCCACTGAAATTCCCAAAAATATTTTTGGCACGAAAAATGCATCCTACACCCCTGAAAGTTGAGAAAATGTTGGCAGCTCAAGTAAAGGCCTTAAAATGCATGTTAGGCCTTCAAAAATGTTGAAAACTTTGGAGGCCTAAAAAAGGGGTTTACAGGCATCCTAGACCCCCTAAAGTCCAGAAAATGTTGTTGGACCAAAATCGGTGTCAGAGAGCTCTGAATGTCCCAAAAACATTTGCAGCCTGAAAGGGGCATTACCCACATCCTAGACCTCTGAAATTCCCAAAAATATTTTGTGCACGAAAAATTCATACTACACCCCTGAAAGTTCAGAATATGTTAGCAGCCCAAAAAAGGCATTAAAATGCATTTTAGGCCTGCAAAAATTTAGAAAACTTTGGAGGCCCAAAAAAGGGGTTTACAGGCATCCTAGACCCCCTAAAGTCCAGAAAATGTTGTTGGACCAAAAATGGTGTCAGAGAGCTCTGAATGTCCCAAAAACATTTGCAGCCTGAAAGGGGCATTAACACGCATCCTAGACCACTGAAATTTCCCAAAATATTTTTGCCATGAAAAATGCATGCTACACCCCTGAAAGTTCAGAAAACACCCCAGAAATGTTGCCAGGTCAAAAAAGGCCTTGAAATGCATCTTAGGCCTGCAAAAATGTTGATAACTTTGGAGACCCAAAAAAGGGGTTTACAGGCATCCTAGACCCCCTAAAGTCCAGAAAATGTTGTTGGACCAAAATCGGTGTCAGAGAGCTCCGAATGTCCCAAAAACATGTGCAACCTGAAAGGGGCATTAACCCGCATCCTAGACCACTGAAATTCCCAAAAATATTTTGGCACTAAAAATGCATCCTACACCCCTGAAAGTTCAGAATATGTTAGCAGCTCAAGAAAAGGCCTTAAAATGCATGTTAGGCCTTCAAAAATGTTGAAAACTTTGGAGGCGCAAAATAGGGGTTTACAGGCATCCTAGACCTCCTAAAGTCCAGAAAATGTTGTTGGATCAAAAACGGTGTCAGAGAGCTCTGAATGTCCCAAAAACATTTGCAGCCTGAAAGGGGCATTAACCCGCATCCTAGACCTCTGAAATTCCCAAAAATATTTTGTGCACGAAAAATTCATACTACACCCCTGAAAGTTCAGAATATGTTAGCAGCCCAAAAAAGGCATTAAAATGCATTTTAGGTCTGCAAAAATTTAGAAAACTTTGGAGGCCCAAAAAAGGGGTTTACAGGCATCCTAGACCCCCTAAAGTCCAGAAAATGTTGTTGGACCAAAAATGGTGTCAGAGAGCTCTGAATGTCCCAAAAACATTTGCAGCCTGAAAGGGGCATTATCCCGCATCCTAGACCACTGACATTTCCCAAAATATTTTTGGCATGAAAAATGCATGCTACACCCCTGAAAGTTCAGAAAACACCCCAGAAATGTTGCAAGCTCATAAAAGGCCTTAACATGCATCTTAGGTCTGCAAAAATGTTGAAAACTTTGGAGACCCAAAAAAGGGGTTTACAGGCATCCTAGACCCCCTAAAGTCCAGAAAATGTTGTTGGACCAAAAATGGTGTCAGAGAGCTCTGAATGTCCCAAAAACATTTGCAGCCTGAAAGGGGCATTAACCCGCATCCTAGACCTCGGAAATTCCCAAAAATATTTTGTGCACGAAAAATGCATCCTATACCCCTGAAAGCTCAGAAAATGATGGCAGCTCAAGAAAAGGCCTTAAAATGCATGTTAGGCCTTCAAAAATGTTGAAAACTTTGGAGGCCGAAAAAAGGGGTTTACATGCATCCTAGACCCCCTAAAGTCCAGAAACTTTTGTTGGACCAAAATCGGTGTCAGAGAGCTCTGAATGTCCCAAAAATATTTGCAGCCTGAAAGGGGCATTAACCCACATCCTAGACCACTGAAATTCCCAAAAATATTTTTGCCATGTAAAATGCATCCTACACCCTTGCAAGTTCAGAAAATGTTGGCAACTCTACAAAAGGCCTTAAAATGCATGTTCGGCCTTCAAAAATGTTGAAAACTTTGGAGGCCCAAAAAAGGGATTTACAGGCATCCTAGACCCCCTAAAGTCCAGAAAATGTTGGTGGATCAAAAACGGTGTCAGAGAGCTCCGAATGTCCCAAAAACATGTGCAACCTGAAAGGGGCATTAACCCACATCCTAGACCACTGAAATTCCCAGAAATATTTTTGGCAATAAAAATGCATCCTACACCCCTGAAAGTTCAGAAAATGTTGGCAGCTCAAGAAAAGGCCTTAAAATGCATGTTAGGCCTTCAAAAATGTTGAAAACTTTGGAGGCGCAAAATAGGGGTTTACAGGCATCCTAGACCTCCTAAAGTCCAGAAAATGTTGTTGGATCAAAAACGGTGTCAGAAAGCTCTGAATGTCCCAAAAACATGTGCAGCCTGAAAGGGGCATTAACCCGCATCCTAGACCTCTGAAATTCCCAAAAATATTTTGTGCACGAAAAATGCATCCTATACCCCTGCAAGTTCAGAAAATGTTGGTAAGTCTAAAAAAGGCCTTAAAATGCATGTTAGGCCTTCAAAAATGTTGAAAACTTTGGAGGCCCAAAAAAGGGATTTACAGGCATCCTAGACCTCCTAAAGTCCAGAAAATGTTGTTGGATCAAAAACGGTGTCAGAGAGCTCTGAATGTCCCAAAAACATTTGCAGCCTGAAAGGGGCATTAACCCACATCCTAGACCACTGAAATTTCCCAAAATATTTTTGCCATGAAAAATGCATGCTACACCCCTGAAAGTTCAGAAAACACCCCAGAAATGTTGCCAGGTCAAAAAAGGCCTTGAAATGCATCTTAGGCCTGCAAAAATGTTGAAAACTTTGGAGACCCAAAAAAGGGGTTTACAGGCATCCTAGACCCCCTAAAGTCCAGAAAATGTTGTTGGACCAAAATCGGTGTCAGAGAGCTCCGAATGTCCCAAAAACATGTGCAACCTGAAAGGGGCATTAACCCGCATCCTAGACCACTGAAATTCCCAATAATATTTTGGCACTAAAAATGCATCCTACACCCCTGAACGTTCATAAAATGTTGGCAGCTCAAGAAAAGGCCTTAAAATGCATGTTAGGCCTTCAAAAATGTTGAAAACTTTGGAGGCGCAAAATAGGGGTTTACAGGCATCCTAGACCTCCTAAAGTCCAGAAAATGTTGTTGGATCAAAAACGGTGTCAGAGAGCTCTGAATGTCCCAAAAACATTTGCAGCCTGAAAGGGGCATTAACCCGCATCCTAGACCTCTGAAATTCCCAAAAATATTTTGTGCACGAAAAATTCATACTACACCCCTGAAAGTTCAGAATATGTTAGCAGCCCAAAAAAGGCATTAAAATGCATTTTAGGCCTACAAAAATTTAGAAAACTTTGGAGGCCCAAAAAAGGGGTTTACAGGCATCCTAGACCCCCTAAAGTCCAGAAAATGTTGTGGGACCAAAAATGGTGTCAGAGAGCTCTGAATGTCCCAAAAACATTTGCAGCCACTGAAATTCCCAAAAATATTTTTGGCACGAAAAATGCATCCTACACCCCTGAAAGTTGAGAAAATGTTGGCAGCTCAAGAAAAGGCCTTAAAACGCATGTTAGGCCTTCAAAAATGTTGAAAACTTTGGAGGCCCAAAAAAGGGGTTTACAGGCATTCTAGACCCCGTAAGGTCCAGAAAATGTTGTTGGACCAAAAACGGTGTCAGAGAGCTCTGAATGTCCCAAAAACATTTGCACCCTGAAAGGGGCATTAACCCGCATCCTAGACCACTGAAATTTCCAAAAATATTTTTGGCATGAAAAATGCATCCTACACCCCTGCAAGTTCAGAAAATGTTGGCAACTCTAAAAAAAGGCCTTAAAATGCATGTTAGGCCTTCAAAAATGTTGAAAACTTTGGAGGCCCAAAAAAGGGGTTTACAGGCATCCTAGACCCCCTAAAGTCCAGAAAATGTTGTTGGACCAAAAATGGTGTCAGAGAGCTCTGAATGTCCCAAAAACATTTGCAGCCTGAAAGGGGCATTAACACGCATCCTAGACCACTGAAATTTCCCAAAATATTTTTGCCATGAAAAATGCCTGCTACACCCCTGAAAGTTCAGGAAACACCCCAGAAATGTTGCCAGCTCAAAAAAGGCCTTAAGATGCATCTTAGGCCTGCAAAAATGTTGAAAACTTTGGAGGCCCAAAAAAGGGGTTTACAGGCATCCTAGACCCCCTAAAGTCCAGAAAATGTTGTTGGACCAAAATCGGTGTTAGAGAGCTCCGAATGTCCCAAAAACATGTGCAACCTGAAAGGGGCATTAACCCGCACCCTAGACCACTGAAATTCCCAAAAATATTTTGGCACTGAAAATGCATCCTACACCCCTGAACGTTCATAAAATGTTGGTAACTCTAAAAAAGGCCTTAAAATGCATGTTAGGCCTTCAAAAATGTTGAAAACTTTGGAGGCCCAAAAAAGGGATTTACAGGCATTCTAGACCCCCTAAGGTCCAGAAAATGTTGTTGGACCAAAAACGGTGTCAGAGAGCTCTGAATGTCCCAAAAACATTTGCAGTCTGAAAGGGGCATTAACCTGCATCCTAGACCTCTGAAATTCCCAAAAATATTTTTGCCATGAAAAATGCCTGCTACACCCCTGAAAGTTCAGAAAACACCCCAGAAATGTTGCCAGCTCAAAAAAGGCCTTAAAATGCATCTTAGGCCTGCAAAAATGTTGAAAACTTTGGAGGCCCAAAAAAGGGATTTACAGGCATTCTAGACCCCCTAAAGTCCAGAAAATGTTGTGGGACCAAAAATGGTGTCAGAGAGCTCTGAATGTCCCAAAAACATTTGCAGCCACTGAAATTCCCAAAAATATTTTTGGCACGAAAAATGCATCCTACAACCCTGAAAGTTGAGAAAATGTTGGCAGCTCAAGTAAAGGCCTTAAAATGCATGTTAGGCCTTCAAAAATGTTGAAAACTTTGGAGGCCTAAAAAAGGGGTTTACAGGCATCCTAGACCCCCTAAAGTCCAGAAAATGTTGTTGGACCAAAATCGGTGTCAGAGAGCTCTGATTGTCCCCAAAACATTTGCAGCCTGAAAGGGGCATTAACCCGCATCCTAGACCACTGAAATTCCCAAAAATATTTTTGGCATGAAAAATGCATCCTACACCCCTGCAAGTTCAGAAAATGTTGGTAACTCTAAAAAAGGCCTTAAAATGCATGTTAGGCCTTCAAAAATGTTGAAAACTTTGGAGGCCCAAAAAAGGGATTTACAGGCATCCTAGACCTCCTAAAGTCCAGAAAATGTTGTTGGATCAAAAACGGTGTCAGAGAGCTCTGAATGTCCCAAAAACATGTGCAGCCTGAAAGGGGCATTAACCCACATCCTAGACCTCTGAAATTCCAAAAAATATTTTGTGCACGAAAAATTCATACTACACCCCTGAAAGGTCAGAATATGTTAGCAGCCCAAAAAAGGCATTAAAATGCATTTAAGGCCTGCAAAAATTTAGAAAACTTTGGAGGCCCAAAAAAGGGGTTTACAGGCATCCTAGACCCCCTAAAGTCCAGAAAATGTTGTTGGACCAAAATCGGTGTCAGAGAGCTCCGAATGTCCCAAAAACATGTGCAACCTGAAAGGGGCATTAACCCGCATCCTAGACCACTGAAATTCCCAAAAATATTTTGGCACTAAAAATGCATCCTACACCCCTGAAAGTTCAGAAAATGTTGGCAGCTCAAGAAAAGGCCTTAAAATGCATGTTAGGCCTTCAAAAATGTTGAAAACTTTGGAGGCCCAAAAAAGGGATTTACAGGCATCCTAGACCCCCTAAAGTCCAGAAAATGTTGGTGGATCAAAAACGGTGTCAGAGAGCTCCGAATGTCCCAAAAACATGTGCAACCTGAAAGGGGCATTAACCCACATCCTAGACCTCTGAAATTCCCAAAAATATTTTGTGCACGAAAAATTCATACTACACCCTTGAAAGTTCAGAATATGTTAGCAGCCCAAAAAAGGCATTAAAATGCATTTTAGGCCTGCAAAAATTTAGAAAACTTTGGAGGCCCAAAAAAGGGGTTTACAGGCATCCTAGACCCCCTAAAGTCCAGAAAATGTTGTTGGACCAACAATGGTGTCAGAGAGCTCTGAATGTCCCAAAAACATTTGCAGCCTGAAAGGGGCATTAACCCGCATCCTAGACCTCTGAAATTCCCAAAAATATTTTGTGCACAAAAAATGCATCCTATACCCCTGAAAGCTCAAGAATATGTTAGCAGCCCAAAGAAGGCCTTAAAATGCATCTTAGGCATACAAAAATTTAGAAAACTTTGGAGGCCCAAAAAAGGGGTTTACAGGCATCCTAGACCCCCTAAAGTCCAGAAAATGTTGTTGGACCAAAAATGGTGTCAGAGAGCTCTGAATGTCCCAAAAACATTTGCAGCCACTGAAATTCCCAAAAATATTTTTGGCACGAAAAATGCATCCTACACCCCTGCAAGTTGAGAAAATGTTGGTAACTCTAAAAAAGGCCTTAAAATGCATGTTAGGCCTTCAAAAATGTTGAAAACTTTGGAGGCCCAAAAAAGGGATTTACAGGCATCCTAGACCTCCTAAAGTCCAGAAAATGTTGTTGGATCAAAAACGGTGTCAGAGAGCTCTGAATGTCCCAAAAACATTTGCAGCCTGAAAGGGGCATTAACCCACATCCTAGACCTCTGAAATTCCCAAAAATATTTTGTGCACAAAAAATTCATACTACACCCCTGAAAGTTCAGAATATGTTATCAGCCCAAAAAAGGCATTAAAATGCATTTTAGGCCTGCAAAAATTTAGAAAACTTTGGAGGCCCAAAAAAGGGGTTTACAGGCATCCTAGACCCCCTAAAGTCCAGAAAATGTTGTGGGACCAAAAATAGTGTCAGAGAGCTCTGAATGTCCCAAAAACATTTGCAGCCTGAAAGGGGCATTAACCCGCATCCTAGACTTCTGAAATTCCCAAAAATATTTTGTGCACGAAAAATGTATCCTATACCCCTGAAACTCAGAATATGTTAGCAGCCCAAAGAAGGCCTTAAAATGCATTTTATGCCTACAAAAATTTAGAAAACTTTGGAGGCCCAAAAAAAGGCGTTTACAGGCATCCTAGACCCCCTAAAGTCCAGAAAATGTTGTTGGACCAAAAATGGTGTCAGAGAGCTCCGAATGTCCCAAAAACATGTGCAACCTGAAAGGGGCATTAACCCACATCCTAGACCACTGAAATTCCCAGAAATATTTTTGGCAATAAAAATGCATCCTACACCCCTGAAAGTTCAGAAAATGTTGGCAGCTCAAGAAAAGGCCTTAAAATGCATGTTAGGCCTTCAAAAATGTTGAAAACTTTGGAGGCGCAAAATAGGGGTTTATAGGCATCCTAGACCTCCTAAAGTCCAGAAAATGTTGTTGGATCAAAAACGGTGTCAGAAAGCTCTGAATGTCCCAAAAACATGTGCAGCCTGAAAGGGGCATTAACCCGCATCCTAGACCTCTGAAATTCCCAAAAATATTTTGTGCACGAAAAATGCATCCTATACCCCTTAAACTCAGAATATGTTAGCAGCCCAAAGAAGGCCTTAAAATGCATTTTAGGCCTACAAAAATTTAGAAAACTTTGGAGGCCCAAAAAAGGGGTTTACAGGCATCCTAGACCCCCTAAAGTCCAGAAAATGTTGTGGGACCAAAAATGGTGTCAGAGAGCTCTGAATGTCCCAAAAACATTTGCAGCCACTGAAATTCCCAAAAATATTTTTGGCACGAAAAATGCATCCTACACCCCTGAAAGTTGAGAAAATGTTGGCAGCTCAAGAAAAGGCCTTAAAACGCATGTTAGGCCTTCAAAAATGTTGAAAACTTTGGAGGCCCAAAAAAGGGGTTTACAGGCATCCTAGACCCCCTAAAGTCCAGAAAATGTTGTTGGACCAAAATCGGTGTCAGAGAGCTCTGATTGTCCCCAAAACATTTGCAGCCTGAAAGGGGCATTAACCCACATCTAGACCTCTGAAATTCCAAAAAATATTTTGTGCACGAAAAATTCATACTACACCCCTGAAAGTTCAGAATATGTTAGCAGCCCAAAAAAGGCATTAAAATGCATTTTAGGCCTGCAAAAATTTAGAAAACTTTGGAGGCCCAAAAAAGGGCTTTACAGGCATCCTAGACCCCCTAAAGTCCAGAAAATATTGTTGTAACAAAAATGGTGTCAGAGACCTCTGAATGTCCCAAAAACATTTGCAGCCTGAAAGGGGCATTAACCCGCATCCTAGAACTCTGAAATTCCCAAAAATATTTTTGGCACGAAAAATGCATCCTACACCCCTGAAAGTTGAGAAAATGTTGGCAGCTCAAGTAAAGGCCTTAAAATGCATGTTAGGCCTTCAAAAATGTTGAAAACTTTGGAGGCGCAAAATAGGGGTTTACAGGCATCCTAGACCCCCTAAAGTCCAGAAAATGTTGTTGGACCAAAAATGGTGTCAGAGAGCTTTGAATGTCCCAAAATCATTTGCAGCCTGAAAGGGGCATTAACCCGCATCCTATACCTCTGAAATTCCCAAAAAAAAATATTTTTTGCACGAAAAATTCATACTACACCCCTGAAAGTTCAGAATATGTTAGCAGCCCAAAGAAGGCCTTAAAATGCATTTTAGACCTACAAAAATTTAGAAAACTTTGGAGGCCAAAAAAAGGCGTTTACAGGCATCCTAGACCCCCTAAAGTCCAGAAAATGTTGTGGGACCAAAAATGGTCAGAGAGCTCTGAATGTCCCAAAAACATTTGCAGCCTGAAAGGGGCATTACCCACATCCTAGACCTCTGAAATTCCCAAAAATATTTTGTGCACGAAAAATTCATACTACACCCCTGAAAGTTCAGAATATGTTAGCAGCCCAAAAAAGGCATTAAAATGCATTTTAGGCCTGCAAAAATTTAGAAAACTTTGGAGGCCCAAAAAAGGGGTTTACAGGCATCCTAGACCCCCTAAAGTCCAGAAAATGTTGTTGGACCAAAAATGGTGTCAGAGAGCTCTGAATGTCCCAAAAACATTTGCAGCCTGAAAGGGGCATTAACACGCATCCTAGACCACTGAAATTTCCCAAAATATTTTTGCCATGAAAAATGCATGCTACACCCCTGAAAGTTCAGAAAACACCCCAGAAATGTTGCCAGGTCAAAAAAGGCCTTGAAATGCATCTTAGGCCTGCAAAAATGTTGATAACTTTGGAGACCCAAAAAAGGGGTTTACAGGCATCCTAGACCCCCTAAAGTCCAGAAAATGTTGTTGGACCAAAATCGGTGTCAGAGAGCTCCGAATGTCCCAAAAACATGTGCAACCTGAAAGGGGCATTAACCCGCATCCTAGACCACTGAAATTCCCAAAAATATTTTGGCACTAAAAATGCATCCTACACCCCTGAAAGTTCAGAATATGTTAGCAGCTCAAGAAAAGGCCTTAAAATGCATGTTAGGCCTTCAAAAATGTTGAAAACTTTGGAGGCGCAAAATAGGGGTTTACAGGCATCCTAGACCTCCTAAAGTCCAGAAAATGTTGTTGGATCAAAAACGGTGTCAGAGAGCTCTGAATGTCCCAAAAACATTTGCAGCCTGAAAGGGGCATTAACCCGCATCCTAGACCTCTGAAATTCCCAAAAATATTTTGTGCACGAAAAATGCATCCTATACCCCTGAAAGCTCAGAAAATGATGGCAGCTCAAGAAAAGGCCTTAAAATGCATGTTAGGCCTTCAAAAATGTTGAAAACTTTGGAGGCCGAAAAAAGGGGTTTACATGCATCCTAGACCCCCTAAAGTCCAGAAACTTTTGTTGGACCAAAATCGGTGTCAGAGAGCTCTGAATGTCCCAAAAACATTTGCAGCCTGAAAGGGGCATTAACCCACATCCTAGACCACTGAAATTCCCAAAAATATTTTTGCCATGAAAAATGCATCCTACACCCTTGCAAGTTCAGAAAATGTTGGCAACTCTACAAAAGGCCTTAAAATGCATGTTCGGCCTTCAAAAATGTTGAAAACTTTGGAGGCCCAAAAAAGGGATTTACAGGCATCCTAGACCCCCTAAAGTCCAGAAAATGTTGGTGGATCAAAAACGGTGTCAGAGAGCTCCGAATGTCCCAAAAACATGTGCAACCTGAAAGGGGCATTAACCCACATCCTAGACCACTGAAATTCCCAGAAATATTTTTGGCAATAAAAATGCATCCTACACCCCTGAAAGTTCAGAAAATGTTGGCAGCTCAAGAAAAGGCCTTAAAATGCATGTTAGGCCTTCAAAAATGTTGAAAACTTTGGAGGCGCAAAATAGGGGTTTACAGGCATCCTAGACCTCCTAAAGTCCAGAAAATGTTGTTGGATCAAAAACGGTGTCAGAAAGCTCTGAATGTCCCAAAAACATGTGCAGCCTGAAAGGGGCATTAACCCGCATCCTAGACCTCTGAAATTCCCAAAAATATTTTGTGCACGAAAAATGCATCCTATACCCCTGCAAGTTCAGAAAATGTTGGTAAGTCTAAAAAAGGCCTTAAAATGCATGTTAGGCCTTCAAAAATGTTGAAAACTTTGGAGGCCCAAAAAAGGGATTTACAGGCATCCTAGACCTCCTAAAGTCCAGAAAATGTTGTTGGATCAAAAACGGTGTCAGAGAGCTCTGAATGTCCCAAAAACATTTGCAGCCTGAAAGGGGCATTAACCCACATCCTAGACCACTGAAATTTCCCAAAATATTTTTGCCATGAAAAATGCATGCTACACCCCTGAAAGTTCAGAAAACACCCCAGAAATGTTGCCAGGTCAAAAAAGGCCTTGAAATGCATCTTAGGCCTGCAAAAATGTTGAAAACTTTGGAGACCCAAAAAAGGGGTTTACAGGCATCCTAGACCCCCTAAAGTCCAGAAAATGTTGTTGGACCAAAATCGGTGTCAGAGAGCTCCGAATGTCCCAAAAACATGTGCAACCTGAAAGGGGCATTAACCCGCATCCTAGACCACTGAAATTCCCAATAATATTTTGGCACTAAAAATGCATCCTACACCCCTGAACGTTCATAAAATGTTGGCAGCTCAAGAAAAGGCCTTAAAATGCATGTTAGGCCTTCAAAAATGTTGAAAACTTTGGAGGCGCAAAATAGGGGTTTACAGGCATCCTAGACCTCCTAAAGTCCAGAAAATGTTGTTGGATCAAAAACGGTGTCAGAGAGCTCTGAATGTCCCAAAAACATTTGCAGCCTGAAAGGGGCATTAACCCGCATCCTAGACCTCTGAAATTCCCAAAAATATTTTGTGCACGAAAAATTCATACTACACCCCTGAAAGTTCAGAATATGTTAGCAGCCCAAAAAAGGCATTAAAATGCATTTTAGGCCTACAAAAATTTAGAAAACTTTGGAGGCCCAAAAAAGGGGTTTACAGGCATCCTAGACCCCCTAAAGTCCAGAAAATGTTGTGGGACCAAAAATGGTGTCAGAGAGCTCTGAATGTCCCAAAAACATTTGCAGCCACTGAAATTCCCAAAAATATTTTTGGCACGAAAAATGCATCCTACACCCCTGAAAGTTGAGAAAATGTTGGCAGCTCAAGAAAAGGCCTTAAAACGCATGTTAGGCCTTCAAAAATGTTGAAAACTTTGGAGGCCCAAAAAAGGGGTTTACAGGCATTCTAGACCCCGTAAGGTCCAGAAAATGTTGTTGGACCAAAAACGGTGTCAGAGAGCTCTGAATGTCCCAAAAACATTTGCACCCTGAAAGGGGCATTAACCCGCATCCTAGACCACTGAAATTTCCAAAAATATTTTTGGCATGAAAAATGCATCCTACACCCCTGCAAGTTCAGAAAATGTTGGCAACTCTAAAAAAAGGCCTTAAAATGCATGTTAGGCCTTCAAAAATGTTGAAAACTTTGGAGGCCCAAAAAAGGGGTTTACAGGCATCCTAGACCCCCTAAAGTCCAGAAAATGTTGTTGGACCAAAAATGGTGTCAGAGAGCTCTGAATGTCCCAAAAACATTTGCAGCCTGAAAGGGGCATTAACACGCATCCTAGACCACTGAAATTTCCCAAAATATTTTTGCCATGAAAAATGCCTGCTACACCCCTGAAAGTTCAGGAAACACCCCAGAAATGTTGCCAGCTCAAAAAAGGCCTTAAGATGCATCTTAGGCCTGCAAAAATGTTGAAAACTTTGGAGGCCCAAAAAAGGGGTTTACAGGCATCCTAGACCCCCTAAAGTCCAGAAAATGTTGTTGGACCAAAATCGGTGTTAGAGAGCTCCGAATGTCCCAAAAACATGTGCAACCTGAAAGGGGCATTAACCCGCACCCTAGACCACTGAAATTCCCAAAAATATTTTGGCACTGAAAATGCATCCTACACCCCTGAACGTTCATAAAATGTTGGTAACTCTAAAAAAGGCCTTAAAATGCATGTTAGGCCTTCAAAAATGTTGAAAACTTTGGAGGCCCAAAAAAGGGATTTACAGGCATTCTAGACCCCCTAAGGTCCAGAAAATGTTGTTGGACCAAAAACGGTGTCAGAGAGCTCTGAATGTCCCAAAAACATTTGCAGTCTGAAAGGGGCATTAACCTGCATCCTAGACCTCTGAAATTCCCAAAAATATTTTTGCCATGAAAAATGCCTGCTACACCCCTGAAAGTTCAGAAAACACCCCAGAAATGTTGCCAGCTCAAAAAAGGCCTTAAAATGCATCTTAGGCCTGCAAAAATGTTGAAAACTTTGGAGGCCCAAAAAAGGGATTTACAGGCATTCTAGACCCCCTAAAGTCCAGAAAATGTTGTGGGACCAAAAATGGTGTCAGAGAGCTCTGAATGTCCCAAAAACATTTGCAGCCACTGAAATTCCCAAAAATATTTTTGGCACGAAAAATGCATCCTACAACCCTGAAAGTTGAGAAAATGTTGGCAGCTCAAGTAAAGGCCTTAAAATGCATGTTAGGCCTTCAAAAATGTTGAAAACTTTGGAGGCCTAAAAAAGGGGTTTACAGGCATCCTAGACCCCCTAAAGTCCAGAAAATGTTGTTGGACCAAAATCGGTGTCAGAGAGCTCTGATTGTCCCCAAAACATTTGCAGCCTGAAAGGGGCATTAACCCGCATCCTAGACCACTGAAATTCCCAAAAATATTTTTGGCATGAAAAATGCATCCTACACCCCTGCAAGTTCAGAAAATGTTGGTAACTCTAAAAAAGGCCTTAAAATGCATGTTAGGCCTTCAAAAATGTTGAAAACTTTGGAGGCCCAAAAAAGGGATTTACAGGCATCCTAGACCTCCTAAAGTCCAGAAAATGTTGTTGGATCAAAAACGGTGTCAGAGAGCTCTGAATGTCCCAAAAACATTTGCAGCCTGAAAGGGGCATTAACCCACATCCTAGACCTCTGAAATTCCAAAAAATATTTTGTGCACGAAAAATTCATACTACACCCCTGAAAGGTCAGAATATGTTAGCAGCCCAAAAAAGGCATTAAAATGCATTTAAGGCCTGCAAAAATTTAGAAAACTTTGGAGGCCCAAAAAAGGGGTTTACAGGCATCCTAGACCCCCTAAAGTCCAGAAAATGTTGTTGGACCAAAATCGGTGTCAGAGAGCTCCGAATGTCCCAAAAACATGTGCAACCTGAAAGGGGCATTAACCCGCATCCTAGACCACTGAAATTCCCAAAAATATTTTGGCACTAAAAATGCATCCTACACCCCTGAAAGTTCAGAAAATGTTGGCAGCTCAAGAAAAGGCCTTAAAATGCATGTTAGGCCTTCAAAAATGTTGAAAACTTTGGAGGCCCAAAAAAGGGATTTACAGGCATCCTAGACCCCCTAAAGTCCAGAAAATGTTGGTGGATCAAAAACGGTGTCAGAGAGCTCCGAATGTCCCAAAAACATGTGCAACCTGAAAGGGGCATTAACCCACATCCTAGACCTCTGAAATTCCCAAAAATATTTTGTGCACGAAAAATTCATACTACACCCTTGAAAGTTCAGAATATGTTAGCAGCCCAAAAAAGGCATTAAAATGCATTTTAGGCCTGCAAAAATTTAGAAAACTTTGGAGGCCCAAAAAAGGGGTTTACAGGCATCCTAGACCCCCTAAAGTCCAGAAAATGTTGTTGGACCAACAATGGTGTCAGAGAGCTCTGAATGTCCCAAAAACATTTGCAGCCTGAAAGGGGCATTAACCCGCATCCTAGACCTCTGAAATTCCCAAAAATATTTTGTGCACACAAAATGCATCCTATACCCCTGAAAGCTCAAGAATATGTTAGCAGCCCAAAGAAGGCCTTAAAATGCATCTTAGGCATACAAAAATTTAGAAAACTTTGGAGGCCCAAAAAAGGGGTTTACAGGCATCCTAGACCCCCTAAAGTCCAGAAAATGTTGTTGGACCAAAAATGGTGTCAGAGAGCTCTGAATGTCCCAAAAACATTTGCAGCCACTGAAATTCCCAAAAATATTTTTGGCACGAAAAATGCATCCTACACCCCTGCAAGTTGAGAAAATGTTGGTAACTCTAAAAAAGGCCTTAAAATGCATGTTAGGCCTTCAAAAATGTTGAAAACTTTGGAGGCCCAAAAAAGGGATTTACAGGCATCCTAGACCTCCTAAAGTCCAGAAAATGTTGTTGGATCAAAAACGGTGTCAGAGAGCTCTGAATGTCCCAAAAACATTTGCAGCCTGAAAGGGGCATTAACCCACATCCTAGACCTCTGAAATTCCCAAAAATATTTTGTGCACAAAAAATTCATACTACACCCCTGAAAGTTCAGAATATGTTATCAGCCCAAAAAAGGCATTAAAATGCATTTTAGGCCTGCAAAAATTTAGAAAACTTTGGAGGCCCAAAAAAGGGGTTTACAGGCATCCTAGACCCCCTAAAGTCCAGAAAATGTTGTGGGACCAAAAATAGTGTCAGAGAGCTCTGAATGTCCCAAAAACATTTGCAGCCTGAAAGGGGCATTAACCCGCATCCTAGACTTCTGAAATTCCCAAAAATATTTTGTGCACGAAAAATGTATCCTATACCCCTGAAACTCAGAATATGTTAGCAGCCCAAAGAAGGCCTTAAAATGCATTTTATGCCTACAAAAATTTAGAAAACTTTGGAGGCCCAAAAAAAGGCGTTTACAGGCATCCTAGACCCCCTAAAGTCCAGAAAATGTTGTTGGACCAAAAATGGTGTCAGAGAGCTCCGAATGTCCCAAAAACATGTGCAACCTGAAAGGGGCATTAACCCACATCCTAGACCACTGAAATTCCCAGAAATATTTTTGGCAATAAAAATGCATCCTACACCCCTGAAAGTTCAGAAAATGTTGGCAGCTCAAGAAAAGGCCTTAAAATGCATGTTAGGCCTTCAAAAATGTTGAAAACTTTGGAGGCGCAAAATAGGGGTTTATAGGCATCCTAGACCTCCTAAAGTCCAGAAAATGTTGTTGGATCAAAAACGGTGTCAGAAAGCTCTGAATGTCCCAAAAACATGTGCAGCCTGAAAGGGGCATTAACCCGCATCCTAGACCTCTGAAATTCCCAAAAATATTTTGTGCACAAAAAATGCATCCTATACCCCTTAAACTCAGAATATGTTAGCAGCCCAAAGAAGGCCTTAAAATGCATTTTAGGCCTACAAAAATTTAGAAAACTTTGGAGGCCCAAAAAAGGGGTTTACAGGCATCCTAGACCCCCTAAAGTCCAGAAAATGTTGTGGGACCAAAAATGGTGTCAGAGAGCTCTGAATGTCCCAAAAACATTTGCAGCCACTGAAATTCCCAAAAATATTTTTGGCACGAAAAATGCATCCTACACCCCTGAAAGTTGAGAAAATGTTGGCAGCTCAAGAAAAGGCCTTAAAACGCATGTTAGGCCTTCAAAAATGTTGAAAACTTTGGAGGCCCAAAAAAGGGGTTTACAGGCATCCTAGACCCCCTAAAGTCCAGAAAATGTTGTTGGACCAAAATCGGTGTCAGAGAGCTCTGATTGTCCCCAAAACATTTGCAGCCTGAAAGGGGCATTAACCCACATCTAGACCTCTGAAATTCCAAAAAATATTTTGTGCACGAAAAATTCATACTACACCCCTGAAAGTTCAGAATATGTTAGCAGCCCAAAAAAGGCATTAAAATGCATTTTAGGCCTGCAAAAATTTAGAAAACTTTGGAGGCCCAAAAAAGGGCTTTACAGGCATCCTAGACCCCCTAAAGTCCAGAAAATATTGTTGTAACAAAAATGGTGTCAGAGACCTCTGAATGTCCCAAAAACATTTGCAGCCTGAAAGGGGCATTAACCCGCATCCTAGAACTCTGAAATTCCCAAAAATATTTTTGGCACGAAAAATGCATCCTACACCCCTGAAAGTTGAGAAAATGTTGGCAGCTCAAGTAAAGGCCTTAAAATGCATGTTAGGCCTTCAAAAATGTTGAAAACTTTGGAGGCGCAAAATAGGGGTTTACAGGCATCCTAGACCCCCTAAAGTCCAGAAAATGTTGTTGGACCAAAAATGGTGTCAGAGAGCTTTGAATGTCCCAAAATCATTTGCAGCCTGAAAGGGGCATTAACCCGCATCCTATACCTCTGAAATTCCCAAAAAAAAATATTTTTTGCACGAAAAATTCATACTACACCCCTGAAAGTTCAGAATATGTTAGCAGCCCAAAGAAGGCCTTAAAATGCATTTTAGACCTACAAAAATTTAGAAAACTTTGGAGGCCAAAAAAAGGCGTTTACAGGCATCCTAGACCCCCTAAAGTCCAGAAAATGTTGTGGGACCAAAAATGGTGTCAGAGAGCTCTGAATGTCCCAAAAACATTTGCAGCCTGAAAGGGGCATTACCCACATCCTAGACCTCTGAAATTCCCAAAAATATTTTGTGCACGAAAAATTCATACTACACCCCTGAAAGTTCAGAATATGTTAGCAGCCCAAAAAAGGCATTAAAATGCATTTTAGGCCTGCAAAAATTTAGAAAACTTTGGAGGCCCAAAAAAGGGGTTTACAGGCATCCTAGACCCCCTAAAGTCCAGAAAATGTTGTTGGACCAAAAATGGTGTCAGAGAGCTCTGAATGTCCCAAAAACATTTGCAGCCTGAAAGGGGCATTAACACGCATCCTAGACCACTGAAATTTCCCAAAATATTTTTGCCATGAAAAATGCATGCTACACCCCTGAAAGTTCAGAAAACACCCCAGAAATGTTGCCAGGTCAAAAAAGGCCTTGAAATGCATCTTAGGCCTGCAAAAATGTTGATAACTTTGGAGACCCAAAAAAGGGGTTTACAGGCATCCTAGACCCCCTAAAGTCCAGAAAATGTTGTTGGACCAAAATCGGTGTCAGAGAGCTCCGAATGTCCCAAAAACATGTGCAACCTGAAAGGGGCATTAACCCGCATCCTAGACCACTGAAATTCCCAAAAATATTTTGGCACTAAAAATGCATCCTACACCCCTGAAAGTTCAGAATATGTTAGCAGCTCAAGAAAAGGCCTTAAAATGCATGTTAGGCCTTCAAAAATGTTGAAAACTTTGGAGGCGCAAAATAGGGGTTTACAGGCATCCTAGACCTCCTAAAGTCCAGAAAATGTTGTTGGATCAAAAACGGTGTCAGAGAGCTCTGAATGTCCCAAAAACATTTGCAGCCTGAAAGGGGCATTAACCCGCATCCTAGACCTCTGAAATTCCCAAAAATATTTTGTGCACGAAAAATGCATCCTATACCCCTGAAAGCTCAGAAAATGATGGCAGCTCAAGAAAAGGCCTTAAAATGCATGTTAGGCCTTCAAAAATGTTGAAAACTTTGGAGGCCGAAAAAAGGGGTTTACATGCATCCTAGACCCCCTAAAGTCCAGAAACTTTTGTTGGACCAAAATCGGTGTCAGAGAGCTCTGAATGTCCCAAAAACATTTGCAGCCTGAAAGGGGCATTAACCCACATCCTAGACCACTGAAATTCCCAAAAATATTTTTGCCATGAAAAATGCATCCTACACCCTTGCAAGTTCAGAAAATGTTGGCAACTCTACAAAAGGCCTTAAAATGCATGTTCGGCCTTCAAAAATGTTGAAAACTTTGGAGGCCCAAAAAAGGGATTTACAGGCATCCTAGACCCCCTAAAGTCCAGAAAATGTTGGTGGATCAAAAACGGTGTCAGAGAGCTCCGAATGTCCCAAAAACATGTGCAACCTGAAAGGGGCATTAACCCACATCCTAGACCACTGAAATTCCCAGAAATATTTTTGGCAATAAAAATGCATCCTACACCCCTGAAAGTTCAGAAAATGTTGGCAGCTCAAGAAAAGGCCTTAAAATGCATGTTAGGCCTTCAAAAATGTTGAAAACTTTGGAGGCGCAAAATAGGGGTTTACAGGCATCCTAGACCTCCTAAAGTCCAGAAAATGTTGTTGGATCAAAAACGGTGTCAGAAAGCTCTGAATGTCCCAAAAACATGTGCAGCCTGAAAGGGGCATTAACCCGCATCCTAGACCTCTGAAATTCCCAAAAATATTTTGTGCACGAAAAATGCATCCTATACCCCTGCAAGTTCAGAAAATGTTGGTAAGTCTAAAAAAGGCCTTAAAATGCATGTTAGGCCTTCAAAAATGTTGAAAACTTTGGAGGCCCAAAAAAGGGATTTACAGGCATCCTAGACCTCCTAAAGTCCAGAAAATGTTGTTGGATCAAAAACGGTGTCAGAGAGCTCTGAATGTCCCAAAAACATTTGCAGCCTGAAAGGGGCATTAACCCACATCCTAGACCACTGAAATTTCCCAAAATATTTTTGCCATGAAAAATGCATGCTACACCCCTGAAAGTTCAGAAAACACCCCAGAAATGTTGCCAGGTCAAAAAAGGCCTTGAAATGCATCTTAGGCCTGCAAAAATGTTGAAAACTTTGGAGACCCAAAAAAGGGGTTTACAGGCATCCTAGACCCCCTAAAGTCCAGAAAATGTTGTTGGACCAAAATCGGTGTCAGAGAGCTCCGAATGTCCCAAAAACATGTGCAACCTGAAAGGGGCATTAACCCGCATCCTAGACCACTGAAATTCCCAATAATATTTTGGCACTAAAAATGCATCCTACACCCCTGAACGTTCATAAAATGTTGGCAGCTCAAGAAAAGGCCTTAAAATGCATGTTAGGCCTTCAAAAATGTTGAAAACTTTGGAGGCGCAAAATAGGGGTTTACAGGCATCCTAGACCTCCTAAAGTCCAGAAAATGTTGTTGGATCAAAAACGGTGTCAGAGAGCTCTGAATGTCCCAAAAACATTTGCAGCCTGAAAGGGGCATTAACCCGCATCCTAGACCTCTGAAATTCCCAAAAATATTTTGTGCACGAAAAATTCATACTACACCCCTGAAAGTTCAGAATATGTTAGCAGCCCAAAAAAGGCATTAAAATGCATTTTAGGCCTACAAAAATTTAGAAAACTTTGGAGGCCCAAAAAAGGGGTTTACAGGCATCCTAGACCCCCTAAAGTCCAGAAAATGTTGTGGGACCAAAAATGGTGTCAGAGAGCTCTGAATGTCCCAAAAACATTTGCAGCCACTGAAATTCCCAAAAATATTTTTGGCACGAAAAATGCATCCTACACCCCTGAAAGTTGAGAAAATGTTGGCAGCTCAAGAAAAGGCCTTAAAACGCATGTTAGGCCTTCAAAAATGTTGAAAACTTTGGAGGCCCAAAAAAGGGGTTTACAGGCATTCTAGACCCCGTAAGGTCCAGAAAATGTTGTTGGACCAAAAACGGTGTCAGAGAGCTCTGAATGTCCCAAAAACATTTGCACCCTGAAAGGGGCATTAACCCGCATCCTAGACCACTGAAATTTCCAAAAATATTTTTGGCATGAAAAATGCATCCTACACCCCTGCAAGTTCAGAAAATGTTGGCAACTCTAAAAAAAGGCCTTAAAATGCATGTTAGGCCTTCAAAAATGTTGAAAACTTTGGAGGCCCAAAAAAGGGGTTTACAGGCATCCTAGACCCCCTAAAGTCCAGAAAATGTTGTTGGACCAAAAATGGTGTCAGAGAGCTCTGAATGTCCCAAAAACATTTGCAGCCTGAAAGGGGCATTAACACGCATCCTAGACCACTGAAATTTCCCAAAATATTTTTGCCATGAAAAATGCCTGCTACACCCCTGAAAGTTCAGGAAACACCCCAGAAATGTTGCCAGCTCAAAAAAGGCCTTAAGATGCATCTTAGGCCTGCAAAAATGTTGAAAACTTTGGAGGCCCAAAAAAGGGGTTTACAGGCATCCTAGACCCCCTAAAGTCCAGAAAATGTTGTTGGACCAAAATCGGTGTTAGAGAGCTCCGAATGTCCCAAAAACATGTGCAACCTGAAAGGGGCATTAACCCGCACCCTAGACCACTGAAATTCCCAAAAATATTTTGGCACTGAAAATGCATCCTACACCCCTGAACGTTCATAAAATGTTGGTAACTCTAAAAAAGGCCTTAAAATGCATGTTAGGCCTTCAAAAATGTTGAAAACTTTGGAGGCCCAAAAAAGGGATTTACAGGCATTCTAGACCCCCTAAGGTCCAGAAAATGTTGTTGGACCAAAAACGGTGTCAGAGAGCTCTGAATGTCCCAAAAACATTTGCAGTCTGAAAGGGGCATTAACCTGCATCCTAGACCTCTGAAATTCCCAAAAATATTTTTGCCATGAAAAATGCCTGCTACACCCCTGAAAGTTCAGAAAACACCCCAGAAATGTTGCCAGCTCAAAAAAGGCCTTAAAATGCATCTTAGGCCTGCAAAAATGTTGAAAACTTTGGAGGCCCAAAAAAGGGATTTACAGGCATTCTAGACCCCCTAAAGTCCAGAAAATGTTGTGGGACCAAAAATGGTGTCAGAGAGCTCTGAATGTCCCAAAAACATTTGCAGCCACTGAAATTCCCAAAAATATTTTTGGCACGAAAAATGCATCCTACAACCCTGAAAGTTGAGAAAATGTTGGCAGCTCAAGTAAAGGCCTTAAAATGCATGTTAGGCCTTCAAAAATGTTGAAAACTTTGGAGGCCTAAAAAAGGGGTTTACAGGCATCCTAGACCCCCTAAAGTCCAGAAAATGTTGTTGGACCAAAATCGGTGTCAGAGAGCTCTGATTGTCCCCAAAACATTTGCAGCCTGAAAGGGGCATTAACCCGCATCCTAGACCACTGAAATTCCCAAAAATATTTTTGGCATGAAAAATGCATCCTACACCCCTGCAAGTTCAGAAAATGTTGGTAACTCTAAAAAAGGCCTTAAAATGCATGTTAGGCCTTCAAAAATGTTGAAAACTTTGGAGGCCCAAAAAAGGGATTTACAGGCATCCTAGACCTCCTAAAGTCCAGAAAATGTTGTTGGATCAAAAACGGTGTCAGAGAGCTCTGAATGTCCCAAAAACATTTGCAGCCTGAAAGGGGCATTAACCCACATCCTAGACCTCTGAAATTCCAAAAAATATTTTGTGCACGAAAAATTCATACTACACCCCTGAAAGGTCAGAATATGTTAGCAGCCCAAAAAAGGCATTAAAATGCATTTAAGGCCTGCAAAAATTTAGAAAACTTTGGAGGCCCAAAAAAGGGGTTTACAGGCATCCTAGACCCCCTAAAGTCCAGAAAATGTTGTTGGACCAAAATCGGTGTCAGAGAGCTCCGAATGTCCCAAAAACATGTGCAACCTGAAAGGGGCATTAACCCGCATCCTAGACCACTGAAATTCCCAAAAATATTTTGGCACTAAAAATGCATCCTACACCCCTGAAAGTTCAGAAAATGTTGGCAGCTCAAGAAAAGGCCTTAAAATGCATGTTAGGCCTTCAAAAATGTTGAAAACTTTGGAGGCCCAAAAAAGGGATTTACAGGCATCCTAGACCCCCTAAAGTCCAGAAAATGTTGGTGGATCAAAAACGGTGTCAGAGAGCTCCGAATGTCCCAAAAACATGTGCAACCTGAAAGGGGCATTAACCCACATCCTAGACCTCTGAAATTCCCAAAAATATTTTGTGCACGAAAAATTCATACTACACCCTTGAAAGTTCAGAATATGTTAGCAGCCCAAAAAAGGCATTAAAATGCATTTTAGGCCTGCAAAAATTTAGAAAACTTTGGAGGCCCAAAAAAGGGGTTTACAGGCATCCTAGACCCCCTAAAGTCCAGAAAATGTTGTTGGACCAACAATGGTGTCAGAGAGCTCTGAATGTCCCAAAAACATTTGCAGCCTGAAAGGGGCATTAACCCGCATCCTAGACCTCTGAAATTCCCAAAAATATTTTGTGCACAAAAAATGCATCCTATACCCCTGAAAGCTCAAGAATATGTTAGCAGCCCAAAGAAGGCCTTAAAATGCATCTTAGGCATACAAAAATTTAGAAAACTTTGGAGGCCCAAAAAAGGGGTTTACAGGCATCCTAGACCCCCTAAAGTCCAGAAAATGTTGTTGGACCAAAAATGGTGTCAGAGAGCTCTGAATGTCCCAAAAACATTTGCAGCCACTGAAATTCCCAAAAATATTTTTGGCACGAAAAATGCATCCTACACCCCTGCAAGTTGAGAAAATGTTGGTAACTCTAAAAAAGGCCTTAAAATGCATGTTAGGCCTTCAAAAATGTTGAAAACTTTGGAGGCCCAAAAAAGGGATTTACAGGCATCCTAGACCTCCTAAAGTCCAGAAAATGTTGTTGGATCAAAAACGGTGTCAGAGAGCTCTGAATGTCCCAAAAACATTTGCAGCCTGAAAGGGGCATTAACCCACATCCTAGACCTCTGAAATTCCCAAAAATATTTTGTGCACAAAAAATTCATACTACACCCCTGAAAGTTCAGAATATGTTATCAGCCCAAAAAAGGCATTAAAATGCATTTTAGGCCTGCAAAAATTTAGAAAACTTTGGAGGCCCAAAAAAGGGGTTTACAGGCATCCTAGACCCCCTAAAGTCCAGAAAATGTTGTGGGACCAAAAATAGTGTCAGAGAGCTCTGAATGTCCCAAAAACATTTGCAGCCTGAAAGGGGCATTAACCCGCATCCTAGACTTCTGAAATTCCCAAAAATATTTTGTGCACGAAAAATGTATCCTATACCCCTGAAACTCAGAATATGTTAGCAGCCCAAAGAAGGCCTTAAAATGCATTTTATGCCTACAAAAATTTAGAAAACTTTGGAGGCCCAAAAAAAGGCGTTTACAGGCATCCTAGACCCCCTAAAGTCCAGAAAATGTTGTTGGACCAAAAATGGTGTCAGAGAGCTCCGAATGTCCCAAAAACATGTGCAACCTGAAAGGGGCATTAACCCACATCCTAGACCACTGAAATTCCCAGAAATATTTTTGGCAATAAAAATGCATCCTACACCCCTGAAAGTTCAGAAAATGTTGGCAGCTCAAGAAAAGGCCTTAAAATGCATGTTAGGCCTTCAAAAATGTTGAAAACTTTGGAGGCGCAAAATAGGGGTTTATAGGCATCCTAGACCTCCTAAAGTCCAGAAAATGTTGTTGGATCAAAAACGGTGTCAGAAAGCTCTGAATGTCCCAAAAACATGTGCAGCCTGAAAGGGGCATTAACCCGCATCCTAGACCTCTGAAATTCCCAAAAATATTTTGTGCACGAAAAATGCATCCTATACCCCTTAAACTCAGAATATGTTAGCAGCCCAAAGAAGGCCTTAAAATGCATTTTAGGCCTACAAAAATTTAGAAAACTTTGGAGGCCCAAAAAAGGGGTTTACAGGCATCCTAGACCCCCTAAAGTCCAGAAAATGTTGTGGGACCAAAAATGGTGTCAGAGAGCTCTGAATGTCCCAAAAACATTTGCAGCCACTGAAATTCCCAAAAATATTTTTGGCACGAAAAATGCATCCTACACCCCTGAAAGTTGAGAAAATGTTGGCAGCTCAAGAAAAGGCCTTAAAACGCATGTTAGGCCTTCAAAAATGTTGAAAACTTTGGAGGCCCAAAAAAGGGGTTTACAGGCATCCTAGACCCCCTAAAGTCCAGAAAATGTTGTTGGACCAAAATCGGTGTCAGAGAGCTCTGATTGTCCCCAAAACATTTGCAGCCTGAAAGGGGCATTAACCCACATCTAGACCTCTGAAATTCCAAAAAATATTTTGTGCACGAAAAATTCATACTACACCCCTGAAAGTTCAGAATATGTTAGCAGCCCAAAAAAGGCATTAAAATGCATTTTAGGCCTGCAAAAATTTAGAAAACTTTGGAGGCCCAAAAAAGGGCTTTACAGGCATCCTAGACCCCCTAAAGTCCAGAAAATATTGTTGTAACAAAAATGGTGTCAGAGACCTCTGAATGTCCCAAAAACATTTGCAGCCTGAAAGGGGCATTAACCCGCATCCTAGAACTCTGAAATTCCCAAAAATATTTTTGGCACGAAAAATGCATCCTACACCCCTGAAAGTTGAGAAAATGTTGGCAGCTCAAGTAAAGGCCTTAAAATGCATGTTAGGCCTTCAAAAATGTTGAAAACTTTGGAGGCGCAAAATAGGGGTTTACAGGCATCCTAGACCCCCTAAAGTCCAGAAAATGTTGTTGGACCAAAAATGGTGTCAGAGAGCTTTGAATGTCCCAAAATCATTTGCAGCCTGAAAGGGGCATTAACCCGCATCCTATACCTCTGAAATTCCCAAAAAAAAATATTTTTTGCACGAAAAATTCATACTACACCCCTGAAAGTTCAGAATATGTTAGCAGCCCAAAGAAGGCCTTAAAATGCATTTTAGACCTACAAAAATTTAGAAAACTTTGGAGGCCAAAAAAAGGCGTTTACAGGCATCCTAGACCCCCTAAAGTCCAGAAAATGTTGTGGGACCAAAAATGGTGTCAGAGAGCTCTGAATGTCCCAAAAACATTTGCAGCCTGAAAGGGGCATTACCCACATCCTAGACCTCTGAAATTCCCAAAAATATTTTGTGCACGAAAAATTCATACTACACCCCTGAAAGTTCAGAATATGTTAGCAGCCCAAAAAAGGCATTAAAATGCATTTTAGGCCTGCAAAAATTTAGAAAACTTTGGAGGCCCAAAAAAGGGGTTTACAGGCATCCTAGACCCCCTAAAGTCCAGAAAATGTTGTTGGACCAAAAATGGTGTCAGAGAGCTCTGAATGTCCCAAAAACATTTGCATCCTGAAAGGGGCATTAACACGCATCCTAGACCACTGAAATTTCCCAAAATATTTTTGCCATGAAAAATGCATGCTACACCCCTGAAAGTTCAGAAAACACCCCAGAAATGTTGCCAGGTCAAAAAAGGCCTTGAAATGCATCTTAGGCCTGCAAAAATGTTGATAACTTTGGAGACCCAAAAAAGGGGTTTACAGGCATCCTAGACCCCCTAAAGTCCAGAAAATGTTGTTGGACCAAAATCGGTGTCAGAGAGCTCCGAATGTCCCAAAAACATGTGCAACCTGAAAGGGGCATTAACCCGCATCCTAGACCACTGAAATTCCCAAAAATATTTTGGCACTAAAAATGCATCCTACACCCCTGAAAGTTCAGAATATGTTAGCAGCTCAAGAAAAGGCCTTAAAATGCATGTTAGGCCTTCAAAAATGTTGAAAACTTTGGAGGCGCAAAATAGGGGTTTACAGGCATCCTAGACCTCCTAAAGTCCAGAAAATGTTGTTGGATCAAAAACGGTGTCAGAGAGCTCTGAATGTCCCAAAAACATTTGCAGCCTGAAAGGGGCATTAACCCGCATCCTAGACCTCTGAAATTCCCAAAAATATTTTGTGCATGAAAAATGCATCCTATACCCCTGAAAGCTCAGAAAATGATGGCAGCTCAAGAAAAGGCCTTAAAATGCATGTTAGGCCTTCAAAAATGTTGAAAACTTTGGAGGCCGAAAAAAGGGGTTTACATGCATCCTAGACCCCCTAAAGTCCAGAAACTTTTGTTGGACCAAAATCGGTGTCAGAGAGCTCTGAATGTCCCAAAAACATTTGCAGCCTGAAAGGGGCATTAACCCACATCCTAGACCACTGAAATTCCCAAAAATATTTTTGCCATGAAAAATGCATCCTACACCCTTGCAAGTTCAGAAAATGTTGGCAACTCTACAAAAGGCCTTAAAATGCATGTTCGGCCTTCAAAAATGTTGAAAACTTTGGAGGCCCAAAAAAGGGATTTACAGGCATCCTAGACCCCCTAAAGTCCAGAAAATGTTGGTGGATCAAAAACGGTGTCAGAGAGCTCCGAATGTCCCAAAAACATGTGCAACCTGAAAGGGGCATTAACCCACATCCTAGACCACTGAAATTCCCAGAAATATTTTTGGCAATAAAAATGCATCCTACACCCCTGAAAGTTCAGAAAATGTTGGCAGCTCAAGAAAAGGCCTTAAAATGCATGTTAGGCCTTCAAAAATGTTGAAAACTTTGGAGGCGCAAAATAGGGGTTTACAGGCATCCTAGACCTCCTAAAGTCCAGAAAATGTTGTTGGATCAAAAACGGTGTCAGAAAGCTCTGAATGTCCCAAAAACATGTGCAGCCTGAAAGGGGCATTAACCCGCATCCTAGACCTCTGAAATTCCCAAAAATATTTTGTGCACGAAAAATGCATCCTATACCCCTGCAAGTTCAGAAAATGTTGGTAAGTCTAAAAAAGGCCTTAAAATGCATGTTAGGCCTTCAAAAATGTTGAAAACTTTGGAGGCCCAAAAAAGGGATTTACAGGCATCCTAGACCTCCTAAAATCCAGAAAATGTTGTTGGATCAAAAACGGTGTCAGAGAGCTCTGAATGTCCCAAAAACATTTGCAGCCTGAAAGGGGCATTAACCCACATCCTAGACCACTGAAATTTCCCAAAATATTTTTGCCATGAAAAATGCATGCTACACCCCTGAAAGTTCAGAAAACACCCCAGAAATGTTGCCAGGTCAAAAAAGGCCTTGAAATGCATCTTAGGCCTGCAAAAATGTTGAAAACTTTGGAGACCCAAAAAAGGGGTTTACAGGCATCCTAGACCCCCTAAAGTCCAGAAAATGTTGTTGGACCAAAATCGGTGTCAGAGAGCTCCGAATGTCCCAAAAACATGTGCAACCTGAAAGGGGCATTAACCCGCATCCTAGACCACTGAAATTCCCAATAATATTTTGGCACTAAAAATGCATCCTACACCCCTGAACGTTCATAAAATGTTGGCAGCTCAAGAAAAGGCCTTAAAATGCATGTTAGGCCTTCAAAAATGTTGAAAACTTTGGAGGCGCAAAATAGGGGTTTACAGGCATCCTAGACCTCCTAAAGTCCAGAAAATGTTGTTGGATCAAAAACGGTGTCAGAGAGCTCTGAATGTCCCAAAAACATTTGCAGCCTGAAAGGGGCATTAACCCGCATCCTAGACCTCTGAAATTCCCAAAAATATTTTGTGCACGAAAAATTCATACTACACCCCTGAAAGTTCAGAATATGTTAGCAGCCCAAAAAAGGCATTAAAATGCATTTTAGGCCTACAAAAATTTAGAAAACTTTGGAGGCCCAAAAAAGGGGTTTACAGGCATCCTAGACCCCCTAAAGTCCAGAAAATGTTGTGGGACCAAAAATGGTGTCAGAGAGCTCTGAATGTCCCAAAAACATTTGCAGCCACTGAAATTCCCAAAAATATTTTTGGCACGAAAAATGCATCCTACACCCCTGAAAGTTGAGAAAATGTTGGCAGCTCAAGAAAAGGCCTTAAAACGCATGTTAGGCCTTCAAAAATGTTGAAAACTTTGGAGGCCCAAAAAAGGGGTTTACAGGCATTCTAGACCCCGTAAGGTCCAGAAAATGTTGTTGGACCAAAAACGGTGTCAGAGAGCTCTGAATGTCCCAAAAACATTTGCACCCTGAAAGGGGCATTAACCCGCATCCTAGACCACTGAAATTTCCAAAAATATTTTTGGCATGAAAAATGCATCCTACACCCCTGCAAGTTCAGAAAATGTTGGCAACTCTAAAAAAAGGCCTTAAAATGCATGTTAGGCCTTCAAAAATGTTGAAAACTTTGGAGGCCCAAAAAAGGGGTTTACAGGCATCCTAGACCCCCTAAAGTCCAGAAAATGTTGTTGGACCAAAAATGGTGTCAGAGAGCTCTGAATGTCCCAAAAACATTTGCAGCCTGAAAGGGGCATTAACACGCATCCTAGACCACTGAAATTTCCCAAAATATTTTTGCCATGAAAAATGCCTGCTACACCCCTGAAAGTTCAGGAAACACCCCAGAAATGTTGCCAGCTCAAAAAAGGCCTTAAGATGCATCTTAGGCCTGCAAAAATGTTGAAAACTTTGGAGGCCCAAAAAAGGGGTTTACAGGCATCCTAGACCCCCTAAAGTCCAGAAAATGTTGTTGGACCAAAATCGGTGTTAGAGAGCTCCGAATGTCCCAAAAACATGTGCAACCTGAAAGGGGCATTAACCCGCACCCTAGACCACTGAAATTCCCAAAAATATTTTGGCACTGAAAATGCATCCTACACCCCTGAACGTTCATAAAATGTTGGTAACTCTAAAAAAGGCCTTAAAATGCATGTTAGGCCTTCAAAAATGTTGAAAACTTTGGAGGCCCAAAAAAGGGATTTACAGGCATTCTAGACCCCCTAAGGTCCAGAAAATGTTGTTGGACCAAAAACGGTGTCAGAGAGCTCTGAATGTCCCAAAAACATTTGCAGTCTGAAAGGGGCATTAACCTGCATCCTAGACCTCTGAAATTCCCAAAAATATTTTTGCCATGAAAAATGCCTGCTACACCCCTGAAAGTTCAGAAAACACCCCAGAAATGTTGCCAGCTCAAAAAAGGCCTTAAAATGCATCTTAGGCCTGCAAAAATGTTGAAAACTTTGGAGGCCCAAAAAAGGGATTTACAGGCATTCTAGACCCCCTAAAGTCCAGAAAATGTTGTGGGACCAAAAATGGTGTCAGAGAGCTCTGAATGTCCCAAAAACATTTGCAGCCACTGAAATTCCCAAAAATATTTTTGGCACGAAAAATGCATCCTACAACCCTGAAAGTTGAGAAAATGTTGGCAGCTCAAGTAAAGGCCTTAAAATGCATGTTAGGCCTTCAAAAATGTTGAAAACTTTGGAGGCCTAAAAAAGGGGTTTACAGGCATCCTAGACCCCCTAAAGTCCAGAAAATGTTGTTGGACCAAAATCGGTGTCAGAGAGCTCTGATTGTCCCCAAAACATTTGCAGCCTGAAAGGGGCATTAACCCGCATCCTAGACCACTGAAATTCCCAAAAATATTTTTGGCATGAAAAATGCATCCTACACCCCTGCAAGTTCAGAAAATGTTGGTAACTCTAAAAAAGGCCTTAAAATGCATGTTAGGCCTTCAAAAATGTTGAAAACTTTGGAGGCCCAAAAAAGGGATTTACAGGCATCCTAGACCTCCTAAAGACCAGAAAATGTTGTTGGATCAAAAACGGTGTCAGAGAGCTCTGAATGTCCCAAAAACATTTGCAGCCTGAAAGGGGCATTAACCCACATCCTAGACCTCTGAAATTCCAAAAAATATTTTGTGCACGAAAAATTCATACTACACCCCTGAAAGGTCAGAATATGTTAGCAGCCCAAAAAAGGCATTAAAATGCATTTAAGGCCTGCAAAAATTTAGAAAACTTTGGAGGCCCAAAAAAGGGGTTTACAGGCATCCTAGACCCCCTAAAGTCCAGAAAATGTTGTTGGACCAAAATCGGTGTCAGAGAGCTCCGAATGTCCCAAAAACATGTGCAACCTGAAAGGGGCATTAACCCGCATCCTAGACCACTGAAATTCCCAAAAATATTTTGGCACTAAAAATGCATCCTACACCCCTGAAAGTTCAGAAAATGTTGGCAGCTCAAGAAAAGGCCTTAAAATGCATGTTAGGCCTTCAAAAATGTTGAAAACTTTGGAGGCCCAAAAAAGGGATTTACAGGCATCCTAGACCCCCTAAAGTCCAGAAAATGTTGGTGGATCAAAAACGGTGTCAGAGAGCTCCGAATGTCCCAAAAACATGTGCAACCTGAAAGGGGCATTAACCCACATCCTAGACCTCTGAAATTCCCAAAAATATTTTGTGCACGAAAAATTCATACTACACCCTTGAAAGTTCAGAATATGTTAGCAGCCCAAAAAAGGCATTAAAATGCATTTTAGGCCTGCAAAAATTTAGAAAACTTTGGAGGCCCAAAAAAGGGGTTTACAGGCATCCTAGACCCCCTAAAGTCCAGAAAATGTTGTTGGACCAACAATGGTGTCAGAGAGCTCTGAATGTCCCAAAAACATTTGCAGCCTGAAAGGGGCATTAACCCGCATCCTAGACCTCTGAAATTCCCAAAAATATTTTGTGCACAAAAAATGCATCCTATACCCCTGAAAGCTCAAGAATATGTTAGCAGCCCAAAGAAGGCCTTAAAATGCATCTTAGGCATACAAAAAGTTAGAAAACTTTGGAGGCCCAAAAAAGGGGTTTACAGGCATCCTAGACCCCCTAAAGTCCAGAAAATGTTGTTGGACCAAAAATGGTGTCAGAGAGCTCTGAATGTCCCAAAAACATTTGCAGCCACTGAAATTCCCAAAAATATTTTTGGCACGAAAAATGCATCCTACACCCCTGCAAGTTGAGAAAATGTTGGTAACTCTAAAAAAGGCCTTAAAATGCATGTTAGGCCTTCAAAAATGTTGAAAACTTTGGAGGCCCAAAAAAGGGATTTACAGGCATCCTAGACCTCCTAAAGTCCAGAAAATGTTGTTGGATCAAAAACGGTGTCAGAGAGCTCTGAATGTCCCAAAAACATTTGCAGCCTGAAAGGGGCATTAACCCACATCCTAGACCTCTGAAATTCCCAAAAATATTTTGTGCACAAAAAATTCATACTACACCCCTGAAAGTTCAGAATATGTTATCAGCCCAAAAAAGGCATTAAAATGCATTTTAGGCCTGCAAAAATTTAGAAAACTTTGGAGGCCCAAAAAAGGGGTTTACAGGCATCCTAGACCCCCTAAAGTCCAGAAAATGTTGTGGGACCAAAAATAGTGTCAGAGAGCTCTGAATGTCCCAAAAACATTTGCAGCCTGAAAGGGGCATTAACCCGCATCCTAGACTTCTGAAATTCCCAAAAATATTTTGTGCACGAAAAATGTATCCTATACCCCTGAAACTCAGAATATGTTAGCAGCCCAAAGAAGGCCTTAAAATGCATTTTATGCCTACAAAAATTTAGAAAACTTTGGAGGCCCAAAAAAAGGCGTTTACAGGCATCCTAGACCCCCTAAAGTCCAGAAAATGTTGTTGGACCAAAAATGGTGTCAGAGAGCTCCGAATGTCCCAAAAACATGTGCAACCTGAAAGGGGCATTAACCCACATCCTAGACCACTGAAATTCCCAGAAATATTTTTGGCAATAAAAATGCATCCTACACCCCTGAAAGTTCAGAAAATGTTGGCAGCTCAAGAAAAGGCCTTAAAATGCATGTTAGGCCTTCAAAAATGTTGAAAACTTTGGAGGCGCAAAATAGGGGTTTATAGGCATCCTAGACCTCCTAAAGTCCAGAAAATGTTGTTGGATCAAAAACGGTGTCAGAAAGCTCTGAATGTCCCAAAAACATGTGCAGCCTGAAAGGGGCATTAACCCGCATCCTAGACCTCTGAAATTCCCAAAAATATTTTGTGCACGAAAAATGCATCCTATACCCCTTAAACTCAGAATATGTTAGCAGCCCAAAGAAGGCCTTAAAATGCATTTTAGGCCTACAAAAATTTAGAAAACTTTGGAGGCCCAAAAAAGGGGTTTACAGGCATCCTAGACCCCCTAAAGTCCAGAAAATGTTGTGGGACCAAAAATGGTGTCAGAGAGCTCTGAATGTCCCAAAAACATGTGCAGCCACTGAAATTCCCAAAAATATTTTTGGCACGAAAAATGCATCCTACACCCCTGAAAGTTGAGAAAATGTTGGCAGCTCAAGAAAAGGCCTTAAAACGCATGTTAGGCCTTCAAAAATGTTGAAAACTTTGGAGGCCCAAAAAAGGGGTTTACAGGCATCCTAGACCCCCTAAAGTCCAGAAAATGTTGTTGGACCAAAATCGGTGTCAGAGAGCTCTGATTGTCCCCAAAACATTTGCAGCCTGAAAGGGGCATTAACCCACATCTAGACCTCTGAAATTCCAAAAAATATTTTGTGCACGAAAAATTCATACTACACCCCTGAAAGTTCAGAATATGTTAGCAGACCAAAAAAGGCATTAAAATGCATTTTAGGCCTGCAAAAATTTAGAAAACTTTGGAGGCCCAAAAAAGGGCTTTACAGGCATCCTAGACCCCCTAAAGTCCAGAAAATATTGTTGTAACAAAAATGGTGTCAGAGACCTCTGAATGTCCCAAAAACATTTGCAGCCTGAAAGGGGCATTAACCCGCATCCTAGAACTCTGAAATTCCCAAAAATATTTTTGGCACGAAAAATGCATCCTACACCCCTGAAAGTTGAGAAAATGTTGGCAGCTCAAGTAAAGCAAAATGCATGTTAGGCCTTCAAAAATGTTGAAAACTTTGGAGGCGCAAAATAGGGGTTTACAGGCATCCTAGACCCCCTAAAGTCCAGAAAATGTTGTTGGACCAAAAATGGTGTCAGAGAGCTTTGAATGTCCCAAAATCATTTGCAGCCTGAAAGGGGCATTAACCCGCATCCTATACCTCTGAAATTCCCAAAAAAAAATATTTTTTGCACGAAAAATTCATACTACACCCCTGAAAGTTCAGAATATGTTAGCAGCCCAAAGAAGGCCTTAAAATGCATTTTAGACCTACAAAAATTTAGAAAACTTTGGAGGCCAAAAAAAGGCGTTTACAGGCATCCTAGACCCCCTAAAGTCCAGAAAATGTTGTGGGACCAAAAATGGTGTCAGAGAGCTCTGAATGTCCCAAAAACATTTGCAGCCTGAAAGGGGCATTACCCACATCCTAGACCTCTGAAATTCCCAAAAATATTTTGTGCACGAAAAATTCATACTACACCCCTGAAAGTTCAGAATATGTTAGCAGCCCAAAAAAGGCATTAAAATGCATTTTAGGCCTGCAAAAATTTAGAAAACTTTGGAGGCCCAAAAAAGGGGTTTACAGGCATCCTAGACCCCCTAAAGTCCAGAAACTTTTGTTGGACCAAAATCGGTGTCAGAGAGCTCTGAATGTCCCAAAAACATTTGCAGCCTGAAAGGGGCATTAACCCGCATCCTAGACCACTGACATTTCCCAAAATATTTTTGGCATGAAAAATGCATGCTACACCCCTGAAAGTTCAGAAAACACCCCAGAAATGTTGCAAGCTCATAAAAGGCCTTAACATGCATCTTAGGTCTGCAAAAATGTTGAAAACTTTGGAGACCCAAAAAAGGGGTTTACAGGCATCCTAGACCCCCTAAAGTCCAGAAAATGTTGTTGGACCAAAAATGGTGTCAGAGAGCTCTGAATGTCCCAAAAACATTTGCAGCCTGAAAGGGGCATTAACCCGCATCCTAGACCTCGGAAATTCCCAAAAATATTTTGTGCACGAAAAATGCATCCTATACCCCTGAAAGCTCAGAAAATGATGGCAGCTCAAGAAAAGGCCTTAAAATGCATGTTAGGCCTTCAAAAATGTTGAAAACTTTGGAGGCCGAAAAAAGGGGTTTACATGCATCCTAGACCCCCTAAAGTCCAGAAACTTTTGTTGGACCAAAATCGGTGTCAGAGAGCTCTGAATGTCCCAAAAACATTTGCAGCCTGAAAGGGGCATTAACCCACATCCTAGACCACTGAAATTCCCAAAAATATTTTTGCCATGAAAAATGCATCCTACACCCTTGCAAGTTCAGAAAATGTTGGCAACTCTACAAAAGGCCTTAAAATGCATGTTCGGCCTTCAAAAATGTTGAAAACTTTGGAGGCCCAAAAAAGGGATTTACAGGCATCCTAGACCCCCTAAAGTCCAGAAAATGTTGGTGGATCAAAAACGGTGTCAGAGAGCTCCGAATGTCCCAAAAACATGTGCAACCTGAAAGGGGCATTAACCCACATCCTAGACCACTGAAATTCCCAGAAATATTTTTGGCAATAAAAATGCATCCTACACCCCTGAAAGTTCAGAAAATGTTGGCAGCTCAAGAAAAGGCCTTAAAATGCATGTTAGGCCTTCAAAAATGTTGAAAACTTTGGAGGCGCAAAATAGGGGTTTACAGGCATCCTAGACCTCCTAAAGTCCAGAAAATGTTGTTGGATCAAAAACGGTGTCAGAAAGCTCTGAATGTCCCAAAAACATGTGCAGCCTGAAAGGGGCATTAACCCGCATCCTAGACCTCTGAAATTCCCAAAAATATTTTGTGCACGAAAAATGCATCCTATACCCCTGCAAGTTCAGAAAATGTTGGTAAGTCTAAAAAAGGCCTTAAAATGCATGTTAGGCCTTCAAAAATGTTGAAAACTTTGGAGGCCCAAAAAAGGGATTTACAGGCATCCTAGACCTCCTAAAGTCCAGAAAATGTTGTTGGATCAAAAACGGTGTCAGAGAGCTCTGAATGTCCCAAAAACATTTGCAGCCTGAAAGGGGCATTAACCCACATCCTAGACCACTGAAATTTCCCAAAATATTTTTGCCATGAAAAATGCATGCTACACCCCTGAAAGTTCAGAAAACACCCCAGAAATGTTGCCAGGTCAAAAAAGGCCTTGAAATGCATCTTAGGCCTGCAAAAATGTTGAAAACTTTGGAGACCCAAAAAAGGGGTTTACAGGCATCCTAGACCCCCTAAAGTCCAGAAAATGTTGTTGGACCAAAATCGGTGTCAGAGAGCTCCGAATGTCCCAAAAACATGTGCAACCTGAAAGGGGCATTAACCCGCATCCTAGACCACTGAAATTCCCAATAATATTTTGGCACTAAAAATGCATCCTACACCCCTGAACGTTCATAAAATGTTGGCAGCTCAAGAAAAGGCCTTAAAATGCATGTTAGGCCTTCAAAAATGTTGAAAACTTTGGAGGCGCAAAATAGGGGTTTACAGGCATCCTAGACCTCCTAAAGTCCAGAAAATGTTGTTGGATCAAAAACGGTGTCAGAGAGCTCTGAATGTCCCAAAAACATTTGCAGCCTGAAAGGGGCATTAACCCGCATCCTAGACCTCTGAAATTCCCAAAAATATTTTGTGCACGAAAAATTCATACTACACCCCTGAAAGTTCAGAATATGTTAGCAGCCCAAAAAAGGCATTAAAATGCATTTTAGGCCTACAAAAATTTAGAAAACTTTGGAGGCCCAAAAAAGGGGTTTACAGGCATCCTAGACCCCCTAAATTCCAGAAAATGTTGTGGGACCAAAAATGGTGTCAGAGAGCTCTGAATGTCCCAAAAACATTTGCAGCCACTGAAATTCCCAAAAATATTTTTGGCACGAAAAATGCATCCTACACCCCTGAAAGTTGAGAAAATGTTGGCAGCTCAAGAAAAGGCCTTAAAACGCATGTTAGGCCTTCAAAAATGTTGAAAACTTTGGAGGCCCAAAAAAGGGGTTTACAGGCATTCTAGACCCCGTAAGGTCCAGAAAATGTTGTTGGACCAAAAACGGTGTCAGAGAGCTCTGAATGTCCCAAAAACATTTGCACCCTGAAAGGGGCATTAACCCGCATCCTAGACCACTGAAATTTCCAAAAATATTTTTGGCATGAAAAATGCATCCTACACCCCTGCAAGTTCAGAAAATGTTGGCAACTCTAAAAAAAGGCCTTAAAATGCATGTTAGGCCTTCAAAAATGTTGAAAACTTTGGAGACCCAAAAAAGGGATTTACAGGCATCCTAGACCCCCTAAAGTCCAGAAAATGTTGTTGGATCAAAAACGGTGTCAGAGAGCTCTGAATGCCCCAAAAACATTTGCAGCTTGAAAGGGGCATTAACCCGCATCCTAGACCACTGAAATTCCCAAAAATATTTTTGCCACTAAAAATGCATCCTACACCCCTGAAAGTTCAGAAAATATTGGCAGCTCAAGAAAACGCCTTAAAATGCATGTTAGGCCTTCAAAAATGTTGAAAACTTTGGAGGCCCAAAAAAGGGGTTTACAGGCATCCTAGACCCCCTAAAGTCCAGAAAATGTTGTTGGACCAAAAATGGTGTCAGAGAGCTCTGAATGTCCCAAAAACATTTGCAGCCTGAAAGGGGCATTAACACGCATCCTAGACCACTGAAATTTCCCAAAATATTTTTGCCATGAAAAATGCCTGCTACACCCCTGAAAGTTCAGGAAACACCCCAGAAATGTTGCCAGCTCAAAAAAGGCCTTAAGATGCATCTTAGGCCTGCAAAAATGTTGAAAACTTTGGAGGCCCAAAAAAGGGGTTTACAGGCATCCTAGACCCCCTAAAGTCCAGAAAATGTTGTTGGACCAAAATCGGTGTTAGAGAGCTCCGAATGTCCCAAAAACATGTGCAACCTGAAAGGGGCATTAACCCGCACCCTAGACCACTGAAATTCCCAAAAATATTTTGGCACTGAAAATGCATCCTACACCCCTGAACGTTCATAAAATGTTGGTAACTCTAAAAAAGGCCTTAAAATGCATGTTAGGCCTTCAAAAATGTTGAAAACTTTGGAGGCCCAAAAAAGGGATTTACAGGCATTCTAGACCCCCTAAGGTCCAGAAAATGTTGTTGGACCAAAAACGGTGTCAGAGAGCTCTGAATGTCCCAAAAACATTTGCAGTCTGAAAGGGGCATTAACCTGCATCCTAGACCTCTGAAATTCCCAAAAATATTTTTGCCATGAAAAATGCCTGCTACACCCCTGAAAGTTCAGAAAACACCCCAGAAATGTTGCCAGCTCAAAAAAGGCCTTAAAATGCATCTTAGGCCTGCAAAAATGTTGAAAACTTTGGAGGCCCAAAAAAGGGATTTACAGGCATTCTAGACCCCCTAAAGTCCAGAAAATGTTGTGGGACCAAAAATGGTGTCAGAGAGCTCTGAATGTCCCAAAAACATTTGCAGCCACTGAAATTCCCAAAAATATTTTTGGCACGAAAAATGCATCCTACAACCCTGAAAGTTGAGAAAATGTTGGCAGCTCAAGAAAAGGCCTTAAAATGCATGTTAGGCCTTCAAAAATGTTGAACACTTTGGAGGCCCAAAAAAGGGGTTCACAGGCATTCTAGACCCCCTAAGGTCCAGAAAATGTTGTTGGACCAAAAACGGTGTCAGAGAGCTCTGAATGTCCCAAAAACATTTGCAGTCTGAAAGGAGCATTAACCTGCATCGTAGACCTCTGAAATTCCCAAAAATATTTTGTGCACGAAAAATGCATCCTATACCCCTGAAACTCAGAATATGTTAGCAGCCCAAAGAAGGCCTTAAAATGCATTTTAGGCCTACAAAAATTTAGAAAACTTTGGAGGCCCAAAAAAGGGGTTTACAGGCATCCTAGACCCCCTAAAGTCCAGAAAATTTTCTGGGACCAAAAATGGTGTCAGAGAGCTCTGAATGTCCCAAAAACATTTGCAGCCACTGAAATTCCCAAAAATATTTTTGGCACGAAAAATGCATCCTACACCCCTGAAAGTTGAGAAAATGTTGGCAGCTCAAGTAAAGGCCTTAAAATGCATGTTAGGCCTTCAAAAATGTTGAAAACTTTGGAGGCCTAAAAAAGGAGTTTACAGGCATCCTAGACCCCCTAAAGTCCAGAAAATGTTGTTGGACCAAAATCGTTGTCAGAGAGCTCTGATTGTCCCCAAAACATTTGCAGCCTGAAAGGGGCATTAACCCGCATCCTAGACCACTGAAATTCCCAAAAATATTTTTGGCATGAAAAATGCATCCTACACCCCTGCAAGTTCAGAAAATGTTGGTAACTCTAAAAAAGGCCTTAAAATGCATGTTAGGCCTTCAAAAATGTTGAAAACTTTGGAGGCCCAAAAAAGGGATTTACAGGCATCCTAGACCTCCTAAAGTCCAGAAAATGTTGTTGGATCAAAAACGGTGTCAGAGAGCTCTGAATGTCCCAAAAACATTTGCAGCCTGAAAGGGGCATTAACCCACATCCTAGACCTCTGAAATTCCAAAAAATATTTTGTGCACGAAAAATTCATACTACACCCCTGAAAGGTCAGAATATGTTAGCAGCCCAAAAAAGGCATTAAAATGCATTTAAGGCCTGCAAAAATTTAGAAAACTTTGGAGGCCCAAAAAAGGGGTTTACAGGCATCCTAGACCCCCTAAAGTCCAGAAAATGTTGTTGGACCAAAATCAGTGTCAGAGAGCTCCGAATGTCCCAAAAACATGTGCAACCTGAAAGGGGCATTAACCCGCATCCTAGACCACTGAAATTCCCAAAAATATTTTGGCACTAAAAATGCATCCTACACCCCTGAACGTTCATAAAATGTTGGCAGCTCAAGAAAAGGCCTTAAAATGCATGTTAGGCCTTCAAAAATGTTGAACACTTTGGAGGCGCAAAATAGGGGTTTACAGGCATCCTAGACCTCCTAAAGTCCAGAAAATGTTGTTGGATCAAAAACGGTGTCAGAGAGCTCTGAATGTCCCAAAAACATTTGCAGCCTGAAAGGGGCATTAACCGGCATCCTAGACCTCTGAAATTCCCAAAAATATTTTGTGCACGAAAAATGTATACTACCCCTAAAAGTTCAGAATATGTTAGAAGCCCAAAAAATGCATTCAAATGCATTTTATGCCTGCAAAACTTTAGAAAACTTTGGAGGCCCAAAAAAGGGGTTTACAGGCATCCTAGACCCCCTAAAGTCCAGAAAATGTTGGTGGATCAAAAACGGTGTCAGAGAGCTCCGAATGTCCCAAAAACATGTGCAACTTGAAAGGGGCATTAACCCGCATCCTAGACCACTGAAATTCCCAAAAATATTTTTGGCAATAAAAATGCATCCTACACCCCTGAAAGTTCAGAAAATGTTGGCAGCTCAAGAAAAGGCCTTAAAATGCATGTTAGGCCTTCAAAAATGTTGAAAACTTTGGAGGCCCAAAAAAGGGATTTACAGGCATCCTAGACCCCCTAAAGTCCAGAAAATGTTGGTGGATCAAAAACGGTGTCAGAGAGCTCCGAATGTCCCAAAAACATGTGCAACCTGAAAGGGGCATTAACCCACATCCTAGACCTCTGAAATTCCCAAAAATATTTTGTGCACGAAAAATTCATACTACACCCTTGAAAGTTCAGAATATGTTAGCAGCCCAAAAAAGGCATTAAAATGCATTTTAGGCCTGCAAAAATTTAGAAAACTTTGGAGGCCCAAAAAAGGGGTTTACAGGCATCCTAGACCCCCTAAAGTCCAGAAAATGTTGTTGGACCAACAATGGTGTCAGAGAGCTCTGAATGTCCCAAAAACATTTGCAGCCTGAAAGGGGCATTAACCCGCATCCTAGACCTCTGAAATTCCCAAAAATATTTTGTGCACAAAAAATGCATCCTATACCCCTGAAAGCTCAAGAATATGTTAGCAGCCCAAAGAAGGCCTTAAAATGCATCTTAGGCATACAAAAATTTAGAAAACTTTGGAGGCCCAAAAAAGGGGTTTACAGGCATCCTAGACCCCCTAAAGTCCAGAAAATGTTGTTGGACCAAAAATGGTGTCAGAGAGCTCTGAATGTCCCAAAAACATTTGCAGCCACTGAAATTCCCAAAAATATTTTTGGCACGAAAAATGCATCCTACACCCCTGAAAGTTGAGAACATTTTGGCAGCTCTAGAAAAGGCCTTAAAACGCATGTTAGGCCTTCAAAAATGTTGAAAACTTTGGAGGCCCAAAAAAGGGGTTTACAGGCATCCTAGACCCCCTAAAGTCCAGAAAATGTTGTTGGACCAAAATCGGTGTCAGAGAGCTCTGATTGTCCCCAAAACATTTGCAGCCTGAAAGGGGCATTAACCCGCATCCTAGACCACTGAAATTCCCAAAAATATTTTTGGCATGAAAAATGCATCCTACACCCCTGCAAGTTCAGAAAATGTTGGTAACTCTAAAAAAGGCCTTAAAATGCATGTTAGGCCTTCAAAAATGTTGAAAACTTTGGAGGCCCAAAAAAGGGATTTACAGGCATCCTAGACCTCCTAAAGTCCAGAAAATGTTGTTGGATCAAAAACGGTGTCAGAGAGCTCTGAATGTCCCAAAAACATTTGCAGCCTGAAAGGGGCATTAACCCACATCCTAGACCTCTGAAATTCCAAAAAATATTTTGTGCACAAAAAATTCATACTACAACCCTGAAAGTTCAGAATATGTTAGCAGCCCAAAAAAGGCATTAAAATGCATTTTAGGCCTGCAAAAATTTAGAAAACTTTGGAGGCCCAAAAAAGGGGTTTACAGGCATCCTAGACCCCCTAAAGTCCAGAAAATGTTGTTGGACCAACAATGGTGTCAGAGAGCTCTGAATGTCCCAAAAACATTTGCAGCCTGAAAGGGGCATTAACCAGCATCCTAGACCTCTGAAATTCCCAAAAATATTTTGTGCACAAAAAATGCATCCTATACCCCTGAAAGCTCAAGAATATGTTAGCAGCCCAAAGAAGGCCTTAAAATGCATTTTAGGCATACAAAAATTTAGAAAACTTTGGAGGCCCAAAAAAGGGGTTTACAGGCATCCTAGACCCCCTAAAGTCCAGAAAATGTTGTTGGACCAAAAATGGCGTCAGAGAGCTCTGAATGTCCCAAAAACATTTGCAGCCACTGAAATTCCCAAAAATATTTTTGGCACGAAAAATGCATCCTACACCCCTGCAAGTTGAGAAAATGTTGGTAACTCTAAAAAAGGCCTTAAAATGCATGTTAGGCCTTCAAAAATGTTGAAAACTTTGGAGGCCCAAAAAAGGGATTTACAGGCATCCTAGACCTCCTAAAGTCCAGAAAATGTTGTTGGATCAAAAACGGTGTCAGAGAGCTCTGAATGTCCCAAAAACATTTGCAGCCTGAAAGGGGCATTAACCCACATCCTAGACCTCTGAAATTCCCAAAAATATTTTGTGCACAAAAAATTCATACTACACCCCTGAAAGTTCAGAATATGTTAGCAGCCCAAAAAAGGCATTAAAATGCATTTTAGGCCAGCAAAAATTTAGAAAACTTTGGAGGCCCAAAAAAGGGGTTTACAGGCATCCTAGACCCCCTAAAGTCCAGAAAATGTTGTTGGACCAAAAATGGTGTCAGAGAGCTCTGAATGTCCCAGAAACATTTGCAGCCTGAAAGGGGCATTAACACGCATCCTAGACCACTGAAATTTCCCAAAATAGTTTTGCCATGAAAAATGCATGCTACACCCCTGAAAGTTCAGAAAACACCCCAGAAATGTTGCCAGGTCAAAAAAGGCCTTGAAATGCATCTTAGGCCTGCAAATATGTTGAAAACTTTGGAGACCCAAAAAAGGGGTTTACAGGCATCCTAGACCCCCTAAAGTCCAGAAAATGTTGTTGGACCAAAATTGGTGTTAGAGAGCTCCGAATGTCCCAAAAACATGTGCAACCTGAAAGGGGCATTAACCCGCATCCTAGACCACTGAAATTCCCAAAAATATTTTGGCACTGAAAATGCATCCTACACCCCTGAACGTTCATAAAATGTTGGCAGCTCAAGAAAAGGCCTTAAAATGCATGTTAGGCCTTCAAAAATGTTGAAAACTTTGGAGGCGCAAAATAGGGGTTTACAGGCATCCTAGACCCCGTAAGGTCCAGAAAATGTTGTTGGACCAAAAACGGTGTCAGAGAGCTCTGAATGTCCCAAAAACATTTGCACCCTGAAAGGGGCATTAACCCGCATCCTAGACCACTGAAATTTCCAAAAATATTTTTGGCATGAAAAATGCATCCTACACCCCTGCAAGTTCAGAAAATGTTGGCAACTCTAAAAAAGGCCTTAAAATGCATGTTAGGCCTTCAAAAATGTTGAAAACTTTGGAGACCCAAAAAAGGGATTTACAGGCATCCTAGACCCCCTAAAGTCCAGAAAATGTTGTTGGATCAAAAACGGTGTCAGAGAGCTCTGAATGTCCCAAAAACATTTGCAGCTTGAAAGGGGCATTAACCCGCATCCTAGACCACTGAAATTCCCAAAAATATTTTTGCCACTAAAAATGCATCCTACACCCCTGAAAGTTCAGAAAATATTGGCAGCTCAAGAAAACGCTTAAAATGCATGTTAGGCCTTCAAAAATGTTGAAAACTTTGGAGGCGCAAAATATGGGTTTACAGGCATCCTAGACTTCCTAAAGTCCAGAAAATGTTGTTGGATCAAAAACGGTGTCAGAGAGCTCTGAATGTCCCAAAAACATTTGCAGCCTGAAAGGGGCATTAACCCACATCCTAGACCTCTGAAATTCCCAAAAATATTTTGTGCACGAAAAATTCATACTACACCCCTGAAAGTTCAGAATATGTTAGCAGCCCAAAAAAGGCATTAAAATGCATTTTAGGCCTGCAAAAATGTTGAAAACTTTGGAGGCGCAAAATAGGGGTTTACAGGCATCCTAGACCCCCTAAAGTCAAGAAAATGTTGTTGGACCAAAAATGGTGTCAGAGAGCTCAGAATGTCCCAAAAACATTTGCAGCCTGAAAGGGGCATTAACACGCATCCTAGACCACTGAAATTTCCCAAAATATTTTTGCCATGAAAAATGCATGCTACACCCCTGAAAGTTCAGAAAACACCCCAGAAATGTTGCCAGGTCAAAAAAGGCCTTGAAATGCATCCTAGACCTCTGAAATTCCAAAAAATATTTTGTGCACGAAAAATTCATACTACACCCCTGAAAGTTCAGAATATGTTAGCAGCCCAAAAAAGGCATTAAAATGCATTTTAGGCCTGCAAAAATGTTGAAAACTTTGGAGGCGCAAAATAGGGGTTTACAGGCATCCTAGACCTCCTAAAGTCCAGAAAATGTTGTTGGATCAAAAACGGTGTCAGAGAGCTCTGAATGTCCCAAAAACATTTGCAGCCTGAAAGGGTCATTAACCCGCATCCTAGGCCTCTAAAATTCCCAAAAATATTTTGTGCACGAAAAATTCATACTACACCCCTGAAAGTTCAGAATATGTTAGCAGCCCAAAGAAGGCCTTAAAATGCATTTTAGGCCTACAAAAATTTAGAAAACTTTGGAGGCCCAAAAAAGGCGTTTACGGGCATCCTAGACCCCCTAAAGTCCAGAAAATGTTGTGGGACCATAAATAGTGTCAGAGAGCTCTGAATGTCCCAAAAACATTTGCAGCCTGAAAGGGGCATTAACCCGCATCCTAGACTTCTGAAATTCCCAAAAATATTTTGTGCACGAAAAATGTATCCTATACCCCTGAAACTCAGAATATGTTAGCAGCCCAAAGAAGGCCTTAAAATGCATTTTATGCCTACAAAAATTTAGAAAACTTTGGAGGCCCAAAAAAAGGCGTTTACAGGCATCCTAGACCCCCTAAAGTCCAGAAAATGTTGTTGGACCAAAAATGGTGTCAGAGAGCTCCGAATGTCCCAAAAACATGTGCAACCTGAAAGGGGCATTAACCCACATCCTAGACCACTGAAATTCCCAGAAATATTTTTGGCAATAAAAATGCATCCTACACCCCTGAAAGTTCAGAAAATGTTGGCAGCTCAAGAAAAGGCCTTAAAATGCATGTTAGGCCTTCAAAAATGTTGAAAACTTTGGAGGCGCAAAATAGGGGTTTACAGGCATCCTAGACCTCCTAAAGTCCAGAAAATGTTGTTGGATCAAAAACGGTGTCAGAAAGCTCTGAATGTCCCAAAAACATGTGCAGCCTGAAAGGGGCATTAACCCGCATCCTAGACCTCTGAAATTCCCAAAAATATTTTGTGCACGAAAAATGCATCCTATACCCCTGAAACTCAGAATATGTTAGCAGCCCAAAGAAGGCCTTAAAATGCATTTTAGGCCTACAAAAATTTAGAAAACTTTGGAGGCCCAAAAAAGGGGTTTACAGGCATCCTAGACCCCCTAAAGTCCAGAAAATGTTGTGGAACCAAAAATGGTGTCAGAGAGCTCTGAATGTCCCAAAAACATTTGCAGCCACTGAAATTCCCAAAAATATTTTTGGCACGAAAAATGCATCCTACACCCCTGAAAGTTGAGAAAATGTTGGCAGCTCAAGAAAAGGCCTTAAAACGCATGTTAGGCCTTCAAAAATGTTGAAAACTTTGGAGGCCCAAAAAAGGGGTTTACAGGCATCCTAGACCCCCTAAAGTCCAGAAAATGTTGTTGGACCAAAATCGGTGTCAGAGAGCTCTGATTGTCCCCAAAACATTTGCAGCCTGAAAGGGGCATTAACCCGCATCCTAGACCACTGAAATTCCCAAAAATATTTTTGGCATGAAAAATGCATCCTACACCCCTGCAAGTTCAGAAAATGTTGGCAGCTCAAGAAAAGGCCTTAAAATGCATTTTAGGCCTATACAAATTTAGAAAACTTTGGAGGCCCAAAAAAGGGGTTTACAGGCATCCTAGACCCCCTAAAGTCCAGAAAATGTTGTTGGACCAAAATCGGTGTCAGAGAGCTCCGAATGTCCCAAAAACATGTGCAACCTGAAAGGGGCATTAACCCGCATCCTAGACCACTGAAATTCCCAAAAATATTTTGGCACTAAAAATGCATCCTACACCCCTGAAAGTTCAGAATATGTTAGCAGCTCAAGAAAAGGCCTTAAAATGCATGTTAGGCCTTCAAAAATGTTGAAAACTTTGGAGGCGCAAAATAGGGGTTTACAGGCATCCTAGACCTCCTAAAGTCCAGAAAATGTTGTTGGATCAAAAACGGTGTCAGAGAGCTCTGAATGTCCCAAAAACATTTGCAGCCTGAAAGGGGCATTAACCCGCATCCCAGACCTCTGAAATTCCCAAAAATATTTTGTGCACGAAAAATTCATACTACACCCCTGAAAGTTCAGAATATGTTAGCAGCCCAAAAAAGGCATTAAAATGCATTTTAGGTCTGCAAAAATTTAGAAAACTTTGGAGGCCCAAAAAAGGGGTTTACAGGCATCCTAGACCCCCTAAAGTCCAGAAAATGTTGTTGGACCAAAAATGGTGTCAGAGAGCTCTGAATGTCCCAAAAACATTTGCAGCCTGAAAGGGGCATTAACCCGCATCCTAGACCACTGACATTTCCCAAAATATTTTTGGCATGAAAAATGCATGCTACACCCCTGAAAGTTCAGAAAACACCCCAGAAATGTTGCAAGCTCATAAAAGGCCTTAACATGCATCTTAGGTCTGCAAAAATGTTGAAAACTTTGGAGACCCAAAAAAGGGGTTTACAGGCATCCTAGACCCCCTAAAGTCCAGAAAATGTTGTTGGACCAAAAATGGTGTCAGAGAGCTCTGAATGTCCCAAAAACATTTGCAGCCTGAAAGGGGCATTAACCCGCATCCTAGACCTCGGAAATTCCCAAAAATATTTTGTGCACGAAAAATGCATCCTATACCCCTGAAAGCTCAGAAAATGATGGCAGCTCAAGAAAAGGCCTTAAAATGCATGTTAGGCCTTCAAAAATGTTGAAAACTTTGGAGGCCCAAAAAAGGGGTTTACATGCATCCTAGAGCCCCTAAAGTCCAGAAACTTTTGTTGGACCAAAATCGGTGTCAGAGAGCTCTGAATGTCCCAAAAACATTTGCAGCCTGAAAGGGGCATTAACCCACATCCTAGACCACTGAAATTCCCAAAAATATTTTTGCCATGAAAAATGCATCCTACACCCTTGCAAGTTCAGAAAATGTTGGCAACTCTACAAAAGGCCTTAAAATGCATGTTCGGCCTTCAAAAATGTTGAAAACTTTGGAGGCCCAAAAAAGGGATTTACAGGCATCCTAGACCCCCTAAAGTCCAGAAAATGTTGGTGGATCAAAAACGGTGTCAGAGAGCTCCGAATGTCCCAAAAACATGTGCAACCTGAAAGGGGCATTAACCCACATCCTAGACCACTGAAATTCCCAGAAATATTTTTGGCAATAAAAATGCATCCTACACCCCTGAAAGTTCAGAAAATGTTGGCAGCTCAAGAAAAGGCCTTAAAATGCATGTTAGGCCTTCAAAAATGTTGAAAACTTTGGAGGCCCAAAAAAGGGATTTACAGGCATCCTAGACCTCCTAAAGTCCAGAAAATGTTGTTGGATCAAAAACGGTGTCAGAGAGCTCTGAATGTCCCAAAAACATTTGCAGCCTGAAAGGGGCATTAACCCACATCCTAGACCACTGAAATTTCCCAAAATATTTTTGCCATGAAAAATGCATGCTACACCCCTGAAAGTTCAGAAAACACCCCAGAAATGTTGCCAGGTCAAAAAAGGCCTTGAAATGCATCTTAGGCCTGCAAAAATGTTGAAAACTTTGGAGACCCAAAAAAGGGGTTTACAGGCATCCTAGACCCCCTAAAGTCCAGAAAATGTTGTTGGACCAAAATCGGTGTCAGAGAGCTCCGAATGTCCCAAAAACATGTGCAACCTGAAAGGGGCATTAACCCGCATCCTAGACCACTGAAATTCCCAATAATATTTTGGCACTAAAAATGCATCCTACACCCCTGAACGTTCATAAAATGTTGGCAGCTCAAGAAAAGGCCTTAAAATGCATGTTAGGCCTTCAAAAATGTTGAAAACTTTGGAGGCGCAAAATAGGGGTTTACAGGCATCCTAGACCTCCTAAAGTCCAGAAAATGTTGTTGGATCAAAAACGGTGTCAGAGAGCTCTGAATGTCCCAAAAACATTTGCAGCCTGAAAGGGGCATTAACCCGCATCCTAGACCTCTGAAATTCCCAAAAATATTTTGTGCACGAAAAATTCATACTACACCCCTGAAAGTTCAGAATATGTTAGCAGCCCAAAAAAGGCATTAAAATGCATTTTAGGCCTACAAAAATTTAGAAAACTTTGGAGGCCCAAAAAAGGGGTTTACAGGCATCCTAGACCCCCTAAAGTCCAGAAAATGTTGTGGGACCAAAAATGGTGTCAGAGAGCTCTGAATGTCCCAAAAACATTTGCAGCCACTGAAATTCCCAAAAATATTTTTGGCACGAAAAATGCATCCTACACCCCTGAAAGTTGAGAAAATGTTGGCAGCTCAAGAAAAGGCCTTAAAACGCATGTTAGGCCTTCAAAAATGTTGAAAACTTTGGAGGCCCAAAAAAGGGGTTTACAGGCATTCTAGACCCCGTAAGGTCCAGAAAATGTTGTTGGACCAAAAACGGTGTCAGAGAGCTCTGAATGTCCCAAAAACATTTGCACCCTGAAAGGGGCATTAACCCGCATCCTAGACCACTGAAATTTCCAAAAATATTTTTGGCATGAAAAATGCATCCTACACCCCTGCAAGTTCAGAAAATGTTGGCAACTCTAAAAAAAGGCCTTAAAATGCATGTTAGGCCTTCAAAAATGTTGAAAACTTTGGAGACCCAAAAAAGGGATTTACAGGCATCCTAGACCCCCTAAAGTCCAGAAAATGTTGTTGGATCAAAAACGGTGTCAGAGAGCTCTGAATGCCCCAAAAACATTTGCAGCTTGAAAGGGGCATTAACCCGCATCCTAGACCACTGAAATTCCCAAAAATATTTTTGCCACTAAAAATGCATCCTACACCCCTGAAAGTTCAGAAAATATTGGCAGCTCAAGAAAAGGCCTTAAAATGCATGTTAGGCCTTCAAAAATGTTGAAAACTTTGGAGGCCCAAAAAAGGGGTTTACAGGCATCCTAGACCCCCTAAAGTCCAGAAAATGTTGTTGGACCAAAAACGGTGTCAGAGAGCTCTGAATGTCCCAAAAACATTTGCACCCTGAAAGGGGCATTAACCCGCATCCTAGACCACTGAAATTTCCAAAAATATTTTTGGCATGAAAAATGCATCCTACACCCCTGCAAGTTCAGAAAATGTTGGTAACTCTAAAAAAGGCCTTAAAATGCATGTTAGGCCTTCAAAAATGTTGAAAACTTTGGAGGCCCAAAAAAGGGATTCACAGGCATCCTAGACCTCCTAAAGTCCAGAAAATGTTGTTGGATCAAAAACGGTGTCAGAGAGCTCTGAATGTCCCAAAAACATTTGCAGCCTGAAAGGGGCATTAACCCACATCCTAGACCTCTGAAATTCCAAAAAATATTTTGTGCACGAAAAATTCATACTACACCCCTGAAAGTTCAGAATATGTTAGCAGCCCAAAAAAGGCATTAAAATGCATTTTAGGCCTGCAAAAATTTAGAAAACTTTGGAGGCCCAAAAAAGGGGTTTACAGGCATCCTAGACCCCCTAAAGTCCAGAAAATGTTGTTGGACCAAAAATGGTGTCAGAGAGCTCTGAATGTCCCAAAAACATTTGCAGCCTGAAAGGGGCATTAACACGCATCCTAGACCACTGAAATTTCCCAAAATATTTTTGCCATGAAAAATGCCTGCTACACCCCTGAAAGTTCAGGAAACACCCCAGAAATGTTGCCAGCTCAAAAAAGGCCTTAAGATGCATCTTAGGCCTGCAAAAATGTTGAAAACTTTGGAGGCCCAAAAAAGTGGTTTACAGGCATCCTAGACCCCCTAAAGTCCAGAAAATGTTGTTGGACCAAAATCGGTGTTAGAGAGCTCCGAATGTCCCAAAAACATGTGCAACCTGAAAGGGGCATTAACCCGCACCCTAGACCACTGAAATTCCCAAAAATATTTTGGCACTGAAAATGCATCCTACACCCCTGAACGTTCATAAAATGTTGGTAACTCTAAAAAAGGCCTTAAAATGCATGTTAGGCCTTCAAAAATGTTGAAAACTTTGGAGGCCCAAAAAAGGGGTTTACAGGCATCCTAGACCCCCTAAAGTCCAGAAAATGTTGTTGGACCAAAATCGGTGTTAGAGAGCTCCGAATGTCCCAAAAACATGTGCAACCTGAAAGGGGCATTAACCCGCACCCTAGACCACTGAAATTCCCAAAAATATTTTGGCACTGAAAATGCATCCTACACCCCTGAACGTTCATAAAATGTTGGTAACTCTAAAAAAGGCCTTAAAATGCATGTTAGGCCTTCAAAAATGTTGAAAACTTTGGAGGCCCAAAAAAGGGATTTACAGGCATTCTAGACCCCCTAAGGTCCAGAAAATGTTGTTGGACCAAAAACGGTGTCAGAGAGCTCTGAATGTCCCAAAAACATTTGCAGTCTGAAAGGGGCATTAACCTGCATCCTAGACCTCTGAAATTCCCAAAAATATTTTTGCCATGAAAAATGCCTGCTACACCCCTGAAAGTTCAGAAAACACCCCAGAAATGTTGCCAGCTCAAAAAAGGCCTTAAAATGCATCTTAGGCCTGCAAAAATGTTGAAAACTTTGGAGGCCCAAAAAAGGGATTTACAGGCATTCTAGACCCCCTAAAGTCCAGAAAATGTTGTGGGACCAAAAATGGTGTCAGAGAGCTCTGAATGTCCCAAAAACATTTGCAGCCACTGAAATTCCCAAAAATATTTTTGGCACGAACAATGCATCCTACAACCCTGAAAGTTGAGAAAATGTTGGCAGCTCAAGAAAAGGCCTTAAAATGCATGTTAGGCCTTCAAAAATGTTGAACACTTTGGAGGCCCAAAAAAGGGGTTCACAGGCATTCTAGACCCCCTAAGGTCCAGAAAATGTTGGTGGATCAAAAACGGTGTCAGAGAGCTCCGAATGTCCCAAAAACATGTGCAACCTGAAAGGGGCATTAACCCACATCCTAGACCACTGAAATTCCCAGAAATATTTTTGGCAATAAAAATGCATCCTACACCCCTGAAAGTTCAGAAAATGTTGGCAGCTCAAGAAAAGGCCTTAAAATGCATGTTAGGCCTTCAAAAATGTTGAAAACTTTGGAGGCGCAAAATAGGGGTTTACAGGCATCCTAGACCTCCTAAAGTCCAGAAAATGTTGTTGGATCAAAAACGGTGTCAGAAAGCTCTGAATGTCCCAAAATTATGTGCAGCCTGAAAGGGGCATTAACCCGCATCCTAGACCTCTGAAATTCCCAAAAATATTTTGTGCACGAAAAATGCATCCTATACCCCTGCAAGTTCAGAAAATGTTGGTAAGTCTAAAAAAGGCCTTAAAATGCATGTTAGGCCTTCAAAAATGTTGAAAACTTTGGAGGCCCAAAAAAGGGATTTACAGGCATCCTAGACCTCCTAAAGTCCAGAAAATGTTGTTGGATCAAAAACGGTGTCAGAGAGCTCTGAATGTCCCAAAAACATTTGCAGCCTGAAAGGGGCATTAACCCACATCCTAGACCACTGAAATTTCCCAAAATATTTTTGCCATGAAAAATGCATGCTACACCCCTGAAAGTTCAGAAAACACCCCAGAAATGTTGCCAGGTCAAAAAAGGCCTTGAAATGCATCTTAGGCCTGCAAAAATGTTGAAAACTTTGGAGACCCAAAAAAGGGGTTTACAGGCATCCTAGACCCCCTAAAGTCCAGAAAATGTTGTTGGACCAAAATCGGTGTCAGAGAGCTCCGAATGTCCCAAAAACATGTGCAACCTGAAAGGGGCATTAACCCGCATCCTAGACCACTGAAATTCCCAATAATATTTTGGCACTAAAAATGCATCCTACACCCCTGAACGTTCATAAAATGTTGGCAGCTCAAGAAAATGCCTTAAAATGCATGTTAGGCCTTCAAAAATGTTGAAAACTTTGGAGGCGCAAAATAGGGGTTTACAGGCATCCTAGACCTCCTAAAGTCCAGAAAATGTTGTTGGATCAAAAACGGTGTCAGAGAGCTCTGAATGTCCCAAAAACATTTGCAGCCTGAAAGGGGCATTAACCCGCATCCTAGACCTCTGAAATTCCCAAAAATATTTTGTGCACGAAAAATTCATACTACACCCCTGAAAGTTCAGAATATGTTAGCAGCCCAAAAAAGGCATTAAAATGCATTTTAGGCCTACAAAAATTTAGAAAACTTTGGAGGCCCAAAAAAGGGGTTTACAGGCATCCTAGACCCCCTAAAGTCCAGAAAATGTTGTGGGACCAAAAATGGTGTCAGAGAGCTCTGAATGTCCCAAAAACATTTGCAGCCACTGAAATTCCCAAAAATATTTTTGGCACGAAAAATGCATCCTACACCCCTGAAAGTTGAGAAAATGTTGGCAGCTCAAGAAAAGGCCTTAAAACGCATGTTAGGCCTTCAAAAATGTTGAAAACTTTGGAGGCCCAAAAAAGGGGTTTACAGGCATTCTAGACCCCGTAAGGTCCAGAAAATGTTGTTGGACCAAAAACGGTGTCAGAGAGCTCTGAATGTCCCAAAAACATTTGCACCCTGAAAGGGGCATTAACCCGCATCCTAGACCACTGAAATTTCCAAAAATATTTTTGGCATGAAAAATGCATCCTACACCCCTGCAAGTTCAGAAAATGTTGGCAACTCTAAAAAAAGGCCTTAAAATGCATGTTAGGCCTTCAAAAATGTTGAAAACTTTGGAGACCCAAAAAAGGGATTTACAGGCATCCTAGACCCCCTAAAGTCCAGAAAATGTTGTTGGATCAAAAACGGTGTCAGAGAGCTCTGAATGCCCCAAAAACATTTGCAGCTTGAAAGGGGCATTAACCCGCATCCTAGACCACTGAAATTCCCAAAAATATTTTTGCCACTAAAAATGCATCCTACACAACTGAAAGTTCAGAAAATATTGGCAGCTCAAGAAAACGCCTTAAAATGCATGTTAGGCCTTCAAAAATGTTGAAAACTTTGGAGGCCCAAAAAAGGGGTTTACAGGCATCCTAGACCCCCTAAAGTCCAGAAAATGTTGTTGGACCAAAAACGGTGTCAGAGAGCTCTGAATGTCCCAAAAACATTTGCACCCTGAAAGGGGCATTAACCCGCATCCTAGACCACTGAAATTTCCAAAAATATTTTTGGCATGAAAAATGCATCCTACACCCCTGCAAGTTCAGAAAATGTTGGTAACTCTAAAAAAGGCCTTAAAATGCATGTTAGGCCTTCAAAAATGTTGAAAACTTTGGAGGCCCAAAAAAGGGATTCACAGGCATCCTAGACCTCCTAAAGTCCAGAAAATGTTGTTGGATCAAAAACGGTGTCAGAGAGCTCTGAATGTCCCAAAAACATTTGCAGCCTGAAAGGGGCATTAACCCACATCCTAGACCTCTGAAATTCCAAAAAATATTTTGTGCACGAAAAATTCATACTACACCCCTGAAAGTTCAGAATATGTTAGCAGCCCAAAAAAGGCATTAAAATGCATTTTAGGCCTGCAAAAATTTAGAAAACTTTGGAGGCCCAAAAAAGGGGTTTACAGGCATCCTAGACCCCCTAAAGTCCAGAAAATGTTGTTGGACCAAAAATGGTGTCAGAGAGCTCTGAATGTCCCAAAAACATTTGCACCCTGAAAGGGGAATTAACCCGCATCCTAGACCACTGAAATTTCCAAAAATATTTTTGCCATGAAAAATGCCTGCTACACCCCTGAAAGTTCAGGAAACACCCCAGAAATGTTGCCAGCTCAAAAAAGGCCTTAAGATGCATCTTAGGCCTGCAAAAATGTTGAAAACTTTGGAGGCCCAAAAAAGTGGTTTACAGGCATCCTAGACCCCCTAAAGTCCAGAAAATGTTGTTGGACCAAAATCGGTGTTAGAGAGCTCCGAATGTCCCAAAAACATGTGCAACCTGAAAGGGGCATTAACCCGCACCCTAGACCACTGAAATTCCCAAAAATATTTTGGCACTGAAAATGCATCCTACACCCCTGAACGTTCATAAAATGTTGGTAACTCTAAAAAAGGCCTTAAAATGCATGTTAGGCCTTCAAAAATGTTGAAAACTTTGGAGGCCCAAAAAAGGGATTTACAGGCATTCTAGACCCCCTAAGGTCCAGAAAATGTTGTTGGACCAAAAACGGTGTCAGAGAGCTCTGAATGTCCCAAAAACATTTGCAGTCTGAAAGGGGCATTAACCTGCATCCTAGACCTCTGAAATTCCCAAAAATATTTTTGCCATGAAAAATGCCTGCTACACCCCTGAAAGTTCAGAAAACACCCCAGAAATGTTGCCAGCTCAAAAAAGGCCTTAAAATGCATCTTAGGCCTGCAAAAATGTTGAAAACTTTGGAGGCCCAAAAAAGGGATTTACAGGCATTCTAGACCCCCTAAAGTCCAGAAAATGTTGTGGGACCAAAAATGGTGTCAGAGAGCTCTGAATGTCCCAAAAACATTTGCAGCCACTGAAATTCCCAAAAATATTTTTGGCACGAACAATGCATCCTACAACCCTGAAAGTTGAGAAAATGTTGGCAGCTCAAGAAAAGGCCTTAAAATGCATGTTAGGCCTTCAAAAATGTTGAACACTTTGGAGGCCCAAAAAAGGGGTTCACAGGCATTCTAGACCCCCTAAGGTCCAGAAAATGTTGTTGTACCAAAAACGGTGTCAGAGAGCTCTGAATGTCCCAAAAACATTTGCAGTCTGAAAGGAGCATTAACCTGCATCCTAGACCTCTGAAATTCCCAAAAATATTTTGTGCACGAAAAATGCATCCTATACCCCTGAAACTCAGAATATGTTAGCAGCCCAAAGAAGGCCTTAAAATGCATTTTAGGCCTACAAAAATTTAGAAAACTTTGGAGGCCCAAAAAAGGGGTTTACAGGCATCCTAGACCCCCTAAAGTCCAGAAAATGTTGTTGGACCAAAATCGGTGTCAGAGAGCTCTGATTGTCCCCAAAACATTTGCAGCCTGAAAGGGGCATTAACCCGCATCCTAGACCACTGAAATTCCCAAAAATATTTTTGGCATGAAAAATGCATCCTACACCCCTGCAAGTTCAGAAAATGTTGGTAATTCTAAAAAAGGCCTTAAAATGCATGTTAGGCCTTCAAAAATGTTGAAAACTTTGGAGGCCCAAAAAAGGGATTTACAGGCATCCTAGACCTCCTAAAGTCCAGAAAATGTTGTTGGATCAAAAACGGTGTCAGAGAGCTCTGAATGTCCCAAAAACATTTGCAGCCTGAAAGGGGCATTAACCCACATCCTAGACCTCTGAAATTCCAAAAAATATTTTGTGCACGAAAAATTCATACTACACCCCTGAAAGGTCAGAATATGTTAGCAGCCCAAAAAAGGCATTAAAATGCATTTAAGGCCTGCAAAAATTTAGAAAACTTTGGAGGCCCAAAAAAGGGGTTTACAGGCATCCTAGACCCCCTAAAGTCCAGAAAATGTTGTTGGACCAAAATCAGTGTCAGAGAGCTCCGAATGTCCCAAAAACATGTGCAACCTGAAAGGGGCATTAACCCACATCCTAGACCACTGAAATTCCCAAAAATATTTTGGCACTAAAAATGCATCCTACACCCCTGAACGTTCATAAAATGTTGGCAGCTCAAGAAAAGGCCTTAAAATGCATGTTAGGCCTTCAAAAATGTTGAACACTTTGGAGGCGCAAAATAGGGGTTTACAGGCATCCTAGACCTCCTAAAGTCCAGAAAATGTTGTTGGATCAAAAACGGTGTCAGAGAGCTCTGAATGTCCCAAAAACATTTGCAGCCTGAAAGGGGCATTAACCGGCATCCTAGACCTCTGAAATTCCCAAAAATATTTTGTGCACGAAAAATGTATACTACCCCTAAAAGTTCAGAATATGTTAGAAGCCCAAAAAATGCATTCAAATGCATTTTATGCCTGCAAAACTTTAGAAAACTTTGGAGGCCCAAAAAAGGGGTTTACAGGCATCCTAGACCCCCTAAAGTCCAGAAAATGTTGGTGGATCAAAAACGGTGTCAGAGAGCTCCGAATGTCCCAAAAACATGTGCAACTTGAAAGGGGCATTAACCCGCATCCTAGACCACTGAAATTCCCAAAAATATTTTTGGCAATAAAAATGCATCCTACACCCCTGAAAGTTCAGAAAATGTTGGCAGCTCAAGAAAAGGCCTTAAAATGCATGTTAGGCCTTCAAAAATGTTGAAAACTTTGGAGGCCCAAAAAAGGGATTTACAGGCATCCTAGACCCCCTAAAGTCCAGAAAATGTTGGTGGATCAAAAACGGTGTCAGAGAGCTCCGAATGTCCCAAAAACATGTGCAACCTGAAAGGGGCATTAACCCACATCCTAGACCTCTGAAATTCCCAAAAATATTTTGTGCACGAAAAATTCATACTACACCCTTGAAAGTTCAGAATATGTTAGCAGCCCAAAAAAGGCATTAAAATGCATTTTAGGCCTGCAAAAATTTAGAAAACTTTGGAGGCCCAAAAAAGGGGTTTACAGGCATCCTAGACCCCCTAAAGTCCAGAAAATGTTGTTGGACCAACAATGGTGTCAGAGAGCTCTGAATGTCCCAAAAACATTTGCAGCCTGAAAGGGGCATTAACCCGCATCCTAGACCTCTGAAATTCCCAAAAATATTTTGTGCACAAAAAATGCATCCTATACCCCTGAAAGCTCAAGAATATGTTAGCAGCCCAAAGAAGGCCTTAAAATGCATCTTAGGCATACAAAAATTTAGAAAACTTTGGAGGCCCAAAAAAGGGGTTTACAGGCATCCTAGACCCCCTAAAGTCCAGAAAATGTTGTTGGACCAAAAATGGTGTCAGAGAGCTCTGAATGTCCCAAAAACATTTGCAGCCACTGAAATTCCCAAAAATATTTTTGGCACGAAAAATGCATCCTACACCCCTGAAAGTTGAGAACATTTTGGCAGCTCTAGAAAAGGCCTTAAAACGCATGTTAGGCCTTCAAAAATGTTGAAAACTTTGGAGGCCCAAAAAAGGGGTTTACAGGCATCCTAGACCCCCTAAAGTCCAGAAAATGTTGTTGGACCAAAATCGGTGTCAGAGAGCTCTGATTGTCCCCAAAACATTTGCAGCCTGAAAGGGGCATTAACCCGCATCCTAGACCACTGAAATTCCCAAAAATATTTTTGGCATGAAAAATGCATCCTACACCCCTGCAAGTTCAGAAAATGTTGGTAACTCTAAAAAAGGCCTTAAAATGCATGTTAGGCCTTCAAAAATGTTGAAAACTTTGGAGGCCCAAAAAAGGGATTTACAGGCATCCTAGACCTCCTAAAGTCCAGAAAATGTTGTTGGATCAAAAACGGTGTCAGAGAGCTCTGAATGTCCCAAAAACATTTGCAGCCTGAAAGGGGCATTAACCCACATCCTAGACCTCTGAAATTCCAAAAAATATTTTGTGCACAAAAAATTCATACTACAACCCTGAAAGTTCAGAATATGTTAGCAGCCCAAAAAAGGCATTAAAATGCATTTTAGGCCTGCAAAAATTTAGAAAACTTTGGAGGCCCAAAAAAGGGGTTTACAGGCATCCTAGACCCCCTAAAGTCCAGAAAATGTTGTTGGACCAACAATGGTGTCAGAGAGCTCTGAATGTCCCAAAAACATTTGCAGCCTGAAAGGGGCATTAACCAGCATCCTAGACCTCTGAAATTCCCAAAAATATTTTGTGCACAAAAAATGCATCCTATACCCCTGAAAGCTCAAGAATATGTTAGCAGCCCAAAGAAGGCCTTAAAATGCATTTTAGGCATACAAAAATTTAGAAAACTTTGGAGGCCCAAAAAAGGGGTTTACAGGCATCCTAGACCCCCTAAAGTCCAGAAAATGTTGTTGGACCAAAAATGGCGTCAGAGAGCTCTGAATGTCCCAAAAACATTTGCAGCCACTGAAATTCCCAAAAATATTTTTGGCACGAAAAATGCATCCTACACCCCTGCAAGTTGAGAAAATGTTGGTAACTCTAAAAAAGGCCTTAAAATGCATGTTAGGCCTTCAAAAATGTTGAAAACTTTGGAGGCCCAAAAAAGGGATTTACAGGCATCCTAGACCTCCTAAAGTCCAGAAAATGTTGTTGGATCAAAAACGGTGTCAGAGAGCTCTGAATGTCCCAAAAACATTTGCAGCCTGAAAGGGGCATTAACCCACATCCTAGACCTCTGAAATTCCCAAAAATATTTTGTGCACAAAAAATTCATACTACACCCCTGAAAGTTCAGAATATGTTAGCAGCCCAAAAAAGGCATTAAAATGCATTTTAGGCCTGCAAAAATTTAGAAAACTTTGGAGGCCCAAAAAAGGGGTTTACAGGCATCCTAGACCCCCTAAAGTCCAGAAAATGTTGTTGGACCAAAAATGGTGTCAGAGAGCTCTGAATGTCCCAGAAACATTTGCAGCCTGAAAGGGGCATTAACACGCATCCTAGACCACTGAAATTTCCCAAAATAGTTTTGCCATGAAAAATGCATGCTACACCCCTGAAAGTTCAGAAAACACCCCAGAAATGTTGCCAGGTCAAAAAAGGCCTTGAAATGCATCTTAGGCCTGCAAATATGTTGAAAACTTTGGAGACCCAAAAAAGGGGTTTACAGGCATCCTAGACCCCCTAAAGTCCAGAAAATGTTGTTGGACCAAAATTGGTGTTAGAGAGCTCCGAATGTCCCAAAAACATGTGCAACCTGAAAGGGGCATTAACCCGCATCCTAGACCACTGAAATTCCCAAAAATATTTTGGCACTGAAAATGCATCCTACACCCCTGAACGTTCATAAAATGTTGGTAACTCTAAAAAAGGCCTTAAAATGCATGTTAGGCCTTCAAAAATGTTGAAAACTTTGGAGGCCCAAAAAAGGGGTTTACAGGCATCCTAGACCCCCTAAAGTCCAGAAAATGTTGTTGGACCAAAATCGGTGTTAGAGAGCTCCGAATGTCCCAAAAACATGTGCAACCTGAAAGGGGCATTAACCCGCACCCTAGACCACTGAAATTCCCAAAAATATTTTGGCACTGAAAATGCATCCTACACCCCTGAACGTTCATAAAATGTTGGTAACTCTAAAAAAGGCCTTAAAATGCATGTTAGGCCTTCAAAAATGTTGAAAACTTTGGAGGCCCAAAAAAGGGATTTACAGGCATTCTAGACCCCCTAAGGTCCAGAAAATGTTGTTGGACCAAAAACGGTGTCAGAGAGCTCTGAATGTCCCAAAAACATTTGCAGTCTGAAAGGGGCATTAACCTGCATCCTAGACCTCTGAAATTCCCAAAAATATTTTTGCCATGAAAAATGCCTGCTACACCCCTGAAAGTTCAGAAAACACCCCAGAAATGTTGCCAGCTCAAAAAAGGCCTTAAAATGCATCTTAGGCCTGCAAAAATGTTGAAAACTTTGGAGGCCCAAAAAAGGGATTTACAGGCATTCTAGACCCCCTAAAGTCCAGAAAATGTTGTGGGACCAAAAATGGTGTCAGAGAGCTCTGAATGTCCCAAAAACATTTGCAGCCACTGAAATTCCCAAAAATATTTTTGGCACGAACAATGCATCCTACAACCCTGAAAGTTGAGAAAATGTTGGCAGCTCAAGAAAAGGCCTTAAAATGCATGTTAGGCCTTCAAAAATGTTGAACACTTTGGAGGCCCAAAAAAGGGGTTCACAGGCATTCTAGACCCCCTAAGGTCCAGAAAATGTTGGTGGATCAAAAACGGTGTCAGAGAGCTCCGAATGTCCCAAAAACATGTGCAACCTGAAAGGGGCATTAACCCACATCCTAGACCACTGAAATTCCCAGAAATATTTTTGGCAATAAAAATGCATCCTACACCCCTGAAAGTTCAGAAAATGTTGGCAGCTCAAGAAAAGGCCTTAAAATGCATGTTAGGCCTTCAAAAATGTTGAAAACTTTGGAGGCGCAAAATAGGGGTTTACAGGCATCCTAGACCTCCTAAAGTCCAGAAAATGTTGTTGGATCAAAAACGGTGTCAGAAAGCTCTGAATGTCCCAAAATTATGTGCAGCCTGAAAGGGGCATTAACCCGCATCCTAGACCTCTGAAATTCCCAAAAATATTTTGTGCACGAAAAATGCATCCTATACCCCTGCAAGTTCAGAAAATGTTGGTAAGTCTAAAAAAGGCCTTAAAATGCATGTTAGGCCTTCAAAAATGTTGAAAACTTTGGAGGCCCAAAAAAGGGATTTACAGGCATCCTAGACCTCCTAAAGTCCAGAAAATGTTGTTGGATCAAAAACGGTGTCAGAGAGCTCTGAATGTCCCAAAAACATTTGCAGCCTGAAAGGGGCATTAACCCACATCCTAGACCACTGAAATTTCCCAAAATATTTTTGCCATGAAAAATGCATGCTACACCCCTGAAAGTTCAGAAAACACCCCAGAAATGTTGCCAGGTCAAAAAAGGCCTTGAAATGCATCTTAGGCCTGCAAAAATGTTGAAAACTTTGGAGACCCAAAAAAGGGGTTTACAGGCATCCTAGACCCCCTAAAGTCCAGAAAATGTTGTTGGACCAAAATCGGTGTCAGAGAGCTCCGAATGTCCCAAAAACATGTGCAACCTGAAAGGGGCATTAACCCGCATCCTAGACCACTGAAATTCCCAATAATATTTTGGCACTAAAAATGCATCCTACACCCCTGAACGTTCATAAAATGTTGGCAGCTCAAGAAAATGCCTTAAAATGCATGTTAGGCCTTCAAAAATGTTGAAAACTTTGGAGGCGCAAAATAGGGGTTTACAGGCATCCTAGACCTCCTAAAGTCCAGAAAATGTTGTTGGATCAAAAACGGTGTCAGAGAGCTCTGAATGTCCCAAAAACATTTGCAGCCTGAAAGGGGCATTAACCCGCATCCTAGACCTCTGAAATTCCCAAAAATATTTTGTGCACGAAAAATTCATACTACACCCCTGAAAGTTCAGAATATGTTAGCAGCCCAAAAAAGGCATTAAAATGCATTTTAGGCCTACAAAAATTTAGAAAACTTTGGAGGCCCAAAAAAGGGGTTTACAGGCATCCTAGACCCCCTAAAGTCCAGAAAATGTTGTGGGACCAAAAATGGTGTCAGAGAGCTCTGAATGTCCCAAAAACATTTGCAGCCACTGAAATTCCCAAAAATATTTTTGGCACGAAAAATGCATCCTACACCCCTGAAAGTTGAGAAAATGTTGGCAGCTCAAGAAAAGGCCTTAAAACGCATGTTAGGCCTTCAAAAATGTTGAAAACTTTGGAGGCCCAAAAAAGGGGTTTACAGGCATTCTAGACCCCGTAAGGTCCAGAAAATGTTGTTGGACCAAAAACGGTGTCAGAGAGCTCTGAATGTCCCAAAAACATTTGCACCCTGAAAGGGGCATTAACCCGCATCCTAGACCACTGAAATTTCCAAAAATATTTTTGGCATGAAAAATGCATCCTACACCCCTGCAAGTTCAGAAAATGTTGGCAACTCTAAAAAAAGGCCTTAAAATGCATGTTAGGCCTTCAAAAATGTTGAAAACTTTGGAGACCCAAAAAAGGGATTTACAGGCATCCTAGACCCCCTAAAGTCCAGAAAATGTTGTTGGATCAAAAACGGTGTCAGAGAGCTCTGAATGCCCCAAAAACATTTGCAGCTTGAAAGGGGCATTAACCCGCATCCTAGACCACTGAAATTCCCAAAAATATTTTTGCCACTAAAAATGCATCCTACACAACTGAAAGTTCAGAAAATATTGGCAGCTCAAGAAAACGCCTTAAAATGCATGTTAGGCCTTCAAAAATGTTGAAAACTTTGGAGGCCCAAAAAAGGGGTTTACAGGCATCCTAGACCCCCTAAAGTCCAGAAAATGTTGTTGGACCAAAAACGGTGTCAGAGAGCTCTGAATGTCCCAAAAACATTTGCACCCTGAAAGGGGAATTAACCCGCATCCTAGACCACTGAAATTTCCAAAAATATTTTTGGCATGAAAAATGCATCCTACACCCCTGCAAGTTCAGAAAATGTTGGTAACTCTAAAAAAGGCCTTAAAATGCATGTTAGGCCTTCAAAAATGTTGAAAACTTTGGAGGCCCAAAAAAGGGATTCACAGGCATCCTAGACCTCCTAAAGTCCAGAAAATGTTGTTGGATCAAAAACGGTGTCAGAGAGCTCTGAATGTCCCAAAAACATTTGCAGCCTGAAAGGGGCATTAACCCACATCCTAGACCTCTGAAATTCCAAAAAATATTTTGTGCACGAAAAATTCATACTACACCCCTGAAAGTTCAGAATATGTTAGCAGCCCAAAAAAGGCATTAAAATGCATTTTAGGCCTGCAAAAATTTAGAAAACTTTGGAGGCCCAAAAAAGGGGTTTACAGGCATCCTAGACCCCCTAAAGTCCAGAAAATGTTGTTGGACCAAAAATGGTGTCAGAGAGCTCTGAATGTCCCAAAAACATTTGCAGCCTGAAAGGGGCATTAACACGCATCCTAGACCACTGAAATTTCCCAAAATATTTTTGCCATGAAAAATGCCTGCTACACCCCTGAAAGTTCAGGAAACACCCCAGAAATGTTGCCAGCTCAAAAAAGGCCTTAAGATGCATCTTAGGCCTGCAAAAATGTTGAAAACTTTGGAGGCCCAAAAAAGTGGTTTACAGGCATCCTAGACCCCCTAAAGTCCAGAAAATGTTGTTGGACCAAAATCGGTGTTAGAGAGCTCCGAATGTCCCAAAAACATGTGCAACCTGAAAGGGGCATTAACCCGCACCCTAGACCACTGAAATTCCCAAAAATATTTTGGCACTGAAAATGCATCCTACACCCCTGAACGTTCATAAAATGTTGGTAACTCTAAAAAAGGCCTTAAAATGCATGTTAGGCCTTCAAAAATGTTGAAAACTTTGGAGGCCCAAAAAAGGGGTTTACAGGCATCCTAGACCCCCTAAAGTCCAGAAAATGTTGTTGGACCAAAATCGGTGTTAGAGAGCTCCGAATGTCCCAAAAACATGTGCAACCTGAAAGGGGCATTAACCCGCACCCTAGACCACTGAAATTCCCAAAAATATTTTGGCACTGAAAATGCATCCTACACCCCTGAACGTTCATAAAATGTTGGTAACTCTAAAAAAGGCCTTAAAATGCATGTTAGGCCTTCAAAAATGTTGAAAACTTTGGAGGCCCAAAAAAGGGATTTACAGGCATTCTAGACCCCCTAAGGTCCAGAAAATGTTGTTGGACCAAAAACGGTGTCAGAGAGCTCTGAATGTCCCAAAAACATTTGCAGTCTGAAAGGGGCATTAACCTGCATCCTAGACCTCTGAAATTCCCAAAAATATTTTTGCCATGAAAAATGCCTGCTACACCCCTGAAAGTTCAGAAAACACCCCAGAAATGTTGCCAGCTCAAAAAAGGCCTTAAAATGCATCTTAGGCCTGCAAAAATGTTGAAAACTTTGGAGGCCCAAAAAAGGGATTTACAGGCATTCTAGACCCCCTAAAGTCCAGAAAATGTTGTGGGACCAAAAATGGTGTCAGAGAGCTCTGAATGTCCCAAAAACATTTGCAGCCACTGAAATTCCCAAAAATATTTTTGGCACGAACAATGCATCCTACAACCCTGAAAGTTGAGAAAATGTTGGCAGCTCAAGAAAAGGCCTTAAAATGCATGTTAGGCTTTCAAAAATGTTGAACACTTTGGAGGCCCAAAAAAGGGGTTCACAGGCATTCTAGACCCCCTAAGGTCCAGAAAATGTTGTTGTACCAAAAACGGTGTCAGAGAGCTCTGAATGTCCCAAAAACATTTGCAGTCTGAAAGGAGCATTAACCTGCATCCTAGACCTCTGAAATTCCCAAAAATATTTTGTGCACGAAAAATGCATCCTATACCCCTGAAACTCAGAATATGTTAGCAGCCCAAAGAAGGCCTTAAAATGCATTTTAGGCCTACAAAAATTTAGAAAACTTTGGAGGCCCAAAAAAGGGGTTTACAGGCATCCTAGACCCCCTAAAGTCCAGAAAATTTTCTGGGACCAAAAATGGTGTCAGAGAGCTCTGAATGTCCCAAAAACATTTGCAGCCACTGAAATTCCCAAAAATATTTTTGGCACGAAAAATGCATCCTACACCCCTGAAAGTTGAGAAAATGTTGGCAGCTCAAGTAAAGGCCTTAAAATGCATGTTAGGCCTTCAAAAATGTTGAAAACTTTGGAGGCCTAAAAAAGGAGTTTACAGGCATCCTAGACCCCCTAAAGTCCAGAAAATGTTGTTGGACCAAAATCGGTGTCAGAGAGCTCTGATTGTCCCCAAAACATTTGCAGCCTGAAAGGGGCATTAACCCGCATCCTAGACCACTGAAATTCCCAAAAATATTTTTGGCATGAAAAATGCATCCTACACCCCTGCAAGTTCAGAAAATGTTGGTAATTCTAAAAAAGGCCTTAAAATGCATGTTAGGCCTTCAAAAATGTTGAAAACTTTGGAGGCCCAAAAAAGGGATTTACAGGCATCCTAGACCTCCTAAAGTCCAGAAAATGTTGTTGGATCAAAAACGGTGTCAGAGAGCTCTGAATGTCCCAAAAACATTTGCAGCCTGAAAGGGGCATTAACCCACATCCTAGACCTCTGAAATTCCAAAAAATATTTTGTGCACGAAAAATTCATACTACACCCCTGAAAGGTCAGAATATGTTAGCAGCCCAAAAAAGGCATTAAAATGCATTTAAGGCCTGCAAAAATTTAGAAAACTTTGGAGGCCCAAAAAAGGGGTTTACAGGCATCCTAGACCCCCTAAAGTCCAGAAAATGTTGTTGGACCAAAATCAGTGTCAGAGAGCTCCGAATGTCCCAAAAACATGTGCAACCTGAAAGGGGCATTAACCCACATCCTAGACCACTGAAATTCCCAAAAATATTTTGGCACTAAAAATGCATCCTACACCCCTGAACGTTCATAAAATGTTGGCAGCTCAAGAAAAGGCCTTAAAATGCATGTTAGGCCTTCAAAAATGTTGAACACTTTGGAGGCGCAAAATAGGGGTTTACAGGCATCCTAGACCTCCTAAAGTCCAGAAAATGTTGTTGGATCAAAAACGGTGTCAGAGAGCTCTGAATGTCCCAAAAACATTTGCAGCCTGAAAGGGGCATTAACCGGCATCCTAGACCTCTGAAATTCCCAAAAATATTTTGTGCACGAAAAATGTATACTACCCCTAAAAGTTCAGAATATGTTAGAAGCCCAAAAAATGCATTCAAATGCATTTTATGCCTGCAAAACTTTAGAAAACTTTGGAGGCCCAAAAAAGGGGTTTACAGGCATCCTAGACCCCCTAAAGTCCAGAAAATGTTGGTGGATCAAAAACGGTGTCAGAGAGCTCCGAATGTCCCAAAAACATGTGCAACTTGAAAGGGGCATTAACCCGCATCCTAGACCACTGAAATTCCCAAAAATATTTTTGGCAATAAAAATGCATCCTACACCCCTGAAAGTTCAGAAAATGTTGGCAGCTCAAGAAAAGGCCTTAAAATGCATGTTAGGCCTTCAAAAATGTTGAAAACTTTGGAGGCCCAAAAAAGGGATTTACAGGCATCCTAGACCCCCTAAAGTCCAGAAAATGTTGGTGGATCAAAAACGGTGTCAGAGAGCTCCGAATGTCCCAAAAACATGTGCAACCTGAAAGGGGCATTAACCCACATCCTAGACCTCTGAAATTCCCAAAAATATTTTGTGCACGAAAAATTCATACTACACCCTTGAAAGTTCAGAATATGTTAGCAGCCCAAAAAAGGCATTAAAATGCATTTTAGGCCTGCAAAAATTTAGAAAACTTTGGAGGCCCAAAAAAGGGGTTTACAGGCATCCTAGACCCCCTAAAGTCCAGAAAATGTTGTTGGACCAACAATGGTGTCAGAGAGCTCTGAATGTCCCAAAAACATTTGCAGCCTGAAAGGGGCATTAACCCGCATCCTAGACCTCTGAAATTCCCAAAAATATTTTGTGCACAAAAAATGCATCCTATACCCCTGAAAGCTCAAGAATATGTTAGCAGCCCAAAGAAGGCCTTAAAATGCATCTTAGGCATACAAAAATTTAGAAAACTTTGGAGGCCCAAAAAAGGGGTTTACAGGCATCCTAGACCCCCTAAAGTCCAGAAAATGTTGTTGGACCAAAAATGGTGTCAGAGAGCTCTGAATGTCCCAAAAACATTTGCAGCCACTGAAATTCCCAAAAATATTTTTGGCACGAAAAATGCATCCTACACCCCTGAAAGTTGAGAACATTTTGGCAGCTCTAGAAAAGGCCTTAAAACGCATGTTAGGCCTTCAAAAATGTTGAAAACTTTGGAGGCCCAAAAAAGGGGTTTACAGGCATCCTAGACCCCCTAAAGTCCAGAAAATGTTGTTGGACCAAAATCGGTGTCAGAGAGCTCTGATTGTCCCCAAAACATTTGCAGCCTGAAAGGGGCATTAACCCGCATCCTAGACCACTGAAATTCCCAAAAATATTTTTGGCATGAAAAATGCATCCTACACCCCTGCAAGTTCAGAAAATGTTGGTAACTCTAAAAAAGGCCTTAAAATGCATGTTAGGCCTTCAAAAATGTTGAAAACTTTGGAGGCCCAAAAAAGGGATTTACAGGCATCCTAGACCTCCTAAAGTCCAGAAAATGTTGTTGGATCAAAAACGGTGTCAGAGAGCTCTGAATGTCCCAAAAACATTTGCAGCCTGAAAGGGGCATTAACCCACATCCTAGACCTCTGAAATTCCAAAAAATATTTTGTGCACAAAAAATTCATACTACAACCCTGAAAGTTCAGAATATGTTAGCAGCCCAAAAAAGGCATTAAAATGCATTTTAGGCCTGCAAAAATTTAGAAAACTTTGGAGGCCCAAAAAAGGGGTTTACAGGCATCCTAGACCCCCTAAAGTCCAGAAAATGTTGTTGGACCAACAATGGTGTCAGAGAGCTCTGAATGTCCCAAAAACATTTGCAGCCTGAAAGGGGCATTAACCAGCATCCTAGACCTCTGAAATTCCCAAAAATATTTTGTGCACAAAAAATGCATCCTATACCCCTGAAAGCTCAAGAATATGTTAGCAGCCCAAAGAAGGCCTTAAAATGCATTTTAGGCATACAAAAATTTAGAAAACTTTGGAGGCCCAAAAAAGGGGTTTACAGGCATCCTAGACCCCCTAAAGTCCAGAAAATGTTGTTGGACCAAAAATGGCGTCAGAGAGCTCTGAATGTCCCAAAAACATTTGCAGCCACTGAAATTCCCAAAAATATTTTTGGCACGAAAAATGCATCCTACACCCCTGCAAGTTGAGAAAATGTTGGTAACTCTAAAAAAGGCCTTAAAATGCATGTTAGGCCTTCAAAAATGTTGAAAACTTTGGAGGCCCAAAAAAGGGATTTACAGGCATCCTAGACCTCCTAAAGTCCAGAAAATGTTGTTGGATCAAAAACGGTGTCAGAGAGCTCTGAATGTCCCAAAAACATTTGCAGCCTGAAAGGGGCATTAACCCACATCCTAGACCTCTGAAATTCCCAAAAATATTTTGTGCACAAAAAATTCATACTACACCCCTGAAAGTTCAGAATATGTTAGCAGCCCAAAAAAGGCATTAAAATGCATTTTAGGCCTGCAAAAATTTAGAAAACTTTGGAGGCCCAAAAAAGGGGTTTACAGGCATCCTAGACCCCCTAAAGTCCAGAAAATGTTGTTGGACCAAAAATGGTGTCAGAGAGCTCTGAATGTCCCAGAAACATTTGCAGCCTGAAAGGGGCATTAACACGCATCCTAGACCACTGAAATTTCCCAAAATAGTTTTGCCATGAAAAATGCATGCTACACCCCTGAAAGTTCAGAAAACACCCCAGAAATGTTGCCAGGTCAAAAAAGGCCTTGAAATGCATCTTAGGCCTGCAAATATGTTGAAAACTTTGGAGACCCAAAAAAGGGGTTTACAGGCATCCTAGACCCCCTAAAGTCCAGAAAATGTTGTTGGACCAAAATTGGTGTTAGAGAGCTCCGAATGTCCCAAAAACATGTGCAACCTGAAAGGGGCATTAACCCGCATCCTAGACCACTGAAATTCCCAAAAATATTTTGGCACTGAAAATGCATCCTACACCCCTGAACGTTCATAAAATGTTGGCAGCTCAAGAAAAGGCCTTAAAATGCATGTTAGGCCTTCAAAAATGTTGAAAACTTTGGAGGCGCAAAATAGGGGTTTACAGGCATCCTAGACCCCGTAAGGTCCAGAAAATGTTGTTGGACCAAAAACGGTATCAGAGAGCTCTGAATGTCCCAAAAACATTTGCACCCTGAAAGGGGCATTAACCCGCATCCTAGACCACTGAAATTTCCAAAAATATTTTTGGCATGAAAAATGCATCCTACACCCCTGCAAGTTCAGAAAATGTTGGCAACTCTAAAAAAGGCCTTAAAATGCATGTTAGGCCTTCAAAAATGTTGAAAACTTTGGAGACCCAAAAAAGGGATTTACAGGCATCCTAGACCCCCTAAAGTCCAGAAAATGTTGTTGGATCAAAAACGGTGTCAGAGAGCTCTGAATGTCCCAAAAACATTTGCAGCTTGAAAGGGGCATTAACCCGCATCCTAGACCACTGAAATTCCCAAAAATATTTTTGCCACTAAAAATGCATCCTACACCCCTGAAAGTTCAGAAAATATTGGCAGCTCAAGAAAACGCCTTAAAATGCATGTTAGGCCTTCAAAAATGTTGAAAACTTTGGAGGCGCAAAATATGGGTTTACAGGCATCCTAGACTTCCTAAAGTCCAGAAAATGTTGTTGGATCAAAAACGGTGTCAGAGAGCTCTGAATGTCCTAAAAACATTTGCAGCCTGAAAGGGGCATTAACCCACATCCTAGACCTCTGAAATTCCCAAAAATATTTTGTGCACGAAAAATTCATACTACACCCCTGAAAGTTCAGAATATGTTAGCAGCCCAAAAAAGGCATTAAAATGCATTTTAGGCCTGCAAAAATGTTGAAAACTTTGGAGGCGCAAAATAGGGGTTTACAGGCATCCTAGACCCCCTAAAGTCAAGAAAATGTTGTTGGACCAAAAATGGTGTCAGAGAGCTCTGAATGTCCCAAAAACATTTGCAGCCTGAAAGGGGCATTAACACGCATCCTAGACCACTGAAATTTCCCAAAATATTTTTGCCATGAAAAATGCATGCTACACCCCTGAAAGTTCAGAAAACACCCCAGAAATGTTGCCAGGTCAAAAAAGGCCTTGAAATGCATCCTAGACCTCTGAAATTCCAAAAAATATTTTGTGCACGAAAAATTCATACTACACCCCTGAAAGTTCAGAATATGTTAGCAGCCCAAAAAAGGCATTAAAATGCATTTTAGGCCTGCAAAAATGTTGAAAACTTTGGAGGCGCAAAATAGGGGTTTACAGGCATCCTAGACCTCCTAAAGTCCAGAAAATGTTGTTGGATCAAAAACGGTGTCAGAGAGCTCTGAATGTCCCAAAAACATTTGCAGCCTGAAAGGGTCATTAACCCGCATCCTAGGCCTCTAAAATTCCCAAAAATATTTTGTGCACGAAAAATTCATACTACACCCCTGAAAGTTCAGAATATGTTAGCAGCCCAAAGAAGGCCTTAAAATGCATTTTAGGCCTACAAAAATTTAGAAAACTTTGGAGGCCCAAAAAAGGCGTTTACGGGCATCCTAGACCCCCTAAAGTCCAGAAAATGTTGTGGGACCATAAATAGTGTCAGAGAGCTCTGAATGTCCCAAAAACATTTGCAGCCTGAAAGGGGCATTAACCCGCATCCTAGACTTCTGAAATTCCCAAAAATATTTTGTGCACGAAAAATGTATCCTATACCCCTGAAACTCAGAATATGTTAGCAGCCCAAAGAAGGCCTTAAAATGCATTTTATGCCTACAAAAATTTAGAAAACTTTGGAGGCCCAAAAAAAGGCGTTTACAGGCATCCTAGACCCCCTAAAGTCCAGAAAATGTTGTTGGACCAAAAATGGTGTCAGAGAGCTCCGAATGTCCCAAAAACATGTGCAACCTGAAAGGGGCATTAACCCACATCCTAGACCACTGAAATTCCCAGAAATATTTTTGGCAATAAAAATGCATCCTACACCCCTGAAAGTTCAGAAAATGTTGGCAGCTCAAGAAAAGGCCTTAAAATGCATGTTAGGCCTTCAAAAATGTTGAAAACTTTGGAGGCGCAAAATAGGGGTTTACAGGCATCCTAGACCTCCTAAAGTCCAGAAAATGTTGTTGGATCAAAAACGGTGTCAGAAAGCTCTGAATGTCCCAAAAACATGTGCAGCCTGAAAGGGGCATTAACCCGCATCCTAGACCTCTGAAATTCCCAAAAATATTTTGTGCACGAAAAATGCATCCTATACCCCTGAAACTCAGAATATGTTAGCAGCCCAAAGAAGGCCTTAAAATGCATTTTAGGCCTACAAAAATTTAGAAAACTTTGGAGGCCCAAAAAAGGGGTTTACAGGCATCCTAGACCCCCTAAAGTCCAGAAAATGTTGTGGGACCAAAAATGGTGTCAGAGAGCTCTGAATGTCCCAAAAACATTTGCAGCCACTGAAATTCCCAAAAATATTTTTGGCACGAAAAATGCATCCTACACCCCTGAAAGTTGAGAAAATGTTGGCAGCTCAAGAAAAGGCCTTAAAACGCATGTTAGGCCTTCAAAAATGTTGAAAACTTTGGAGGCCCAAAAAAGGGGTTTACAGGCATCCTAGACCCCCTAAAGTCCAGAAAATGTTGTTGGACCAAAATCGGTGTCAGAGAGCTCTGATTGTCCCCAAAACATTTGCAGCCTGAAAGGGGCATTAACCCGCATCCTAGACCACTGAAATTCCCAAAAATATTTTTGGCATGAAAAATGCATCCTACACCCCTGCAAGTTCAGAAAATGTTGGCAGCTCAAGAAAAGGCCTTAAAATGCATTTTAGGCCTATACAAATTTAGAAAACTTTGGAGGCCCAAAAAAGGGGTTTACAGGCATCCTAGACCCCCTAAAGTCCAGAAAATGTTGTTGGACCAAAATCGGTGTCAGAGAGCTCCGAATGTCCCAAAAACATGTGCAACCTGAAAGGGGCATTAACCCGCATCCTAGACCACTGAAATTCCCAAAAATATTTTGGCACTAAAAATGCATCCTACACCCCTGAAAGTTCAGAATATGTTAGCAGCTCAAGAAAAGGCCTTAAAATGCATGTTAGGCCTTCAAAAATGTTGAAAACTTTGGAGGCGCAAAATAGGGGTTTACAGGCATCCTAGACCTCCTAAAGTCCAGAAAATGTTGTTGGATCAAAAACGGTGTCAGAGAGCTCTGAATGTCCCAAAAACATTTGCAGCCTGAAAGGGGCATTAACCCGCATCCTAGACCTCTGAAATTCCCAAAAATATTTTGTGCACGAAAAATTCATACTACACCCCTGAAAGTTCAGAATATGTTAGCAGCCCAAAAAAGGCATTAAAATGCATTTTAGGTCTGCAAAAATTTAGAAAACTTTGGAGGCCCAAAAAAGGGGTTTACAGGCATCCTAGACCCCCTAAAGTCCAGAAAATGTTGTTGGACCAAAAATGGTGTCAGAGAGCTCTGAATGTCCCAAAAACATTTGCAGCCTGAAAGGGGCATTAACCCGCATCCTAGACCACTGACATTTCCCAAAATATTTTTGGCATGAAAAATGCATGCTACGCCCCTGAAAGTTCAGAAAACACCCCAGAAATGTTGCGAGCTCATAAAAGGCCTTAACATGCATCTTAGGTCTGCAAAAATGTTGAAAACTTTGGAGACCCAAAAAAGGGGTTTACAGGCATCCTAGACCCCCTAAAGTCCAGAAAATGTTGTTGGACCAAAAATGGTGTCAGAGAGCTCTGAATGTCCCAAAAACATTTGCAGCCTGAAAGGGGCATTAACCCGCATCCTAGACCTCGGAAATTCCCAAAAATATTTTGTGCACGAAAAATGCATCCTATACCCCTGAAAGCTCAGAAAATGATGGCAGCTCAAGAAAAGGCCTTAAAATGCATGTTAGGCCTTCTAAAATGTTAAAAACTTTGGAGGCCCAAAAAAGGGGTTTACATGCATCCTAGACCCCCTAAAGTCCAGAAACTTTTGTTGGACCAAAATCGGTGTCAGAGAGCTCTGAATGTCCCAAAAACATTTGCAGCCTGAAAGGGGCATTAACCCACATCCTAGACCACTGAAATTCCCAAAAATATTTTTGCCATGAAAAATGCATCCTACACCCTTGCAAGTTCAGAAAATGTTGGCAACTCTACAAAAGGCCTTAAAATGCATGTTCGGCCTTCAAAAATGTTGAAAACTTTGGAGGCCCAAAAAAGGGATTTACAGGCATCCTAGACCCCCTAAAGTCCAGAAAATGTTGGTGGATCAAAAACGGTGTCAGAGAGCTCCGAATGTCCCAAAAACATGTGCAACCTGAAAGGGGCATTAACCCACATCCTAGACCACTGAAATTCCCAGAAATATTTTTGGCAATAAAAATGCATCCTACACCCCTGAAAGTTCAGAAAATGTTGGCAGCTCAAGAAAAGGCCTTAAAATGCATGTTAGGCCTTCAAAAATGTTGAAAACTTTGGAGGCGCAAAATAGGGGTTTACAGGCATCCTAGACCTCCTAAAGTCCAGAAAATGTTGTTGGATCAAAAACGGTGTCAGAAAGCTCTGAATGTCCCAAAAACATGTGCAGCCTGAAAGGGGCATTAACCCGCATCCTAGACCTCTGAAATTCCCAAAAATATTTTGTGCACGAAAAATGCATCCTATACCCCTGAAACTCAGAATATGTTAGCAGCCCAAAGAAGGCCTTAAAATGCATTTGAGGCCTACAAAAATTTAGAAAACTTTGGAGGCCCAAAAAAGGGGTTTACAGGCATCCTAGACCCCCTAAAGTCCAGAAAATGTTGTGGGACCAAAAATGGTGTCAGAGAGCTCTGAATGTCCCAAAAACATTTGCAGCCACTGAAATTCCCAAAAATATTTTTGGCACGAAAAATGCATCCTACACCCCTGAAAGTTGAGAAAATGTTGGCAGCTCAAGTAAAGGCCTTAAAATGCATGTTAGGCCTTCAAAAATGTTGAAAACTTTGGAGGCCCAAAAAAGGGGATTACAGGCATCCTAGACCCCCTAAAGTCCAGAAAATGTTGTTGGACCAAAATCGGTGTCAGAGAGCTCTGATTGTCCCCAAAACATTTGCAGCCTGAAAGGGGCATTAACCCGCATCCTAGACCACTGAAATTCCCAAAAATATTTTTGGCATGAAAAATGCATCCTACACCCCTGCAAGTTCAGAAAATGTTGGTAAGTCTAAAAAAGGCCTTAAAATGCATGTTAGGCCTTCAAAAATGTTGAAAACTTTGGAGGCCCAAAAAAGGGATTTACAGGCATCCTAGACCTCCTAAAGTCCAGAAAATGTTGTTGGATCAAAAACGGTGTCAGAGAGCTCTGAATGTCCCAAAAACATTTGCAGCCTGAAAGGGGCATTAACTCACATCCTAGACCACTGAAATTTCCCAAAATATTTTTGCCATGAAAAATGCATGCTACACCCCTGAAAGTTCAGAAAACACCCCAGAAATGTTGCCAGGTCAAAAAAGGCCTTGAAATGCATCTTAGGCCTGCAAAAATGTTGAAAACTTTGGAGACCCAAAAAAGGGGTTTACAGGCATCCTAGACCCCCTAAAGTCCAGAAAATGTTGTTGGACCAAAAATGGTGTCAGAGAGCTCTGAATGTCCCAAAAACATTTGCAGCCTGAAAGGGGCATTAACCCGCATCCTAGACCACTGACATTTCCCAAAATATTTTTGGCATGAAAAATGCATGCTACACCCCTGAAAGTTCAGAAAACACCCCAGAAATGTTGCGAGCTCATAAAAGGCCTTAACATGCATCTTAGGTCTGCAAAAATGTTGAAAACTTTGGAGACCCAAAAAAGGGGTTTACAGGCATCCTAGACCCCCTAAAGTCCAGAAAATGTTGTTGGACCAAAAATGGTGTCAGAGAGCTCTGAATGTCCCAAAAACATTTGCAGCCTGAAAGGGGCATTAACCCGCATCCTAGACCTCGGAAATTCCCAAAAATATTTTGTGCACGAAAAATGCATCCTATACCCCTGAAAGCTCAGAAAATGATGGCAGCTCAAGAAAAGGCCTTAAAATGCATGTTAGGCCTTCAAAAATGTCAAAAACTTTTGAGGCCCAAAAAAGGGGTTTACATGCATCCTAGACCCCCTAAAGTCCAGAAACTTTTGTTGGACCAAAATCGGTGTCAGAGAGCTCTGAATGTCCCAAAAACATTTGCAGCCTGAAAGGGGCATTAACCCACATCCTAGACCACTGAAATTCCCAAAAATATTTTTGCCATGAAAAATGCATCCTACACCCTTGCAAGTTCAGAAAATGTTGGCAACTCTACAAAAGGCCTTAAAATGCATGTTCGGCCTTCAAAAATGTTGAAAACTTTGGAGGCCCAAAAAAGGGATTTACAGGCATCCTAGACCCCCTAAAGTCCAGAAAATGTTGGTGGATCAAAAACGGTGTCAGAGAGCTCCGAATGTCCCAAAAACATGTGCAACCTGAAAGGGGCATTAACCCACATCCTAGACCACTGAAATTCCCAGAAATATTTCTGGCAATAAAAATGCATCCTACACCCCTGAAAGTTCAGAAAATGTTGGCAGCTCAAGAAAAGGCCTTAAAATGCATGTTAGGCCTTCAAAAATGTTGAAAACTTTGGAGGCGCAAAATAGGGGTTTACAGGCATCCTAGACCTCCTAAAGTCCAGAAAATGTTGTTGGATCAAAAACGGTGTCAGAAAGCTCTGAATGTCCCAAAAACATGTGCAGCCTGAAAGGGGCATTAACCCGCATCCTAGACCTCTGAAATTCCCAAAAATATTTTGTGCACGAAAAATGCATCCTATACCCCTGAAACTCAGAATATGTTAGCAGCCCAAAGAAGGCCTTAAAATGCATTTGAGGCCTACAAAAATTTAGAAAACTTTGGAGGCCCAAAAAAGGGGTTTACAGGCATCCTAGACCCCCTAAAGTCCAGAAAATGTTGTGGGACCAAAAATGGTGTCAGAGAGCTCTGAATGTCCCAAAAACATTTGCAGCCACTGAAATTCCCAAAAATATTTTTGGCACGAAAAATGCATCCTACACCCCTGAAAGTTGAGAAAATGTTGGCAGCTCAAGTAAAGGCCTTAAAATGCATGTTAGGCCTTCAAAAATGTTGAAAACTTTGGAGGCCCAAAAAAGGGGATTACAGGCATCCTAGACCCCCTAAAGTCCAGAAAATGTTGTTGGACCAAAATCGGTGTCAGAGAGCTCTGATTGTCCCCAAAACATTTGCAGCCTGAAAGGGGCATTAACCCGCATCCTAGACCACTGAAATTCCCAAAAATATTTTTGGCATGAAAAATGCATCCTACACCCCTGCAAGTTCAGAAAATGTTGGTAAGTCTAAAAAAGGCCTTAAAATGCATGTTAGGCCTTCAAAAATGTTGAAAACTTTGGAGGCCCAAAAAAGGGATTTACAGGGATCCTAGACCTCCTAAAGTCCAGAAAATGTTGTTGGATCAAAAACGGTGTCAGAGAGCTCTGAATGTCCCAAAAACATTTGCAGCCTGAAAGGGGCATTAACCCACATCCTAGACCACTGAAATTTCCCAAAATATTTTTGCCATGAAAAATGCATGCTACACCCCTGAAAGTTCAGAAAACACCCCAGAAATGTTGCCAGGCCAAAAAAGGCCTTGAAATGCATCTTAGGCCTGCAAAAATGTTGAAAACTTTGGAGACCCAAAAAAGGGATTTACAGGCATCCTAGACCCCCTAAAGTCCAGAAAATGTTGTTGGACCAAAAATGGTGTCAGAGAGCTCTGAATGTCCCAAAAACATTTGCAGCCTGAAAGGGGCATTAACCCGCATGCTAGACCACTGACATTTCCCAAAATATTTTTGGCATGAAAAATGCATGCTACACCCCTGAAAGTTCAGAAAACACCCCAGAAATGTTGCGAGCTCATAAAAGGCCTTAACATGCATCTTAGGTCTGCAAAAATGTTGAAAACTTTGGAGACCCAAAAAAGGGGTTTACAGGCATCCTAGACCCCCTAAAGTCCAGAAAATGTTGTTGGACCAAAAATGGTGTCAGAGAGCTCTGAATGTCCCAAAAACATTTGCAGCCTGAAAGGGGCATTAACCCGCATCCTAGACCTCGGAAATTCCCAAAAATATTTTGTGCACGAAAAATGCATCCTATACCCCTGAAAGCTCAGAAAATGATGGCAGCTCAAGAAAAGGCCTTAAAATGCATGTTAGGCCTTCAAAAATGTTAAAAACTTTTGAGGCCCAAAAAAGGGGTTTACATGCATCCTAGACCCCCTAAAGTCCAGAAACTTTTGTTGGACCAAAATCGGTGTCAGAGAGCTCTGAATGTCCCAAAAACATTTGCAGCCTGAAAGGGGCATTAACCCACATCCTAGACCACTGAAATTCCCAAAAATATTTTTGCCATGAAAAATGCATCCTACACCCTTGCAAGTTCAGAAAATGTTGGCAACTCTACAAAAGGCCTTAAAATGCATGTTCGGCCTTCAAAAATGTTGAAAACTTTGGAGGCCCAAAAAAGGGATTTACAGGCATCCTAGACCCCCTAAAGTCCAGAAAATGTTGGTGGATCAAAAACGGTGTCAGAGAGCTCCGAATGTCCCAAAAACATGTGCAACCTGAAAGGGGCATTAACCCACATCCTAGACCACTGAAATTCCCAGAAATATTTCTGGCAATAAAAATGCATCCTACACCCCTGAAAGTTCAGAAAATGTTGGCAGCTCAAGAAAAGGCCTTAAAATGCATGTTAGGCCTTCAAAAATGTTGAAAACTTTGGAGGCGCAAAATAGGGGTTTACAGGCATCCTAGACCTCCTAAAGTCCAGAAAATGTTGTTGGATCAAAAACGGTGTCAGAAAGCTCTGAATGTCCCAAAAACATGTGCAGCCTGAAAGGGGCATTAACCCGCATCCTAGACCTCTGAAATTCCCAAAAATATTTTGTGCACGAAAAATGCATCCTATACCCCTGAAACTCAGAATATGTTAGCAGCCCAAAGAAGGCCTTAAAATGCATTTTAGGCCTACAAAAATTTAGAAAACTTTGGAGGCCCAAAAAAGGGGTTTACAGGCATCCTAGACCCCCTAAAGTCCAGAAAATGTTGTGGGACCAAAAATGGTGTCAGAGAGCTCTGAATGTCCCAAAAACATTTGCAGCCACTGAAATTCCCAAAAATTTTTTTGGCACGAAAAATGCATCCTACACCCCTGAAAGTTGAGAAAATGTTGGCAGCTCAAGTAAAGGCCTTAAAATGCATGTTAGGCCTTCAAAAATGTTGAAAACTTTGGAGGCCCAAAAAAGGGGATTACAGGCATCCTAGACCCCCTAAAGTCTAGAAAATGTTGTTGGACCAAAATCGGTGTCAGAGAGCTCTGATTGTCCCCAAAACATTTGCAGCCTGAAAGGGGCATTAACCCGCATCCTAGACCACTGAAATTCCCAAAAATATTTTTGGCATGAAAAATGCATCCTACACCCCTGCAAGTTCAGAAAATGTTGGTAAGTCTAAAAAAGGCCTTAAAATTCATGTTAGGCCTTCAAAAATGTTGAAAACTTTGGAGGCCCAAAAAAGGGATTTACAGGCATCCTAGACCTCCTAAAGTCCAGAAAATGTTGTTGGATCAAAAACGGTGTCAGAGAGCTCTGAATGTCCCAAAAACATTTGCAGCCTGAAAGGGGCATTAACCCACATCCTAGACCACTGAAATTTCCCAAAATATTTTTGCCATGAAAAATGCATGCTACACCCCTGAAAGTTCAGAAAACACCCCAGAAATGTTGCCAGTTCAAAAAAGGCCTTGAAATGCATCTTAGGCCTGCAAAAATGTTGAAAACTTTGGAGACCCAAAAAAGGGGTTTACAGGCATCCTAGACCCCCTAAAGTCCAGAAAATGTTGTTGGACCAAAATCGGTGTCAGAGAGCTCCGAATGTCCCAAAAACATGTGCAACCTGAAAGGGGCATTAACCCGCATCCTAGACCACTGAAATTCCCAAAAATATTTTGGCACTAAAAATGCATCCTACACCCCTGAACGTTCATAAAATGTTGGCAGCTCAAGAAAAGGCCTTAAAATGCATGTTAGGCCTTCAAAAATGTTGAAAACTTTGGAGGCGCAAAATAGGGGTTTACAGGCATCCTAGACCTCCTAAAGTCCAGAAAATGTTGTTGGATCAAAAACGGTGTCAGAGAGCTCTGAATGTCCCAAAAACATTTGCAGCCTGAAAGGGGCATTAACCCGCATCCTAGACCTCTGAAATTCCCAAAAATATTTTGTGCACGAAAAATTCATACTACACCCCTGAAAGTTCAGAATATGTTAGCAGCCCAAAAAAGGCATTAAAATGCATTTTAGGCCTACAAAAATTTAGAAAACTTTGGAGGCCCAAAAAAGGGGTTTACAGGCATCCTAGACCCCCTAAAGTCCAGAAAATGTTGTGGGACCAAAAATGGTGTCAGAGAGCTCTGAATGTCCCAAAACATTTGCAGCCACTGAAATTCCCAAAAATATTTTTGGCACGAAAAATGCATCCTACACCCCTGAAAGTTGAGAAAATGTTGGCAGCTCAAGAAAAGGCCTTAAAACGCATGTTAGGCCTTCAAAAATGTTGAAAACTTTGGAGGCCCAAAAAAGGGGTATACAGGCATTCTAGACCCCGTAAGGTCCAGAAAATGTTGTTGGACCAAAAACGGTGTAAGAGAGCTCTGAATGTCCCAAAAACATTTGCACCCTGAAAGGGGCATTAACCCGCATCCTAGACCACTGAAATTTCCAAAAATATTTTTGGCATGAAAAATGCATCCTACACCCCTGCAAGTTCAGAAAATGTTGGCAACTCTAAAAAAAGGCCTTAAAATGCATGTTAGGCCTTCAAAAATGTTGAAAACTTTGGAGACCCAAAAAAGGGATTTACAGGCATCCTAGACCCCCTAAAGTCCAGAAAATGTTGTTGGATCAAAAACGGTGTCAGAGAGCTCTGAATGTCCCAAAAACATTTGCAGCTTGAAAGGGGCATTAACCCGCATCCTAGACCACTGAAATTCCCAAAAATATTTTTGCCACTAAAAATGCATCCTACACCCCTGAAAGTTCAGAAAATATTGGCAGCTCAAGAAAACGCCTTAAAATGCATGTTAGGCCTTCAAAAATGTTGAAAACTTTGGAGGCCCAAAAAAGGGGTTTACAGGCATCCTAGACCCCCTAAAGTCCAGAAAATGTTGTTGGACCAAAAACGGTGTCAGAGAGCTCTGAATGTCCCAAAAACATTTGCACCCTGAAAGGGGCATTAACCCGCATCCTAGACCACTGAAATTTCCAAAAATATTTTTGGCATGAAAAATGCATCCTACACCCCTGCAAGTTCAGAAAATGTTGGTAACTCTAAAAAAGGCCTTAAAATGCATGTTAGGCCTTCAAAAATGTTGAAAACTTTGGAGGCCCAAAAAAGGGATTCACAGGCATCCTAGACCTCCTAAAGTCCAGAAAATGTTGTTGGATCAAAAACGGTGTCAGAGAGCTCTGAATGTCCCAAAAACATTTGCAGCCTGAAAGGGGCATTAACCCACATCCTAGACCTCTGAAATTCCAAAAAATATTTTGTGCACGAAAAATTCATACTACACCCCTGAAAGTTCAGAATATGTTAGCAGCCCAAAAAAGGCATTAAAATGCATTTTAGGCCTGCAAAAATTTAGAAAACTTTGGAGGCCCAAAAAAGGGGTTTACAGGCATCCTAGACCCCCTAAAGTCCAGAAAATGTTGTTGGACCAAAAATGGTGTCAGAGAGCTCTGAATGTCCCAAAAACATTTGCAGCCTGAAAGGGGCATTAACACGCATCCTAGACCACTGAAATTTCCCAAAATATTTTTGCCATGAAAAATGCCTGCTACACCCCTGAAAGTTCAGGAAACACCCCAGAAATGTTGCCAGCTCAAAAAAGGCCTTAAGATGCATCTTAGGCCTGCAAAAATGTTGAAAACTTTGGAGGCCCAAAAAAGGGGTTTACAGGCATCCTAGACCCCCTAAAGTCCAGAAAATGTTGTTGGACCAAAATCGGTGTTAGAGAGCTCCGAATGTCCCAAAAACATGTGCAACCTGAAAGGGGCATTAACCCGCACCCTAGACCACTGAAATTCCCAAAAATATTTTGGCACTGAAAATGCATCCTACACCCCTGAACGTTCATAAAATGTTGGTAACTCTAAAAAAGGCCTTAAAATGCATGTTAGGCCTTCAAAAATGTTGAAAACTTTGGAGGCCCAAAAAAGGGATTTACAGGCATTCTAGACCTCCTAAAGTCCAGAAAATGTTGTTGGATCAAAAACGGTGTCAGAGAGCTCTGAATGTCCCAAAAACATTTGCAGCCTGAAAGGGGCATTAACCCACATCCTAGACCACTGAAATTTCCCAAAATATTTTTGCCATGAAAAATGCATGCTACACCCCTGAAAGTTCAGAAAACACCCCAGAAATGTTGCCAGGTCAAAAAAGGCCTTGAAATGCATCTTAGGCCTGCAAAAATGTTGAAAACTTTGGAGACCCAAAAAAGGGGTTTACAGGCATCCTAGACCCCCTAAAGTCCAGAAAATGTTGTTGGACCAAAAATGGTGTCAGAGAGCTCTGAATGTCCCAAAAACATTTGCAGCCTGAAAGGGGCATTAACCCGCATCCTAGACCACTGACATTTCCCAAAATATTTTTGGCATGAAAAATGCATGCTACACCCCTGAAAGTTCAGAAAACACCCCAGAAATGTTGCGAGCTCATAAAAGGCCTTAACATGCATCTTAGGTCTGCAAAAATGTTGAAAACTTTGGAGACCCAAAAAAGGGGTTTACAGGCATCCTAGACCCCCTAAAGTCCAGAAAATGTTGTTGGACCAAAAATGGTGTCAGAGAGCTCTGAATGTCCCAAAAACATTTGCAGCCTGAAAGGGGCATTAACCCGCATCCTAGACCTCGGAAATTCCCAAAAATATTTTGTGCACGAAAAATGCATCCTATACCCCTGAAAGCTCAGAAAATGATGGCAGCTCAAGAAAAGGCCTTAAAATGCATGTTAGGCCTTCAAAAATGTTAAAAACTTTTGAGGCCCAAAAAAGGGGTTTACATGCATCCTAGACCCCCTAAAGTCCAGAAACTTTTGTTGGACCAAAATCGGTGTCAGAGAGCTCTGAATGTCCCAAAAACATTTGCAGCCTGAAAGGGGCATTAACCCACATCCTAGACCACTGAAATTCCCAAAAATATTTTTGCCATGAAAAATGCATCCTACACCCTTGCAAGTTCAGAAAATGTTGGCAACTCTACAAAAGGCCTTAAAATGCATGTTCGGCCTTCAAAAATGTTGAAAACTTTGGAGGCCCAAAAAAGGGATTTACAGGCATCCTAGACCCCCTAAAGTCCAGAAAATGTTGGTGGATCAAAAACGGTGTCAGAGAGCTCCGAACGTCCCAAAAACATGTGCAACCTGAAAGGGGCATTAACCCACATCCTAGACCACTGAAATTCCCAGAAATATTTTTGGCAATAAAAATGCATCCTACACCCCTGAAAGTTCAGAAAATGTTGGCAGCTCAAGAAAAGGCCTTAAAATGCATGTTAGGCCTTCAAAAATGTTGAAAACTTTGGAGGTGCAAAATAGGGGTTTACAGGCATCCTAGACCTCCTAAAGTCCAGAAAATGTTGTTGGATCAAAAACGGTGTCAGAAAGCTCTGAATGTCCCAAAAACATGTGCAGCCTGAAAGGGGCATTAACCCACATCCTAGACCTCTGAAATTCCCAAAAATATTTTGTGCACGAAAAATGCATCCTATACCCCTGAAACTCAGAATATGTTAGCAGCCCAAAGAAGGCCTTAAAATGCATTTTAGGCCTACAAAAATTTAGAAAACTTTGGAGGCCCAAAAAAGGGGTTTACAGGCATCCTAGACCCCCTAAAGTCCAGAAAATGTTGTGGGACCAAAAATGGTGTCAGAGAGCTCTGAATGTCCCAAAAACATTTGCAGCCACTGAAATTCCCAAAAATATTTTTGGCACGAAAAATGCATCCTACACCCCTGAAAGTTGAGAAAATGTTGGCAGCTCAAGTAAAGGCCTTAAAATGCATGTTAGGCCTTCAAAAATGTTGAAAACTTTGGAGGCCCAAAAAAGGGGATTACAGGCATCCTAGACCCCCTAAAGTCCAGAAAATGTTGTTGGACCAAAATCGGTGTCAGAGAGCTCTGATTGTCCCCAAAACATTTGCAGCCTGAAAGGGGCATTAACCCGCATCCTAGACCACTGAAATTCCCAAAAATATTTTTGGCATGAAAAATGCATCCTACACCCCTGCAAGTTCAGAAAATGTTGGTAAGTCTAAAAAAGGCCTTAAAATGCATGTTAGGCCTTCAAAAATGTTGAAAACTTTGGAGGCCCAAAAAAGGGATTTACAGGCATCCTAGACCTCCTAAAGTCCAGAAAATGTTGTTGGATCAAAAACGGTGTCAGAGAGCTCTGAATGTCCCAAAAACATTTGCAGCCTGAAAGGGGCATTAACCCACATCCTAGACCACTGAAATTTCCCAAAATATTTTTGCCATGAAAAATGCATGCTACACCCCTGAAAGTTCAGAAAACACCCCAGAAATGTTGCCAGGTCAAAAAAGGCCTTGAAATGCATCTTAGGCCTGCAAAAATGTTGAAAACTTTGGAGACCCAAAAAAGGGGTTTACAGGCATCCTAGACCCCCTAAAGTCCAGAAAATGTTGTTGGACCAAAATCGGTGTCAGAGAGCTCCGAATGTCCCAAAAACATGTGCAACCTGAAAGGGGCATTAACCCGCATCCTAGACCACTGAAATTCCCAAAAATATTTTGGCACTAAAAATGCATCCTACACCCCTGAACGTTCATAAAATGTTGGCAGCTCAAGAAAAGGCCTTAAAATGCAGGTTAGGCCTTCAAAAATGTTGAAAACTTTGGAGGCGCAAAATAGGGGTTTACAGGCATCCTAGACCTCCTAAAGTCCAGAAAATGTTGTTGGATCAAAAACGGTGTCAGAGAGCTCTGAATGTCCCAAAAACATTTGCAGCCTGAAAGGGGCATTAACCCGCATCCTAGACCTCTGAAATTCCCAAAAATATTTTGTGCACGAAAAATTCATACTACACCCCTGAAAGTTCAGAATATGTTAGCAGCCCAAAAAAGGCATTAAAATGCATTTTAGGCCTACAAAAATTTAGAAAACTTTGGAGGCCCAAAAAAGGGGTTTACAGGCATCCTAGACCCCCTAAAGTCCAGAAAATGTTGTGGGACCAAAAATGGTGTCAGAGAGCTCTGAATGTCCCAAAAACATTTGCAGCCACTGAAATTCCCAAAAATATTTTTGGCACGAAAAATGCATCCTACACCCCTGAAAGTTGAGAAAATGTTGGCAGCTCAAGAAAAGGCCTTAAAACGCATGTTAGGCCTTCAAAAATGTTGAAAACTTTGGAGGCCCAAAAAAGGGGTTTACAGGCATTCTAGACCCCGTAAGGTCCAGAAAATGTTGTTGGACCAAAAACGGTGTAAGAGAGCTCTGAATGTCCCAAAAACATTTGCACCCTGAAAGGGGCATTAACCCGCATCCTAGACCACTGAAATTTCCAAAAATATTTTTGGCATGAAAAATGCATCCTACACCCCTGCAAGTTCAGAAAATGTTGGCAACTCTAAAAAAAAGGCCTTAAAATGCATGTTAGGCCTTCAAAAATGTTGAAAACTTTGGAGACCCAAAAAAGTGATTTACAGGCATCCTAGACCCCCTAAAGTCCAGAAAATGTTGTTGGATCAAAAACGGTGTCAGAGAGCTCTGAATGTCCCAAAAACATTTGCAGCTTGAAAGGGGCATTAACCCGCATCCTAGACCACTGAAATTCCCAAAAATATTTTTGCCACTAAAAATGCATCCTACACCCCTGAAAGTTCAGAAAATATTGGCAGCTCAAGAAAACGCCTTAAAATGCATGTTAGGCCTTCAAAAATGTTGAAAACTTTGGAGGCCCAAAAAAGGGGTTTACAGGCATCCTAGACCCCCTAAAGTCCAGAAAATGTTGTTGGACCAAAAACGGTGTCAGAGAGCTCTGAATGTCCCAAAAACATTTGCACCCTGAAAGGGGCATTAACCCGCATCCTAGACCACTGAAATTTCCAAAAATATTTTTGGCATGAAAAATGCATCCTACACCCCTGCAAGTTCAGAAAATGTTGGTAACTCTAAAAAAGGCCTTAAAATGCATGTTAGGCCTTCAAAAATGTTGAAAACTTTGGAGGCCCAAAAAAGGGATTCACAGGCATCCTAGACCTCCTAAAGTCCAGAAAATGTTGTTGGATCAAAAACGGTGTCAGAGAGCTCTGAATGTCCCAAAAACATTTGCAGCCTGAAAGGGGCATTAACCCACATCCTAGACCTCTGAAATTCCAAAAAATATTTTGTGCACGAAAAATTCATACTACACCCCTGAAAGTTCAGAATATGTTAGCAGCCCAAAAAAGGCATTAAAATGCATTTTAGGCCTGCAAAAATTTAGAAAACTTTGGAGGCCCAAAAAAGGGGTTTACAGGCATCCTAGACCCCCTAAAGTCCAGAAAATGTTGTTGGACCAAAAATGGTGTCAGAGAGCTCTGAATGTCACAAAAACATTTGCAGCCTGAAAGGGGCATTAACACGCATCCTAGACCACTGAAATTTCCCAAAATATTTTTGCCATGAAAAATGCCTGCTACACCCCTGAAAGTTCAGGAAACACCCCAGAAATGTTGCCAGCTCAAAAAAGGCCTTAAGATGCATCTTAGGCCTGCAAAAATGTTGAAAACTTTGGAGGCCCAAAAAAGGGGTTTACAGGCATCCTAGACCCCCTAAAGTCCAGAAAATGTTGTTGGACCAAAATCGGTGTTAGAGAGCTCCGAATGTCCCAAAAACATGTGCAACCTGAAAGGGGCATTAACCCGCACCCTAGACCACTGAAATTCCCAAAAATATTTTGGCACTGAAAATGCATCCTACACCCCTGAACGTTCATAAAATGTTGGTAACTCTAAAAAAGGCCTTAAAATGCATGTTAGGCCTTCAAAAATGTTGAAAACTTTGGAGGCCCAAAAAAGGGATTTACAGGCATTCTAGACCCCCTAAGGTCCAGAAAATGTTGTTGGACCAAAAACGGTGTCAGAGAGCTCTGAATGTCCCAAAAACATTTGCAGTCTGAAAGGGGCATTAACCTGCATCCTAGACCTCTGAAATTCCCAAAAATATTTTTGCCATGAAAAATGCCTGCTACACCCCTGAAAGTTCAGAAAACACCCCAGAAATGTTGCCAGCTCAAAAAAGGCCTTAAAATGCATCTTTGGCGTGCAAAAATGTTGAAAACTTTGGAGGCCCAAAAAAGGGATTTACAGGCATTCTAGACCCCCTAAAGTCCAGAAAATGTTGTGGGACCAAAAATGGTGTCAGAGAGCTCTGAATGTCCCAAAAACATTTGCAGCCACTGAAATTCCCAAAAATATTTTTGGCACGAAAAATGCATCCTACAACCCTGAAAGTTGAGAAAATGTTGGCAGCTCAAGAAAAGGCCTTAAAATGCATGTTAGGCCTTCAAAAATGTTGAACACTTTGGAGGCCCAAAAAAGGGGTTCACAGGCATTCTAGACCCCCTAAGGTCCAGAAAATGTTGTTGGACCAAAAACGGTGTCAGAGAGCTCTGAATGTCCCAAAAACATTTGCAGTCTGAAAGGAGCATTAACCTGCATCCTAGACCTCTGAAATTCCTAAAAATATTTTGTGCACGAAAAATGCATCCTATACCCCTGCAAGTTCAGAAAATGTTGGTAACTCTAAAAAAGGCCTTAAAATGCATGTTAGGCCTTCAAAAATGTTGAAAACTTTGGAGGCCCAAAAAAGGGATTTACAGGCATCCTAGACCTCCTAAAGTCCAGAAAATGTTGTTGGATCAAAAACGGTGTCAGAGAGCTCTGAATGTCCCAAAAACATTTGCAGCCTGAAAGGGGCATTAACCCACATCCTAGACCTCTGAAATTCCAAAAAATATTTTGTGCACGAAAAATTCATACTACACCCCTGAAAGGTCAGAATATGTTAGCAGCCCAAAAAAGGCATTAAAATGCATTTTAGGCCTGCAAAAATTTAGAAAACTTTGGATGCCCAAAAAAGGGGTTTACAGGCATCCTAGTACCCCTAAAGTCCAGAAAATGTTGTTGGACCAAAAATGGTGTCAGAGAGCTCTGAATGTCCCAAAAACATTTGCAGCCTGAAAGGGGCATTAACCTGCATCCTAGACCTCTAAAATTCCCAAAAATATTTTGTGCACGAAAAATTCATACTACACCCCTGAAAGTTCAGAATATGTTAGCAGCCCAAAGAAGGCCTTAAAATGCATTTTAGGCCTACAAAAATTTAGAAAACTTTGGAGGCCCAAAAAAGGCGTTTACGGGCATCCTAGACCCCCTAAAGACCAGAAAATGTTGGTGGATCAAAAATGGTGTCAGAGAGCTCCGAATGTCCCAAAAACATGTGCAACCTGAAAGGGGCATTAACCCGCATCCTAGACCACTGAAATTCCCAAAAATATTTTGCCACTAAAAATGCATCCTACACCCCTGAACGTTCATAAAATGTTAGCAGCCCAAAAAAGGCATTAAAATGCATTTTAGGCCTGCAAAAATTTAGAAAACTTTGGAGGCCCAAAAAAGGCGTTTACAGGCATCCTAGACCCCCTAAAGTCCAGAAAATGTTGTGGGACTAAAAATGGTGTCAGAGAGCTCCGAATGTCCCAAAAACATGTGCAACCTGAAAGGGGCATTAAACCGCATCCTAGACCACTGAAATTCCCAAAAATATTTTGCCACTAAAAATGCATCCTACACCCCTGAACGTTCATAAAATGATAGCAGCCCAAAAAAGGCATTAAAATGCATTTTAGGCCTGCAAAAATTTAGAAAACTTTGGAGGCCCAAAAAAGGGGTTTACAGGCATCCTAGACCCCCTAAAGACCAGAAAATGTTGGTGGATCAAAAACGGTGTCAGAGAGCTCCGAATGTCCCAAAAACATGTGCAACCTGAAAGGGGCATTAACCCACATCCTAGACCTCTGAAATTCCCAAAAATATTTTGTGCACGAAAAATTCATACTACACCCTTGAAAGTTCAGAATATGTTAGCAGCCCAAAAAAGGCATTAAAATGCATTTTAGGCCTGCAAAAATTAAGAAAACTTTGGAGGCCCAAAAAGGGGTTTACAGGCATCCTAGACCCCCTAAAGTCCAGAAAATGTTGTTGGACCAAAAATGGTGTCAGAGAGCTCTGAATGTCCCAAAAACATTTTCAGCCTGAAAGGGGCATTAACCCGCATCCTAGACCTCTGAAATTCCAAAAAATATTTTGTGCACAAAAAATGTATACTATACCCCTGAAACTCAGAATATGTTAGCAGCCCAAAGAAGGCCTTAAAATGCATTTTAGGCCTACAAAAATTTAGAAAACTTTGGAGGCCCAAAAAAGGCGTTTACAGGCATCCTAGACCCCCTAAAGTCCAGAAAATGTTGTGGGACTAAAAATGGTGTCAGAGAGCTCTGAATGTCCCAAAAACATGTGCAACCTGAAAGGGGCATTAACCCGCATCCTAGACCACTGAAATTCCCAAAAATATTTTGCCACTAAAAATGCATCCTACACCCCTGAACGTTCATAAAATGTTAGCAGCCCAAAAAAGGCATTAAAATGCATTTTAGGCCTGCAAAAATTTAGAAAACTTTGGAGGCCCAAAAAAGGCGTTTACAGGCATCCTAGACCCCCTAAAGTCCAGAAAATGTTGTGGGACTAAAAATGGTGTCAGAGAGCTCTGAATGTCCCAAAAACATGTGCAACCTGAAAGGGGCATTAACCCGCATCCTAGACCACTGAAATTCCCAAAAATATTTTGCCACTAAAAATGCATCCTACACCCCTGAACGTTCATAAAATGTTAGCAGCCCAAAAAAGGCATTAAAATGCATTTTAGGCCTGCAAAAATTTAGAAAACTTTGGAGGCCCAAAAAGGGGTTTACAGGCATCCTAGACCCCCTAAAGTCCAGAAAATGTTGTTGGACCAAAAATGGTGTCAGAGAGCTCTGAATGTCCCAAAAACATTTGCAGCCTGAAAGGGGCATTAACCTGCATCCTAGACCTCTGAAATTCCAAAAAATATTTTGTGCACAAAAAATGTATACTATACCCCTGAAACTCAGAATATGTTAGCAGCCCAAAGAAGGCCTTAAAATGCATTTTAGGCCTACAAAAATTTAGAAAACTTTGGAGGCCCAAAAAAGGCGTTTACAGGCATCCTAGACCCCCTAAAGTCCAGAAAATGTTGTGGGACCAAAAATGGTGTCAGAGAGCTCTGAATGTCCCAAAAACATTTGCAGCCTGAAAGGGGCATTAACCCGCATCCTAGACCTCTGAAATTCCAAAAAATATTTTGTGCACAAAAAATGTATACTATACCCCTGAAACTCAGAATATGTTAGCAGCCCAAAGAAGGCCTTAAAATGCATTTTAGGCCTACAAAAATTTAGAAAACTTTGGAGGCCCAAAAAAGGCGTTTACAGGCATCCTAGACCCCCTAAAGTCCAGAAAATGTTGTGGGACCAAAAATAGTGTCAGAGAGCTCTGAATGTCCCAAAAACATTTGCAGCCTGAAAGGGGCATTAACCGGCATCCTTGACCTCTGAAATTCCCAAAAATATTTTTTGCACGAAAAATGTATACTACCCCTAAAAGTTCAGAATATGTTAGAAGCCCAAAAAATGCATTCAAATGCATTTTAGGCCTGCAAAAATTTAGAAAACTTTGGAGGCCCAAAAAAGGGGTTTACAGGCATCCTAGACCCCCTAAAGTCCAGAAAATGTTGTTGGACCAAAATCGGTGTCAGAGAGCTCCGAATGTCCCAAAAACATGTGCAACCTGAAAGGGGCATTAACCCGCATCCTAGACCACTGAAATTCCCAAAAATATATTTGCCATGAAAAATGCATCCTACACCCCTGCAAGTTCAGAAAATGTTGGCAGCTCAAGAAAAGGCCTTAAAATGCATATTAGGCCTTCAAAAATGTTGAAAACTTTGGAGGCACAAAATAGGGGTTTACAGGCATCCTAGACCTCCTAAAGTCCAGAAAATGTTGTTGGATCAAAAACGGTGTCAGAGAGCTCTGAATGTCCCAAAAACATTTGCAGCCACTGAAATTCCCAAAAATATTTTTGGCACGAAAAATGCATCCTACACCCCTGAAAGTTGAGAAAATGTTGGCAGCTCAAGAAAAGGCCTTAAAACACATGTTAGGCCTTCAAAAATGTTGAAAACTTTGGAGGCCCAAAAAAGGGGTTTACAGGCATTCTAGACCCCCTAAGGTCCAGAAAATCTTGTTGGACCAAAAACGGTGTCAGAGAGCTCTGAATGTCCCAAAAACATGTGCAACCTGAAAGGGGCATTAACTCGCATCCCAGACCACTGAAATTCCCAAAAATATTTTTGGCACTAAAAATACATCCTACACCCCTGAAAGTTCAGAAAATGTTTGCAGCTCAAGAAAAGGCCTTAAAATGCATGTTCGGCCTTCAAAAATGTTGAAAACTTTGGAGGCCCAAAAAAGGGGTTAACAGGCATCCTAGACCCCCTAAAGTCCAGAAAATGTTGTTGCACCAAAATCGGTGTCAGAGAGCTCTGAATGTCCCAAAAACATTTGCAGCCTGAAAGGGGCATTAACCCACATCCTAGACCACTGAAATGCCCAAAAATATTTTTGCCCTGAAAAATGCATCCTACACCCCTGCAGGTTCAGAAAATGTTGGCAACTCCAAAAAAGGCCTTAAAATGCATGTTAGGCCTTCAAAAACGTTGAAAACTTTGGAGGCCCAAAAAAGGGATTTACAGGCATCCTAGACCCCCTAACGTCCAGAAAATGTTGTTGGATCAAAAATGGTGTCAGAGAGCTCTGAATGTCCCAAAAACATTTGCAGCCACTGAAATTCCCAAAAATATTTTTGGCACGAAAAATGCATCCTACACCCCTGAAAGTTCAGAAAATGTTGGCAGCTCAAGAAAAGGCCTTAAAATGCATGTTAGGCCTTCAAAAATGTTGAAAACTTTGGAGGCACAAAATAGGGGTTTACAGGCATCCTAGACCTCCTAAAGTCCAGAAAATGTTGTTGGATCAAAAACGGTGTCAGAGAGCTCTGAATGTCCCAAAAACATTTTCAGCCTGAAAGGGGCATTAACCCACATCCTAGACCTCTGAAATTCCCAAAAATATTTTGTGCACGAAAAATTCATACTACACCCTTGAAAGTTCAGAATATGTTAGCAGCCCAAAAAAGGCATTAAAAAGCATTTTAGGCCTGCAAAAATTTAGAAATTGGATGCCCAAAAAAGGGGTTTACAGGCATCCTAGACCCCCTAAAGTCCAGAAAATGTTGTTGGACCAAAAATGGTGTCAGAGAGCTCTGAATGTCCCAAAAACATTTGCAGCCTGAAAGGGGCATTAACCCGCATCCTAGACCTCTGAAATTCCCAAAAATATTTTGTGCACAAAAAATGCATCCTATACCCCTGAAAGCTCAAGAATATGTTAGCAGCCCAAAGAAGGCCTTAAAATGCATTTTAGGCCTACAAAAATTTAGAAAACTTTGGAGCCCAAAAAAGGGGTTTACAGGCATCCTAGACCCCCTAAAGTCCAGAAAATGTTGTTGGACCAAAAAGGGTGTCAGAGAGCTCTGAATGTCCCAAAAACATTTGCAGCCACTGAAATTCCCAAAAATATTTTTGGCACGAAAAATGCATCCTACACCCCTGAAAGTTCAGAAAATGTTGGCAGCTCAAGAAAAGGCCTTAAAATGCATGTTAGGCCTTCAAAAATGTTGAAAACTTTGGAGGCACAAAATAGGGGTTTACAGGCATCCTAGACCTCCTAAAGTCCAGAAAATGTTGTTGTATCAAAAACGGTGTCAGAGAGCTCTGAATGTCCCAAAAACATTTGCAGCCTGAAAGGGGCATTAACACGCATCCTAGACCACTGAAATTTCCCAAAATATTTTTGCCATGAAAAATGCATGCTACACCCCTGAAAGTTCAGAAAACACCCCAGAAATGTTGCCAGGTCAAAAAAGGCCTTGAAATGCATCTTAGGCCTGCAAAAATGTTGAAAACTTTGGAGACCCAAAAAAGGGGTTTACAGGCATCCTAGACCCCCTAAAGTCCAGAAAATGTTGTTGGACCAAAAATGGTGTCAGAGAGCTCTGAATGTCCCAAAAACATTTGCAGCCTGAAAGGGGCATTAACCCGCATCCTAGACCTCTGAAATTCCCATAAATATTTTGTGCACAAAAAATGCATCCTATACCCCTGAAAGCTCAAGAATATGTTAGCAGCCCAAAGAAGGCCTTAAAATGCATTTTAGGCCTACAAAAATTTAGAAAACTTTGGAGCCCAAAAAAGGGGTTTACAGGCATCCTAGACCCCCTAAAGTCCAGAAAATGTTGTTGGATCAAAAACGGTGTCAGAGAGCTCTGAATGTCCCAAAAACATTTGCAGCCTGAAAGGGGCATTAACCCGCATCCTAGACCACTGAAATTCCCAAAAATATTTTTGCCACTAAAAATGCATCCTACACCCCTGAAAGTTCAGAAAATGTTGGCAGCTCAAGAAAAGGCCTTAAAATGCATGTTAGGCCTTCAAAAATGTTGAAAACTTTGGAGGCACAAAATAGGGGTTTACAGGCATCCTAGACCTCCTAAAGTCCAGAAAATGTTGTTGGATCAAAAACGGTGTCAGAGAGCTCTGAATGTCCCAAAAACATTTGCAACCTGAAAGGGGCATTAACCCGCATCCTAGACCACTGAAATTTCCCAAAATATTTTTGCCATGAAAAATGCATGCTACACCCCTGAAAGTTCAGAAAACACCCCAGAAATGTTGGCAGCTCAAGTAAAGGCCTTAAAATGCATGTTAGGCCTTCAAAAATGTTGAAAACTTTGGAGGCCCAAAAAAGGGGTTTACAGGCATCCTAGACCCCCTAAAGTCCAGAAAATGTTGTTGGACCAAAATCGGTGTCAGAGAGCTCTGATTGTCCCCAAAACATTTGCAGCCTGAAAGGGGCATTAACCCGCATCCTAGACCACTGAAATTCCCAAAAATATTTTTGGCATGAAAAATGCATCCTACACCCCTGCAAGTTCAGAAAATGTTGGTAACTCTAAAAAAGGCCTTAAAATGCATGTTAGGCCTTCAAAAATGTTGAAAACTTTGGAGGCCCAAAAATAGGGTTTACAGGCATCCTAGACCTCCTAAAGTCCAGAAAATGTTGTTGGATCAAAAACGGTGTCAGAGAGCTTTGAATGTCCCAAAAACATTTGCAGCCTGAAAGGGGCATTAACCCACATCCTAGACCTCTGAAATTCCAAAAAATATTTTGTGCACGAAAAATTCATACTACACCCCTGAAAGTTCAGAATATGTTAGCAGCCCAAAAAAGGTATTAAAATGCATTTTAGGCCTGCAAAAATTTAGAAAACTTTGGAGGCCCAAAAAAGGGGTTTACAGGCATCCTAGACCCCCTAAAGTCCAGAAAATGTTGTTGGACCAAAAATGGTGTCAGAGAGCTCTGAATGTCCCAAAAACATTTGCAGCCTGAAAGGGGCATTAACACGCATCCTAGACCACTGAAATTTCCCAAAATATTTTTGCCATGAAAAATGCATGCTACACCCCTGAAAGTTCAGAAAACACCCCAGAAATGTTGCCAGGTCAAAAAAGGCCTTGAAATGCATCCTAGACCTCTGAAATTCCAAAAAATATTTTGTGCACGAAAAATTCATACTACACCCCTGAAAGTTCAGAATATGTTAGCAGCCCAAAAAAGGCATTAAAATGCATTTTAGGCCTGCAAAAATGTTGAAAACTTTGGAGGCGCAAAATAGGGGTTTACAGGCATCCTAGACCTCCTAAAGTCCAGAAAATGTTGTTGGATCAAAAACGGTGTCAGAGAGCTCTGAATGTCCCAAAAACATTTGCAGCCTGAAAGGGTCATTAACCCGCATCCTAGACCTCTAAAATTCCCAAAAATATTTTGTGCACGAAAAATTCATACTACACCCCTGAAAGTTCAGAATATGTTAGCAGCCCAAAGAAGGCCTTAAAATGCATTTTAGGCCTACAAAAATTTAGAAAACTTTGGAGGCCCAAAAAAGGCGTTTACGGGCATCCTAGACCCCCTAAAGTCCAGAAAATGTTGTGGGACCAAAAATAGTGTCAGAGAGCTCTGAATGTCCCAAAAACATTTGCAGCCTGAAAGGGGCATTAACCGGCATCCTTGACCTCTGAAATTCCCAAAAATATTTTTTGCACGAAAAATGTATACTACCCCTAAAAGTTCAGAATATGTTAGAAGCCCAAAAAATGCATTCAAATGCATTTTAGGCCTGCAAAAATTTAGAAAACTTTGGAGGCCCAAAAAAGGGGTTTACAGGCATCCTAGACCCCCTAAAGTCCAGAAAATGTTGTTGGACCAAAATCGGTGTCAGAGAGCTCCGAATGTCCCAAAAACATGTGCAACCTGAAAGGGGCATTAACCCGCATCCTAGACCACTGAAATTCCCAAAAATATATTTGCCATGAAAAATGCATCCTACACCCCTGCAAGTTCAGAAAATGTTGGCAGCTCAAGAAAAGGCCTTAAAATGCATGTTAGGCCTTCAAAAATGTTGAAAACTTTGGAGGCACAAAATAGGGGTTTACAGGCATCCTAGACCTCCTAAAGTCCAGAAAATGTTGTTGGATCAAAAACGGTGTCAGAGAGCTCTGAATGTCCCAAAAACATTTGCAGCCACTGAAATTCCCAAAAATATTTTTGGCACGAAAAATGCATCCTACACCCCTGAAAGTTGAGAAAATGTTGGCAGCTCAAGAAAAGGCCTTAAAACACATGTTAGGCCTTCAAAAATGTTGAAAACTTTGGAGGCCCAAAAAAGGGGTTTACAGGCATTCTAGACCCCCTAAGGTCCAGAAAATCTTGTTGGACCAAAAACGGTGTCAGAGAGCTCTGAATGTCCCAAAAACATGTGCAACCTGAAAGGGGCATTAACTCGCATCCCAGACCACTGAAATTCCCAAAAATATTTTTGCCACTAAAAATACATCCTACACCCCTGAAAGTTCAGAAAATGTTTGCAGCTCAAGAAAAGGCCTTAAAATGCATGTTCGGCCTTCAAAAATGTTGAAAACTTTGGAGGCCCAAAAAAGGGGTTTACAGGCATCCTAGACCCCCTAAAGTCCAGAAAATGTTGTTGGACCAGAATCGGTGTCAGAGAGCTCTGAATGTCCCAAAAACATTTGCAGCCTGAAAGGGGCATTAACCCACATCCTAGACCACTGAAATGCCCAAAAATATTTTTGCCCTGAAAAATGCATCCTACACCCCTGCAGGTTCAGAAAATGTTGGCAACTCCAAAAAAGGCCTTAAAATGCATGTTAGGCCTTCAAAAATGTTGAAAACTTTGGAGGCGCAAAATAGGGGTTTACAGGCATCCTAGACCTCCTAAAGTCCAGAAAATGTTGTTGGATCAAAAACGGTGTCAGAGAGGTCTGAATGTCCCAAAAACATTTGCAGCCTGAAAGGGTCATTAACCCGCATCCTAGACCTCTAAAATTCCCAAAAATATTTTGTGCACGAAAAATTCATACTACACCCCTGAAAGTTCAGAATATGTTAGCAGCCCAAAGAAGGCCTTAAAATGCATTTTAGGCCTACAAAAATTTAGAAAACTTTGGAGGCCCAAAAAAGGCGTTTACGGGCATCCTAGACCCCCTAAAGTCCAGAAAATGTTGTGGGACCAAAAATAGTGTCAGAGAGCTCTGAATGTCCCAAAAACATTTGCAGCCTGAAAGGGGCATTAACCGGCATCCTTGACCTCTGAAATTCCCAAAAATATTTTTTGCACGAAAAATGTATACTACCCCTAAAAGTTCAGAATATGTTAGAAGCCCAAAAAATGCATTCAAATGCATTTTAGGCCTGCAAAAATTTAGAAAACTTTGGAGGCCCAAAAAAGGGGTTTACAGGCATCCTAGACCCCCTAAAGTCCAGAAAATGTTGTTGGACCAAAATCGGTGTCAGAGAGCTCCGAATGTCCCAAAAACATGTGCAACCTGAAAGGGGCATTAACCCGCATCCTAGACCACTGAAATTCCCAAAAATATATTTGCCATGAAAAATGCATCCTACACCCCTGCAAGTTCAGAAAATGTTGGCAGCTCAAGAAAAGGCCTTAAAATGCATGTTAGGCCTTCAAAAATGTTGAAAACTTTGGAGGCACAAAATAGGGGTTTACAGGCATCCTAGACCTCCTAAAGTCCAGAAAATGTTGTTGGATCAAAAACGGTGTCAGAGAGCTCTGAATGTCCCAAAAACATTTGCAGCCACTGAAATTCCCAAAAATATTTTTGGCACGAAAAATGCATCCTACACCCCTGAAAGTTGAGAAAATGTTGGCAGCTCAAGAAAAGGCCTTAAAACACATGTTAGGCCTTCAAAAATGTTGAAAACTTTGGAGGCCCAAAAAAGGGGTTTACAGGCATTCTAGACCCCCTAAGGTCCAGAAAATCTTGTTGGACCAAAAACGGTGTCAGAGAGCTCTGAATGTCCCAAAAACATGTGCAACCTGAAAGGGGCATTAACTCGCATCCCAGACCACTGAAATTCCCAAAAATATTTTTGGCACTAAAAATACATCCTACACCCCTGAAAGTTCAGAAAATGTTTGCAGCTCAAGAAAAGGCCTTAAAATGCATGTTCGGCCTTCAAAAATGTTGAAAACTTTGGAGGCCCAAAAAAGGGGTTTACAGGCATCCTAGACCCCCTAAAGTCCAGAAAATGTTGTTGGACCAGAATCGGTGTCAGAGAGCTCTGAATGTCCCAAAAACATTTTCAGCCTGAAAGGGGCATTAACCCACATCCTAGACCACTGAAATGCCCAAAAATATTTTTGCCCTGAAAAATGCATCCTACACCCCTGCAGGTTCAGAAAATGTTGGCAACTCCAAAAAAGGCCTTAAAATGCATGTTAGGCCTTCAAAAACGTTGAAAACATTGGAGGCCCAAAAAAGGGATTTACAGGCATCCTAGACCCCCTAAAGTCCAGAAAATGTTGTTGGACCAAAAAGGGTGTCAGAGAGCTCTGAATGTCCCAAAAACATTTGCAGCCATTGAAATTCCCAAAAATATTTTTGGCACGAAAAATGCATCCTACACCCCTGAAAGTTCAGAAAATGTTGGCAGCTCAAGAAAAGGCCTTAAAATGCATGTTAGGCCTTCAAAAATGTTGAAAACTTTGGAGGCACAAAATAGGGGTTTACAGGCATCCTAGACCTCCTAAAGTCCAGAAAATGTTGTTGTATCAAAAACGGTGTCAGAGAGCTCTGAATGTCCCAAAAACATTTGCAGCCTGAAAGGGGCATTAACACGCATCCTAGACCACTGAAATTTCCCAAAATATTTTTGCCATGAAAAATGCATGCTACACCCCTGAAAGTTCAGAAAACACCCCAGAAATGTTGCCAGGTCAAAAAAGGCCTTGAAATGCATCTTAGGCCTGCAAAAATGTTGAAAACTTTGGAGACCCAAAAAAGGGGTTTACAGGCATCCTAGACCCCCTAAAGTCCAGAAAATGTTGTTGGACCAAAAATGGTGTCAGAGAGCTCTGAATGTCCCAAAAACATTTGCAGCCTGAAAGGGGCATTAACCCACATCCTAGACCTCTGAAATTCCAAAAAATATTTTGTGCACGAAAAATTCATACTACACCCCTGAAAGTTCAGAATATGTTAGCAGCCCAAAAAAGGTATTAAAATGCATTTTAGGCCTGCAAAAATTTAGAAAACTTTGGAGGCCCAAAAAAGGGGTTTACAGGCATCCTAGACCCCCTAAAGTCCAGAAAATGTTGTTGGACCAAAAATGGTGTCAGAGAGCTCTGAATGTCCCAAAAACATTTGCAGCCTGAAAGGGGCATTAACACGCATCCTAGACCACTGAAATTTCCCAAAATATTTTTGCCATGAAAAATGCATGCTACACCCCTGAAAGTTCAGAAAACACCCCAGAAATGTTGCCAGGTCAAAAAAGGCCTTGAAATGCATCCTAGACCTCTGAAATTCCAAAAAATATTTTGTGCACGAAAAATTCATACTACACCCCTGAAAGTTCAGAATATGTTAGCAGCCCAAAAAAGGCATTAAAATGCATTTTAGGCCTGCAAAAATGTTGAAAACTTTGGAGGCGCAAAATAGGGGTTTACAGGCATCCTAGACCTCCTAAAGTCCAGAAAATGTTGTTGGATCAAAAACGGTGTCAGAGAGCTCTGAATGTCCCAAAAACATTTGCAGCCTGAAAGGGTCATTAACCCGCATCCTAGACCTCTAAAATTCCCAAAAATATTTTGTGCACGAAAAATTCATACTACACCCCTGAAAGTTCAGAATATGTTAGCAGCCCAAAGAAGGCCTTAAAATGCATTTTAGGCCTACAAAAATTTAGAAAACTTTGGAGGCCCAAAAAAGGCGTTTACGGGCATCCTAGACCCCCTAAAGTCCAGAAAATGTTGTGGGACCAAAAATAGTGTCAGAGAGCTCTGAATGTCCCAAAAACATTTGCAGCCTGAAAGGGGCATTAACCGGCATCCTTGACCTCTGAAATTCCCAAAAATATTTTTTGCACGAAAAATGTATACTACCCCTAAAAGTTCAGAATATGTTAGAAGCCCAAAAAATGCATTCAAATGCATTTTAGGCCTGCAAAAATTTAGAAAACTTTGGAGGCCCAAAAAAGGGGTTTACAGGCATCCTAGACCCCCTAAAGTCCAGAAAATGTTGTTGGACCAAAATCGGTGTCAGAGAGCTCCGAATGTCCCAAAAACATGTGCAACCTGAAAGGGGCATTAACCCGCATCCTAGACCACTGAAATTCCCAAAAATATATTTGCCATGAAAAATGCATCCTACACCCCTGCAAGTTCAGAAAATGTTGGCAGCTCAAGAAAAGGCCTTAAAATGCATGTTAGGCCTTCAAAAATGTTGAAAACTTTGGAGGCACAAAATAGGGGTTTACAGGCATCCTAGACCTCCTAAAGTCCAGAAAATGTTGTTGGATCAAAAACGGTGTCAGAGAGCTCTGAATGTCCCAAAAACATTTGCAGCCACTGAAATTCCCAAAAATATTTTTGGCACGAAAAATGCATCCTACACCCCTGAAAGTTGAGAAAATGTTGGCAGCTCAAGAAAAGGCCTTAAAACACATGTTAGGCCTTCAAAAATGTTGAAAACTTTGGAGGCCCAAAAAAGGGGTTTACAGGCATTCTAGACCCCCTAAGGTCCAGAAAATCTTGTTGGACCAAAAACGGTGTCAGAGAGCTCTGAATGTCCCAAAAACATGTGCAACCTGAAAGGGGCATTAACTCGCATCCCAGACCACTGAAATTCCCAAAAATATTTTTGCCACTAAAAATACATCCTACACCCCTGAAAGTTCAGAAAATGTTTGCAGCTCAAGAAAAGGCCTTAAAATGCATGTTCGGCCTTCAAAAATGTTGAAAACTTTGGAGGCCCAAAAAAGGGGTTTACAGGCATCCTAGACCCCCTAAAGTCCAGAAAATGTTGTTGGACCAGAATCGGTGTCAGAGAGCTCTGAATGTCCCAAAAACATTTGCAGCCTGAAAGGGGCATTAACCCACATCCTAGACCACTGAAATGCCCAAAAATATTTTTGCCCTGAAAAATGCATCCTACACCCCTGCAGGTTCAGAAAATGTTGGCAACTCCAAAAAAGGCCTTAAAATGCATGTTAGGCCTTCAAAAATGTTGAAAACTTTGGAGGCGCAAAATAGGGGTTTACAGGCATCCTAGACCTCCTAAAGTCCAGAAAATGTTGTTGGATCAAAAACGGTGTCAGAGAGGTCTGAATGTCCCAAAAACATTTGCAGCCTGAAAGGGTCATTAACCCGCATCCTAGACCTCTAAAATTCCCAAAAATATTTTGTGCACGAAAAATTCATACTACACCCCTGAAAGTTCAGAATATGTTAGCAGCCCAAAGAAGGCCTTAAAATGCATTTTAGGCCTACAAAAATTTAGAAAACTTTGGAGGCCCAAAAAAGGCGTTTACGGGCATCCTAGACCCCCTAAAGTCCAGAAAATGTTGTGGGACCAAAAATAGTGTCAGAGAGCTCTGAATGTCCCAAAAACATTTGCAGCCTGAAAGGGGCATTAACCGGCATCCTTGACCTCTGAAATTCCCAAAAATATTTTTTGCACGAAAAATGTATACTACCCCTAAAAGTTCAGAATATGTTAGAAGCCCAAAAAATGCATTCAAATGCATTTTAGGCCTGCAAAAATTTAGAAAACTTTGGAGGCCCAAAAAAGGGGTTTACAGGCATCCTAGACCCCCTAAAGTCCAGAAAATGTTGTTGGACCAAAATCGGTGTCAGAGAGCTCCGAATGTCCCAAAAACATGTGCAACCTGAAAGGGGCATTAACCCGCATCCTAGACCACTGAAATTCCCAAAAATATATTTGCCATGAAAAATGCATCCTACACCCCTGCAAGTTCAGAAAATGTTGGCAGCTCAAGAAAAGGCCTTAAAATGCATGTTAGGCCTTCAAAAATGTTGAAAACTTTGGAGGCACAAAATAGGGGTTTACAGGCATCCTAGACCTCCTAAAGTCCAGAAAATGTTGTTGGATCAAAAACGGTGTCAGAGAGCTCTGAATGTCCCAAAAACATTTGCAGCCACTGAAATTCCCAAAAATATTTTTGGCACGAAAAATGCATCCTACACCCCTGAAAGTTGAGAAAATGTTGGCAGCTCAAGAAAAGGCCTTAAAACACATGTTAGGCCTTCAAAAATGTTGAAAACTTTGGAGGCCCAAAAAAGGGGTTTACAGGCATTCTAGACCCCCTAAGGTCCAGAAAATCTTGTTGGACCAAAAACGGTGTCAGAGAGCTCTGAATGTCCCAAAAACATGTGCAACCTGAAAGGGGCATTAACTCGCATCCCAGACCACTGAAATTCCCAAAAATATTTTTGGCACTAAAAATACATCCTACACCCCTGAAAGTTCAGAAAATGTTTGCAGCTCAAGAAAAGGCCTTAAAATGCATGTTCGGCCTTCAAAAATGTTGAAAACTTTGGAGGCCCAAAAAAGGGGTTTACAGGCATCCTAGACCCCCTAAAGTCCAGAAAATGTTGTTGGACCAGAATCGGTGTCAGAGAGCTCTGAATGTCCCAAAAACATTTGCAGCCTGAAAGGGGCATTAACCCACATCCTAGACCACTGAAATGCCCAAAAATATTTTTGCCCTGAAAAATGCATCCTACACCCCTGCAGGTTCAGAAAATGTTGGCAACTCCAAAAAAGGCCTTAAAATGCATGTTAGGCCTTCAAAAACGTTGAAAACATTGGAGGCCCAAAAAAGGGATTTACAGGCATCCTAGAACCCCTAAAGTCCAGAAAATGTTGTTGGACCAAAAAGGGTGTCAGAGAGCTCTGAATGTCCCAAAAACATTTGCAGCCATTGAAATTCCCAAAAATATTTTTGGCACGAAAAATGCATCCTACACCCCTGAAAGTTCAGAAAATGTTGGCAGCTCAAGAAAAGGCCTTAAAATGCATGTTAGGCCTTCAAAAATGTTGAAAACTTTGGAGGCACAAAATAGGGGTTTACAGGCATCCTAGACCTCCTAAAGTCCAGAAAATGTTGTTGTATCAAAAACGGTGTCAGAGAGCTCTGAATGTCCCAAAAACATTTGCAGCCTGAAAGGGGCATTAACACGCATCCTAGACCACTGAAATTTCCCAAAATATTTTTGCCATGAAAAATGCATGCTACACCCCTGAAAGTTCAGAAAACACCCCAGAAATGTTGCCAGGTCAAAAAAGGCCTTGAAATGCATCTTAGGCCTGCAAAAATGTTGAAAACTTTGGAGACCCAAAAAAGGGGTTTACAGGCATCCTAGACCCCCTAAAGTCCAGAAAATGTTGTTGGACCAAAAATGGTGTCAGAGAGCTCTGAATGTCCCAAAAACATTTGCAGCCTGAAAGGGGCATTAACCCGCATCCTAGACCTCTGAAATTCCCAAAAATATTTTGTGCACAAAAAATGCATCCTATACCCCTGAAAGCTCAAGAATATGTTAGCAGCCCAAAGAAGGCCTTAAAATGCATTTTAGGCCTACAAAAATTTAGAAAACTTTGGAGCCCAAAAAAGGGGTTTACAGGCATCCTAGACCCCCTAAAGTCCAGAAAATGTTGTTGGATCAAAAACGGTGTCATAGAGCTCTGAATGTCCCAAAAACATTTGCAGCCTGAAAGGGGCATTAACCCGCATCCTAGACCACTGAAATTCCCAAAAATATTTTTGCCACTAAAAATGCGTCCTACACCCCTGAAAGTTCAGAAAATGTTGGCAGCTCAAGAAAAGGCCTTAAAATGCATGTTAGGCCTTCAAAAATGTTGAAAACTTTGGAGGCACAAAATAGGGGTTTACAGGCATCCTAGACCTCCTAAAGTCCAGAAAATGTTGTTGGATCAAAAACGGTGTCAGAGAGCTCTGAATGTCCCAAAAACATTTGCAACCTGAAAGGGGCATTAACCCGCATCCTAGACCACTGAAATTTCCCAAAATATTTTTGCCATGAAAAATGCATGCTACACCCCTGAAAGTTCAGAAAACACCCCAGAAATGTTGGCAGCTCAAGTAAAGGCCTTAAAATGCATGTTAGGCCTTCAAAAATGTTGAAAACTTTGGAGGCCCAAAAAAGGGGTTTACAGGCATCCTAGACCCCCTAAAGTCCAGAAAATGTTGTTGGACCAAAATCGGTGTCAGAGAGCTCTGATTGTCCCCAAAACATTTGCAGCCTGAAAGGGGCATTAACCCGCATCCTAGACCACTGAAATTCCCAAAAATATTTTTGGCATGAAAAATGCATCCTACACCCCTGCAAGTTCAGAAAATGTTGGTAACTCTAAAAAAGGCCTTAAAATGCATGTTAGGCCTTCAAAAATGTTGAAAACTTTGGAGGCCCAAAAATAGGGTTTACAGGCATCCTAGACCTCCTAAAGTCCAGAAAATGTTGTTGGATCAAAAACGGTGTCAGAGAGCTCTGAATGCCCCAAAAACATTTGCAGCCTGAAAGGGTCATTAACCCGCATCCTAGACCTCTAAAATTCCCAAAAATATTTTGTGCACGAAAAATTCATACTACACCCCTGAAAGTTCAGAATATGTTAGCAGCCCAAAGAAGGCCTTAAAATGCATTTTAGGCCTACAAAAATTTAGAAAACTTTGGAGGCCCAAAAAAGGCGTTTACGGGCATCCTAGACCCCCTAAAGTCCAGAAAATGTTGTGGGACCAAAAATAGTGTCAGAGAGCTCTGAATGTCCCAAAAACATTTGCAGCCTGAAAGGGGCATTAACCGGCATCCTTGACCTCTGAAATTCCCAAAAATATTTTTTGCACGAAAAATGTATACTACCCCTAAAAGTTCAGAATATGTTAGAAGCCCAAAAAATGCATTCAAATGCATTTTAGGGCTGCAAAAATTTAGAAAACTTTGGAGGCCCAAAAAAGGGGTTTACAGGCATCCTAGACCCCCTAAAGTCCAGAAAATGTTGTTGGACCAAAATCGGTGTCAGAGAGCTCCGAATGTCCCAAAAACATGTGCAACCTGAAAGGGGCATTAACCCGCATCCTAGACCACTGAAATTCCCAAAAATATATTTGCCATGAAAAATGCATCCTACACCCCTGCAAGTTCAGAAAATGTTGGCAGCTCAAGAAAAGGCCTTAAAATGCATGTTAGGCCTTCAAAAATGTTGAAAACTTTGGAGGCACAAAATAGGGGTTTACAGGCATCCTAGACCTCCTAAAGTCCAGAAAATGTTGTTGGATCAAAAACGGTGTCAGAGAGCTCTGAATGTCCCAAAAACATTTGCAGCCTGAAAGGGGCATTAACCCACATCCTAGACCTCTGAAATACCCAAAAATATTTTGTGCACGAAAAATTCATACTACACCCTTGAAAGTTCACAATATGTTAGCAGCCCAAAAAAGGCATTAAAATGCATTTTAGGCCTGCAAAAATTTAGAAAACTTTGGAGGCCCAAAAAAGGGGTTTACAGGCATCCTAGACCCCCTAAAGTCCAGAAAATGTTGTTGGACCAACAATGGTGTCAGAGAGCTCTGAATGTCCCAAAAACATTTGCAGCCTGAAAGGGGCATTAACCCGCATCCTAGACCTCTGAAATTCCCAAAAATATTTTGTGCACAAAAAATGCATCCTATACCCCTGAAAGCTCAAGAATATGTTAGCAGCCCAAAGAAGGCCTTAAAATGCATTTTAGGCATACAAAAATTTAGAAAACTTTGGAGGCCCAAAAAAGGGGTTTACAGGCACCCTAGACCCCCTAAAGTCCAGAAGATGTTGTTGGACCAAAAATGGTGTCAGAGAGCTCTGAATGTCCCAAAAACATTTGCAGCCACTGAAATTCCCAAAAATATTTTTGGCACGAAAAATGCATCCTACACCCCTGCAAGTTGAGAAAATGTTGGTAACTCTAAAAAAGGCCTTAAAATGCATGTTAGGCCTTCAAAAATGTTGAACACTTTGGAGGCCCAAAAAAGGGATTTACAGGCATCCTAGACCTCCTAAAGTCCAGAAAATGTTGTTGGATCAAAAACGGTGTCAGAGAGCTCTGAATGTCCCAAAAACATTTGCAGCCTGAAAGGGGCATTAACCCACATCCTAGACCTCTGAAATTCCAAAAAATATTTTGTGCACGAAAAATTCATACTACACCCCTGAAAGTTCAGAATATGTTAGCAGCCCAAAAAAGGCATTAAAATGCATTTTAGGCCTGCAAAAATTTAGAAAACTTTGGAGGCCCAAGAAAGGGGTTTACAGGCATCCTCGACACCCTAAAGTCCAGAAAATGTTGTTGGACCAAAAACGGTGTCAGAGAGCTCTGAATGTCCCCAAAAAATGTGCAGCCAGAAAGGGGCATTAACCCGCATCCTAGAACACTGAAATTTCCCAAAATATTTTTGGCATGAAAAATGCATGCTACACCCCTGAAAGTTCAGAAAACACCCCAGAAATGTTGGCAGCTCAAAAAAGGCCTTAAAATGCATCTTAGGCCTGCAAAAATGTTGAAAACTTTTGAGACCCAAACAAGGGGTTTACAGGCATCCTAGACCCCCCTAAAGTCCAGAAAATGTTGTTGGATCAAAATTGGTGTCAGAGAGCTCTGAAAGGGGCATTAACCCGCATCATAGACCACTGAAATTCCCAAAAATATTTTGGCACTAAAAATGCATCCTACACCCCTGAATGTTCATAAAATGTTGGCAGCTCAAGAAAAGGCCTTAAAATGCATGTTAGGCCTTCAAAAATGTTGAAAACTTTGGAGGCGCAAAATAGGGGTTTACAGGCATCCTAGACCTCCTAAAGTCCAGAAAATGTTGTTGGATCAAAAACGGTGTCAGAGAGCTCTGAATGTCCCAAAAACATTTGCAGCCTGAAAGGGGCATTAACCGGCATCCTAGACCTCTGAAATTCCCAAAAATATATTTGCCATGAAAAATGCATCCTACACCCCTGCAAGTTCAGAAAATGTTGGCAACTCTACAAAAGGCCTTAAAATACATGTTAGGCCTTCAAAAATGTTGAAAACTTTGGAGGCCCAAAAAAGGGATTTACAGGCATCCTAGACCCCCTGAAGTCCAGAAAATGTTGTTGGATCAAAAACGGTGTCAGAGAGCTCTGAATGTCCCAAAAACATTTGCAGCCTGAAAGGGGCATTAACCGGCATCCTAGACCTCTGAAATTCCCAAAAATATTTTGTGCACGAAAAATGTATTCTATACCCCTGAAACTCAGAATATGTTAGCAGCCCAAAGAAGGCCTTAAAATGCATGTTAGGCCTTCAAAAATGTTGAAAACTTTGGAGGCCCAAAAAAGGGATTTACAGGCATCCTAGACCCCCTGAAGTCCAGAAAATGTTGTTGGATCAAAAACGGTGTCAGAGAGCTCTGAATGTCCCAAAAACATTTGCAGCCTGAAAGGGGCATGAACCCACATCCTAGACCACTAAAATTCCCAAAAATATATTTGCCATGAAAAATGCATCCTACACCCCTGCAAGTTCAGAAAATGTTGGCAACTCTACAAAAGGCCTTAAAATACATGTTAGGCCTTCAAAAATGTTGAAAACTTTGGAGACCCAAAAAAGGGATTTACAGGCATCCTAGACCCCCTGAAGTCCAGAAAATGTTGTTGGATCAAAAACGGTGTCAGAGAGCTCTGAATGTCCCAAAAACATTTGCAGCCTGAAAGGGGCATTAACCGGCATCCTAGACCTCTGAAATTCCCAAAAATATTTTGTGCACGAAAAATGTATACTACCCCTAAAAGTTCAGAATATGTTAGAAGCCCAAAAAATGCATTCAAATGCATTTTATGCCTGCAAAAATTTAGAAAACTTTGGAGGCCCAAAAAAGGGGTTTACAGGCATCCTAGACCCCCTAAAGTCCAGAAAATGTTGTTGGATCAAAAACAGTGTCAGAGAGCTCTGAATGTCCCAAAAACATTTGCAGCCTGAAAGGGGCATTAACCGGCATCCTAGACCTCTGAAATTCCCAAAAATATTTTGTGCACGAAAAATGTATACTACCCCTAAAAGTTCAGAATATGTTAGAAGCCCAAAAAATGCATTCAAATGCATTTTATGCCTGCAAAAATTTAGAAAACTTTGGAGGCCCAAAAAAGGGGTTTACAGGCATCCTAGACCCCCTAAAGACCAGAAAATGTTGGTGGATCAAAAACGGTGTCAGAGAGCTCCGAATGTCCCAAAAACATGTGCAACCTGAAAGGGGCATTAACCCACATCCTAGACCTCTGAAATTCCCAAAAATATTTTGTGCTCGAAAAATTCATACTACACCCTTGAAAGTTCAGAATATGTTAGCAGCCCAAAAAAGGCATTAAAATGCATTTTAGGCCTGCAAAAATTTAGAAAACTTTGGAGGCCCAAAAAGGGGTTTACAGGCATCCTAGACCCCCTAAAGTCCAGAAAATGTTGTTGGACCAAAAATGGTGTCAGAGAGCTCTGAATGTCCCAAAAACATTTGCAGCCTGAAAGGGGCATTAACCCGCATCCTAGACCTCTGAAATTCCCAAAAATATTTTGTGCACAAAAAATGCATCCTATACCCCTGAAAGCTCAGAATATGTTAGCAGCCCAAAGAAGGCCTTAAAATGCATTTTAGGCCTACAAAAATTTAGAAAACTTTGGAGGCCCAAAAAAGGGGTTTACAGGCATCCTAGACCCCCTAAAGTCCAGAAAATGTTGTTGGACCAAAAATGGTGCCAGAGAGCTCTGAATGTCCCAAAAACATTTGCAGCCACTGAAATTCCCAAAAATATTTTTGGCACGAAAAATGCATCCTACACCCCTGAAAGTTGAGAAAATGTTGGCAGCTCAAGAAAAGGCCTTAAAGCACATGTTAGGCCTTCAAAAATGTTGAAAACTTTGGAGGCCCAAAAAAGGGATTTACAGGCATCCTAGACCCCCTAAAGTCCAGGAAATGTTGTTGGACCAAAAATGGTGTCAGAGAGCTCTGAATGTCCCAAAAACATCTGCAGCCTGAAAGGGGCATTAACCCGCATCCTAGACCTCTGAAATTCCTAAAAATATTTTGGGCACGAAAAATGCATCCTATACCCCTGAAACTCAGAATATGTTAGTAGCCCAAAGAAGGCCTTAAAATGCATTTTAGGCCTACAAAAATTTAGAACATTTTGGAGGCCCAAAAAAGGGGTTTACAGGCATCCTAGACCCCCTAAAGTCCAGAAAATGTTGTGGGACCAAAAATGGTGTCAGGGAGCTCTGAAAGGGGCATTAACCTGCATCCTAGACCACTGAAATTCACAAAAATATTTTTGGTACGAAAAATGCATCCTACACACCTGAAAGTTCAGAAAATGTTGGCAGCTCAAGAAAAGGCCTTAAAATGCATTTTAGGCCTACAAAAATTTAGAAAACTTTGGAGGCCCAAAAAAGGGGTTTAGAGGCATCCTAGACCCCCTAAAGTCCAGAAAATGTTGTTGGACCAAAAATGGTGCCAGAGAGCTCTGAATGTCCCAAAAACATTTGCAGCCACTGAAATTCCCAAAAATATTTTTGGCACGAAAAATGCATCCTACACCCCTGAAAGTTGAGAAAATGTTGGCAGCTCAAGAAAAGGCCTTAAAGCACATGTTAGGCCTTCAAAAATGTTGAAAACTTTGGAGGCCCAAAAAAGGGGTTTACAGGCATCCTAGACCCCCTAAAGTCCAGAAAATGTTGTTGGACCAAAAATGGTGTCAGAGAGCTCTGAATGTCCCAAAAACATCTGCAGCCTGAAAGGGGCATTAACCCGCATCTTAGACCTCTGAAATTCCTAAAAATATTTTGGGCACGAAAAATGCATCCTACACCCCTGAAAGTTCAGAAAATGTTGGCAGCTCAAGAAAAGGCCTTAAAATGCATGTTAGGCCTTCAAAAATGTTGAAAACTTTGGAGGCCCAAAAAAGGGGTTTACAGGCATCCTAGACCTCCTAAAGTCCAGAAAATGTTGTTGTATCAAAAACGGTGTCAGAGAGCTCTGAATGTCCCAAAAACATTTGCAGCCTGAAAGGGGCATTAACACGCATCCTAGACCACTGAAATTTCCCAAAATATTTTTGCCATGAAAAATGCATGCTACACCCCTGAAAGTTCAGAAAACACCCCAGAAATGTTGCCAGGTCAAAAAAGGCCTTGAAATGCATCTTAGGCCTGCAAAAATGTTGAAAACTTTGGAGACCCAAAAAAGGGGTTTACAGGCATCCTAGACCCCCTAAAGTCCAGAAAATGTTGTTGGACCAAAAATGGTGTCAGAGAGCTCTGAATGTCCCAAAAACATTTGCAGCCTGAAAGGGGCATTAACCCGCATCCTAGACCTCTGAAATTCCCAAAAATATTTTGTGCACAAAAAATGCATCCTATAGCCCTGAAAGCTCAAGAATATGTTAGCAGCCCAAAGAAGGCCTTAAAATGCATTTTAGGCCTACAAAAATTTAGAAAACTTTGGAGCCCAAAAAAGGGGTTTACAGGCATCCTAGACCCCCTAAAGTCCAGAAAATGTTGTTGGATCAAAAACGGTGTCAGAGAGCTCTGAATGTCCCAAAAACATTTGCAGCCTGAAAGGGGCATTAACCCGCATCCTAGACCACTGAAATTCCCAAAAATATTTTTGCCACTAAAAATGCATCCTACACCCCTGAAAGTTCAGAAAATGTTGGCAGCTCAAGAAAAGGCCTTAAAATGCATGTTAGGCCTTCAAAAATGTTGAAAACTTTGGAGGCACAAAATAGGGGTTTACAGGCATCCTAGACCTCCTAAAGTCCAGAAAATGTTGTTGGATCAAAAACGGTGTCAGAGAGCTCTGAATGTCCCAAAAACATTTGCAACCTGAAAGGGGCATTAACCCGCATCCTAGACCACTGAAATTTCCCAAAATATTTTTGCCATGAAAAATGCATGCTACACCCCTGAAAGTTCAGAAAACACCCCAGAAATGTTGGCAGCTCAAGTAAAGGCCTTACAATGCATGTTAGGCCTTCAAAAATGTTGAAAACTTTGGAGGCCCAAAAAAGGGGTTTACAGGCATCCTAGACCCCCTAAAGTCCAGAAAATGTTGTTGGACCAAAATCGGTGTCAGAGAGCTCTGATTGTCCCCAAAACATTTGCAGCCTGAAAGGGGCATTAACCCGCATCCTAGACCACTGAAATTCCCAAAAATATTTTTGGCATGAAAAATGCATCCTACACCCCTGCAAGTTCAGAAAATGTTGGTAACTCTAAAAAAGGCCTTAAAATGCATGTTAGGCCTTCAAAAATGTTGAAAACTTTGGAGGCCCAAAAATAGGGTTTACAGGCATCCTAGACCTCCTAAAGTCCAGAAAATGTTGTTGGATCAAAAACGGTGTCAGAGAGCTTTGAATGTCCCAAAAACATTTGCAGCCTGAAAGGGGCATTAACCCACATCCTAGACCTCTGAAATTCCAAAAAATATTTTGTGCACGAAAAATTCATACTACACCCCTGAAAGTTCAGAATATGTTAGCAGCCCAAAAAAGGCATTAAAATGCATTTTAGGCCTGCAAAAATTTAGAAAACTTTGGAGGCCCAAAAAAGGGGTTTACAGGCATCCTAGACCCCCTAAAGTCCAGAAAATGTTGTTGGACCAAAAATGGTGTCAGAGAGCTCTGAATGTCCCAAAAACATTTGCAGCCTGAAAGGGGCATTAACACGCATCCTAGACCACTGAAATTTCCCAAAATATTTTTGCCATGAAAAATGCATGCTACACCCCTGAAAGTTCAGAAAACACCCCAGAAATGTTGCCAGGTCAAAAAAGGCCTTGAAATGCATCCTAGACCTCTGAAATTCCAAAAAATATTTTGTGCACGAAAAATTCATACTACACCCCTGAAAGTTCAGAATATGTTAGCAGCCCAAAAAAGGCATTAAAATGCATTTTAGGCCTGCAAAAATGTTGAAAACTTTGGAGGCGCAAAATAGGGGTTTACAGGCATCCTAGACCTCCTAAAGTCCAGAAAATGTTGTTGGATCAAAAACGGTGTCAGAGAGCTCTGAATGTCCCAAAAACATTTGCAGCCTGAAAGGGTCATTAACCCGCATCCTAGACCTCTAAAATTCCCAAAAATATTTTGTGCACGAAAAATTCATACTACACCCCTGAAAGTTCAGAATATGTTAGCAGCCCAAAGAAGGCCTTAAAATGTATTTTAGGCCTACAAAAATTTAGAAAACTTTGGAGGCCCAAAAAAGGCGTTTACGGGCATCCTAGACCCCCTAAAGTCCAGAAAATGTTGTGGGACCAAAAATAGTGTCAGAGAGCTCTGAATGTCCCAAAAACATTTGCAGCCTGAAAGGGGCATTAACCGGCATCCTTGACCTCTGAAATTCCCAAAAATATTTTTTGCACGAAAAATGTATACTACCCCTAAAAGTTCAGAATATGTTAGAAGCCCAAAAAATGCATTCAAATGCATTTTAGGCCTGCAAAAATTTAGAAAACTTTGGAGGCCCAAAAAAGGGGTTTACAGGCATCCTAGACCCCCTAAAGTCCAGAAAATGTTGTTGGACCAAAATCGGTGTCAGAGAGCTCCGAATGTCCCAAAAACATGTGCAACCTGAAAGGGGCATTAACCCGCATCCTAGACCACTGAAATTCCCAAAAATATATTTGCCATGAAAAATGCATCCTACACCCCTGCAAGTTCAGAAAATGTTGGCAGCTCAAGAAAAGGCCTTAAAATGCATGTTAGGCCTTCAAAAATGTTGAAAACTTTGGAGGCACAAAATAGGGGTTTACAGGCATCCTAGACCTCCTAAAGTCCAGAAAATGTTGTTGGATCAAAAACGGTGTCAGAGAGCTCTGAATGTCCCAAAAACATTTGCAGCCACTGAAATTCCCAAAAATATTTTTGGCACGAAAAATGCATCCTACACCCCTGAAAGTTGAGAAAATGTTGGCAGCTCAAGAAAAGGCCTTAAAACACATGTTAGGCCTTCAAAAATGTTGAAAACTTTGGAGGCCCAAAAAAGGGGTTTACAGGCATTCTAGACCCCCTAAGGTCCAGAAAATCTTGTTGGACCAAAAACGGTGTCAGAGAGCTCTGAATGTCCCAAAAACATGTGCAACCTGAAAGGGGCATTAACTCGCATCCCAGACCACTGAAATTCCCAAAAATATTTTTGGCACTAAAAATACATCCTACACCCCTGAAAGTTCAGAAAATGTTTGCAGCTCAAGAAAAGGCCTTAAAATGCATGTTCGGCCTTCAAAAATGTTGAAAACTTTGGAGGCCCAAAAAAGGGGTTTACAGGCATCCTAGACCCCCTAAAGTCCAGAAAATGTTGTTGGACCAGAATCGGTGTCAGAGAGCTCTGAATGTCCCAAAAACATTTGCAGCCTGAAAGGGGCATTAACCCACATCCTAGACCACTGAAATGCCCAAAAATATTTTTGCCCTGAAAAATGCATCCTACACCCCTGCAGGTTCAGAAAATGTTGGCAACTCCAAAAAATGCCTTAAAATGCATGTTAGGCCTTCAAAAATGTTGAAAACTTTGGAGGCGCAAAATAGGGGTTTACAGGCATCCTAGACCTCCTAAAGTCCAGAAAATGTTGTTGGATCAAAAACGGTGTCAGAGAGCTCTGAATGTCCCAAAAACATTTGCAGCCTGAAAGGGTCATTAACCCGCATCCTAGACCTCTAAAATTCCCAAAAATATTTTGTGCACGAAAAATTCATACTACACCCCTGAAAGTTCAGAATATGTTAGCAGCCCAAAGAAGGCCTTAAAATGCATTTTAGGCCTACAAAAATTTAGAAAACTTTGGAGGCCCAAAAAAGGCGTTTACGGGCATCCTAGACCCCCTAAAGTCCAGAAAATGTTGTGGGACCAAAAATAGTGTCAGAGAGCTCTGAATGTCCCAAAAACATTTGCAGCCTGAAAGGGGCATTAACCGGCATCCTTGACCTCTGAAATTCCCAAAAATATTTTTTGCACGAAAAATGTATACTACCCCTAAAAGTTCAGAATATGTTAGAAGCCCAAAAAATGCATTCAAATGCATTTTAGGCCTGCAAAAATTTAGAAAACTTTGGAGGCCCAAAAAAGGGGTTTACAGGCATCCTAGACCCCCTAAAGTCCAGAAAATGTTGTTGGACCAAAATCGGTGTCAGAGAGCTCCGAATGTCCCAAAAACATGTGCAACCTGAAAGGGGCATTAACCCGCATCCTAGACCACTGAAATTCCCAAAAATATATTTGCCATGAAAAATGCATCCTACACCCCTGCAAGTTCAGAAAATGTTGGCAGCTCAAGAAAAGGCCTTAAAATGCATGTTAGGCCTTCAAAAATGTTGAAAACTTTGGAGGCACAAAATAGGGGTTTACAGGCATCCTAGACCTCCGAAAGTCCAGAAAATGTTGTTGGATCAAAAACGGTGTCAGAGAGCTCTGAATGTCCCAAAAACATTTGCAGCCACTGAAATTCCCAAAAATATTTTTGGCACGAAAAATGCATCCTACACCCCTGAAAGTTGAGAAAATGTTGGCAGCTCAAGAAAAGGCCTTAAAACACATGTTAGGCCTTCAAAAATGTTGAAAACTTTGGAGGCCCAAAAAAGGGGTTTACAGGCATTCTAGACCCCCTAAGGTCCAGAAAATCTTGTTGGACCAAAAACGGTGTCAGAGAGCTCTGAATGACCCAAAAACATGTGCAACCTGAAAGGGGCATTAACTCGCATCCCAGACCACTGAAATGCCCAAAAATATTTTTGGCACTAAAAATACATCCTACACCCCTGAAAGTTCAGAAAATGTTTGCAGCTCAAGAAAAGGCCTTAAAATGCATGTTCGGCCTTCAAAAATGTTGAAAACTTTGGAGGCCCAAAAAAGGGGTTTACAGGCATCCTAGACCCCCTAAAGTCCAGAAAATGTTGTTGGACCAGAATCGGTGTCAGAGAGCTCTGAATGTCCCAAAAACATTTGCAGCCTGAAAGGGGCATTAACCCACATCCTAGACCACTGAAATGCCCAAAAATATTTTTGGCCCTGAAAAATGCATCCTACACCCCTGCAGGTTCAGAAAATGTTGGCAACTCCAAAAAAGGCCTTAAAATGCATGTTAGGCCTTCAAAAACGTTGAAAACATTGGAGGCCCAAAAAAGGGATTTACAGGCATCCTAGACCCCCTAAAGTCCAGAAAATGTTGTTGGACCAAAAAGGGTGTCAGAGAGCTCTGAATGTCCCAAAAACATTTGCAGCCACTGAAATTCCCAAAAATATTTTTGGCACGAAAAATGCATCCTACACCCCTGAAAGTTCAGAAAATGTTGGCAGCTCAAGAAAAGGCCTTAAAATGCATGTTAGGCCTTCAAAAATGTTGAAAACTTTGGAGGCACAAAATAGGGGTTTACAGGCATCCTAGACCTCCTAAAGTCCAGAAAATGTTGTTGTATCAAAAACGGTGTCAGAGAGCTCTGAATGTCCCAAAAACATTTGCAGCCTGAAAGGGGCATTAACACGCATCCTAGACCACTGAAATTTCCCAAAATATTTTTGCCATGAAAAATGCATGCTACACCCCTGAAAGTTCAGAAAACACCCCAGAAATGTTGCCAGGTCAAAAAAGGCCTTGAAATGCATCTTAGGCCTGCAAAAATGTTGAAAACTTTGGAGACCCAAAAAAGGGGTTTACAGGCATCCTAGACCCCCTAAAGTCCAGAAAATGTTGTTGGACCAAAAATGGTGTCAGAGAGCTCTGAATGTCCCAAAAACATTTGCAGCCTGAAAGGGGCATTAACCCGCATCCTAGACCACTGAAATTCCCAAAAATATTTTTGCCACTAAAAATGCGTCCTACACCCCTGAAAGTTCAGAAAATGTTGGCAGCTCAAGAAAAGGCCTTAAAATGCATGTTAGGCCTTCAAAAATGTTGAAAACTTTGGAGGCACAAAATAGGGGTTTACAGGCATCCTAGACCTCCTAAAGTCCAGAAAATGTTGTTGGATCAAAAACGGTGTCAGAGAGCTCTGAATGTCCCAAAAACATTTGCAACCTGAAAGGGGCATTAACCCGCATCCTAGACCACTGAAATTTCCCAAAATATTTTTGCCATGAAAAATGCATGCTACACCCCTGAAAGTTCAGAAAACACCCCAGAAATGTTGGCAGCTCAAGTAAAGGCCTTAAAATGCATGTTAGGCCTTCAAAAATGTTGAAAACTTTGGAGGCCCAAAAAAGGGGTTTACAGGCATCCTAGACCCCCTAAAGTCCAGAAAATGTTGTTGGACCAAAATCGGTGTCAGAGAGCTCTGATTGTCCCCAAAACATTTGCAGCCTGAAAGGGGCATTAACCCGCATCCTAGACCACTGAAATTACCAAAAATATTTTTGGCATGAAAAATGCATCCTACACCCCTGCAAGTTCAGAAAATGTTGGCAGCTCAAGAAAAGGCCTTAAAATGCATGTTAGGCCTTCAAAAATGTTGAAAACTTTGGAGGCACAAAATAGGGGTTTACAGGCATCCTAGACCTCCGAAAGTCCAGAAAATGTTGTTGGATCAAAAACGGTGTCAGAGAGCTCTGAATGTCCCAAAAACATTTGCAGCCACTGAAATTCCCAAAAATATTTTTGGCACGAAAAATGCATCCTACACCCCTGAAAGTTGAGAAAATGTTGGCAGCTCAAGAAAAGGCCTTAAAACACATGTTAGGCCTTCAAAAATGTTGAAAACTTTGGAGGCTAAAAAAAGGGGTTTACAGGCATTCTAGACCCCCTAAGGTCCAGAAAATCTTGTTGGACCAAAAACGGTGTCAGAGAGCTCTGAATGACCCAAAAACATGTGCAACCTGAAAGGGGCATTAACTCGCATCCCAGACCACTGAAATGCCCAAAAATATTTTTGGCACTAAAAATACATCCTACACCCCTGAAAGTTCAGAAAATGTTTGCAGCTCAAGAAAAGGCCTTAAAATGCATGTTCGGCCTTCAAAAATGTTGAAAACTTTGGAGGCCCAAAAAAGGGGTTTACAGGCATCCTAGACCCCCTAAAGTCCAGAAAATGTTGTTGGACCAGAATCGGTGTCAGAGAGCTCTGAATGTCCCAAAAACATTTGCAGCCTGAAAGGGGCATTAACCCACATCCTAGACCACTGAAATGCCCAAAAATATTTTTGGCCCTGAAAAATGCATCCTACACCCCTGCAGGTTCAGAAAATGTTGGCAACTCCAAAAAAGGCCTTAAAATGCATGTTAGGCCTTCAAAAACGTTGAAAACATTGGAGGCCCAAAAAAGGGATTTACAGGCATCCTAGACCCCCTAAAGTCCAGAAAATGTTGTTGGACCAAAAAGGGTGTCAGAGAGCTCTGAATGTCCCAAAAACATTTGCAGCCACTGAAATTCCCAAAAATATTTTTGGCACGAAAAATGCATCCTACACCCCTGAAAGTTCAGAAAATGTTGGCAGCTCAAGAAAAGGCCTTAAAATGCATGTTAGGCCTTCAAAAATGTTGAAAACTTTGGAGGCACAAAATAGGGGTTTACAGGCATCCTAGACCTCCTAAAGTCCAGAAAATGTTGTTGTATCAAAAACGGTGTCAGAGAGCTCTGAATGTCCCAAAAACATTTGCAGCCTGAAAGGGGCATTAACACGCATCCTAGACCACTGAAATTTCCCAAAATATTTTTGCCATGAAAAATGCATGCTACACCCCTGAAAGTTCAGAAAACACCCCAGAAATGTTGCCAGGTCAAAAAAGGCCTTGAAATGCATCTTAGGCCTGCAAAAATGTTGAAAACTTTGGAGACCCAAAAAAGGGGTTTACAGGCATCCTAGACCCCCTAAAGTCCAGAAAATGTTGTTGGACCAAAAATGGTGTCAGAGAGCTCTGAATGTCCCAAAAACATTTGCAGCCTGAAAGGGGCATTAACCCGCATCCTAGACCACTGAAATTCCCAAAAATATTTTTGCCACTAAAAATGCGTCCTACACCCCTGAAAGTTCAGAAAATGTTGGCAGCTCAAGAAAAGGCCTTAAAATGCATGTTAGGCCTTCAAAAATGTTGAAAACTTTGGAGGCACAAAATAGGGGTTTACAGGCATCCTAGACCTCCTAAAGTCCAGAAAATGTTGTTGGATCAAAAACGGTGTCAGAGAGCTCTGAATGTCCCAAAAACATTTGCAACCTGAAAGGGGCATTAACCCGCATCCTAGACCACTGAAATTTCCCAAAATATTTTTGCCATGAAAAATGCATGCTACACCCCTGAAAGTTCAGAAAACACCCCAGAAATGTTGGCAGCTCAAGTAAAGGCCTTAAAATGCATGTTAGGCCTTCAAAAATGTTGAAAACTTTGGAGGCCCAAAAAAGGGGTTTACAGGCATCCTAGACCCCCTAAAGTCCAGAAAATGTTGTTGGACCAAAATCGGTGTCAGAGAGCTCTGATTGTCCCCAAAACATTTGCAGCCTGAAAGGGGCATTAACCCGCATCCTAGACCACTGAAATTACCAAAAATATTTTTGGCATGAAAAATGCATCCTACACCCCTGCAAGTTCAGAAAATGTTGGCAGCTCAAGAAAAGGCCTTAAAATGCATGTTAGGCCTTCAAAAATGTTGAAAACTTTGGAGGCACAAAATAGGGGTTTACAGGCATCCTAGACCTCCTAAAGTCCAGAAAATGTTGTTGGATCAAAAACGGTGTCAGAGAGCTCTGAATGTCCCAAAAACATTTGCAGCCACTGAAATTCCCAAAAATATTTTTGGCACGAAAAATGCATCCTACACCCCTGAAAGTTGAGAAAATGTTGGCAGCTCAAGAAAAGGCCTTAAAACACATGTTAGGCCTTCAAAAATGTTGAAAACTTTGGAGGCCCAAAAAAGGGGTTTACAGGCATTCTAGACCCCCTAAGGTCCAGAAAATCTTGTTGGACCAAAAACGGTGTCAGAGAGCTCTGAATGACCCAAAAACATGTGCAACCTGAAAGGGGCATTAACTCGCATCCCAGACCACTGAAATGCCCAAAAATATTTTTGGCACTAAAAATACATCCTACACCCCTGAAAGTTCAGAAAATGTTTGCAGCTCAAGAAAAGGCCTTAAAATGCATGTTCGGCCTTCAAAAATGTTGAAAACTTTGGAGGCCCAAAAAAGGGGTTTACAGGCATCCTAGACCCCCTAAAGTCCAGAAAATGTTGTTGGACCAGAATCGGTGTCAGAGAGCTCTGAATGTCCCAAAAACATTTGCAGCCTGAAAGGGGCATTAACCCACATCCTAGACCACTGAAATGCCCAAAAATATTTTTGCCCTGAAAAATGCATCCTACACCCCTGCAGGTTCAGAAAATGTTGGCAACTCCAAAAAATGCCTTAAAATGCATGTTAGGCCTTCAAAAATGTTGAAAACTTTGGAGGCGCAAAATAGGGGTTTACAGGCATCCTAGACCTCCTAAAGTCCAGAAAATGTTGTTGGATCAAAAACGGTGTCAGAGAGCTCTGAATGTCCCAAAAACATTTGCAGCCACTGAAATTCCCAAAAATATTTTTGGCACGAAAAATGCATCCTACACCCCTGAAAGTTGAGAAAATGTTGGCAGCTCAAGAAAAGGCCTTAAAACACATGTTAGGCCTTCAAAAATGTTGAAAACTTTGGAGGCCCAAAATAGGGGTTTACAGGCATCCTAGACCTCCTAAAGTCCAGAAAATGTTGTTGGATCAAAAACGGTGTCAGAGAGCTCTGAATGTCCCAAAAACATTTGCAACCTGAAAGGGGCATTAACCCGCATCCTAGACCACTGAAATTTCCCAAAATATTTTTGCCATGAAAAATGCATGCTACACCCCTGAAAGTTCAGAAAACACCCCAGAAATGTTGGCAGCTCAAGTAAAGGCCTTAAAATGCATGTTAGGCCTTCAAAAATGTTGAAAACTTTGGAGGCCCAAAAAAGGGGTTTACAGGCATCCTAGACCCCCTAAAGTCCAGAAAATGTTGTTGGACCAAAATCGGTGTCAGAGAGCTCTGATTGTCCCCAAAACATTTGCAGCCTGAAAGGGGCATTAACCCGCATCCTAGACCACTGAAATTACCAAAAATATTTTTGGCATGAAAAATGCATCCTACACCCCTGCAAGTTCAGAAAATGTTGGCAGCTCAAGAAAAGGCCTTAAAATGCATGTTAGGCCTTCAAAAATGTTGAAAACTTTGGAGGCACAAAATAGGGGTTTACAGGCATCCTAGACCTCCTAAAGTCCAGAAAATGTTGTTGGATCAAAAACGGTGTCAGAGAGCTCTGAATGTCCCAAAAACATTTGCAGCCACTGAAATTCCCAAAAATATTTTTGGCACGAAAAATGCATCCTACACCCCTGAAAGTTGAGAAAATGTTGGCAGCTCAAGAAAAGGCCTTAAAACACATGTTAGGCCTTCAAAAATGTTGAAAACTTTGGAGGCCCAAAAAAGGGGTTTACAGGCATTCTAGACCCCCTAAGGTCCAGAAAATCTTGTTGGACCAAAAACGGTGTCAGAGAGCTCTGAATGACCCAAAAACATGTGCAACCTGAAAGGGGCATTAACTCGCATCCCAGACCACTGAAATGCCCAAAAATATTTTTGGCACTAAAAATACATCCTACACCCCTGAAAGTTCAGAAAATGTTTGCAGCTCAAGAAAAGGCCTTAAAATGCATGTTCGGCCTTCAAAAATGTTGAAAACTTTGGAGGCCCAAAAAAGGGGTTTACAGGCATCCTAGACCCCCTAAAGTCCAGAAAATGTTGTTGGACCAGAATCGGTGTCAGAGAGCTCTGAATGTCCCAAAAACATTTGCAGCCTGAAAGGGGCATTAACCCACATCCTAGACCACTGAAATGCCCAAAAATATTTTTGGCCCTGAAAAATGCATCCTACACCCCTGCAGGTTCAGAAAATGTTGGCAACTCCAAAAAAGGCCTTAAAATGCATGTTAGGCCTTCAAAAATGTTGAAAACATTGGAGGCCCAAAAAAGGGATTTACAGGCATCCTAGACCCCCTAAAGTCCAGAAAATGTTGTTGGACCAAAAAGGGTGTCAGAGAGCTCTGAATGTCCCAAAAACATTTGCAGCCACTGAAATTCCCAAAAATATTTTTGGCACGAAAAATGCATCCTACACCCCTGAAAGTTCAGAAAATGTTGGCAGCTCAAGAAAAGGCCTTAAAATGCATGTTAGGCCTTCAAAAATGTTGAAAACTTTGGAGGCCCAAAAAAGGGGTTTACAGGCATCCTAGACCCCCTAAAGTCCAGAAAATGTTGTTGGACCAAAATCGGTGTCAGAGAGCTCTGATTGTCCCCAAAACATTTGCAGCCTGAAAGGGGCATTAACCCGCATCCTAGACCACTGAAATTACCAAAAATATTTTTGGCATGAAAAATGCATCCTACACCCCTGCAAGTTCAGAAAATGTTGGTAACTCTAAAAAAGGCCTTAAAATGCATGTTAGGCCTTCAAAAATGTTGAAAACTTTGGAGGCCCAAAAATAGGGTTTACAGGCATCCTAGACCTCCTAAAGTCCAGAAAATGTTGTTGGATCAAAAACGGTGTCAGAGAGCTTTGAATGTCCCAAAAACATTTGCAGCCTGAAAGGGGCATTAACCCACATCCTAGACCTCTGAAATTCCAAAAAATATTTTGTGCACGAAAAATTCATACTACACCCCTGAAAGTTCAGAATATGTTAGCAGCCCAAAAAAGGCATTAAAATGCATTTTAGGCCTGCAAAAATGTTGAAAACTTTGGAGGCGCAAAATAGGGGTTTACAGGCATCCTAGACCTCCTAAAGTCCAGAAAATGTTGTTGGATCAAAAACGGTGTCAGAGAGCTCTGAATGTCCCAAAAACATTTGCAGCCTGAAAGGGTCATTAACCCGCATCCTAGACCTCTAAAATTCCCAAAAATATTTTGTGCACGAAAAATTCATACTACACCCCTGAAAGTTCAGAATATGTTAGCAGCCCAAAGAAGGCCTTAAAATGCATTTTAGGCCTACAAAAATTTAGAAAACTTTGGAGGCCCAAAAAAGGCGTTTACGGGCATCCTAGACCCCCTAAAGTCCAGAAAATGTTGTGGGACCAAAAATAGTGTCAGAGAGCTCTGAATGTCCCAAAAACATTTGCAGCCTGAAAGGGGCATTAACCGGCATCCTTGACCTCTGAAATTCCCAAAAATATTTTTTGCACGAAAAATGTATACTACCCCTAAAAGTTCAGAATATGTTAGAAGCCCAAAAAATGCATTCAAATGCATTTTAGGCCTGCAAAAATTTAGAAAACTTTGGAGGCCCAAAAAAGGGGTTTACAGGCATCCTAGACCCCCTAAAGTCCAGAAAATGTTGTTGGACCAAAATCGGTGTCAGAGAGCTCCGAATGTCCCAAAAACATGTGCAACCTGAAAGGGGCATTAACCCGCATCCTAGACCACTGAAATTCCCAAAAATATATTTGCCATGAAAAATGCATCCTACACCCCTGCAAGTTCAGAAAATGTTGGCAGCTCAAGAAAAGGCCTTAAAATGCATGTTAGGCCTTCAAAAATGTTGAAAACTTTGGAGGCACAAAATAGGGGTTTACAGGCATCCTAGACCTCCTAAAGTCCAGAAAATGTTGTTGGATCAAAAACGGTGTCAGAGAGCTCTGAATGTCCCAAAAACATTTGCAACCTGAAAGGGGCATTAACCCGCATCCTAGACCACTGAAATTTCCCAAAATATTTTTGCCATGAAAAATGCATGCTACACCCCTGAAAGTTCAGAAAACACCCCAGAAATGTTGGCAGCTCAAGTAAAGGCCTTAAAATGCATGTTAGGCCTTCAAAAATGTTGAAAACTTTGGAGGCCCAAAAAAGGGGTTTACAGGCATCCTAGACCCCCTAAAGTCCAGAAAATGTTGTTGGACCAAAATCGGTGTCAGAGAGCTCTGATTGTCCCCAAAACATTTGCAGCCTGAAAGGGGCATTAACCCGCATCCTAGACCACTGAAATTACCAAAAATATTTTTGGCATGAAAAATGCATCCTACACCCCTGCAAGTTCAGAAAATGTTGGCAGCTCAAGAAAAGGCCTTAAAATGCATGTTAGGCCTTCAAAAATGTTGAAAACTTTGGAGGCACAAAATAGGGGTTTACAGGCATCCTAGACCTCCTAAAGTCCAGAAAATGTTGTTGGATCAAAAACGGTGTCAGAGAGCTCTGAATGTCCCAAAAACATTTGCAGCCACTGAAATTCCCAAAAATATTTTTGGCACGAAAAATGCATCCTACACCCCTGAAAGTTGAGAAAATGTTGGCAGCTCAAGAAAAGGCCTTAAAACACATGTTAGGCCTTCAAAAATGTTGAAAACTTTGGAGGCCCAAAAAAGGGGTTTACAGGCATTCTAGACCCCCTAAGGTCCAGAAAATCTTGTTGGACCAAAAACGGTGTCAGAGAGCTCTGAATGACCCAAAAACATGTGCAACCTGAAAGGGGCATTAACTCGCATCCCAGACCACTGAAATGCCCAAAAATATTTTTGGCACTAAAAATACATCCTACACCCCTGAAAGTTCAGAAAATGTTTGCAGCTCAAGAAAAGGCCTTAAAATGCATGTTCGGCCTTCAAAAATGTTGAAAACTTTGGAGGCCCAAAAAAGGGGTTTACAGGCATCCTAGACCCCCTAAAGTCCAGAAAATGTTGTTGGACCAGAATCGGTGTCAGAGAGCTCTGAATGTCCCAAAAACATTTGCAGCCTGAAAGGGGCATTAACCCACATCCTAGACCACTGAAATGCCCAAAAATATTTTTGGCCCTGAAAAATGCATCCTACACCCCTGCAGGTTCAGAAAATGTTGGCAACTCCAAAAAAGGCCTTAAAATGCATGTTAGGCCTTCAAAAACGTTGAAAACATTGGAGGCCCAAAAAAGGGATTTACAGGCATCCTAGACCCCCTAAAGTCCAGAAAATGTTGTTGGACCAAAAAGGGTGTCAGAGAGCTCTGAATGTCCCAAAAACATTTGCAGCCACTGAAATTCCCAAAAATATTTTTGGCACGAAAAATGCATCCTACACCCCTGAAAGTTCAGAAAATGTTGGCAGCTCAAGAAAAGGCCTTAAAATGCATGTTAGGCCTTCAAAAATGTTGAAAACTTTGGAGGCCCAAAAAAGGGGTTTACAGGCATCCTAGACCCCCTAAAGTCCAGAAAATGTTGTTGGACCAAAATCGGTGTCAGAGAGCTCTGATTGTCCCCAAAACATTTGCAGCCTGAAAGGGGCATTAACCCGCATCCTAGACCACTGAAATTACCAAAAATATTTTTGGCATGAAAAATGCATCCTACACCCCTGCAAGTTCAGAAAATGTTGGTAACTCTAAAAAAGGCCTTAAAATGCATGTTAGGCCTTCAAAAATGTTGAAAACTTTGGAGGCCCAAAAATAGGGTTTACAGGCATCCTAGACCTCCTAAAGTCCAGAAAATGTTGTTGGATCAAAAACGGTGTCAGAGAGCTTTGAATGTCCCAAAAACATTTGCAGCCTGAAAGGGGCATTAACCCACATCCTAGACCTCTGAAATTCCAAAAAATATTTTGTGCACGAAAAATTCATACTACACCCCTGAAAGTTCAGAATATGTTAGCAGCCCAAAAAAGGCATTAAAATGCATTTTAGGCCTGCAAAAATGTTGAAAACTTTGGAGGCGCAAAATAGGGGTTTACAGGCATCCTAGACCTCCTAAAGTCCAGAAAATGTTGTTGGATCAAAAACGGTGTCAGAGAGCTCTGAATGTCCCAAAAACATTTGCAGCCTGAAAGGGTCATTAACCCGCATCCTAGACCTCTAAAATTCCCAAAAATATTTTGTGCACGAAAAATTCATACTACACCCCTGAAAGTTCAGAATATGTTAGCAGCCCAAAGAAGGCCTTAAAATGCATTTTAGGCCTACAAAAATTTAGAAAACTTTGGAGGCCCAAAAAAGGCGTTTACGGGCATCCTAGACCCCCTAAAGTCCAGAAAATGTTGTGGGACCAAAAATAGTGTCAGAGAGCTCTGAATGTCCCAAAAACATTTGCAGCCTGAAAGGGGCATTAACCGGCATCCTTGACCTCTGAAATTCCCAAAAATATTTTTTGCACGAAAAATGTATACTACCCCTAAAAGTTCAGAATATGTTAGAAGCCCAAAAAATGCATTCAAATGCATTTTAGGCCTGCAAAAATTTAGAAAACTTTGGAGGCCCAAAAAAGGGGTTTACAGGCATCCTAGACCCCCTAAAGTCCAGAAAATGTTGTTGGACCAAAATCGGTGTCAGAGAGCTCCGAATGTCCCAAAAACATGTGCAACCTGAAAGGGGCATTAACCCGCATCCTAGACCACTGAAATTCCCAAAAATATATTTGCCATGAAAAATGCATCCTACACCCCTGCAAGTTCAGAAAATGTTGGCAGCTCAAGAAAAGGCCTTAAAATGCATGTTAGGCCTTCAAAAATGTTGAAAACTTTGGAGGCACAAAATAGGGGTTTACAGGCATCCTAGACCTCCTAAAGTCCAGAAAATGTTGTTGGATCAAAAACGGTGTCAGAGAGCTCTGAATGTCCCAAAAACATTTGCAGCCTGAAAGGGGCATTAACCCACATCCTAGACCTCTGAAATACCCAAAAATATTTTGTGCACGAAAAATTCATACTACACCCTTGAAAGTTCACAATATGTTAGCAGCCCAAAAAAGGCATTAAAATGCATTTTAGGCCTGCAAAAATTTAGAAAACTTTGGAGGCCCAAAAAAGGGGTTTACAGGCATCCTAGACCCCCTAAAGTCCAGAAAATGTTGTTGGACCAACAATGGTGTCAGAGAGCTCTGAATGTCCCAAAAACATTTGCAGCCTGAAAGGGGCATTAACCCGCATCCTAGACCTCTGAAATTCCCAAAAATATTTTGTGCACAAAAAATGCATCCTATACCCCTGAAAGCTCAAGAATATGTTAGCAGCCCAAAGAAGGCCTTAAAATGCATTTTAGGCATACAAAAATTTAGAAAACTTTGGAGGCCCAAAAAAGGGGTTTACAGGCACCCTAGACCCCCTAAAGTCCAGAAAATGTTGTTGGACCAAAAATGGTGTCAGAGAGCTCTGAATGTCCCAAAAACATTTGCAGCCACTGAAATTCCCAAAAATATTTTTGGCACGAAAAATGCATCCTACACCCCTGCAAGTTGAGAAAATGTTGGTAACTCTAAAAAAGGCCTTAAAATGCATGTTAGGCCTTCAAAAATGTTGAACACTTTGGAGGCCCAAAAAAGGGATTTACAGGCATCCTAGACCTCCTAAAGTCCAGAAAATGTTGTTGGATCAAAAACGGTGTCAGAGAGCTCTGAATGTCCCAAAAACATTTGCAGCCTGAAAGGGGCATTAACCCACATCCTAGACCTCTGAAATTCCAAAAAATATTTTGTGCACGAAAAATTCATACTACACCCCTGAAAGTTCAGAATATGTTAGCAGCCCAAAAAAGGCATTAAAATGCATTTTAGGCCTGCAAAAATTTAGAAAACTTTGGAGGCCCAAGAAAGGGGTTTACAGGCATCCTCGACACCCTAAAGTCCAGAAAATGTTGTTGGACCAAAAACGGTGTCAGAGAGCTCTGAATGTCCCCAAAAAATGTGCAGCCAGAAAGGGGCATTAACCCGCATCCTAGAACACTGAAATTTCCCAAAATATTTTTGGCATGAAAAATGCATGCTACACCCCTGAAAGTTCAGAAAACACCCCAGAAATGTTGGCAGCTCAAAAAAGGCCTTAAAATGCATCTTAGGCCTGCAAAAATGTTGAAAACTTTGGAGACCCAAAAAAGGGGTTTACAGGCATCCTAGACCCCCCTAAAGTCCAGAAAATGTTGTTGGACCAAAATTGGTGTCAGAGAGCTCTGAAAGGGGCATTAACCCGCATCCTAGACCACTGAAATTCCCAAAAATATTTTGGCACTAAAAATGCATCCTACACCCCTGAATGTTCATAAAATGTTGGCAGCTCAAGAAAAGGCCTTAAAATGCATGTTAGGCCTTCAAAAATGTTGAAAACTTTGGAGGCGCAAAATAGGGGTTTACAGGCATCCTAGACCTCCTAAAGTCCAGAAAATGTTGTTGGATCAAAAACGGTGTCAGAGAGCTCTGAATGTCCCAAAAACATTTGCAGCCTGAAAGGGGCATTAACCGGCATCCTAGACCTCTGAAATTCCCAAAAATATATTTGCCATGAAAAATGCATCCTACACCCCTGCAAGTTCAGAAAATGTTGGCAACTCTACAAAAGGCCTTAAAATACATGTTAGGCCTTCAAAAATGTTGAAAACTTTGGAGGCCCAAAAAAGGGATTTACAGGCATCCTAGACCCCCTGAAGTCCAGAAAATGTTGTTGGATCAAAAACGGTGTCAGAGAGCTCTGAATGTCCCAAAAACATTTGCAGCCTGAAAGGGGCATTAACCGGCATCCTAGACCTCTGAAATTCCCAAAAATATTTTGTGCACGAAAAATGTATTCTATACCCCTGAAACTCAGAATATGTTAGCAGCCCAAAGAAGGCCTTAAAATGCATGTTAGGCCTTCAAAAATGTTGAAAACTTTGGAGGCCCAAAAAAGGGATTTACAGGCATCCTAGACCCCCTGAAGTCCAGAAAATGTTGTTGGATCAAAAACGGTGTCAGAGAGCTCTGAATGTCCCAAAAACATTTGCAGCCTGAAAGGGGCATGAACCCACATCCTAGACCACTAAAATTCCCAAAAATATATTTGCCATGAAAAATGCATCCTACACCCCTGCAAGTTCAGAAAATGTTGGCAACTCTACAAAAGGCCTTAAAATACATGTTAGGCCTTCAAAAATGTTGAAAACTTTGGAGGCCCAAAAAAGGGATTTACAGGCATCCTAGACCCCCTGAAGTCCAGAAAATGTTGTTGGATCAAAAACGGTGTCAGAGAGCTCTGAATGTCCCAAAAACATTTGCAGCCTGAAAGGGGCATTAACCGGCATCCTAGACCTCTGTAATTCCCAAAAATATTTTGTGCACGAAAAATGTATACTACCCCTAAAAGTTCAGAATATGTTAGAAGCCCAAAAAATGCATTCAAATGCATTTTATGCCTGCAAAAATTTAGAAAACTTTGGAGGCCCAAAAAAGGGGTTTACAGGCATCCTAGACCCCCTAAAGTCCAGAAAATGTTGTTGGATCAAAAACAGTGTCAGAGAGCTCTGAATGTCCCAAAAACATTTGCAGCCTGAAAGGGGCATTAACCGGCATCCTAGACCTCTGAAATTCCCAAAAATATTTTGTGCACGAAAAATGTATACTACCCCTAAAAGTTCAGAATATGTTAGAAGCCCAAAAAATGCATTCAAATGCATTTTAGGCCTGCAAAAATTTAGAAAACTTTGGAGGCCCAAAAAAGGGGTTTACAGGCATCCTAGACCCCCTAAAGTCCAGAAAATGTTGTTGGACCAAAATCGGTGTCAGAGAGCTCCGAATGTCCCAAAAACATGTGCAACCTGAAAGGGGCATTAACCCGCATCCTAGACCACTGAAATTCCCAAAAATATATTTGCCATGAAAAATGCATCCTACACCCCTGCAAGTTCAGAAAATGTTGGCAGCTCAAGAAAAGGCCTTAAAATGCATGTTAGGCCTTCAAAAATGTTGAAAACTTTGGAGGCACAAAATAGGGGTTTACAGGCATCCTAGACCTCCTAAAGTCCAGAAAATGTTGTTGGATCAAAAACTGTGTCAGAGAGCTCTGAATGTCCCAAAAACATTTGCAGCCACTGAAATTCCCAAAAATATTTTTGGCACGAAAAATGCATCCTACACCCCTGAAAGTTGAGAAAATGTTGGCAGCTCAAGAAAAGGCCTTAAAACACATGTTAGGCCTTCAAAAATGTTGAAAACTTTGGAGGCCCAAAAAAGGGGTTTACAGGCATTCTAGACCCCCTAAGGTCCAGAAAATCTTGTTGGACCAAAAACGGTGTCAGAGAGCTCTGAATGTCCCAAAAACATGTGCAACCTGAAAGGGGCATTAACTCGCATCCCAGACCACTGAAATTCCCAAAAATATTTTTGGCACTAAAAATACATCCTACACCCCTGAAAGTTCAGAAAATGTTTGCAGCTCAAGAAAAGGCCTTAAAATGCATGTTCGGCCTTCAAAAATGTTGAAAACTTTGGAGGCCCAAAAAAGGGGTTTACAGGCATCCTAGACCCCCTAAAGTCCAGAAAATGTTGTTGGACCAGAATCGGTGTCAGAGAGCTCTGAATGTCCCAAAAACATTTGCAGCCTGAAAGGGGCATTAACCCACATCCTAGACCACTGAAATGCCCAAAAATATTTTTGCCCTGAAAAATGCATCCTACACCCCTGCAGGTTCAGAAAATGTTGGCAACTCCAAAAAAGGCCTTAAAATGCATGTTAGGCCTTCAAAAACGTTGAAAACATTGGAGGCCCAAAAAAGGGATTTACAGGCATCCTAGACCCCCTAAAGTCCAGAAAATGTTGTTGGACCAAAAAGGGTGTCAGAGAGCTCTGAATGTCCCAAAAACATTTGCAGCCACTGAAATTCCCAAAAATATTTTTGGCACGAAAAATGCATCCTACACCCCTGAAAGTTCAGAAAATGTTGGCAGCTCAAGAAAAGGCCTTAAAATGCATGTTAGGCCTTCAAAAATGTTGAAAACTTTGGAGGCACAAAATAGGGGTTTACAGGCATCCTAGACCTCCTAAAGTCCAGAAAATGTTGTTGTATCAAAAACGGTGTCAGAGAGCTCTGAATGTCCCAAAAACATTTGCAGCCTGAAAGGGGCATTAACACGCATCCTAGACCACTGAAATTTCCCAAAATATTTTTGCCATGAAAAATGCATGCTACACCCCTGAAAGTTCAGAAAACACCCCAGAAATGTTGCCAGGTCAAAAAAGGCCTTGAAATGCATCTTAGGCCTGCAAAAATGTTGAAAACTTTGGAGACCCAAAAAAGGGGTTTACAGGCATCCTAGACCCCCTAAAGTCCAGAAAATGTTGTTGGACCAAAAATGGTGTCAGAGAGCTCTGAATGTCCCAAAAACATTTGCAGCCTGAAAGGGGCATTAACCCGCATCCTAGACCTCTGAAATTCCCAAAAATATTTTGTGCACAAAAAATGCATCCTATACCCCTGAAAGCTCAAGAATATGTTAGCAGCCCAAAGAAGGCCTTAAAATGCATTTTAGGCCTACAAAAATTTAGAAAACTTTGGAGCCCAAAAAAGGGGTTTACAGGCATCCTAGACCCCCTAAAGTCCAGAAAATGTTGTTGGATCAAAAACGGTGTCAGAGAGCTCTGAATGTCCCAAAAACATTTGCAGCCTGAAAGGGGCATTAACCCGCATCCTAGACCACTGAAATTCCCAAAAATATTTTTGCCACTAAAAATGCGTCCTACACCCCTGAAAGTTCAGAAAATGTTGGCAGCTCAAGAAAAGGCCTTAAAATGCATGTTAGGCCTTCAAAAATGTTGAAAACTTTGGAGGCACAAAATAGGGGTTTACAGGCATCCTAGACCTCCTAAAGTCCAGAAAATGTTGTTGTATCAAAAACGGTGTCAGAGAGCTCTGAATGTCCCAAAAACATTTGCAGCCTGAAAGGGTCATTAACCCGCATCCTAGACCTCTAAAATTCCCAAAAATATTTTGTGCACGAAAAATTCATACTACACCCCTGAAAGTTCAGAATATGTTAGCAGCCCAAAGAAGGCCTTAAAATGCATTTTAGGCCTACAAAAATTTAGAAAACTTTGGAGGCCCAAAAAAGGCGTTTACGGGCATCCTAGACCCCCTAAAGTCCAGAAAATGTTGTGGGACCAAAAATAGTGTCAGAGAGCTCTGAATGTCCCAAAAACATTTGCAGCCTGAAAGGGGCATTAACCGGCATCCTTGACCTCTGAAATTCCCAAAAATATTTTTTGCACGAAAAATGTATACTACCCCTAAAAGTTCAGAATATGTTAGAAGCCCAAAAAATGCATTCAAATGCATTTTAGGCCTGCAAAAATTTAGAAAACTTTGGAGGCCCAAAAAAGGGGTTTACAGGCATCCTAGACCCCCTAAAGTCCAGAAAATGTTGTTGGACCAAAATCGGTGTCAGAGAGCTCCGAATGTCCCAAAAACATGTGCAACCTGAAAGGGGCATTAACCCGCATCCTAGACCACTGAAATTCCCAAAAATATATTTGCCATGAAAAATGCATCCTACACCCCTGCAAGTTCAGAAAATGTTGGCAGCTCAAGAAAAGGCCTTAAAATGCATGTTAGGCCTTCAAAAATGTTGAAAACTTTGGAGGCACAAAATAGGGGTTTACAGGCATCCTAGACCTCCTAAAGTCCAGAAAATGTTGTTGGATCAAAAACGGTGTCAGAGAGCTCTGAATGTCCCAAAAACATTTGCAGCCTGAAAGGGGCATTAACCCACATCCTAGACCTCTGAAATACCCAAAAATATTTTGTGCACGAAAAATTCATACTACACCCTTGAAAGTTCACAATATGTTAGCAGCCCAAAAAAGGCATTAAAATGCATTTTAGGCCTGCAAAAATTTAGAAAACTTTGGAGGCCCAAAAAAGGGGTTTACAGGCATCCTAGACCCCCTAAAGTCCAGAAAATGTTGTTGGACCAACAATGGTGTCAGAGAGCTCTGAATGTCCCAAAAACATTTGCAGCCTGAAAGGGGCATTAACCCGCATCCTAGACCTCTGAAATTCCCAAAAATATTTTGTGCACAAAAAATGCATCCTATACCCCTGAAAGCTCAAGAATATGTTAGCAGCCCAAAGAAGGCCTTAAAATGCATTTTAGGCATACAAAAATTTAGAAAACTTTGGAGGCCCAAAAAAGGGGTTTACAGGCACCCTAGACCCCATAAAGTCCAGAAAATGTTGTTGGACCAAAAATGGTGTCAGAGAGCTCTGAATGTCCCAAAAACATTTGCAGCCACTGAAATTCCCAAAAATATTTTTGGCACGAAAAATGCATCCTACACCCCTGCAAGTTGAGAAAATGTTGGTAACTCTAAAAAAGGCCTTAAAATGCATGTTAGGCCTTCAAAAATGTTTAACACTTTGGAGGCCCAAAAAAGGGATTTACAGGCATCCTAGACCTCCTAAAGTCCAGAAAATGTTGTTGGATCAAAAACGGTGTCAGAGAGCTCTGAATGTCCCAAAAACATTTGCAGCCTGAAAGGGGCATTAACCCACATCCTAGACCTCTGAAATTCCAAAAAATATTTTGTGCACGAAAAATTCATACTACATCCCTGAAAGTTCAGAATATGTTAGCAGCCCAAAAAAGGCATTAAAATGCATTTTAGGCCTGCAAAAATTTAGAAAACTTTGGAGGCCCAAGAAAGGGGTTTACAGGCATCCTCGACACCCTAAAGTCCAGAAAATGTTGTTGGACCAAAAACGGTGTCAGAGAGCTCTGAATGTCCCCAAAAAATGTGCAGCCAGAAAGGGGCATTAACCCGCATCCTAGAACACTGAAATTTCCCAAAATATTTTTGGCATGAAAAATGCATGCTACACCCCTGAAAGTTCAGAAAACACCCCAGAAATGTTGGCAGCTCAAAAAAGGCCTTAAAATGCATCTTAGGCCTGCAAAAATGTTGAAAACTTTTGAGACCCAAACAAGGGGTTTACAGGCATCCTAGACCCCCCTAAAGTCCAGAAAATGTTGTTGGACCAAAATTGGTGTCAGAGAGCTCTGAAAGGGGCATTAACCCGCATCCTAGACCACTGAAATTCCCAAAAATATTTTGGCACTAAAAATGCATCCTACACCCCTGAATGTTCATAAAATGTTGGCAGCTCAAGAAAAGGCCTTAAAATGCATGTTAGGCCTTCAAAAATGTTGAAAACTTTGGAGGCGCAAAATAGGGGTTTACAGGCATCCTAGACCTCCTAAAGTCCAGAAAATGTTGTTGGATCAAAAACGGTGTCAGAGAGCTCTGAATGTCCCAAAAACATTTGCAGCCTGAAAGGGGCATTAACCGGCATCCTAGACCTCTGAAATTCCCAAAAATATATTTGCCATGAAAAATGCATCCTACACCCCTGCAAGTTCAGAAAATGTTGGCAACTCTACAAAAGGCCTTAAAATACATGTTAGGCCTTCAAAAATGTTGAAAACTTTGGAGGCCCAAAAAAGGGATTTACAGGCATCCTAGACCCCCTGAAGTCCAGAAAATGTTGTTGGATCAAAAACGGTGTCAGAGAGCTCTGAATGTCCCAAAAACATTTGCAGCCTGAAAGGGGCATTAACCGGCATCCTAGACCTCTGAAATTCCCAAAAATATTTTGTGCACGAAAAATGTATTCTATACCCCTGAAACTCAGAATATGTTAGCAGCCCAAAGAAGGCCTTAAAATGCATGTTAGGCCTTCAAAAATGTTGAAAACTTTGGAGGCCCAAAAAAGGGATTTACAGGCATCCTAGACCCCCTGAAGTCCAGAAAATGTTGTTGGATCAAAAACGGTGTCAGAGAGCTCTGAATGTCCCAAAAACATTTGCAGCCTGAAAGGGGCATGAACCCACATCCTAGACCACTAAAATTCCCAAAAATATATTTGCCATGAAAAATGCATCCTACACCCCTGCAAGTTCAGAAAATGTTGGCAACTCTACAAAAGGCCTTAAAATACATGTTAGGCCTTCAAAAATGTTGAAAACTTTGGAGGCCCAAAAAAGGGATTTACAGGCATCCTAGACCCCCTGAAGTCCAGAAAATGTTGTTGGATCAAAAACGGTGTCAGAGAGCTCTGAATGTCCCAAAAACATTTGCAGCCTGAAAGGGGCATTAACCGGCATCCTAGACCTCTGAAATTCCCAAAAATATTTTGTGCACGAAAAATGTATACTACCCCTAAAAGTTCAGAATATGTTAGAAGCCCAAAAAATGCATTCAAATGCATTTTGTGCCTGCAAAAATTTAGAAAACTTTGGAGGCCCAAAAAAGGGGTTTACAGGCATCCTAGACCCCCTAAAGTCCAGAAAATGTTGTTGGATCAAAAACAGTGTCAGAGAGCTCTGAATGTCCCAAAAACATTTGCAGCCTGAAAGGGGCATTAACCGGCATCCTAGACCTCTGAAATTCCCAAAAATATTTTGAGCACGAAAAATGTATACTACCCCTAAAAGTTCAGAATATGTTAGAAGCCCAAAAAATGCATTCAAATGCATTTTAGGCCTGCAAAAATTTAGAAAACTTTGGAGGCCCAAAAAAGGGGTTTACAGGCATCCTAGACCCCCTAAAGTCCAGAAAATGTTGTTGGACCAAAATCGGTGTCAGAGAGCTCCGAATGTCCCAAAAACATGTGCAACCTGAAAGGGGCATTAACCCGCATCCTAGACCACTGAAATTCCCAAAAATATATTTGCCATGAAAAATGCATCCTACACCCCTGCAAGTTCAGAAAATGTTGGCAGCTCAAGAAAAGGCCTTAAAATGCATGTTAGGCCTTCAAAAATGTTGAAAACTTTGGAGGCACAAAATAGGGGTTTACAGGCATCCTAGACCTCCTAAAGTCCAGAAAATGTTGTTGGATCAAAAACGGTGTCAGAGAGCTCTGAATGTCCCAAAAACATTTGCAGCCACTGAAATTCCCAAAAATATTTTTGGCACGAAAAATGCATCCTACACCCCTGAAAGTTGAGAAAATGTTGGCAGCTCAAGAAAAGGCCTTAAAACACATGTTAGGCCTTCAAAAATGTTGAAAACTTTGGAGGCCCAAAAAAGGGGTTTACAGGCATTCTAGACCCCCTAAGGTCCAGAAAATCTTGTTGGACCAAAAACGGTGTCAGAGAGCTCTGAATGTCCCAAAAACATGTGCAACCTGAAAGGGGCATTAACTCGCATCCCAGACCACTGAAATTCCCAAAAATATTTTTGGCACTAAAAATACATCCTACACCCCTGAAAGTTCAGAAAATGTTTGCAGCTCAAGAAAAGGCCTTAAAATGCATGTTCGGCCTTCAAAAATGTTGAAAACTTTGGAGGCCCAAAAAAGGGGTTTACAGGCATCCTAGACCCCCTAAAGTCCAGAAAATGTTGTTGGACCAGAATCGGTGTCAGAGAGCTCTGAATGTCCCAAAAACATTTGCAGCCTGAAAGGGGCATTAACCCACATCCTAGACCACTGAAATGCCCAAAAATATTTTTGCCCTGAAAAATGCATCCTACACCCCTGCAGGTTCAGAAAATGTTGGCAACTCCAAAAAAGGCCTTAAAATGCATGTTAGGCCTTCAAAAACGTTGAAAACATTGGAGGCCCAAAAAAGGGATTTACAGGCATCCTAGACCCCCTAAAGTCCAGAAAATGTTGTTGGACCAGAATCGGTGTCAGAGAGCTCTGAATGTCCCAAAAACATTTGCAGCCTGAAAGGGGCATTAACCCGCATTCTAGACCTCTGAAATTCCCAAAAATATTTTGTGCACAGAAAATTCATACTACACCCCTGAAAATTCAGAATATGTTAGCAGCCCAAAAAAGGCATTAAAATGCATTTTAGGCCTGCAAAAAATTAGAAAACTTTGGAGGCCCAAAAAAGGGGTTTACAGGCATCCTAGACCCCCTAAAGTCCAGAAAATGTTGTTGGACCAAAAATGGTGTCAGAGAGCTCTGAATGTCCCAAAAACATTTGCAGCCTGAAAGGGGCATTAACCCGCATCCTAGACCTCTGAAATTCCCAAAAATATTTTGTGCACGAAAAATGCATCCTATACCCCTGAAACTCAGAATATGTTAGCAGCCCAAAGAAGGCCTTAAAATGCATTTTAGGTCTAAAAAAATTTAGAAAAATTTGGAGGCCCAAAAAAGGCGTTTACAGGCATCCTAGACCCCCTAAAGTCCAGAAAATGTTGTGGGACCAAAAATGGTGTCAGGGAGCTCTGAAAGGGGCATTAACCTGCATCCTAGACCACTGAAATTCCCAAAAATATTTTTGCCAATAAAAATGCATCCTACACCCTTAAAAGTTCAGAAAATGTTGGCAGCTCAAGAAAAGGCCTTAAAATGCATGTTAGGCCTTCAAAAATGTTGAAAACTTTGGAGGCACAAAATAGGGGTTTACAGGCATCCTAGACCTCCTAAAGTCCAGAAAATGTTGTTGGATCAAAAACGGTGTCAGAGAGCTCTGAATGTCCCAAAAACATTTGCAGCCTGAAAGGGGCATTAACCCGCATCCTAGACCACTGAAATTTCCCAAAATATTTTGTGCACGAAAAATTCATACTACACCCTTGAAAGTTCAGAATATGTTAGCAGCCCAAAAAAGGCATTAAAATGCATTTTAGGCCTGCAAAAATTTAGAAAACTTTGGAGGCCCAAAAAAGGGGTTTACAGGCATCCTAGACCCCTTCAGGTCCAGAAAATGTTGTTGGATCAAAAACGGTGTCAGAGAGCTCTGAATGTCCCAAAAACATTTGCAACCTGAAAGGGGCATTAACCCGCATCCTAGACCACTGAAATTTCCCAAAATATTTTTGCCATGAAAAATGCATGCTACACCCCTGAAAGTTCAGAAAACACCCCAGAAATGTTGGCAGCTCAAGTAAAGGCCTTAAAATGCATGTTAGGCCTTCAAAAATGTTGAAAACTTTGGAGGCCCAAAAAAGGGGTTTACAGGCATCCTAGACCCCCTAAAGTCCAGAAAATGTTGTTGGACCAAAATCGGTGTCAGAGAGCTCTGATTGTCCCCAAAACATTTGCAGCCTGAAAGGGGCATTAACCCGCATCCTAGACCACTGAAATTCCCAAAAATATTTTTGGCATGAAAAATGCATCCTACACCCCTGCAAGTTCAGAAAATGTTGGTAACTCTAAAAAAGGCCTTAAAATGCATGTTAGGCCTTCAAAAATGTTGAAAACTTTGGAGGCCCAAAAATAGGGTTTACAGGCATCCTAGACCTCCTAAAGTCCAGAAAATGTTGTTGGATCAAAAACGGTGTCAGAGAGCTTTGAATGTCCCAAAAACATTTGCAGCCTGAAAGGGGCATTAACCCACATCCTAGACCTCTGAAATTCCAAAAAATATTTTGTGCACGAAAAATTCATACTACACCCCTGAAAGTTCAGAATATGTTAGCAGCCCAAAAAAGGCATTAAAATGCATTTTAGGCCTGCAAAAATTTAGAAAACTTTGGAGGCCCAAAAAAGGGGTTTACAGGCATCCTAGACCCCCTAAAGTCCAGAAAATGTTGTTGGACCAAAAATGGTGTCAGAGAGCTCTGAATGTCCCAAAAACATTTGCAGCCTGAAAGGGGCATTAACACGCATCCTAGACCACTGAAATTTCCCAAAATATTTTTGCCATGAAAAATGCATGCTACACCCCTGAAAGTTCAGAAAACACCCCAGAAATGTTGCCAGGTCAAAAAAGGCCTTGAAATGCATCCTAGACCTCTGAAATTCCAAAAAATATTTTGTGCACGAAAAATTCATACTACACCCCTGAAAGTTCAGAATATGTTAGCAGCCCAAAAAAGGCATTAAAATGCATTTTAGGCCTGCAAAAATGTTGAAAACTTTGGAGGCGCAAAATAGGGGTTTACAGGCATCCTAGACCTCCTAAAGTCCAGAAAATGTTGTTGGATCAAAAACGGTGTCAGAGAGCTCTGAATGTCCCAAAAACATTTGCAGCCTGAAAGGGTCATTAACCCGCATCCTAGACCTCTAAAATTCCCAAAAATATTTTGTGCACGAAAAATTCATACTACACCCCTGAAAGTTCAGAATATGTTAGCAGCCCAAAGAAGGCCTTAAAATGCATTTTAGGCCTACAAAAATTTAGAAAACTTTGGAGGCCCAAAAAAGGCGTTTACGGGCATCCTAGACACCCTAAAGTCCAGAAAATGTTGTGGGACCAAAAATAGTGTCAGAGAGCTCTGAATGTCCCAAAAACATTTGCAGCCTGAAAGGGGCATTAACCCACATCCTAGACCTCTGAAATTCCCAAAAATATTTTGTGCACGAAAAATTCATACTACACCCTTGAAAGTTCAGAATATGTTAGCAGCCCAAAAAAGGCATTAAAATGCATTTTAGGCCTGCAAAAATTTAGAAATTGGATGCCCAAAAAAGGGGTTTACAGGCATCCTAGACCCCCTAAAGTCCAGAAAATGTTGTTGGACCAAAAATGGTGTCAGAGAGCTCTGAATGTCCCAAAAACATTTGCAGCCTGAAAGGGGCATTAACCCGCATCCTAGACCTCTGAAATTCCCAAAAATATTTTGTGCACAAAAAATGCATCCTATACCCCTGAAAGCTCAAGAATATGTTAGCAGCCCAAAGAAGGCCTTAAAATGCATTTTAGGCCTACAAAAATTTAGAAAACTTTGGAGCCCAAAAAAGGGGTTTACAGGCATCCTAGACCCCCTAAAGTCCAGAAAATGTTGTTGGACCAAAAAGGAAGGGTGTCAGAGAGCTCTGAATGTCCCAAAAACATTTGCAGCCTGAAAGGGGCATTAACCCGCATCCTAGACCTCTGAAATTCCCAAAAATATTTTGTGCACAAAAAATGCATCCTATACCCCTGAAAGCTCAAGAATATGTTAGCAGCCCAAAGAAGGCCTTAAAATGCATTTTAGGCCTACAAAAATTTAGAAAACTTTGGAGCCCAAAAAAGGGGTTTACAGGCATCCTAGACCCCCTAAAGTCCAGAAAATGTTGTTGGATCAAAAACGGTGTCAGAGAGCTCTGAATGTCCCAAAAACATTTGCAGCCTGAAAGGGGCATTAACCCGCATCCTAGACCACTGAAATTCCCAAAAATATTTTTGCCACTAAAAATGCATCCTACACCCCTGAAAGTTCAGAAAATGTTGGCAGCTCAAGAAAAGGCCTTAAAATGCATGTTAGGCCTTCAAAAATGTTGAAAACTTTGGAGGCACAAAATAGGGGTTTACAGGCATCCTAGACCTCCTAAAGTCCAGAAAATGTTGTTGGATCAAAAACGGTGTCAGAGAGCTCTGAATGTCCCAAAAACATTTGCAACCTGAAAGGGGCATTAACCCGCATCCTAGACCACTGAAATTTCCCAAAATATTTTTGCCATGAAAAATGCATGCTACACCCCTGAAAGTTCAGAAAACACCCCAGAAATGTTGGCAGCTCAAGTAAAGGCCTTAAAATGCATGTTAGGCCTTCAAAAATGTTGAAAACTTTGGAGGCCTAAAAAAGGGGTTTACAGGCATCCTAGACCCCGTAAAGTCCAGAAAATGTTGTTGGACCAAAATCGGTGTCAGAGAGCTCTGATTGTCCCCAAAACATTTGCAGCCTGAAAGGGGCATTAACCCGCATCCTAGACCACTGAAATTCCCAAAAATATTTTTGGCATGAAAAATGCATCCTACACCCCTGCAAGTTCAGAAAATGTTGGTAACTCTAAAAAAGGCCTTAAAATGCATGTTAGGCCTTCAAAAATGTTGAAAACTTTGGAGGCCCAAAAAAGGGATTTACAGGCATCCTAGACCTCCTAAAGTCCAGAAAATGTTGTTGGATCAAAAACGGTGTCAGAGAGCTCTGAATGTCCCAAAAACATTTGCAGCCTGAAAGGGGCATTAACCCACATCCTAGACCTCTGAAATTCCAAAAAATATTTTGTGCACGAAAAATTCATACTACACCCCTGAAACTCAGAATATGTTAGCAGCCCAAAGAAGGCCTTAAAATGCATTTTAGGCCTACAAAAATTTAGAAAACTTTGGAGGCCCAAAAAAGGCGTTTACAGGCATCCTGGACCCCCTAAAGTCCAGAAAATGTTGTGGGACTAAAAATGGTGTCAGAGAACTCCGAATGTCCCAAAAACATGTGCAACATGAAAGGGGTATTAACCCGCATCCTAGACCACTGAAATTCCCAAAAATATTTTGCCACTAAAAATGCATCCTACACCCCTGAACGTTCATAAAATGTTAGCAGCCCAAAAAAGGCATTAAAATGCATTTTAGGCCTGCAAAAATTTAGAAAACTTTGGAGGCCCAAAAAAGGGGTTTACAGGCATCCTAGACCCCCTAAAGACCAGAAAATGTTGGTGGATCAAAAACGGTGTCAGAGAGCTCCGAATGTCCCAAAAACATGTGCAACCTGAAAGGGGCATTAACCCACATCCTAGACCTCTGAAATTCCCAAAAATATTTTGTGCACGAAAAATTCATACTACACCCTTGAAAGTTCAGAATATGTTAGCAGCCCAAAAAAGGCATTAAAATGCATTTTAGGCCTGCAAAAATTTAGAAAACTTTGGAGGCCCAAAAAAGGGGTTTACAGGCATCCTAGACCCCCTGAAGTCCAGAAAATGTTGTTGGACCAAAAATGGTGTCAGAGAGCTCTGAATGTCCCAAAAACATTTGCAGCCACTGAAATTCCCAAAAATATTTTTGGCACGAAAAATGCATCCTACACCCCTGAAAGTTGAGAAAATGTTGGCAGCTCAAGAAAAGGCCTTAAAGCACATGTTAGGCCTGCAAAAATGTTGAAAACTTTGGAGGCCCAAAAAAGGGGTTTACAGGCATCCTAGACCCCCTAAAGTCCAGAAAATGTTGTTGGACCAATATCGGTGTCAGAGAGCTATGAATGTCCCAAAAACATTTGCAGCCTGAAAGGGGCATTAACCCGCATCCTAGACCACTGAAATTTCCCAAAATATTTTTGGCATGAAAAATGCATGCTATACCCCTGAAAGTTCAGAAAACACCCCAGAAATGTTGCCAGCTCAAAAAAGGCCTTAAAATGCATCTTAGACCTGCAAAAATGTTGAAAACTTTGAAGACCCAAAAAAGGGGTTTACAGGCATCCTAGACCCCCTAAAGTCAAGAAAATGTTGTTGGACCAAAAATGGTGTCAGAGAGCTCTGAATGTCCCAAAAACATTTGCAGCCTGAAAGGGGCATTAACACGCATCCTAGACCACTGAAATTTCCCAAAATATTTTTGCCATGAAAAATGCATGCTACACCCCTGAAAGTTCAGAATATGTTAGCAGCCCAAAGAAGGCCTTAAAATGCATTTTAGGCCTACAAAAATTTAGAAAACTTTGGAGGCCCAAAAAAGGCGTTTACGGGCATCCTAGACCCCCTAAAGTCCAGAAAATGTTGTGGGACCAAAAATAGTGTCAGAGAGCTCTGAATGTCCCAAAAACATTTTAGCCTGAAAGGGGCATTAACCGGCATCCTTGACCTCTGAAATTCCCAAAAATATTTTTTGCACGAAAAATGTATACTACCCCTAAAAGTTCAGAATATGTTAGAAGCCCAAAAAATGCATTCAAATGCATTTTAGGCCTGCAAAAATTTAGAAAACTTTGGAGGCCCAAAAAAGGGGTTTACAGGCATCCTAGACCCCCTAAAGTCCAGAAAATGTTGTTGGACCAAAATCGGTGTCAGAGAGCTCCGAATGTCCCAAAAACATGTGCAACCTGAAAGGGGCATTAACCCGCATCCTAGACCACTGAAATTCCCAAAAATATATTTGCCATGAAAAATGCATCCTACACCCCTGCAAGTTCAGAAAATGTTGGCAGCTCAAGAAAAGGCCTTAAAATGCATGTTAGGCCTTCAAAAATGTTGAAAACTTTGGAGGCACAAAATAGGGGTTTACAGGCATCCTAGACCTCCTAAAGTCCAGAAAATGTTGTTGGATCAAAAACGGTGTCAGAGAGCTCTGAATGTCCCAAAAACATTTGCAGCCACTGAAATTCCCAAAAATATTTTTGGCACGAAAAATGCATCCTACACCCCTGAAAGTTGAGAAAATGTTGGCAGCTCAAGAAAAGGCCTTAAAACACATGTTAGGCCTTCAAAAATGTTGAAAACTTTGGAGGCCCAAAAAAGGGGTTTACAGGCATTCTAGACCCCCTAAGGTCCAGAAAATCTTGTTGGACCAAAAACGGTGTCAGAGAGCTCTGAATGTCCCAAAAACATGTGCAACCTGAAAGGGGCATTAACTCGCATCCCAGACCACTGAAATTCACAAAAATATTTTTGGCACTAAAAATACATCCTACACCCCTGAAAGTTCAGAAAATGTTTGCAGCTCAAGAAAAGGCCTTAAAATGCATGTTCGGCCTTCAAAAATGTTGAAAACTTTGGAGGCCCAAAAAAGGGGTTTACAGGCATCCTAGACCCCCTAAAGTCCAGAAAATGTTGTTGGACCAGAATCGGTGTCAGAGAGCTCTGAATGTCCCAAAAACATTTGCAGCCTGAAAGGGGCATTAACCCACATCCTAGACCACTGAAATGCCCAAAAATATTTTTGCCCTGAAAAATGCATCCTACACCCCTGCAGGTTCAGAAAATGTTGGCAAATCCAAAAAAGGCCTTAAAATGCATGTTAGGCCTTCAAAAACGTTGAAAACTTTGGAGGCCCAAAAAAGGGATTTACAGGCATCCTAGACCCCCTAATGTCCAGAAAATGTTGTTGGATCAAAAACGGTGTCAGAAAGCTCTGAATGTCCCAAAAACATTTGCAGCCTGAAAGGGGCATTAACCCGCATTCTAGACCTCTGAAATTCCCAAAAATATTTTGTGCACAGAAAATTCATACTACACCCCTGAAAATTCAGAATATGTTAGCAGCCCAAAAAAGGCATTAAAATGCATTTTAGGCCTGCAAAAAATTAGAAAACTTTCGAGGCCCAAAAAAGGGGTTTACATGCATCCTAGACCCCCTAAAGTCCAGAAAATGTTGTTGGACCAAAAATGGTGTCAGAGAGCTCTGAATGTCCCAAAAACATTTGCAGCCTGAAAGGGGCATTAAATCGCATCCTAGACCACTGAAATTTCCCAAAATATTTTTGCCATGAAAAATGCATGCTACACCCCTGAAAGTTCAGAAAACACCCCAGAAATTTTGCCAGGTCAAAAAAGGCCTTGAAATGCATCTTAGGCCTGCAAAAATGTTGAAAACTTTGGAGACCCAAAAAAGGGGTTTACAGGCATCCTAGACCCCCTAAAGTCCAGAAAATGTTGTTGGACCAAAATCGGTGTCAGAGAGCTCTGAAAGGGGCATTAAACCGCATCCTAGACCACTGAAATTCCCAACAATATTTTTGGCACGAAAAATGCATCCTACACCCCTGAAAGTTCAGAAAATGTTGGCATCTCAAGAAAAGGCTTTAAAATGCATGTTAGGCCTAAAAAAATGTTGAAAACTTTGGAGGCCCAAAAAAGGGGTTTACAGGCATCCTAGACCCCCTAAAGTCCAGAAAATGTTGTTGGACCAAAAATGGTGTCAGAGAGCTCTGAATGTCCCAAAAACATTTGCAGCCTGAAAGGGGCATTAACCCGCATCCTAGACCACTGAAATTCCCAAAAATATTTTGGCCATGAAAAATGCATCCTACACCCCTGCAAGTTCAGAAAATGTTGGCAACTCTAAAAAAGGCCTTAAAATGCATGTTAGGATTTCAAAAATGTTGAAAACTTTGGAGGCCCAAAAAAGGGATTTACAGGCATCCTAGACCCCCTAAAGTCCAGAAAATGTTGGTGGATCAAAAATGCTGTCAGAGAGCTCTGAATGTCCCAAAAACATGTGCAACCTGAAAGGGGCATTAACTCGCATCCCAGACCACTGAAATTCCCAAAAATATTTTTGGCACTAAAAATACATCCTACACCCCTGAAAGTTCAGAAAATGTTTGCAGCTCAAGAAAAGGCCTTAAAATGCATGTTCGGCCTTCAAAAATGTTGAAAACTTTGGAGGCCCAAAAAAGGGATTTACAGGCATCCTAGACCCCCTAAAGTCCAGAAAATGTTGTTGGACCAAAAATGGTGTCAGAGAGCTCTGAATGTCCCAAAAACATTTGCAGCCTGAAAGGGGCATTAACCCGCATCCTAGACCTCTGAAATTCCCAAAAATATTTTGTGCACGAAAAAGGCATCCTATACCCCTGAAACTCAGAATATGTTAGCAGCCCAAAGAAGGCCTTAAAATGCATTTTAGGCCTAAAAAAATTTAGAAAAATTTGGAGGCCCAAAAAAGGCGTTTACAGGCATCCTAGACCCCCTAAAGTCCAGAAAATGTTGTTGGACCAAAAATGGTGTCAGAGAGCTCTGAATGTCCCAAAAACATCTGCAGCCTGAAAGGGGCATTAACCCGCATCCTAGACCACTGAAATTTCCCAAAATATTTTTGCCATGAAAAATGCATGCTACACCCCTGAAAGTTCAGAAAACACCCCAGAAATGTTGTGAGCTCAAAAAAGGCCTTAACATGCATGTTAGGCCTTCAAAAATGTTGAAAACTTTGGAGGCCCTAAAAAGGCGTTTACAGGCATCCTAGACCCCCTAAAGTCCAGAAAATGTTGTTGGACCAAAAATGGTGTCAGAGAGCTCTGAATGTCCCAAAAACATTTGCAGCCACTGAAATTCCCAAAAATATTTTTGGCACGAAAAATGCATCCTACACCCCTGAAAGTTCAGAAAATGTTGGCAGCTCAAGAAAAGGCCTTAAAATGCATGTTAGGCCTTCAAAAATGTTGAAAACTTTGGAGGCACAAAATAGGGGTTTACAGGCATCCTAGACCTCCTAAAGTCCAGAAAATGTTGTTGGATCAAAAACGGTGTCAGAGAGCTCTGAATGTCCCAAAAACATTTTCAGCCTGAAAGGGGCATTAACCCACATCCTAGACCTCTGAAATTCCCAAAAATATTTTGTGCACGAAAAATTCATACTACACCCTTGAAAGTTCAGAATATGTTAGCAGCCCAAAAAAGTCATTAAAATGCATTTTAGGCCTGCAAAAATTTAGAAATTGGATGCCCAAAAAAGGGGTTTACAGGCATCCTAGACCCCCTAAAGTCCAGAAAATGTTGTTGGACCAAAAATGGTGTCAGAGAGCTCTGAATGTCCCAAAAACATTTGCAGCCTGAAAGGGGCATTAACCCGCATCCTAGACCTCTGAAATTCCCAAAAATATTTTGTGCACAAAAAATGCATCCTATACCCCTGAAAGCTCAAGAATATGTTAGCAGCCCAAAGAAGGCCTTAAAATGCATTTTAGGCCTACAAAAATTTAGAAAACTTTGGAGCCCAAAAAAGGGGTTTACAGGCATCCTAGACCCCCTAAAGTCCAGAAAATGTTGTTGGATCAAAAACGGTGTCAGAGAGCTCTGAATGTCCCAAAAACATTTGCAGCCTGAAAGGGGCATTAACCCGCATCCTAGACCACTGAAATTCCCAAAAATATTTTTGGCACGAAAAATGCATCCTACACCCCTGAAAGTTGAGAAAATGTTGGCAGCTCAAGAAAAGGCCTTAAAATGCATGTTAGGCCTTCAAAAATGTTGAAAACTTTGGAGGCACAAAATAGGGGTTTACAGGCATCCTAGACCTCCTAAAGTCCAGAAAATGTTGTTGGATCAAAAACGGTGTCAGAGAGCTCTGAATGTCCCAAAAACATTTGCAACCTGAAAGGGGCATTAACCCGCATCCTAGACCACTGAAATTTCCCAAAATATTTTTGCCATGAAAAATGCATGCTACACCCCTGAAAGTTCAGAAAACACCCCAGAAATGTTGGCAGCTCAAGTAAAGGCCTTAAAATGCATGTTAGGCCTTCAAAAATGTTGAAAACTTTGGAGGCCCAAAAAAGGGGTTTACAGGCATCCTAGACCCCCTAAAGTCCAGAAAATGTTGTTGGACCAAAATCGGTGTCAGAGAGCTCTGATTGTCCCCAAAACATTTGCAGCCTGAAAGGGGCATTAACCCGCATCCTAGACCACTGAAATTCCCAAAAATATTTTTGGCATGAAAAATGCATCCTACACCCCTGCAAGTTCAGAAAATGTTGGTAACTCTAAAAAAGGCCTTAAAATGCATGTTAGGCCTTCAAAAATGTTGAAAACTTTGGAGGCCCAAAAATAGGGTTTACAGGCATCCTAGACCTCCTAAAGTCCAGAAAATGTTGTTGGATCAAAAACGGTGTCAGAGAGCTTTGAATGTCCCAAAAACATTTGCAGCCTGAAAGGGGCATTAACCCACATCCTAGACCTCTGAAATTCCAAAAAATATTTTGTGCACGAAAAATTCATACTACACCCCTGAAAGTTCAGAATATGTTAGCAGCCCAAAAAAGGCATTAAAATGCATTTTAGGCCTGCAAAAAATTAGAAAACTTTCGAGGCCCAAAAAAGGGGTTTACATGCATCCTAGACCCCCTAAAGTCCAGAAAATGTTGTTGGACCAAAAATGGTGTCAGAGAGCTCTGAATGTCCCAAAAACATTTGCAGCCTGAAAGGGGCATTAACTCGCATCCTAGACCACTGAAATTTCCCAAAATATTTTTGCCATGAAAAATGCATGCTACACCCCTGAAAGTTCAGAAAACACCCCAGAAATGTTGCCAGGTCAAAAAAGGCCTTGAAATGCATCTTAGGCCTGCAAAAATGTTGAAAACTTTGGAGACCCAAAAAAGGGGTTCACAGGCATCCTAGACCCCCTAAAGTCCAGAAAATGTTGTTGGACCAAAATCGGTGTCAGAGAGCTCTGAAAGGGGCATTAAACTGCATCCTAGACCACTGAAATTCCCAACAATATTTTTGGCACGAAAAATGCATCCTACACCCCTGAAAGTTCAGAAAATGTTGGCATCTCAAGAAAAGGCTTTAAAATGCATGTTAGGCCTAAAAAAATGTTGAAAACTTTGGAGGCCCAAAAAAGGGGTTTACAGGCATCCTAGACCCCCTAAAGTCCAGAAAATGTTGTTGGACCAAAAATGGTGTCAGAGAGCTCTGAATGTCCCAAAAACATTTGCAGCCTGAAAGGGGCATTAACCCGCATCCTAGACCACTGAAATTCCCAAAAATATTTTGGCCATGAAAAATGCATCCTACACCCCTGCAAGTTCAGAAAATGTTGGCAACTCTAAAAAAGGCCTTAAAATGCATGTTAGGATTTCAAAAATGTTGAAAACTTTGGAGGCCCAAAAAAGGGATTTACAGGCATCCTAGACCCCCTTAAGTCCAGAAAATGTTGGTGGATCAAAAATGCTGTCAGAGAGCTCTGAATGTCCCAAAAACATGTGCAACCTGAAAGGGGCATTAACTCGCATCCCAGACCACTGAAATTCCCAAAAATATTTTTGGCACTAAAAATACATCCTACACCCCTGAAAGTTCAGAAAATGTTTGCAGCTCAAGAAAAGGCCTTAAAATGCATGTTCGGCCTTCAAAAATGTTGAAAACTTTGGAGGCCCAAAAAAGGGGTTTACAGGCATCCTAGACCCCCTAAAGACCAGAAAATGTTGTTGGACCAAAATCGGTGTCAGAGAGCTCTGAATGTCCCAAAAACATTTGCAGCCTGAAATGAGCATTAACCCACATCCTAGACCACTGAAATGCCCAAAAATATTTTTGCCCTGAAAAATGCATCCTACACACCTGCAAGTTCAGAAAATGTTGGCAACTCTAAAAAAGGCCTTAAAATGCATGTTAGGCCTTCAAAAACGTTGAAAACTTTGGAGGCCCAAAAAAGGGATTTACAGGCATCCTAGACCCCCTAAAGTCCAGAAAATGTTGTTGGACCAAAAATGGTGTCAGAGAGCTCTGAATGTCCCAAAAACATTTGCAGCCTGAAAGGGGCATTAACCCGCATCCTAGACCTCTGAAATTCCCAAAAATATTTTGTGCACGAAAAAGGAATCCTATACCCCTGAAACTCAGAATATGTTAGCAGCCCAAAGAAGGCCTTAAAATGCATTTTAGGCCTAAAAAAATTTAGAAAAATTTGGAGGCCCAAAAAAGGCGTTTACAGGCATCCTAGACCCCCTAAAGTCCAGAAAATGTTGTTGGACCAAAAATGGTGTCAGAGAGCTCTGAATGTCCCAAAAACATCTGCAGCCTGAAAGGGGCATTAACCCGCATCCTAGACCACTGAAATTTCCCAAAATATTTTTGCCATGAAAAATGCATGCTACACCCCTGAAAGTTCAGAAAACACCCCAGAAATGTTGTGAGCTCAAAAAAGGCCTTAACATGCATGTTAGGCCTTCAAAAATGTTGAAAACTTTGGAGGCCCTAAAAAGGCGTTTACAGGCATCCTAGACCCCCTAAAGTCCAGAAAATGTTGTTGGACCAAAAATGGTGTCAGAGAGCTCTGAATGTCCCAAAAACATTTGCAGCCACTGAAATTCCCAAAAATATTTTTGGCACGAAAAATGCATCCTACACCCCTGAAAGTTCAGAAAATGTTGGCAGCTCAAGAAAAGGCCTTAAAATGCATGTTAGGCCTTCAAAAATATTGAAAACTTTGGAGGCACAAAATAGGGGTTTACAGGCATCCTAGACCTCCTAAAGTCCAGAAAATGTTGTTGGATCAAAAACGGTGTCAGAGAGCTCTGAATGTCCCAAAAACATTTTCAGCCTGAAAGGGGCATTAACCCACATCCTAGACCTCTGAAATTCCCAAAAATATTTTGTGCACGAAAAATTCATACTACACCCTTGAAAGTTCAGAATATGTTAGCAGCCCAAAAAAGTCATTAAAATGCATTTTAGGCCTGCAAAAATTTAGAAATTGGATGCCCAAAAAAGGGGTTTACAGGCATCCTAGACCCCCTAAAGTCCAGAAAATGTTGTTGGACCAAAAATGGTGTCAGAGAGCTCTGAATGTCCCAAAAACATTTGCAGCCTGAAAGGGGCATTAACCCGCATCCTAGACCTCTGAAATTCCCAAAAATATTTTGTGCACAAAAAATGCATCCTATACCCCTGAAAGCTCAAGAATATGTTAGCAGCCCAAAGAAGGCCTTAAAATGCATTTTAGGCCTACAAAAATTTAGAAAACTTTGGAGCCCAAAAAAGGGGTTTACAGGCATCCTAGACCCCCTAAAGTCCAGAAAATGTTGTTGGACCAAAAAGGGTGTCAGAGAGCTCTGAATGTCCCAAAAACATTTGCAGCCACTGAAATTCCCAAAAATATTTTTGGCACGAAAAATGCATCCTACACCCCTGAAAGTTCAGAAAATGTTGGCAGCTCAAGAAAAGGCCTTAAAATGCATGTTAGGCCTTGAAAAATGTTGAAAACTTTGGAGGCACAAAATAGGGGTTTACAGGCATCCTAGACCTCCTAAAGTCCAGAAAATGTTGTTGTATCAAAAACGGTGTCAGAGAGCTCTGAATGTCCCAAAAACATTTGCAGCCTGAAAGGGGCATTAACACGCATCCTAGACCACTGAAATTTCCCAAAATATTTTTGCCATGAAAAATGCATGCTACACCCCTGAAAGTTCAGAAAACACCCTAGAAATGTTGCCAGGTCAAAAAAGGCCTTGAAATGCATCTTAGGCCTGCAAAAATGTTGAAAACTTTGGAGACCCAAAAAAGGGGTTTACAGGCATCCTAGACCCCCTAAAGTCCAGAAAATGTTGTTGGACCAAAAATGGTGTCAGAGAGCTCTGAATGTCCCAAAAACATTTGCAGCCTGAAAGGGGCATTAACCCGCATCCTAGACCTCTGAAATTCCCAAAAATATTTTGTGCACAAAAAATGCATCCTATACCCCTGAAAGCTCAAGAATATGTTAGCAGCCCAAAGAAGGCCTTAAAATGCATTTCAGGCCTACAAAAATTTAGAAAACTTTGGAGCCCAAAAAAGGGGTTTACAGGCATCCTAGACCCCCTAAAGTCCAGAAAATGTTGTTGGATCAAAAACGGTGTCAGAGAGCTCTGAATGTCCCAAAAACATTTGCAGCCTGAAAGGGGCATTAACCCGCATCCTAGACCACTGAAATTCCCAAAAATATTTTTGGCACGAAAAATGCATCCTACACCCCTGAAAGTTGAGAAAATGTTGGCAGCTCAAGAAAAGGCCTTAAAATGCATGTTAGGCCGTCAAAAATGTTGAAAACTTTGGAGGCCCAAAAAAGGGGTTTACAGGCATCCTAGACCCCCTAAAGTCCAGAAAATGTTGTTGGACCAAAATCGGTGTCAGAGAGCTCTGATTGTCCCCAAAACATTTGCAGCCTGAAAGGGGCATTAACCCGCATCCTAGACCACTGAAATTCCCAAAAATATTTTTGGCATGAAAAATGCATCCTACACCCCTGCAAGTTCAGAAAATGTTGGTAACTCTAAAAAAGGCCTTAAAATGCATGTTAGGCCTTCAAAAATGTTGAAAACTTTGGAGGCCCAAAAATAGGGTTTACAGGCATCCTAGACCTCCTAAAGTCCAGAAAATGTTGTTGGATCAAAAACGGTGTCAGAGAGCTCTGAATGTCCCAAAAACATTTGCAGCCACTGAAATTCCCAAAAATATTTTTGGCACGAAAAATGCATCCTACACCCCTGAAAGTTGAGAAAATGTTGGCAGCTCAAGAAAAGGCCTTAAAACACATGTTAGGCCTTCAAAAATGTTGAAAACTTTGGAGGCCCAAAAAAGGGGTTTACAGGCATTCTAGACCCCCTAAGGTCCAGAAAATCTTGTTGGACCAAAAACGGTGTCAGAGAGCTCTGAATGTCCCAAAAACATGTGCAACCTGAAAGGGGCATTAACTCGCATCCCAGACCACTGAAATTCACAAAAATATTTTTGGCACTAAAAATACATCCTACACCCCTGAAAGTTCAGAAAATGTTTGCAGCTCAAGAAAAGGCCTTAAAATGCATGTTCGGCCTTCAAAAATGTTGAAAACTTTGGAGGCCCAAAAAAGGGGTTTACAGGCATCCTAGACCCCCTAAAGTCCAGAAAATGTTGTTGGACCAGAATCGGTGTCAGAGAGCTCTGAATGTCCCAAAAACATTTGCAGCCTGAAAGGGGCATTAACCCACATCCTAGACCACTGAAATGCCCAAAAATATTTTTGCCCTGAAAAATGCATCCTACACCCCTGCAGGTTCAGAAAATGTTGGCAAATCCAAAAAAGGCCTTAAAATGCATGTTAGGCCTTCAAAAACGTTGAAAACTTTGGAGGCCCAAAAAAGGGATTTACAGGCATCCTAGACCCCCTAATGTCCAGAAAATGTTGTTGGATCAAAAACGGTGTCAGAAAGCTCTGAATGTCCCAAAAACATTTGCAGCCTGAAAGGGGCATTAACCCGCATTCTAGACCTCTGAAATTCCCAAAAATATTTTGTGCACAGAAAATTCATACTACACCCCTGAAAATTCAGAATATGTTAGCAGCCCAAAAAAGGCATTAAAATGCATTTTAGGCCTGCAAAAAATTAGAAAACTTTCGAGGCCCAAAAAAGGGGTTTACATGCATCCTAGACCCCCTAAAGTCCAGAAAATGTTGTTGGACCAAAAATGGTGTCAGAGAGCTCTGAATGTCCCAAAAACATTTGCAGCCTGAAAGGGGCATTAAATCGCATCCTAGACCACTGAAATTTCCCAAAATATTTTTGCCATGAAAAATGCATGCTACACCCCTGAAAGTTCAGAAAACACCCCAGAAATTTTGCCAGGTCAAAAAAGGCCTTGAAATGCATCTTAGGCCTGCAAAAATGTTGAAAACTTTGGAGACCCAAAAAAGGTGTTTACAGGCATCCTAGACCCCCTAAAGTCCAGAAAATGTTGTTGGACCAAAATCGGTGTCAGAGAGCTCTGAAAGGGGCATTAAACCGCATCCTAGACCACTGAAATTCCCAACAATATTTTTGGCACGAAAAATGCATCCTACACCCCTGAAAGTTCAGAAAATGTTGGCATCTCAAGAAAAGGCTTTAAAATGCATGTTAGGCCTTAAAAAATGTTGAAAACTTTGGAGGCCCAAAAAAGGGGTTTACAGGCATCCTAGACCCCCTAAAGTCCAGAAAATGTTGTTGGACCAAAAATGGTGTCAGAGAGCTCTGAATGTCCCAAAAACATTTGCAGCCTGAAAGGGGCATTAACCCGCATCCTAGACCACTGAAATTCCCAAAAATATTTTGGCCATGAAAAATGCATCCTACACCCCTGCAAGTTCAGAAAATGTTGGCAACTCTAAAAAAGGCCTTAAAATGCATGTTAGGATTTCAAAAATGTTGAAAACTTTGGAGGCCCAAAAAAGGGATTTACAGGCATCCTAGACCCCCTAAAGTCCAGAAAATGTTGGTGGATCAAAAATGCTGTCAGAGAGCTCTGAATGTCCCAAAAACATGTGCAACCTGAAAGGGGCATTAACTCGCATCCCAGACCACTGAAATTCCCAAAAATATTTTTGGCACTAAAAATACATCCTACACCCCTGAAAGTTCAGAAAATGTTTGCAGCTCAAGAAAAGGCCTTAAAATGCATGTTCGGCCTTCAAAAATGTTGAAAACTTTGGAGGCCCAAAAAAGGGATTTACAGGCATCCTAGACCCCCTAAAGTCCAGAAAATGTTGTTGGACCAAAAATGGTGTCAGAGAGCTCTGAATGTCCCAAAAACATTTGCAGCCTGAAAGGGGCATTAACCCGCATCCTACACCTCTGAAATTCCCAAAAATATTTTGTGCACGAAAAAGGCATCCTATACCCCTGAAACTCAGAATATGTTAGCAGCCCAAAGAAGGCCTTAAAATGCATTTTAGGCCTAAAAAAATTTAGAAAAATTTGGAGGCCCAAAAAAGGCGTTTACAGGCATCCTAGACCCCCTAAAGTCCAGAAAATGTTGTTGGACCAAAAATGGTGTCAGAGAGCTCTGAATGTCCCAAAAACATCTGCAGCCTGAAAGGGGCATTAACCCGCATCCTAGACCACTGAAATTTCCCAAAATATTTTTGCCATGAAAAATGCATGCTACACCCCTGAAAGTTCAGAAAACACCCCAGAAATGTTGTGAGCTCAAAAAAGGCCTTAACATGCATGTTAGGCCTTCAAAAATGTTGAAAACTTTGGAGGCCCTAAAAAGGCGTTTACAGGCATCCTAGACCCCCTAAAGTCCAGAAAATGTTGTTGGACCAAAAATGGTGTCAGAGAGCTCTGAATGTCCCAAAAACATTTGCAGCCACTGAAATTCCCAAAAATATTTTTGGCACGAAAAATGCATCCTACACCCCTGAAAGTTCAGAAAATGTTGGCAGCTCAAGAAAAGGCCTTAAAATGCATGTTAGGCCTTCAAAAATGTTGAAAACTTTGGAGGCACAAAATAGGGGTTTACAGGCATCCTAGACCTCCTAAAGTCCAGAAAATGTTGTTGGATCAAAAACGGTGTCAGAGAGCTCTGAATGTCCCAAAAACATTTTCAGCCTGAAAGGGGCATTAACCCACATCCTAGACCTCTGAAATTCCCAAAAATATTTTGTGCACGAAAAATTCATACTACACCCTTGAAAGTTCAGAATATGTTAGCAGCCCAAAAAAGTCATTAATATGCATTTTAGGCCTGCAAAAATTTAGAAATTGGATGCCCAAAAAAGGGGTTTACAGGCATCCTAGACCCCCTAAAGTCCAGAAAATGTTGTTGGACCAAAAATGGTGTCAGAGAGCTCTGAATGTCCCAAAAACATTTGCAGCCTGAAAGGGGCATTAACCCGCATCCTAGACCTCTGAAATTCCCAAAAATATTTTGTGCACAAAAAATGCATCCTATACCCCTGAAAGCTCAAGAATATGTTAGCAGCCCAAAGAAGGCCTTAAAATGCATTTTAGGCCTACAAAAATTTAGAAAACTTTGGAGCCCAAAAAAGGGGTTTACAGGCATCCTAGACCCCCTAAAGTCCAGAAAATGTTGTTGGACCAAAAAGGGTGTCAGAGAGCTCTGAATGTCTCAAAAACATTTGCAGCCACTGAAATTCCCAAAAATATTTTTGGCACGAAAAATGCATCCTACACCCCTGAAAGTTCAGAAAATGTTGGCAGCTCAAGAAAAGGCCTTAAAATGCATGTTAGGCCTTCAAAAATGTTGAAAACTTTGGAGGCACAAAATAGGGGTTTACAGGCATCCTAGACCTCCTAAAGTCCAGAAAATGTTGTTGTATCAAAAACGGTGTCAGAGAGCTCTGAATGTCCCAAAAACATTTGCAGCCTGAAAGGGGCATTAACACGCATCCTAGACCACTGAAATTTCCCAAAATATTTTTGCCATGAAAAATGCATGCTACACCCCTGAAAGTTCAGAAAACACCCTAGAAATGTTGCCAGGTCAAAAAAGGCCTTGAAATGCATCTTAGGCCTGCAAAAATGTTGAAAACTTTGGAGACCCAAAAAAGGGGTTTACAGGCATCCTAGACCCCCTAAAGTCCAGAAAATGTTGTTGGACCAAAAATGGTGTCAGAGAGCTCTGAATGTCCCAAAAACATTTGCAGCCTGAAAGGGGCATTAACCCGCATCCTAGACCTCTGAAATTCCCAAAAATATTTTGTGCACAAAAAATGCATCCTATACCCCTGAAAGCTCAAGAATATGTTAGCAGCCCAAAGAAGGCCTTAAAATGCATTTTAGGCCTACAAAAATTTAGAAAACTTTGGAGCCCAAAAAAGGGGTTTACAGGCATCCTAGACCCCCTAAAGTCCAGAAAATGTTGTTGGATCAAAAACGGTGTCAGAGAGCTCTGAATGTCCCAAAAACATTTGCAGCCTGAAAGGGGCATTAACCCGCATCCTAGACCACTGAAATTCCCAAAAATATTTTTGGCACGAAAAATGCATCCTACACCCCTGAAAGTTGAGAAAATGTTGGCAGCTCAAGAAAAGGCCTTAAAATGCATGTTAGGCCTTCAAAAATGTTGAAAACTTTGGAGGCACAAAATAGGGGTTTACAGGCATCCTAGACCTCCTAAAGTCCAGAAAATGTTGTTGGATCAAAAACGGTGTCAGAGAGCTCTGAATGTCCCAAAAACATTTGCAACCTGAAAGGGGCATTAACCCGCATCCTAGACCACTGAAATTTCCCAAAATATTTTTGCCATGAAAAATGCATGCTACACCCCTGAAAGTTCAGAAAACACCCCAGAAATGTTGGCAGCTCAAGTAAAGGCCTTAAAATGCATGTTAGGCCTTCAAAAATGTTGAAAACTTTGGAGGCCCAAAAAAGGGGTTTACAGGCATCCTAGACCCCCTAAAGTCCAGAAAATGTTGTTGGACCAAAATCGGTGTCAGAGAGCTCTGATTGTCCCCAAAACATTTGCAGCCTGAAAGGGGCATTAACCCGCATCCTAGACCACTGAAATTCCCAAAAATATTTTTGGCATGAAAAATGCATCCTACACCCCTGCAAGTTCAGAAAATGTTGGTAACTCTAAAAAAGGCCTTAAAATGCATGTTAGGCCTTCAAAAATGTTGAAAACTTTGGAGGCCCAAAAATAGGGTTTACAGGCATCCTAGACCTCCTAAAGTCCAGAAAATGTTGTTGGATCAAAAACGGTGTCAGAGAGCTTTGAATGTCCCAAAAACATTTGCAGCCTGAAAGGGGCATTAACCCACATCCTAGACCTCTGAAATTCCAAAAAATATTTTGTGCACGAAAAATTCATACTACACCCCTGAAAGTTCAGAATATGTTAGCAGCCCAAAAAAGGCATTAAAATGCATTTTAGGCCTGCAAAAAATTAGAAAACTTTCGAGGCCCAAAAAAGGGGTTTACATGCATCCTAGACCCCCTAAAGTCCAGAAAATGTTGTTGGACCAAAAATGGTGTCAGAGAGCTCTGAATGTCCCAAAAACATTTGCAGCCTGAAAGGGGCATTAACTCGCATCCTAGACCACTGAAATTTCCCAAAATATTTTTGCCATGAAAAATGCATGCTACACCCCTGAAAGTTCAGAAAACACCCCAGAAATGTTGCCAGGTCAAAAAAGGCCTTGAAATGCATCTTAGGCCTGCAAAAATGTTGAAAACTTTGGAGACCCAAAAAAGGGGTTCACAGGCATCCTAGACCCCCTAAAGTCCAGAAAATGTTGTTGGACCAAAATCGGTGTCAGAGAGCTCTGAAAGGGGCATTAAACCGCATCCTAGACCACTGAAATTCCCAACAATATTTTTGGCACGAAAAATGCATCCTACACCCCTGAAAGTTCAGAAAATGTTGGCATCTCAAGAAAAGGCTTTAAAATGCATGTTAGGCCTAAAAAAATGTTGAAAACTTTGGAGGCCCAAAAAAGGGGTTTACAGGCATCCTAGACCCCCTAAAGTCCAGAAAATGTTGTTGGACCAAAAATGGTGTCAGAGAGCTCTGAATGTCCCAAAAACATTTGCAGCCTGAAAGGGGCATTAACCCGCATCCTAGACCACTGAAATTCCCAAAAATATTTTGGCCATGAAAAATGCATCCTACACCCCTGCAAGTTCAGAAAATGTTGGCAACTCTAAAAAAGGCCTTAAAATGCATGTTAGGATTTCAAAAATGTTGAAAACTTTGGAGGCCCAAAAAAGGGATTTACAGGCATCCTAGACCCCCTTAAGTCCAGAAAATGTTGGTGGATCAAAAATGCTGTCAGAGAGCTCTGAATGTCCCAAAAACATGTGCAACCTGAAAGGGGCATTAACTCGCATCCCAGACCACTGAAATTCCCAAAAATATTTTTGGCACTAAAAATACATCCTACACCCCTGAAAGTTCAGAAAATGTTTGCAGCTCAAGAAAAGGCCTTAAAATGCATGTTCGGCCTTCAAAAATGTTGAAAACTTTGGAGGCCCAAAAAAGGGGTTTACAGGCATCCTAGACCCCCTAAAGACCAGAAAATGTTGTTGGACCAAAATCGGTGTCAGAGAGCTCTGAATGTCCCAAAAACATTTGCAGCCTGAAATGAGCATTAACCCACATCCTAGACCACTGAAATGCCCAAAAATATTTTTGCCCTGAAAAATGCATCCTACACACCTGCAAGTTCAGAAAATGTTGGCAACTCTAAAAAAGGCCTTAAAATGCATGTTAGGCCTTCAAAAACGTTGAAAACTTTGGAGGCCCAAAAAAGGGATTTACAGGCATCCTAGACCCCCTAAAGTCCAGAAAATGTTGTTGGACCAAAAATGGTGTCAGGGAGCTCTGAATGTCCCAAAAACATTTGCAGCCTGAAAGGGGCATTAACCCGCATCCTAGACCGCTGAAATTCCCAAAAATATTTTGTGCACGAAAAAGGCATCCTATACCCCTGAAACTCAGAATATGTTAGCAGCCCAAAGAAGGCCTTAAAATGCATTTTAGGCCTAAAAAAATATAGAAAAATTTGGAGGCCCAAAAAAGGCGTTTACAGGCATCCTAGACCCCCTAAAGTCCAGAAAATGTTGTTGGACCAAAAATGGTGTCAGAGAGCTCTGAATGTCCCAAAAACATCTGCAGCCTGAAAGGGGCATTAACCCGCATCCTAGACCACTGAAATTTCCCAAAATATTTTTGCCATGAAAAATGCATGCTACACCCCTGAAAGTTCAGAAAACACCCCAGAAATGTTGTGAGCTCAAAAAAGGCCTTAACATGCATGTTAGGCCTTCAAAAATGTTGAAAACTTTGGAGGCCCTAAAAAGGCGTTTACAGGCATCCTAGACCCCCTAAAGTCCAGAAAATGTTGTTGGACCAAAAATGGTGTCAGAGAGCTCTGAATGTCCCAAAAACATTTGCAGCCACTGAAATTCCCAAAAATATTTTTGGCACGAAAAATGCATCCTACACCCCTGAAAGTTCAGAAAATGTTGGCAGCTCAAGAAAAGGCCTTAAAATGCATGTTAGGCCTTCAAAAATATTGAAAACTTTGGAGGCACAAAATAGGGGTTTACAGGCATCCTAGACCTCCTAAAGTCCAGAAAATGTTGTTGGATCAAAAACGGTGTCAGAGAGCTCTGAATGTCCCAAAAACATTTTCAGCCTGAAAGGGGCATTAACCCACATCCTAGACCTCTGAAATTCCCAAAAATATTTTGTGCACGAAAAATTCATACTACACCCTTGAAAGTTCAGAATATGTTAGCAGCCCAAAAAAGTCATTAAAATGCATTTTAGGCCTGCAAAAATTTAGAAATTGGATGCCCAAAAAAGGGGTTTACAGGCATCCTAGACCCCCTAAAGTCCAGAAAATGTTGTTGGACCAAAAATGGTGTCAGAGAGCTCTGAATGTCCCAAAAACATTTGCAGCCTGAAAGGGGCATTAACCCGCATCCTAGACCTCTGAAATTCCCAAAAATATTTTGTGCACAAAAAATGCATCCTATACCCCTGAAAGCTCAAGAATATGTTAGCAGCCCAAAGAAGGCCTTAAAATGCATTTTAGGCCTACAAAAATTTAGAAAACTTTGGAGCCCAAAAAAGGGGTTTACAGGCATCCTAGACCCCCTAAAGTCCAGAAAATGTTGTTGGACCAAAAAGGGTGTCAGAGAGCTCTGAATGTCCCAAAAACATTTGCAGCCACTGAAATTCCCAAAAATATTTTTGGCACGAAAAATGCATCCTACACCCCTGAAAGTTCAGAAAATGTTGGCAGCTCAAGAAAAGGCCTTAAAATGCATGTTAGGCCTTGAAAAATGTTGAAAACTTTGGAGGCACAAAATAGGGGTTTACAGGCATCCTAGACCTCCTAAAGTCCAGAAAATGTTGTTGTATCAAAAACGGTGTCAGAGAGCTCTGAATGTCCCAAAAACATTTGCAGCCTGAAAGGGGCATTAACACGCATCCTAGACCACTGAAATTTCCCAAAATATTTTTGCCATGAAAAATGCATGCTACACCCCTGAAAGTTCAGAAAACACCCTAGAAATGTTGCCAGGTCAAAAAAGGCCTTGAAATGCATCTTAGGCCTGCAAAAATGTTGAAAACTTTGGAGACCCAAAAAAGGGGTTTACAGGCATCCTAGACCCCCTAAAGTCCAGAAAATGTTGTTGGACCATAAATGGTGTCAGAGAGCTCTGAATGTCCCAAAAACATTTGCAGCCTGAAAGGGGCATTAACCCGCATCCTAGACCTCTGAAATTCCCAAAAATATTTTGTGCACAAAAAATGCATCCTATACCCCTGAAAGCTCAAGAATATGTTAGCAGCCCAAAGAAGGCCTTAAAATGCATTTCAGGCCTACAAAAATTTAGAAAACTTTGGAGCCCAAAAAAGGGGTTTACAGGCATCCTAGACCCCCTAAAGTCCAGAAAATGTTGTTGGATCAAAAACGGTGTCAGAGAGCTCTGAATGTCCCAAAAACATTTGCAGCCTGAAAGGGGCATTAACCCGCATCCTAGACCACTGAAATTCCCAAAAATATTTTTGGCACGAAAAATGCATCCTACACCCCTGAAAGTTGAGAAAATGTTGGCAGCTCAAGAAAAGGCCTTAAAATGCATGTTAGGCCGTCAAAAATGTTGAAAACTTTGGAGGCCCAAAAAAGGGGTTTACAGGCATCCTAGACCCCCTAAAGTCCAGAAAATGTTGTTGGACCAAAATCGGTGTCAGAGAGCTCTGATTGTCCCCAAAACATTTGCAGCCTGAAAGGGGCATTAACCCGCATCCTAGACCACTGAAATTCCCAAAAATATTTTTGGCATGAAAAATGCATCCTACACCCCTGCAAGTTCAGAAAATGTTGGTAACTCTAAAAAAGGCCTTAAAATGCATGTTAGGCCTTCAAAAATGTTGAAAACTTTGGAGGCCCAAAAATAGGGTTTACAGGCATCCTAGACCTCCTAAAGTCCAGAAAATGTTGTTGGATCAAAAACGGTGTCAGAGAGCTTTGAATGTCCCAAAAACATTTGCAGCCTGAAAGGGGCATTAACCCACATCCTAGACCTCTGAAATTCCAAAAAATATTTTGTGCACGAAAAATTCATACTACACCCCTGAAAGTTCAGAATATGTTAGCAGCCCAAAAAAGGCATTAAAATGCATTTTAGGCCTGCAAAAAATTAGAAAACTTTCGAGGCCCAAAAAAGGGGTTTACATGCATCCTAGACCCCCTAAAGTCCAGAAAATGTTGTTGGACCAAAAATGGTGTCAGAGAGCTCTGAATGTCCCAAAAACATTTGCAGCCTGAAAGGGGCATTAACTCGCATCCTAGACCACTGAAATTTCCCAAAATATTTTTGCCATGAAAAATGCATGCTACACCCCTGAAAGTTCAGAAAACACCCCAGAAATGTTGCCAGGTCAAAAAAGGCCTTGAAATGCATCTTAGGCCTGCAAAAATGTTGAAAACTTTGGAGACCCAAAAAAGGGGTTTACAGGCATCCTAGACCCCCTAAAGTCCAGAAAATGTTGTTGGACCAAAATCGGTGTCAGAGAGCTCTGAAAGGGGCATTAAACCGCATCCTAGACCACTGAAATTCCCAACAATATTTTTGGCATGAAAAATGCATCCTACACCCCTGAAAGTTCAGAAAATGTTGGCATCTCAAGAAAAGGCTTTAAAATGCATGTTAGGCCTAAAAAAATGTTGAAAACTTTGGAGGCCCAAAAAAGGGGTTTACAGGCATCCTAGACCCCCTAAAGTCCAGAAAATGTTGTTGGACCAAAAATGGTGTCAGAGAGCTCTGAATGTCCCAAAAACATTTGCAGCCTGAAAGGGGCATTAACCCGCATCCTAGACCACTGAAATTCCCAAAAATATTTTGGCCATGAAAAATGCATCCTACACCCCTGCAAGTTCAGAAAATGTTGGCAACTCTAAAAAAGGCCTTAAAATGCATGTTAGGATTTCAAAAATGTTGAAAACTTTGGAGGCCCAAAAAAGGGATTTACAGGCATCCTAGACCCCCTTAAGTCCAGAAAATGTTGGTGGATCAAAAATGCTGTCAGAGAGCTCTGAATGTCCCAAAAACATGTGCAACCTGAAAGGGGCATTAACTCGCATCCCAGACCACTGAAATTCCCAAAAATATTTTTGGCACTAAAAATACATCCTACACCCCTGAAAGTTCAGAAAATGTTTGCAGCTCAAGAAAAGGCCTTAAAATGCATGTTCGGCCTTCAAAAATGTTGAAAACTTTGGAGGCCCAAAAAAGGGGTTTACAGGCATCCTAGACCCCCTAAAGACCAGAAAATGTTGTTGGACCAAAATCGGTGTCAGAGAGCTCTGAATGTCCCAAAAACATTTGCAGCCTGAAATGAGCATTAACCCACATCCTAGACCACTGAAATGCCCAAAAATATTTTTGCCCTGAAAAATGCATCCTACACACCTGCAAGTTCAGAAAATGTTGGCAACTCTAAAAAAGGCCTTAAAATGCATGTTAGGCCTTCAAAAACGTTGAAAACTTTGGAGGCCCAAAAAAGGGATTTACAGGCATCCTAGACCCCCTAAAGTCCAGAAAATGTTGTTGGACCAAAAATGGTGTCAGAGAGCTCTGAATGTCCCAAAAACATTTGCAGCCTGAAAGGGGCATTAACCCGCATCCTAGACCTCTGAAATTCCCAAAAATATTTTGTGCACGAAAAAGGCATCCTATACCCCTGAAACTCAGAATATGTTAGCAGCCCAAAGAAGGCCTTAAAATGCAATTTAGGCCTAAAAAAATTTAGAAAAATTTGGAGGCCCAAAAAAGGCGTTTACAGGCATCCTAGACCCCCTAAAGTCCAGAAAATGTTGTTGGACCAAAAATGGTGTCAGAGAGCTCTGAATGTCCCAAAAACATCTGCAGCCTGAAAGGGGCATTAACCCGCATCCTAGACCACTGAAATTTCCCAAAATATTTTTGCCATGAAAAATGCATGCTACACCCCTGAAAGTTCAGAAAACACCCCAGAAATGTTGTGAGCTCAAAAAAGGCCTTAACATGCATGTTAGGCCTTCAAAAATGTTGAAAACTTTGGAGGCCCTAAAAAGGCGTTTACAGGCATCCTAGACCCCCTAAAGTCCAGAAAATGTTGTTGGACCAAAAATGGTGTCAGAGAGCTCTGAATGTCCCAAAAACATTTGCAGCCACTGAAATTCCCAAAAATATTTTTGGCACGAAAAATGCATCCTACACCCCTGAAAGTTCAGAAAATGTTGGCAGCTCAAGAAAAGGCCTTAAAATGCATGTTAGGCCTTCAAAAATGTTGAAAACTTTGGAGGCACAAAATAGGGGTTTACAGGCATCCTAGACCTCCTAAAGTCCAGAAAATGTTGTTGGATCAAAAACGGTGTCAGAGAGCTCTGAATGTCCCAAAAACATTTTCAGCCTGAAAGGGGCATTAACCCACATCCTAGACCTCTGAAATTCCCAAAAATATTTTGTGCACGAAAAATTCATACTACACCCTTGAAAGTTCAGAATATGTTAGCAGCCCAAAAAAGGCATTAAAATGCATTTTAGGCCTGCAAAAATTTAGAAATTGGATGCCCAAAAAAGGGGTTTACAGGCATCCTAGACCCCCTAAAGTCCAGAAAATGTTGTTGGACCAAAAATGGTGTCAGAGAGCTCTGAATGTCCCAAAAACATTTGCAGCCTGAAAGGGGCATTAACCCGCATCCTAGACCTCTGAAATTCCCAAAAATATTTTGTGCACAAAAAATGCATCCTATACCCCTGAAAGCTCAAGAATATGTTAGCAGCCCAAAGAAGGCCTTAAAATGCATTTTAGGCCTACAAAAATTTAGAAAACTTTGGAGCCCAAAAAAGGGGTTTACAGGCATCCTAGACCCCCTAAAGTCCAGAAAATGTTGTTGGACCAAAAAGGGTGTCAGAGAGCTCTGAATGTCCCAAAAACATTTGCAGCCACTGAAATTCCCAAAAATATTTTTGGCACGAAAAATGCATCCTACACCCCTGAAAGTTCAGAAAATGTTGGCAGCTCAAGAAAAGGCCTTAAAATGCATGTTAGGCCTTCAAAAATGTTGAAAACTTTGGAGGCACAAAATAGGGGTTTACAGGCATCCTAGACCTCCTAAAGTCCAGAAAATGTTGTTGTATCAAAAACGGTGTCAGAGAGCTCTGAATGTCCCAAAAACATTTGCAGCCTGAAAGGGGCATTAACACGCATCCTAGACCACTGAAATTTCCCAAAATATTTTTGCCATGAAAAATGCATGCTACACCCCTGAAAGTTCAGAAAACACCCCAGAAATGTTGCCAGGTCAAAAAAGGCCTTGAAATGCATCTTAGGCCTTTAAAAATGTTGAAAACTTTGGAGACCCAAAAAAGGGGTTTACAGGCATCCTAGACCCCCTAAAGTCCAGAAAATGTTGTTGGACCAAAAATGGTGTCAGAGAGCTCTGAATGTCCCAAAAACATTTGCAGCCTGAAAGGGGCATTAACCCGCATCCTAGACCTCTGAAATTCCCAAAAATATTTTGTGCACAAAAAATGCATCCTATACCCCTGAAAGCTCAAGAATATGTTAGCAGCCCAAAGAAGGCCTTAAAATGCATTTTAGGCCTACAAAAATTTAGAAAACTTTGGAGCCCAAAAAAGGGGTTTACAGGCATCCTAGACCCCCTAAAGTCCAGAAAATGTTGTTGGACCAAAAAGGGTGTCAGAGAGCTCTGAATGTCTCAAAAACATTTGCAGCCACTGAAATTCCCAAAAATATTTTTGGCACGAAAAATGCATCCTACACCCCTGAAAGTTCAGAAAATGTTGGCAGCTCAAGAAAAGGCCTTAAAATGCATGTTAGGCCTTCAAAAATGTTGAAAACTTTGGAGGCACAAAATAGGGGTTTACAGGCATCCTAGACCTCCTAAAGTCCAGAAAATGTTGTTGTATCAAAAACGGTGTCAGAGAGCTCTGAATGTCCCAAAAACATTTGCAGCCTGAAAGGGGCATTAACACGCATCCTAGACCACTGAAATTTCCCAAAATATTTTTGCCATGAAAAATGCATGCTACACCCCTGAAAGTTCAGAAAACACCCTAGAAATGTTGCCAGGTCAAAAAAGGCCTTGAAATGCATCTTAGGCCTGCAAAAATGTTGAAAACTTTGGAGACCCAAAAAAGGGGTTTACAGGCATCCTAGACCCCCTAAAGTCCAGAAAATGTTGTTGGACCAAAAATGGTGTCAGAGAGCTCTGAATGTCCCAAAAACATTTGCAGCCTGAAAGGGGCATTAACCCGCATCCTAGACCTCTGAAATTCCCAAAAATATTTTGTGCACAAAAAATGCATCCTATACCCCTGAAAGCTCAAGAATATGTTAGCAGCCCAAAGAAGGCCTTAAAATGCATTTTAGGCCTACAAAAATTTAGAAAACTTTGGAGCCCAAAAAAGGGGTTTACAGGCATCCTAGACCCCCTAAAGTCCAGAAAATGTTGTTGGATCAAAAACGGTGTCAGAGAGCTCTGAATGTCCCAAAAACATTTGCAGCCTGAAAGGGGCATTAACCCGCATCCTAGACCACTGAAATTCCCAAAAATATTTTTGGCACGAAAAATGCATCCTACACCCCTGAAAGTTGAGAAAATGTTGGCAGCTCAAGAAAAGGCCTTAAAATGCATGTTAGGCCTTCAAAAATGTTGAAAACTTTGGAGGCACAAAATAGGGGTTTACAGGCATCCTAGACCTCCTAAAGTCCAGAAAATGTTGTTGGATCAAAAACGGTGTCAGAGAGCTCTGAATGTCCCAAAAACATTTGCAACCTGAAAGGGGCATTAACCCGCATCCTAGACCACTGAAATTTCCCAAAATATTTTTGCCATGAAAAATGCATGCTACACCCCTGAAAGTTCAGAAAACACCCCAGAAATGTTGGCAGCTCAAGTAAAGGCCTTAAAATGCATGTTAGGCCTTCAAAAATGTTGAAAACTTTGGAGGCCCAAAAAAGGGGTTTACAGGCATCCTAGACCCCCTAAAGTCCAGAAAATGTTGTTGGACCAAAATCGGTGTCAGAGAGCTCTGATTGTCCCCAAAACATTTGCAGCCTGAAAGGGGCATTAACCCGCATCCTAGACCACTGAAATTCCCAAAAATATTTTTGGCATGAAAAATGCATCCTACACCCCTGCAAGTTCAGAAAATGTTGGTAACTCTAAAAAAGGCCTTAAAATGCATGTTAGGCCTTCAAAAATGTTGAAAACTTTGGAGGCCCAAAAATAGGGTTTACAGGCATCCTAGACCTCCTAAAGTCCAGAAAATGTTGTTGGATCAAAAACGGTGTCAGAGAGCTTTGAATGTCCCAAAAACATTTGCAGCCTGAAAGGGGCATTAACCCACATCCTAGACCTCTGAAATTCCAAAAAATATTTTGTGCACGAAAAATTCATACTACACCCCTGAAAGTTCAGAATATGTTAGCAGCCCAAAAAAGGCATTAAAATGCATTTTAGGCCTGCAAAAAATTAGAAAACTTTCGAGGCCCAAAAAAGGGGTTTACATGCATCCTAGACCCCCTAAAGTCCAGAAAATGTTGTTGGACCAAAAATGGTGTCAGAGAGCTCTGAATGTCCCAAAAACATTTGCAGCCTGAAAGGGGCATTAACTCGCATCCTAGACCACTGAAATTTCCCAAAATATTTTTGCCATGAAAAATGCATGCTACACCCCTGAAAGTTCAGAAAACACCCCAGAAATGTTGCCAGGTCAAAAAAGGCCTTGAAATGCATCTTAGGCCTGCAAAAATGTTGAAAACTTTGGAGACCCAAAAAAGGGGTTCACAGGCATCCTAGACCCCCTAAAGTCCAGAAAATGTTGTTGGACCAAAATCGGTGTCAGAGAGCTCTGATTGTCCCCAAAACATTTGCAGCCTGAAAGGGGCATTAAACCGCATCCTAGACCACTGAAATTCCCAACAATATTTTTGGCACGAAAAATGCATCCTACACCCCTGAAAGTTCAGAAAATGTTGGCATCTCAAGAAAAGGCTTTAAAATGCATGTTAGGCCTAAAAAAATGTTGAAAACTTTGGAGGCCCAAAAAAGGGGTTTACAGGCATCCTAGACCCCCTAAAGTCCAGAAAATGTTGTTGGACCAAAAATGGTGTCAGAGAGCTCTGAATGTCCCAAAAACATTTGCAGCCTGAAAGGGGCATTAACCCGCATCCTAGACCACTGAAATTCCCAAAAATATTTTGGCCATGAAAAATGCATCCTACACCCCTGCAAGTTCAGAAAATGTTGGCAACTCTAAAAAAGGCCTTAAAATGCATGTTAGGATTTCAAAAATGTTGAAAACTTTGGAGGCCCAAAAAAGGGATTTACAGGCATCCTAGACCCCCTTAAGTCCAGAAAATGTTGGTGGATCAAAAATGCTGTCAGAGAGCTCTGAATGTCCCAAAAACATGTGCAACCTGAAAGGGGCATTAACTCGCATCCCAGACCACTGAAATTCCCAAAAATATTTTTGGCACTAAAAATACATCCTACACCCCTGAAAGTTCAGAAAATGTTTGCAGCTCAAGAAAAGGCCTTAAAATGCATGTTCGGCCTTCAAAAATGTTGAAAACTTTGGAGGCCCAAAAAAGGGGTTTACAGGCATCCTAGACCCCCTAAAGACCAGAAAATGTTGTTGGACCAAAATCGGTGTCAGAGAGCTCTGAATGTCCCAAAAACATTTGCAGCCTGAAATGAGCATTAACCCACATCCTAGACCACTGAAATGCCCAAAAATATTTTTGCCCTGAAAAATGCATCCTACACACCTGCAAGTTCAGAAAATGTTGGCAACTCTAAAAAAGGCCTTAAAATGCATGTTAGGCCTTCAAAAACGTTGAAAACTTTGGAGGCCCAAAAAAGGGATTTACAGGCATCCTAGACCCCCTAAAGTCCAGAAAATGTTGTTGGACCAAAAATGGTGTCAGGGAGCTCTGAATGTCCCAAAAACATTTGCAGCCTGAAAGGGGCATTAACCCGCATCCTAGACCTCTGAAATTCCCAAAAATATTTTGTGCACGAAAAAGGCATCCTATACCCCTGAAACTCAGAATATGTTAGCAGCCCAAAGAAGGCCTTAAAATGCATTTTAGGCCTAAAAAAATTTAGAAAAATTTGGAGGCCCAAAAAAGGCGTTTACAGGCATCCTAGACCCCCTAAAGTCCAGAAAATGTTGTTGGACCAAAAATGGTGTCAGAGAGCTCTGAATGTCCCAAAAACATCTGCAGCCTGAAAGGGGCATTAACCCGCATCCTAGACCACTGAAATTTCCCAAAATATTTTTGCCATGAAAAATGCATGCTACACCCCTGAAAGTTCAGAAAACACCCCAGAAATGTTGTGAGCTCAAAAAAGGCCTTAACATGCATGTTAGGCCTTCAAAAATGTTGAAAACTTTGGAGGCCCTAAAAAGGCGTTTACAGGCATCCTAGACCCCCTAAAGTCCAGAAAATGTTGTTGGACCAAAAATGGTGTCAGAGAGCTCTGAATGTCCCAAAAACATTTGCAGCCACTGAAATTCCCAAAAATATTTTTGGCACGAAAAATGCATCCTACACCCCTGAAAGTTCAGAAAATGTTGGCAGCTCAAGAAAAGGCCTTAAAATGCATGTTAGGCCTTCAAAAATATTGAAAACTTTGGAGGCACAAAATAGGGGTTTACAGGCATCCTAGACCTCCTAAAGTCCAGAAAATGTTGTTGGATCAAAAACGGTGTCAGAGAGCTCTGAATGTCCCAAAAACATTTTCAGCCTGAAAGGGGCATTAACCCACATCCTAGACCTCTGAAATTCCCAAAAATATTTTGTGCACGAAAAATTCATACTACACCCTTGAAAGTTCAGAATATGTTAGCAGCCCAAAAAAGTCATTAAAATGCATTTTAGGCCTGCAAAAATTTAGAAATTGGATGCCCAAAAAAGGGGTTTACAGGCATCCTAGACCCCCTAAAGTCCAGAAAATGTTGTTGGACCAAAAATGGTGTCAGAGAGCTCTGAATGTCCCAAAAACATTTGCAGCCTGAAAGGGGCATTAACCCGCATCCTAGACCTCTGAAATTCCCAAAAATATTTTGTGCACAAAAAATGCATCCTATACCCCTGAAAGCTCAAGAATATGTTAGCAGCCCAAAGAAGGCCTTAAAATGCATTTTAGGCCTACAAAAATTTAGAAAACTTTGGAGCCCAAAAAAGGGGTTTACAGGCATCCTAGACCCCCTAAAGTCCAGAAAATGTTGTTGGACCAAAAAGGGTGTCAGAGAGCTCTGAATGTCCCAAAAACATTTGCAGCCACTGAAATTCCCAAAAATATTTTTGGCACGAAAAATGCATCCTACACCCCTGAAAGTTCAGAAAATGTTGGCAGCTCAAGAAAAGGCCTTAAAATGCATGTTAGGCCTTGAAAAATGTTGAAAACTTTGGAGGCACAAAATAGGGGTTTACAGGCATCCTAGACCTCCTAAAGTCCAGAAAATGTTGTTGTATCAAAAACGGTGTCAGAGAGCTCTGAATGTCCCAAAAACATTTGCAGCCTGAAAGGGGCATTAACACGCATCCTAGACCACTGAAATTTCCCAAAATATTTTTGCCATGAAAAATGCATGCTACACCCCTGAAAGTTCAGAAAACACCCTAGAAATGTTGCCAGGTCAAAAAAGGCCTTGAAATGCATCTTAGGCCTGCAAAAATGTTGAAAACTTTGGAGACCCAAAAAAGGGGTTTACAGGCATCCTAGACCCCCTAAAGTCCAGAAAATGTTGTTGGACCAAAAATGGTGTCAGAGAGCTCTGAATGTCCCAAAAACATTTGCAGCCTGAAAGGGGCATTAACCCGCATCCTAGACCTCTGAAATTCCCAAAAATATTTTGTGCACAAAAAATGCATCCTATACCCCTGAAAGCTCAAGAATATGTTAGCAGCCCAAAGAAGGCCTTAAAATGCATTTCAGGCCTACAAAAATTTAGAAAACTTTGGAGCCCAAAAAAGGGGTTTACAGGCATCCTAGACCCCCTAAAGTCCAGAAAATGTTGTTGGATCAAAAACGGTGTCAGAGAGCTCTGAATGTCCCAAAAACATTTGCAGCCTGAAAGGGGCATTAACCCGCATCCTAGACCACTGAAATTCCCAAAAATATTTTTGGCACGAAAAATGCATCCTACACCCCTGAAAGTTGAGAAAATGTTGGCAGCTCAAGAAAAGGCCTTAAAATGCATGTTAGGCCGTCAAAAATGTTGAAAACTTTGGAGGCCCAAAAAAGGGGTTTACAGGCATCCTAGACCCCCTAAAGTCCAGAAAATGTTGTTGGACCAAAATCGGTGTCAGAGAGCTCTGATTGTCCCCAAAACATTTGCAGCCTGAAAGGGGCATTAACCCGCATCCTAGACCACTGAAATTCCCAAAAATATTTTTGGCATGAAAAATGCATCCTACACCCCTGCAAGTTCAGAAAATGTTGGTAACTCTAAAAAAGGCCTTAAAATGCATGTTAGGCCTTCAAAAATGTTGAAAACTTTGGAGGCCCAAAAATAGGGTTTACAGGCATCCTAGACCTCCTAAAGTCCAGAAAATGTTGTTGGATCAAAAACGGTGTCAGAGAGCTTTGAATGTCCCAAAAACATTTGCAGCCTGAAAGGGGCATTAACCCACATCCTAGACCTCTGAAATTCCAAAAAATATTTTGTGCACGAAAAATTCATACTACACCCCTGAAAGTTCAGAATATGTTAGCAGCCCAAAAAAGGCATTAAAATGCATTTTAGGCCTGCAAAAAATTAGAAAACTTTCGAGGCCCAAAAAAGGGGTTTACATGCATCCTAGACCCCCTAAAGTCCAGAAAATGTTGTTGGACCAAAAATGGTGTCAGAGAGCTCTGAATGTCCCAAAAACATTTGCAGCCTGAAAGGGGCATTAACTCGCATCCTAGACCACTGAAATTTCCCAAAATATTTTTGCCATGAAAAATGCATGCTACACCCCTGAAAGTTCAGAAAACACCCCAGAAATGTTGCCAGGTCAAAAAAAGGCCTTGAAATGCATCTTAGGCCTGCAAAAATGTTGAAAACTTTGGAGACCCAAAAAAGGGGTTTACAGGCATCCTAGACCCCCTAAAGTCCAGAAAATGTTGTTGGACCAAAATCGGTGTCAGAGAGCTCTGAAAGGGGCATTAAACCGCATCCTAGACCACTGAAATTCCCAACAATATTTTTGGCACGAAAAATGCATCCTACACCCCTGAAAGTTCAGAAAATGTTGGCATCTCAAGAAAAGGCTTTAAAATGCATGTTAGGCCTAAAAAAATGTTGAAAACTTTGGAGGCCCAAAAAAGGGGTTTACAGGCATCCTAGACCCCCTAAAGTCCAGAAAATGTTGTTGGACCAAAAATGGTGTCAGAGAGCTCTGAATGTCCCAAAAACATTTGCAGCCTGAAAGGGGCATTAACCCGCATCCTAGACCACTGAAATTCCCAAAAATATTTTGGCCATGAAAAATGCATCCTACACCCCTGCAAGTTCAGAAAATGTTGGCAACTCTAAAAAAGGCCTTAAAATGCATGTTAGGATTTCAAAAATGTTGAAAACTTTGGAGGCCCAAAAAAGGGATTTACAGGCATCCTAGACCCCCTTAAGTCCAGAAAATGTTGGTGGATCAAAAATGCTGTCAGAGAGCTCTGAATGTCCCAAAAACATGTGCAACCTGAAAGGGGCATTAACTCGCATCCCAGACCACTGAAATTCCCAAAAATATTTTTGGCACTAAAAATACATCCTACACCCCTGAAAGTTCAGAAAATGTTTGCAGCTCAAGAAAAGGCCTTAAAATGCATGTTCGGCCTTCAAAAATGTTGAAAACTTTGGAGGCCCAAAAAAGGGGTTTACAGGCATCCTAGACCCCCTAAAGACCAGAAAATGTTGTTGGACCAAAATCGGTGTCAGAGAGCTCTGAATGTCCCAAAAACATTTGCAGCCTGAAATGAGCATTAACCCACATCCTAGACCACTGAAATGCCCAAAAATATTTTTGCCCTGAAAAATGCATCCTACACACCTGCAAGTTCAGAAAATGTTGGCAACTCTAAAAAAGGCCTTAAAATGCATGTTAGGCCTTCAAAAACGTTGAAAACTTTGGAGGCCCAAAAAAGGGATTTACAGGCATCCTAGACCCCCTAAAGTCCAGAAAATGTTGTTGGACCAAAAATGGTGTCAGAGAGCTCTGAATGTCCCAAAAACATCTGCAGCCTGAAAGGGGCATTAACCCGCATCCTAGACCACTGAAATTTCCCAAAATATTTTTGCCATGAAAAATGCATGCTACACCCCTGAAAGTTCAGAAAACACCCCAGAAATGTTGTGAGCTCAAAAAAGGCCTTAACATGCATGTTAGGCCTTCAAAAATGTTGAAAACTTTGGAGGCCCTAAAAAGGCGTTTACAGGCATCCTAGACCCCCTAAAGTCCAGAAAATGTTGTTGGACCAAAAATGGTGTCAGAGAGCTCTGAATGTCCCAAAAACATTTGCAGCCACTGAAATTCCCAAAAATATTTTTGGCACGAAAAATGCATCCTACACCCCTGAAAGTTCAGAAAATGTTGGCAGCTCAAGAAAAGGCCTTAAAATGCATGTTAGGCCTTCAAAAATGTTGAAAACTTTGGAGGCACAAAATAGGGGTTTACAGGCATCCTAGACCTCCTAAAGTCCAGAAAATGTTGTTGGATCAAAAACGGTGTCAGAGAGCTCTGAATGTCCCAAAAACATTTTCAGCCTGAAAGGGGCATTAACCCACATCCTAGACCTCTGAAATTCCCAAAAATATTTTGTGCACGAAAAATTCATACTACACCCTTGAAAGTTCAGAATATGTTAGCAGCCCAAAAAAGGCATTAAAATGCATTTTAGGCCTGCAAAAATTTAGAAATTGGATGCCCAAAAAAGGGGTTTACAGGCATCCTAGACCCCCTAAAGTCCAGAAAATGTTGTTGGACCAAAAATGGTGTCAGAGAGCTCTGAATGTCCCAAAAACATTTGCAGCCTGAAAGGGGCATTAACCCGCATCCTAGACCTCTGAAATTCCCAAAAATATTTTGTGCACAAAAAATGCATCCTATACCCCTGAAAGCTCAAGAATATGTTAGCAGCCCAAAGAAGGCCTTAAAATGCATTTTAGGCCTACAAAAATTTAGAAAACTTTGGAGCCCAAAAAAGGGGTTTACAGGCATCCTAGACCCCCTAAAGTCCAGAAAATGTTGTTGGACCAAAAAGGGTGTCAGAGAGCTCTGAATGTCCCAAAAACATTTGCAGCCACTGAAATTCCCAAAAATATTTTTGGCACGAAAAATGCATCCTACACCCCTGAAAGTTCAGAAAATGTTGGCAGCTCAAGAAAAGGCCTTAAAATGCATGTTAGGCCTTCAAAAATGTTGAAAACTTTGGAGGCACAAAATAGGGGTTTACAGGCATCCTAGACCTCCTAAAGTCCAGAAAATGTTGTTGTATCAAAAACGGTGTCAGAGAGCTCTGAATGTCCCAAAAACATTTGCAGCCTGAAAGGGGCATTAACACGCATCCTAGACCACTGAAATTTCCCAAAATATTTTTGCCATGAAAAATGCATGCTACACCCCTGAAAGTTCAGAAAACACCCCAGAAATGTTGCCAGGTCAAAAAAGGCCTTGAAATGCATCTTAGGCCTTTAAAAATGTTGAAAACTTTGGAGACCCAAAAAAGGGGTTTACAGGCATCCTAGACCCCCTAAAGTCCAGAAAATGTTGTTGGACCAAAAATGGTGTCAGAGAGCTCTGAATGTCCCAAAAACATTTGCAGCCTGAAAGGGGCATTAACCCGCATCCTAGACCTCTGAAATTCCCAAAAATATTTTGTGCACAAAAAATGCATCCTATACCCCTGAAAGCTCAAGAATATGTTAGCAGCCCAAAGAAGGCCTTAAAATGCATTTTAGGCCTACAAAAATTTAGAAAACTTTGGAGCCCAAAAAAGTGGTTTACAGGCATCCTAGACCCCCTAAAGTCCAGAAAATGTTGTTGGATCAAAAACGGTGTCAGAGAGCTCTGAATGTCCCAAACACATTTGCAGGCTGAAAGGGGCATTAACCCGCATCCTAGACCACTGAAATTCCCAAAAATATTTTTGCCACTAAAAATGCATCCTACACCCCTGAAAGTTCAGAAAATGTTGGCAGCTCAAGAAAAGGCCTTAAAATGCATGTTAGGCCTTCAAAAATGTTGAAAACTTTGGAGGCACAAAATAGGGGTTTACAGGCATCCTAGACCTCCTAAAGTCCAGAAAATGTTGTTGGATCAAAAACGGTGTCAGAGAGCTCTGAATGTCCCAAAAACATTTGCAACCTGAAAGGGGCATTAACCCGCATCCTAGACCACTGAAATTTCCCAAAATATTTTTGCCATGAAAAATGCATGCTACACCCCTGAAAGTTCAGAAAACACCCCAGAAATGTTGGCAGCTCAAGTAAAGGCCTTAAAACGCATATTAGGCCTTCAAAAATGTTGAAAACTTTGGAGGCCCAAAAAAGGGGTTTACAGGCATCCTAGACCCCCTAAAGTCCAGAAAATGTTGTTGGACCAAAATCGGTGTCAGAGAGCTCAGATTGTCCCCAAAACATTTGCAGCCTGAAAGGGGCATTAACCCGCATCCTAGACCACTGAAATTCCCAAAAATATTTTTGGCATGAAAAATGCATCCTACACCCCTGCAAGTTCAGAAAATGTTGGTAACTCTAAAAAAGGCCTTAAAATGCATGTTAGGCCTTCAAAAATGTTGAAAACTTTGGAGGCCCAAAAAAGGGATTTACAGGCATCCTAGACCTCCTAAAGTCCAGAAAATGTTGTTGGATCAAAAACGGTGTCAGAGAGCTCTGAATGTCCCAAAAACATTTGCAGCCTGAAAGGGGCATTAACCCACATCCTAGACCTCTGAAATTCCAAAAAATATTTTGTGCACAAAAAATTCATACTACAACCCTGAAAGTTCAGAATATGTTAGCAGCCCAAAAAAGGCATTAAAATGCATTTTAGGCCTGCAAAAATTTAGAAAACTTTGGAGGCCCAAAAAAGGGGTTTACAGGCATCCTAGACCCCCTAAAGTCCAGAAAATGTTGTTGGACCAACAATGGTGTCAGAGAGCTCTGAATGTCCCAAAAACATTTGCAGCCTGAAAGGGGCATTAACCCGCATCCTAGACCTCTGAAATTCCCAAAAATATTTTGTGCACAAAAAATGCATCCTATACCCCTGAAAGCTCAAGAATATGTTAGCAGCCCAAAGAAGGCCTTAAAATGCATTTTAGGCATACAAAAATTTAGAAAACTTTGGAGGCCCAAAAAAGGGGTTTACAGGCATCCTAGACCCCCTAAAGTCCAGAAAATGTTGTTGGACCAAAAATGGCGTCAGAGAGCTCTGAATGTCCCAAAAACATTTGCAGCCACTGAAATTCCCAAAAATATTTTTGGCACGAAAAATGCATCCTACACCCCTGCAAGTTGAGAAAATGTTGGTAACTCTAAAAAAGGCCTTAAAATGCATGTTAGGCCTTCAAAAATGTTGAAAACTTTGGAGGCCCAAAAAAGGGATTTACAGGCATCCTAGACCTCCTAAAGTCCAGAAAATGTTGTTGGATCAAAAACGGTGTCAGAGAGCTCTGAATGTCCCAAAAACATTTGCAACCTGAAAGGGGCATTAACCCGCATCCTAGACCACTGAAATTCCCAAAAATATTTTTGCCACTAAAAATGCATCCTACACCCCTGAAAGTTCAGAAAATGTTGGCAGCTCAAGAAAAGGCCTTAAAATGCATGTTAGGCCTTCAAAAATGTTGAAAACTTTGGAGGCACAAAATAGGGGTTTACAGGCATCCTAGACCTCCTAAAGTCCAGAAAATGTTGTTGGATCAAAAACGGTGTCAGAGAGCTCTGAATGTCCCAAAAACATTTGCAACCTGAAAGGGGCATTAACCCGCATCCTAGACCACTGAAATTTCCCAAAATATTTTTGCCATGAAAAATGCATGCTACACCCCTGAAATTTCAGAAAACACCCCAGAAATGTTGGCAGCTCAAGTAAAGGCCTTAAAACGCATGTTAGGCCTTCAAAAATGTTGAAAACTTTGGAGGCCCAAAAAAGGGGTTTACAGGCATCCTAGACCCCCTAAAGTCCAGAAAATGTTGTTGGACCAAAATCGGTGTCAGAGAGCTCTGATTGTCCCCAAAACATTTGCAGCCTGAAAGGGGCATTAACCCGCATCCTAGACCACTGAAATTCCCAAAAATATTTTTGGCATGAAAAATGCATCCTACACCCCTGCAAGTTCAGAAAATGTTGGTAACTCTAAAAAAGGCCTTAAAATGCATGTTAGGCCTTCAAAAATGTTGAAAACTTTGGAGGCCCAAAAAAGGGATTTACAGGCATCCTAGACCTCCTAAAGTCCAGAAAATGTTGTTGGATCAAAAACGGTGTCAGAGAGCTCTGAATGTCCCAAAAACATTTGCAGCCTGAAAGGGGCATTAACCCACATCCTAGACCTCTGAAATTCCAAAAAATATTTTGTGCACAAAAAATTCATACTACAACCCTGAAAGTTCAGAATATGTTAGCAGCCCAAAAAAGGCATTAAAATGCATTTTAGGCCTGCAAAAATTTAGAAAACTTTGGAGGCCCAAAAAAGGGGTTTACAGGCATCCTAGACCCCCTAAAGTCCAGAAAATGTTGTTGGACCAACAATGGTGTCAGAGAGCTCTGAATGTCCCAAAAACATTTGCAGCCTGAAAGGGGCATTAACCCGCATCCTAGACCTCTGAAATTCCCAAAAATATTTTGTGCACAAAAAATGCATCCTATACCCCTGAAAGCTCAAGAATATGTTAGCAGCCCAAAGAAGGCCTTAAAATGCATTTTAGGCATACAAAAATTTAGAAAACTTTGGAGGCCCAAAAAAGGGGTTTACAGGCATCCTAGACCCCCTAAAGTCCAGAAAATGTTGTTGGACCAAAAATGGCGTCAGAGAGCTCTGAATGTCCCAAAAACATTTGCAGCCACTGAAATTCCCAAAAATATTTTTGGCACGAAAAATGCATCCTACACCCCTGCAAGTTGAGAAAATGTTGGTAACTCTAAAAAAGGCCTTAAAATGCATGTTAGGCCTTCAAAAATGTTGAAAACTTTGGAGGCCCAAAAAAGGGATTTACAGGCATCCTAGACCTCCTAAAGTCCAGAAAATGTTGTTGGATCAAAAACGGTGTCAGAGAGCTCTGAATGTCCCAAAAACATTTGCAGCCTGAAAGGGGCATTAACCCACATCCTAGACTTCTGAAATTCCCAAAAATATTTTGTGCACGAAAAATGTATCCTATACCCCTGAAAGTTCAGAATATGTTAGCAGCCCAAAGAAGGCCTTAAAATGCATTTTATGCCTACAAAAATTTAGAAAACTTTGGAGGCCCAAAAAAAGGCGTTTACAGGCATCCTAGACCCCCTAAAGTCCAGAAAATGTTGTTGGACCAAAAATGGTGTCAGAGAGCTCCGAATGTCCCAAAAACATGTGCAACCTGAAAGGGGCATTAACCCACATCCTAGACCACTGAAATTCCCAGAAATATTTTTGCCACTAAAAATGCATCCTACACCCCTGAAAGTTCAGAAAATGTTGGCAGCTCAAGAAAAGGCCTTAAAATGCATGTTAGGCCTTCAAAAATGTTGAAAACTTTGGAGGCACAAAATAGGGGTTTACAGGCATCCTAGACCTCCTAAAGTCCAGAAAATGTTGTTGGATCAAAAACGGTGTCAGAGAGCTCTGAATGTCCCAAAAACATTTGCAACCTGAAAGGGGCATTAACCCGCATCCTAGACCACTGAAATTTCCCAAAATATTTTTGCCATGAAAAATGCATGCTACACCCCTGAAATTTCAGAAAACACCCCAGAAATGTTGGCAGCTCAAGTAAAGGCCTTAAAACGCATGTTAGGCCTTCAAAAATGTTGAAAACTTTGGAGGCCCAAAAAAGGGGTTTACAGGCATCCTAGACCCCCTAAAGTCCAGAAAATGTTGTTGGACCAAAATCGGTGTCAGAGAGCTCTGATTGTCCCCAAAACATTTGCAGCCTGAAAGGGGCATTAACCCGCATCCTAGACCACTGAAATTCCCAAAAATATTTTTGGCATGAAAAATGCATCCTACACCCCTGCAAGTTCAGAAAATGTTGGTAACTCTAAAAAAGGCCTTAAAATGCATGTTAGGCCTTCAAAAATGTTGAAAACTTTGGAGGCCCAAAAAAGGGATTTACAGGCATCCTAGACCTCCTAAAGTCCAGAAAATGTTGTTGGATCAAAAACGGTGTCAGAGAGCTCTGAATGTCCCAAAAACATTTGCAGCCTGAAAGGGGCATTAACCCACATCCTAGACCTCTGAAATTCCAAAAAATATTTTGTGCACAAAAAATTCATACTACAACCCTGAAAGTTCAGAATATGTTAGCAGCCCAAAAAAGGCATTAAAATGCATTTTAGGCCTGCAAAAATTTAGAAAACTTTGGAGGCCCAAAAAAGGGGTTTACAGGCATCCTAGACCCCCTAAAGTCCAGAAAATGTTGTTGGACCAACAATGGTGTCAGAGAGCTCTGAATGTCCCAAAAACATTTGCAGCCTGAAAGGGGCATTAACCCGCATCCTAGACCTCTGAAATTCCCAAAAATATTTTGTGCACAAAAAATGCATCCTATACCCCTGAAAGCTCAAGAATATGTTAGCAGCCCAAAGAAGGCCTTAAAATGCATTTTAGGCATACAAAAATTTAGAAAACTTTGGAGGCCCAAAAAAGGGGTTTACAGGCATCCTAGACCCCCTAAAGTCCAGAAAATGTTGTTGGACCAAAAATGGCGTCAGAGAGCTCTGAATGTCCCAAAAACATTTGCAGCCACTGAAATTCCCAAAAATATTTTTGGCACGAAAAATGCATCCTACACCCCTGCAAGTTGAGAAAATGTTGGTAACTCTAAAAAAGGCCTTAAAATGCATGTTAGGCCTTCAAAAATGTTGAAAACTTTGGAGGCCCAAAAAAGGGATTTACAGGCATCCTAGACCTCCTAAAGTCCAGAAAATGTTGTTGGATCAAAAACGGTGTCAGAGAGCTCTGAATGTCCCAAAAACATTTGCAGCCTGAAAGGGGCATTAACCCACATCCTAGACTTCTGAAATTCCCAAAAATATTTTGTGCACGAAAAATGTATCCTATACCCCTGAAAGTTCAGAATATGTTAGCAGCCCAAAGAAGGCCTTAAAATGCATTTTATGCCTACAAAAATTTAGAAAACTTTGGAGGCCCAAAAAAAGGCGTTTACAGGCATCCTAGACCCCCTAAAGTCCAGAAAATGTTGTTGGACCAAAAATGGTGTCAGAGAGCTCCGAATGTCCCAAAAACATGTGCAACCTGAAAGGGGCATTAACCCACATCCTAGACCACTGAAATTCCCAGAAATATTTTTGCCACTAAAAATGCATCCTACACCCCTGAAAGTTCAGAAAATGTTGGCAGCTCAAGAAAAGGCCTTAAAATGCATGTTAGGCCTTCAAAAATGTTGAAAACTTTGGAGGCACAAAATAGGGGTTTACAGGCATCCTAGACCTCCTAAAGTCCAGAAAATGTTGTTGGATCAAAAACGGTGTCAGAGAGCTCTGAATGTCCCAAAAACATTAGCAACCTGAAAGGGGCATTAACCCGCATCCTAGACCACTGAAATTTCCCAAAATATTTTTGCCATGAAAAATGCATGCTACACCCCTGAAAGTTCAGAAAACACCCCAGAAATGTTGGCAGCTCAAGTAAAGGCCTTAAAACGCATATTAGGCCTTCAAAAATGTTGAAAACTTTGGAGGCCCAAAAAAGGGGTTTACAGGCATCCTAGACCCCCTAAAGTCCAGAAAATGTTGTTGGACCAAAATCGGTGTCAGAGAGCTCAGATTGTCCCCAAAACATTTGCAGCCTGAAAGGGGCATTAACCCGCATCCTAGACCACTGAAATTCCCAAAAATATTTTTGGCATGAAAAATGCATCCTACACCCCTGCAAGTTCAGAAAATGTTGGTAACTCTAAAAAAGGCCTTAAAATGCATGTTAGGCCTTCAAAAATGTTGAAAACTTTGGAGGCCCAAAATAGGGATTTACAGGCATCCTAGACCTCCTAAAGTCCAGAAAATGTTGTTGGATCAAAAACGGTGTCAGAGAGCTCTGAATGTCCCAAAAACATTTGCAGCCTGAAAGGGGCATTAACCCACATCCTAGACCTCTGAAATTCCAAAAAATATTTTGTGCACAAAAAATTCATACTACAACCCTGAAAGTTCAGAATATGTTAGCAGCCCAAAAAAGGCATTAAAATGCATTTTAGGCCTGCAAAAATTTAGAAAACTTTGGAGGCCCAAAAAAGGGGTTTACAGGCATCCTAGACCCCCTAAAGTCCAGAAAATGTTGTTGGACCAACAATGGTGTCAGAGAGCTCTGAATGTCCCAAAAACATTTGCAGCCTGAAAGGGGCATTAACCCGCATCCTAGACCTCTGAAATTCCCAAAAATATTTTGTGCACAAAAAATGCATCCTATACCCCTGAAAGCTCAAGAATATGTTAGCAGCCCAAAGAAGGCCTTAAAATGCATTTTAGGCATACAAAAATTTAGAAAACTTTGGAGGCCCAAAAAAGGGGTTTACAGGCATCCTAGACCCCCTAAAGTCCAGAAAATGTTGTTGGACCAAAAATGGCGTCAGAGAGCTCTGAATGTCCCAAAAACATTTGCAGCCACTGAAATTCCCAAAAATATTTTTGGCACGAAAAATGCATCCTACACCCCTGCAAGTTGAGAAAATGTTGGTAACTCTAAAAAAGGCCTTAAAATGCATGTTAGGCCTTCAAAAATGTTGAAAACTTTGGAGGCCCAAAAAAGGGATTTACAGGCATCCTAGACCTCCTAAAGTCCAGAAAATGTTGTTGGATCAAAAACGGTGTCAGAGAGCTCTGAATGTCCCAAAAACATTTGCAACCTGAAAGGGGCATTAACCCGCATCCTAGACCACTGAAATTCCCAAAAATATTTTTGCCACTAAAAATGCATCCTACACCCCTGAAAGTTCAGAAAATGTTGGCAGCTCAAGAAAAGGCCTTAAAATGCATGTTAGGCCTTCAAAAATGTTGAAAACTTTGGAGGCACAAAATAGGGGTTTACAGGCATCCTAGACCTCCTAAAGTCCAGAAAATGTTGTTGGATCAAAAACGGTGTCAGAGAGCTCTGAATGTCCCAAAAACATTTGCAACCTGAAAGGGGCATTAACCCGCATCCTAGACCACTGAAATTTCCCAAAATATTTTTGCCATGAAAAATGCATGCTACACCCCTGAAAGTTCAGAAAACACCCCAGAAATGTTGGCAGCTCAAGTAAAGGCCTTAAAACGCATATTAGGCCTTCAAAAATGTTGAAAACTTTGGAGGCCCAAAAAAGGGGTTTACAGGCATCCTAGACCCCCTAAAGTCCAGAAAATGTTGTTGGACCAAAATCGGTGTCAGAGAGCTCAGATTGTCCCCAAAACATTTGCAGCCTGAAAGGGGCATTAACCCGCATCCTAGACCACTGAAATTCCCAAAAATATTTTTGGCATGAAAAATGCATCCTACACCCCTGCAAGTTCAGAAAATGTTGGTAACTCTAAAAAAGGCCTTAAAATGCATGTTAGGCCTTCAAAAATGTTGAAAACTTTGGAGGCCCAAAAAAGGGATTTACAGGCATCCTAGACCTCCTAAAGTCCAGAAAATGTTGTTGGATCAAAAACGGTGTCAGAGAGCTCTGAATGTCCCAAAAACATTTGCAGCCTGAAAGGGGCATTAACCCACATCCTAGACCTCTGAAATTCCAAAAAATATTTTGTGCACAAAAAATTCATACTACAACCCTGAAAGTTCAGAATATGTTAGCAGCCCAAAAAAGGCATTAAAATGCATTTTAGGCCTGCAAAAATTTAGAAAACTTTGGAGGCCCAAAAAAGGGGTTTACAGGCATCCTAGACCCCCTAAAGTCCAGAAAATGTTGTTGGACCAACAATGGTGTCAGAGAGCTCTGAATGTCCCAAAAACATTTGCAGCCTGAAAGGGGCATTAACCCGCATCCTAGACCTCTGAAATTCCCAAAAATATTTTGTGCACAAAAAATGCATCCTATACCCCTGAAAGCTCAAGAATATGTTAGCAGCCCAAAGAAGGCCTTAAAATGCATTTTAGGCATACAAAAATTTAGAAAACTTTGGAGGCCCAAAAAAGGGGTTTACAGGCATCCTAGACCCCCTAAAGTCCAGAAAATGTTGTTGGACCAAAAATGGCGTCAGAGAGCTCTGAATGTCCCAAAAACATTTGCAGCCACTGAAATTCCCAAAAATATTTTTGGCACGAAAAATGCATCCTACACCCCTGCAAGTTGAGAAAATGTTGGTAACTCTAAAAAAGGCCTTAAAATGCATGTTAGGCCTTCAAAAATGTTGAAAACTTTGGAGGCCCAAAAAAGGGATTTACAGGCATCCTAGACCTCCTAAAGTCCAGAAAATGTTGTTGGATCAAAAACGGTGTCAGAGAGCTCTGAATGTCCCAAAAACATTTGCAGCCTGAAAGGGGCATTAACCCACATCCTAGACTTCTGAAATTCCCAAAAATATTTTGTGCACGAAAAATGTATCCTATACCCCTGAAAGTTCAGAATATGTTAGCAGCCCAAAAAAGGCATTAAAATGCATTTTAGGCCTGCAAAAATTTAGAAAACTTTGGAGGCCCAAAAAAGGGGTTTACAGGCATCCTAGACCCCCTAAAGTCCAGAAAATGTTGTGGGACCAAAAATAGTGTCAGAGAGCTCTGAATGTCCCAAAAACATTTGCAGCCTGAAAGGGGCATTAACCCGCATCCTAGACTTCTGAAATTCCCAAAAATATTTTGTGCACGAAAAATGTATCCTATACCCCTGAAACTCAGAATATGTTAGCAGCCCAAAGAAGGCCTTAAAATGCATTTTATGCCTACAAAAATTTAGAAAACTTTGGAGGCCCAAAAAAAGGCGTTTACAGGCATCCTAGACCCCCTAAAGTCCAGAAAATGTTGTTGGACCAAAAATGGTGTCAGAGAGCTCCGAATGTCCCAAAAACATGTGCAACCTGAAAGGGGCATTAACCCACATCCTAGACCACTGAAATTCCCAGAAATATTTTTGGCAATAAAAATGCATCCTACACCCCTGAAAGTTCAGAAAATGTTGGCAGCTCAAGAAAAGGCCTTAAAATGCATGTTAGGCCTTCAAAAATGTTGAAAACTTTGGAGGCGCAAAATAGGAGTTTACAGGCATCCTAGACCTCCTAAAGTCCAGAAAATGTTGTTGGATCAAAAACGGTGTCAGAAAGCTCTGAATGTCCCAAAAACATGTGCAGCCTGAAAGGGGCATTAACCCGCATCCTAGACCTCTGAAATTCCCAAAAATATTTTGTGCACGAAAAATGCATCCTATACCCCTGAAACTCAGAATATGTTAGCAGCCCAAAGAAGGCCTTAAAATGCATTTTAGGCCTACAAAAATTTAGAAAACTTTGGAGGCCCAAAAAAGGGGTTTACAGGCATCCTAGACCCCCTAAAGTCCAGAAAATGTTGTGGGACCAAAAATGGTGTCAGAGAGCTCTGAATGTCCCAAAAACATTTGCAGCCACTGAAATTCCCAAAAATATTTTTGGCACGAAAAATGCATCCTACACCCCTGAAAGTTGAGAAAATGTTGGCAGCTCAAGAAAAGGCCTTAAAACGCATGTTAGGCCTTCAAAAATGTTGAAAACTTTGGAGGCCCAAAAAAGGGGTTTACAGGCATCCTAGACCCCCTAAAGTCCAGAAAATATTGCTGTAACAAAAATGGTGTCAGAGAGCTCTGAATGTCCCAAAAACATTTGCAGCCTGAAAGGGGCATTAACCCGCATCCTAGACCTCTGAAATTCCCAAAAATATTTTTGGCACGAAAAATGCATCCTACACCCCTGAAAGTTGAGAAAATGTTGGCAGCTCAAGTAAAGGCCTTAAAATGCATGTTAGGCCTTCAAAAATGTTGAAAACTTTGGAGGCCCAAAAAAGGGGTTTACAGGCATCCTAGACCCCCTAAAGTCCAGAAAATGTTGTTGGATCAAAATCGGTGTCAGAGAGCTCTGATTGTCCCCAAAACATTTGCAGCCTGAAAGGGGCATTAACCCGCATCCTAGACCACTGAAATTCCCAAAAATATTTTTGGCATGAAAAATGCATCCTACACCCCTGCAAGTTCAGAAAATGTTGGCAGCTCAAGAAAAGGCCTTAAAATGCATGTTAGGCCTTCAAAAATGTTGAAAACTTTGGAGGCACAAAATAGGGGTTTACAGGCATCCTAGACCTCCTAAAGTCCAGAAAATGTTGTTGGATCAAAAACGGTGTCAGAGAGCTCTGAATGTCCCAAAAACATTTGCAGCCTGAAAGGGGCATTAACCCACATCTAGACCTCTGAAATTCCAAAAAATATTTTGTGCACGAAAAATTCATACTACACCCCTGAAAGTTCAGAATATGTTAGCAGCCCAAAAAAGGCATTAAAATGCATTTTAGGCCTGCAAAAATTTAGAAAACTTTGGAGGCCCAAAAAAGGGCTTTACAGGCATCCTAGACCCCCTAAAGTCCAGAAAATATTGTTGTAACAAAAATGGTGTCAGAGAGCTCTGAATGTCCCAAAAACATTTGCAGCCTGAAAGGGGCATTAACCCGCATCCTAGAACTCTGAAATTCCCAAAAATATTTTTGGCACGAAAAATACATCCTACACCCCTGAAAGTTGAGAAAATGTTGGCAGCTCAAGTAAAGGCCTTAAAATGCATGTTAGGCCTTCAAAAATGTTGAAAACTTTGGAGGCCCAAAAAAGGGGTTTACAGGCATCCTAGACCCCCTAAAGTCCAGAAAATGTTGTTGGACCAAAATCGGTGTCAGAGAGCTCTGATTGTCCCCAAAACATTTGCAGCCTGAAAGGGGCATTAACCCGCATCCTAGACCACTGAAATTCCCAAAAATATTTTGTGCACGAAAAATGCATCCTATACCCCTGAAACTCAGAATATGTTAGCAGCCCAAAGAAGGCCTTAAAATGCATTTTAGGCCTATACAAATTTAGAAAACTTTGGAGGCCCAAAAAAGGGGTTTACAGGCATCCTAGACCCCCTAAAGTCCAGAAAATGTTGTGGGACCAAAAATGGTGTCAGAGAGCTCTGAATGTCCCAAAAACATTTGCAGCCACTGAAATTCCCAAAAAATATTTTTGGCACGAAAAATGCATCCTACACCCCTGAAAGTTGAGAAAATGTTGGCAGCTCAAGTAAAGGCCTTAAAATGCATGTTAGGCCTTCAAAAATGTTGAAAACTTTGGAGGCGCAAAATAGGGGTTTACAGGCATCCTAGACCCCCTAAAGTCCAGAAAATGTTGTTGGACCAAAAATGGTGTCAGAGAGCTTTGAATGTCCCAAAATCATTTGCAGCCTGAAAGGGGCATTAACCCGCATCCTATACCTCTGAAATTCCCAAAAAAAAATATTTTTTGCACGAAAAATTCATACTACACCCCTGAAAGTTCAGAATATGTTAGCAGCCCAAAAAAGGCATTAAAATGCATTTTAGGCCTGCAAAAATTTAGAAAACTTTGGAGGCCCAAAAAAGGGGTTTACAGGCATCCTAGACCCCCTAAAGTCCAGAAAATGTTGTTGGACCAAAAATGGTGTCAGAGAGCTCTGAATGTCCCAAAAACATTTGCAGCCTGAAAGGGGCATTAACACGCATCCTAGACCACTGAAATTTCCCAAAATATTTTTGCCATGAAAAATGCATGCTACACCCCTGAAAGTTCAGAAAACACCCCAGAAATGTTGCCAGGTCAAAAAAGGCCTTGAAATGCATCTTAGGCCTGCAAAAATGTTGATAACTTTGGAGACCCAAAAAAGGGGTTTACAGGCATCCTAGACCCCCTAAAGTCCAGAAAATGTTGTTGGACCAAAATCGGTGTCAGAGAGCTCCGAATGTCCCAAAAACATGTGCAACCTGAAAGGGGCATTAACCCGCATCCTAGACCACTGAAATTCCCAAAAATATTTTGGCACTAAAAATGCATCCTACACCCCTGAAAGTTCAGAATATGTTAGCAGCCCAAAGAAGGCCTTAAAATGCATTTTAGGCCTACAAAAATTTAGAAAACTTTGGAGGCCCAAAAAAGGGGTTTACAGGCATCCTAGACCCCCTAAAGTCCAGAAAATTTTCTGGGACCAAAAATGGTGTCAGAGAGCTCTGAATGTCCCAAAAACATTTGCAGCGACTGAAATTCCCAAAAATATTTTTGGCACGAAAAATGCATCCTACACCCCTGAAAGTTGAGAAAATGTTGGCAGCTCAAGTAAAGGCCTTAAAATGCATGTTAGGCCTTCAAAAATGTTGACAACTTTGGAGGCCTAAAAAAGGGGTTTACAGGCATCCTAGACCCCCTAAAGTCCAGAAAATGTTGTTGGACCAAAATCGGTGTCAGAGAGCTCTGATTGTCCCCAAAACATTTGCAGCCTGAAAGGGGCATTAACCCGCATCCTAGACCACTGAAATTCCCAAAAATATTTTTGGCATGAAAAATGCATCCTACACCCCTGCAAGTTCAGAAAATGTTGGTAACTCTAAAAAAGGCCTTAAAATGCATGTTAGGCCTTCAAAAATGTTGAAAACTTTGGAGGCCCAAAAATAGGGTTTACAGGCATCCTAGACCTCCTAAAGTCCAGAAAATGTTGTTGGATCAAAAACGGTGTCAGAGAGCTTTGAATGTCCCAAAAACATTTGCAGCCTGAAAGGGGCATTAACCCACATCCTAGACCTCTGAAATTCCAAAAAATATTTTGTGCACGAAAAATTCATACTACACCCCTGAAAGTTCAGAATATGTTAGCAGCCCAAAAAAGGCATTAAAATGCATTTTAGGCCTGCAAAAAATTAGAAAACTTTCGAGGCCCAAAAAAGGGGTTTACATGCATCCTAGACCCCCTAAAGTCCAGAAAATGTTGTTGGACCAAAAATGGTGTCAGAGAGCTCTGAATGTCCCAAAAACATTTGCAGCCTGAAAGGGGCATTAACCCGCATCCTAGACCTCTGAAATTCCCAAAAATATTTTGTGCACAAAAAATGCATCCTATACCCCTGAAAGCTCAAGAATATGTTAGCAGCCCAAAGAAGGCCTTAAAATGCATTTCAGGCCTACAAAAATTTAGAAAACTTTGGAGCCCAAAAAAGGGGTTTACAGGCATCCTAGACCCCCTAAAGTCCAGAAAATGTTGTTGGATCAAAAACGGTGTCAGAGAGCTCTGAATGTCCCAAAAACATTTGCAGCCTGAAAGGGGCATTAACCCGCATCCTAGACCACTGAAATTCCCAAAAATATTTTTGGCACGAAAAATGCATCCTACACCCCTGAAAGTTGAGAAAATGTTGGCAGCTCAAGAAAAGGCCTTAAAATGCATGTTAGGCCGTCAAAAATGTTGAAAACTTTGGAGGCCCAAAAAAGGGGTTTACAGGCATCCTAGACCCCCTAAAGTCCAGAAAATGTTGTTGGACCAAAATCGGTGTCAGAGAGCTCTGATTGTCCCCAAAACATTTGCAGCCTGAAAGGGGCATTAACCCGCATCCTAGACCACTGAAATTCCCAAAAATATTTTTGGCATGAAAAATGCATCCTACACCCCTGCAAGTTCAGAAAATGTTGGTAACTCTAAAAAAGGCCTTAAAATGCATGTTAGGCCTTCAAAAATGTTGAAAACTTTGGAGGCCCAAAAATAGGGTTTACAGGCATCCTAGACCTCCTAAAGTCCAGAAAATGTTGTTGGATCAAAAACGGTGTCAGAGAGCTTTGAATGTCCCAAAAACATTTGCAGCCTGAAAGGGGCATTAACCCACATCCTAGACCTCTGAAATTCCAAAAAATATTTTGTGCACGAAAAATTCATACTACACCCCTGAAAGTTCAGAATATGTTAGCAGCCCAAAAAAGGCATTAAAATGCATTTTAGGCCTGCAAAAAATTAGAAAACTTTCGAGGCCCAAAAAAGGGGTTTACATGCATCCTAGACCCCCTAAAGTCCAGAAAATGTTGTTGGACCAAAAATGGTGTCAGAGAGCTCTGAATGTCCCAAAAACATTTGCAGCCTGAAAGGGGCATTAACTCGCATCCTAGACCACTGAAATTTCCCAAAATATTTTTGCCATGAAAAATGCATGCTACACCCCTGAAAGTTCAGAAAACACCCCAGAAATGTTGCCAGGTCAAAAAAGGCCTTGAAATGCATCTTAGGCCTGCAAAAATGTTGAAAACTTTGGAGACCCAAAAAAGGGGTTTACAGGCATCCTAGACCCCCTAAAGTCCAGAAAATGTTGTTGGACCAAAATCGGTGTCAGAGAGCTCTGAAAGGGGCATTAAACCGCATCCTAGACCACTGAAATTCCCAACAATATTTTTGGCACGAAAAATGCATCCTACACCCCTGAAAGTTCAGAAAATGTTGGCATCTCAAGAAAAGGCTTTAAAATGCATGTTAGGCCTAAAAAAATGTTGAAAACTTTGGAGGCCCAAAAAAGGGGTTTACAGGCATCCTAGACCCCCTAAAGTCCAGAAAATGTTGTTGGACCAAAAATGGTGTCAGAGAGCTCTGAATGTCCCAAAAACATTTGCAGCCTGAAAGGGGCATTAACCCGCATCCTAGACCACTGAAATTCCCAAAAATATTTTGGCCATGAAAAATGCATCCTACACCCCTGCAAGTTCAGAAAATGTTGGCAACTCTAAAAAAGGCCTTAAAATGCATGTTAGGATTTCAAAAATGTTGAAAACTTTGGAGGCCCAAAAAAGGGATTTACAGGCATCCTAGACCCCCTTAAGTCCAGAAAATGTTGGTGGATCAAAAATGCTGTCAGAGAGCTCTGAATGTCCCAAAAACATGTGCAACCTGAAAGGGGCATTAACTCGCATCCCAGACCACTGAAATTCCCAAAAATATTTTTGGCACTAAAAATACATCCTACACCCCTGAAAGTTCAGAAAATGTTTGCAGCTCAAGAAAAGGCCTTAAAATGCATGTTCGGCCTTCAAAAATGTTGAAAACTTTGGAGGCCCAAAAAAGGGGTTTACAGGCATCCTAGACCCCCTAAAGACCAGAAAATGTTGTTGGACCAAAATCGGTGTCAGAGAGCTCTGAATGTCCCAAAAACATTTGCAGCCTGAAATGAGCATTAACCCACATCCTAGACCACTGAAATGCCCAAAAATATTTTTGCCCTGAAAAATGCATCCTACACACCTGCAAGTTCAGAAAATGTTGGCAACTCTAAAAAAGGCCTTAAAATGCATGTTAGGCCTTCAAAAACGTTGAAAACTTTGGAGGCCCAAAAAAGGGATTTACAGGCATCCTAGACCCCCTAAAGTCCAGAAAATGTTGTTGGACCAAAAATGGTGTCAGAGAGCTCTGAATGTCCCAAAAACATTTGCAGCCTGAAAGGGGCATTAACCCGCATCCTAGACCTCTGAAATTCCCAAAAATATTTTGTGCACGAAAAAGGCATCCTATACCCCTGAAACTCAGAATATGTTAGCAGCCCAAAGAAGGCCTTAAAATGCATTTTAGGCCTAAAAAAATTTAGAAAAATTTGGAGGCCCAAAAAAGGCGTTTACAGGCATCCTAGACCCCCTAATGTCCAGAAAATGTTGTTGGACCAAAAATGGTGTCAGAGAGCTCTGAATGTCCCAAAAACATCTGCAGCCTGAAAGGGGCATTAACCCGCATCCTAGACCACTGAAATTTCCCAAAATATTTTTGCCATGAAAAATGCATGCTACACCCCTGAAAGTTCAGAAAACACCCCAGAAATGTTGTGAGCTCAAAAAAGGCCTTAACATGCATGTTAGGCCTTCAAAAATGTTGAAAACTTTGGAGGCCCTAAAAAGGCGTTTACAGGCATCCTAGACCCCCTAAAGTCCAGAAAATGTTGTTGGACCAAAAATGGTGTCAGAGAGCTCTGAATGTCCCAAAAACATTTGCAGCCACTGAAATTCCCAAAAATATTTTTGGCACGAAAAATGCATCCTACACCCCTGAAAGTTCAGAAAATGTTGGCAGCTCAAGAAAAGGCCTTAAAATGCATGTTAGGCCTTCAAAAATGTTGAAAACTTTGGAGGCACAAAATAGGGGTTTACAGGCATCCTAGACCTCCTAAAGTCCAGAAAATGTTGTTGGATCAAAAACGGTGTCAGAGAGCTCTGAATGTCCCAAAAACATTTTCAGCCTGAAAGGGGCATTAACCCACATCCTAGACCTCTGAAATTCCCAAAAATATTTTGTGCACGAAAAATTCATACTACACCCTTGAAAGTTCAGAATATGTTAGCAGCCCAAAAAAGGCATTAAAATGCATTTTAGGCCTGCAAAAATTTAGAAATTGGATGCCCAAAAAAGGGGTTTACAGGCATCCTAGACCCCCTAAAGTCCAGAAAATGTTGTTGGACCAAAAATGGTGTCAGAGAGCTCTGAATGTCCCAAAA